>NW_024104500.1:0-708540 GCF_003945595.2 Pipra filicauda
AGTGTATGGGTAGCTACCTTTTGGCACAGGTAAACGTATTGACCTACAAAACCCTCAAGAACCAAACATGATATTGCAATAACTTGATGGACTTTAAGCTTTATATTCCATCAGCCTCCATAGAGTGTTCTTTTGGGCAAACAGCCTGGGTGGACATACCAAGCACACTCTAAGAGTTAAGGAGATCACACTATAAGGGTATAAATGTGCCTCTTGGAACTAGTCTTATGGGCTGATCAGCATAGGAAGTGAAGAATTAATTTTGTAGAATACTTCTCTGAGTCTCTTGAGAAGAAAGCTCTAAGCTACACTTCAGTAAAGGGTTAGTTCAGGTGTGGGAAGAAGTGTTTATCTATGACTGTCTAACCTGCTGTGCTACCAGGAAGACTTTTGGACGGAAACAGTTCATCTGGTTTTCTCAAGGCATGTATCTGAGGGTACTCTGAGTTTTGCCTCTTTAACTACAGCAGAAATGCAGAAGCCAGTACTTAGAACTGTCATTTTTGTTTCTGAGGCACCAGAAGCTCTTGGGTTCCCATATGCACATGTTGAGGTGCAGGATTTCCTTCCTAGATAGATTAACATGGGAAGGAAATCACATTTTTTCAGCGTGCTCAAGTATAATTCTATCAGTAATGGATATGAAACACTGAATTTCCTAACATCAGAAAAAAAAAATGCCAGACTAGAAACATATGCACTGCTCTACTTTGTAGGGTGAATACACAAGAAAAGAAAGGACCAATTTTGCTTTATTTTCTATATAAGGTAGAGGGAGAAATTGTAGGTAAAGAGAATTTCAGGAGCTGATCTGTGTTTGGAAAGCAGAATTTAGCTGTGCAGCATTTTGCTAACACCTATTAAAAATTAATTTACAAGTATAGGGTTGTCCCATTATCCAGCTTGCAGTGTACAAAACACTTTTGTAGGAGATGCTCTGCCCTTTGCTTGAGGTGCTGCAAAGATTTTTGCTGTGCCAGGCCCCAGCTGTTGTGCGAAATGTATGTGCCTCCTGGATGTGGCAGCCTTGCAAAGATGCCTTTTCTTTTGCTGCTGACTGGTGAGCATTAATCAGCTTTAATTATCACTAGTGGATATACTAACAGCTTACAAAATTGCCCTCTCCATTCTGCTGTAAATGAAACCTCAAATAGTTGTAGCTGCCTGCGGCTGTGCGCTAGAAAACCTGTTTTGTTCTGTGGCTCACACTCTCACCCTTTAATCAGAACTTGTTCTGAAAATACCAGTGCCAGGTCTCTGAGGGTGATCTCATTTTTGAGGGCAGTAGCCAAGGGGGATATTGTCATCTGTTTCAACCTGTTCAGAGAATGAGACTGTAAAAAACACATTTTGAACTTCAGGAAAAAAACATTATTCTGGTTTTCAGGCAGTTCATCTGGGAGTCTGTCTGCACAGAGCAGTTCTGGGTTTTGTTCATCCTCTTCTGCTTCTCAGGGATGCATCAGGACCTCTCTCCACACTGACTCAGAGGACTCACCCCAGGGAACACCACAGATGGCACAGTAAGTGTCTGCTTGGGAGTCAAGTGTCTCAGCTCCCACTAGAGAGAACAGACCTGCAAAGCAGATGGGCTCATCCTAAAACAGGCACTAAAGGGGGGATTTGGTTGTGTCAGCACAGCTGCCTGGTTTTGTCTGGGATGCCCTACAGCATCTGCAATGTCTACACAAAACTGACAGGTGTGGGAGGATTCAGGGAGGATCTGTGTCTTTTTAGACCTCCAGCTGAAGGCCCAGGGGCTGACCTTGGGCACTTCATGCTAGTTGCTGCACAGGGGCTACTGGAGGCCAGTCCAACTGGCTTGTCATATTTAGGTGTCTCTGGGCACCAGGTTGTGTTGACTGGGGGATTAGAGTGGGACTGTAAAGACACGGGGTGCATGAGAACACCTAAGTTCAAGGTGAAAACTAAAGGCTGAAACTAAGCCTTGTGCCCAGTTTGACTTCATAAGGCTCTGTAACTTGTTAGTTTAAATGAGTTTTTGCACTTAAGAGCAGAGAGAGGTGATGCTGAGTACATTTACTGGAAGAGTGTTCTGGAAATCATAATCACAAAGTGAAAGTGCAATCATAACATTCTGCCTTATTTTCAATTAACCTGCAGAGTTTAGCTGTGCTGTGACGAACAGGAGAGAGGGGAGCAATGTGTTGTCACTGAAGGGATGCTTTAGAGGGAGGCTGCACTTCAGTTTCTCACTTACACTCTTTCCCAGCAAACCTTCACCAGATAAAAAAATCTGTGCATAAATGGTATTCAGAATCTATTTTAGCCTTGAATGCACATATGATGTGGCATTTACTTATCAGAAGTAGCCCTAGAACCACTCAGCTCTATGTGCTTTTTACTAGAACTTTTATCAGTGTTGACGTCTGTGTCAGCAAGCTGGGAATATTTTGCTATCATTACAAGATTTAAAATACAAATTTGATTTTTATCTACTTTTATTGCCTGTGCAAATTGACCCTAACTATGTTTTATATCAATTTTGAAGACATTTTATTGTTACAGTGTGTCTCACTGTAACAATAATTAAACATAACATAATTAAAATGGCATCAGGGAACTTTATTGTTTTATTTGAACACCAAGCTAGAATGCTAATTCAGTTTGAATCAGCAAGGTTCAAAAAATGTATTATTTTTGGTAAATGCCTGAAGTATATTCAATATCTAGGAGCTTTTATTTGATACAGTGCATATTTGGCAGAATGTATCCCTTTGCATAGGCAGCACTGAGAGGCTTCCTGAAAGGAATTGAGCTTACTTTGATAAATCTTATACAAGACATAATCCCTTTCCATTAGCATAAGGATAGCATTATGTAGGGAAATACTGCATTCCATTTGGATGCTTTGGTTTGTGGTTGACAGAAGCGACCACTTTAAATTCACAGTGAGTGTTAAGTCCCACACTTTATTATATTTTTTTTGCATGCAGAATTGCATCACATTCTAAATGTCAACGTGCTGTCAGTCAACCTGGTGAGAGAGACGTGTGGAAGGTGCAAAGGAAAGTGTAGCACATCCCAGCAGCACCCAGGAGGTGCTGTGCTCATCAGGAATGATGTCTGAGAGGAAACACGGTGGTGAAGGGGCAGGAGGAGCTGCTGCCAGTTTCTGCTCACAAATAGAATAATGGCATAAAATGGCATAGACCTGAGTGACAGCATCACAGTGGAAGTAGTGATGTACTGAGAGGCTTGAGAGGCCTGGACCTGGCTGCTGAGAAAGAAAGAGGAGAAATCGTCCATCAGAGTAAAGGTCAGGTGGGGATGTGAGCACATGTGGCTGGGGAAAGGCTGTTACCAAAGCCCACAACTTTATTCAGGCACGAATCACCAGGGCATCATCAAAGTCCTAATTAAATTGGTGGGTGGCTTTTTGTTTTTAATTGCCAGAATGTTTCATCTGAATGATTTTGTTTTTTTTTTAGAGAAAGCCCCCTCCCTGCCAGATACATTCTACTTGACATAGACCACTTAGAGCAAATATCATTTAGGGCAGAAAACCAACCCACTCCCCTTTGTTAGAAAAATGTGGATTAACTACTTGTGCCCATAAGAGCATGCCAGCAAAACACTTCAGAAAGGATAAACTGAATTGTGGGGCCTTCTGGGTTAGCTTAGTCCCAGTGGTGAGCAGACTCCGTAAACCCTCCCTCTCCCTATGCAAAAGAGGTTGCTTTCAGATTAATATTGGGACAAATATGCAAATAAAACTGCTGAATTGATCTTCTTCTGTTGAATACTGGCAAACACTTGTGAACTGCTCTGTTTGAAGAGGGGTTTGGCAGTAGTTTGGACAGATACTGACAACTCTGGAAATCCTGTGATAGGAAATCTCACTGGAGTAGCCCTTCCTATACTGGCAAAGCTCCAATTTAGGACAAAATATTCCACTTGGGGCTGCAGCACTCTTCATTTCAATTGAGAATTACCCGTTTGTATATGAAAATGTAGCTCCATTTCAGCCAAAAAGGCCCTTGAGTGGTGAGGATCACTCTTCTGTGCATCTGGAGTTTCTTGTGTGAAGGTTTACAGGATGAAATCTATGAAATAAATTTAACAGTATTATTACTACCCTGAGAGGGTGTGGCAGAGTATCTTTACCTGCCTTCAGTACAGCCATGCCTATGTGCAGCAAGGGGTGCCAAAGGCCTGTCCCAGACAGGGGCTGGAGCCCAGCAGGAAAGCTGTAACCCACACTGCTACAGGAATTCTTCATTTTTCCACCTTCATTCCACCCTTGATGCTGGAATAGCTCAGTTTCTGACACGAAAACCAATTTTCAAAGAAAATGGGAGCTCAGTGTATGTAACAACAACTTTCATGTAAATGCTGGGGGTTTCAATTGGTATCTGGTGGCACTCTTGAGACTTGGCTGCTAATTCCATCCCTCTGTTGGTAACAGAAGTGAGCCAGCAACTACTGTTCTCCTATTTGTGTTGTGTGTATATAAGTGGGTATTGATGAACTGTCTCCATGGTACCTCTCAACCTCTCTCAAGTTCGGAGTTCTTTGTTCATCCTCCTCCCTCCTGCAGAGTTTATCGTGTGAAAGTGGCTGCTTGCTGTCACATCTTGTTTCAGTCCAGACCTACAACTGGTTAATTATGAACAGGAGGATTTAGCCTTCCTTTTAGCAGAGCATGTCCTGGTATCAAATATTTTTTCAGTTCATGGAAGAAACCTGCTATTCTGTGAGTTCTGTGTTCCCCAGCAGGCACCACAGGCTGGTGGTTTCTTTGAGTCACACCTTCTTCTTTAGAAAGGAGGAGTCTAGGCAGATTCAGACTTGGATTTTATATCTTTGTTTGTTTGTTTTAAACCCAACTGTAATTATCCTGCATTTATTTGGATGTTACAAAGAAGATTTATTTTTGCATAGCCCTGTGTCCAGTGTTGAGGTGATTTGGGGTTGCCATGAGACACTGAGGCACCACACACTAAAGGAGCAGCAGCTCTTCTTGCCTGCCAGCATCCCATGTGAGGCTCAGGGCACCCAACAGCATCCCGGGGCTGTGAGGTACAGGGATGAGATGTGGAAAGGGTGTCCTTTGCTGATGGCTTTCATCAGAGCTTTCCCAGGAGAGATCTGCTGTGCCCTGAGGGCCTGCTGCCAGTTTCCAGTAATAATCCACAGGTGTTTTGTGGATTATTAGGTATCTGATAGCTACTGGATCCTGGCAGTTAAATTTCCTCCTATATAAGGATTGGCACTTAATGCAACCACTAAAGAAGTGTTCACTTCTCTTAAGAGTTTTAAAGTAGGTTTTTTTCCTTGCTCATACCTTTGTTTGCTAGAAATGACTCGCTAGAAATGACTCACTAGAAAGCTGTAATATTCCTCCCCCCTTTGATATCAAGATTTGTTTGTATAATGTAAAATATAGAGTTTTAATTTGAGGTATTCTTAAATCTGTGGAAGAGCTGTCATTAGGAGAACAATATTACCCTTTCCAGCATCCCAGGCCAAGATAATCACAGGTGGAAAAGAATTTGTGTTATGAGGAATAAAAATTTGTGGCAGAGGCCATTATCAGACTTTTCCACTTACATTTTTATCATGTCTTCTCTTTGCTGTGCTCCACACAGAGACTGTTTCTTGTGCTAGTGGAGATCTCATTTGTTGCAGCGTGACCTCAGCTGTGGTATTTTTGTATCAGGCTGTGTTTTGTTGTCCCCTGGTCTGGTTACTCCAGCCTTCCTCTGCACTCATTTCTCTGAAAGCACAAAGGTGAGAAATCTGTCTAGAAAAATGAGACAGTTGTAACTCTTAGGTAATCCAGATACACAGACATTTTCAGATTGTCAAAGGTTAACTATAGCTTAAGTCAGGAGCATCACAGCAGCAGTGGAATCTGTCACCAGTGTTGTTTCTTGGAGACAAGGAGACACTTTTTTATCTTGAAAAAGGAGATATGGGCCAGAGGGGATCTTATCCAACGGTGACAGCTCCTTACCCTGATGCCTTTGATTGTGTGCATGTGTGTGATAACATTTTGGTGTAAAAGACTTCGAAACCAACTACATTCATAGGGAAGATTTTTTTCTTTTTCTTTCTTTTTTCTTTTAAAGTGGAGAAGATTTGGTTTTCTGCTGTTGCTCAAGAGAAGGGCATCACTTTTTATTGGCATCACTTTTGTATTTCTGAAATTCAAATGCTTAATCCCTTTAACGTGCCTGCAATGAGCGGTGTTTCATTTTGCGGCACAGAAGTGACTGCTGACTTCTCATACAGCTGCTGAGGTTAGGAATGGGCAGACAGCACCTATCCCCAAAAGCCTACAGTTGTCCTGGTGTGGATTTTCTTTTTCTCTAATCACACTTTCTGTCTTTGCACACACTTGAGGACAGTGTGTGTGACTCGCTATTAGTTTCTGTCCTGGTGCTGGGCTATTGGAAGTTCTCTGATTGCCAGAGAAAGGATGCAGAAAGTTAGGAAAGGAAGGAGACTGCCCTGACAAATGTTCCAGGGGAAGTGTGATGCCCCCCATCCATCCCCTCCTCAATTCTGGGACTCAGGTGTAACAGAGTCTAGCTTTCAGACATATGACTTTTATTGTCACTGGTAGTGTCCCTTAGTTCAAGACACTTCAGTTCTTATACTCTGGCATCCCATTTGTAATGTATCACCTGCTTAAAGGGCTTTTGCTACCTTTGGTCCCTTCTGGAGGTGATCCCTCTGAAGGAGGGTGCACAGAGCCAACCCAGAAGCCAGAACCCTTTCTCTCATCCTTGACCTCCTGGCATATCTCCTGCCCTGGCTTCCAGCCAGCCCAGAAGCATTGCTCTGTTTCTGCAGGAGGATGTGTTCATACCAGCATGGAGCCAGCTGTAGCCCAGCACTCAGTGCCAACAGCTCTGGTCAAGCATGGCAGCACATGCAATGTCCTTTCGCTATATTCCTGCAAAGGAGAGATGCTGCTGCAGGAAAGAAATGAAGTGTGAGCACTGACCAAAAGGAAAGATTTAGTTAGAAATCATTTTTTGAAAGGACTGCATGGATTGTTCGGTTTTCATAATGTTTTTAATTTTTGCGTGCACTGCTGCTCTGTCTCCTATCTTCATCCCAGTAATCCAAACAATCATGAGGAGAAAAAAGATCAATCAACATTCCTTGCCCTGAGAAGTATAAAAAGGGGCTAATGGTGCTAGCAGACATGATCACTAGTGTGCACTTCACCATACAACCAGAAGGATTCTGCACATGTGCAATGCACAAGAAGTCTGTTCAGAAATACAAAATTAAAAGCATCACTGATAAGGTCAGCCAAAGCATTTTCCAATGAGTTTTCGTTGAATGCTTAGAAGAAACATATAAGAGAACTTCATGGCCTGGATTCCTTGGTGACATCTTTACTTAGGCTCTATATTTCTGTGTCTTAAGGCAGGAGAGAGTAAAAAACAGCTTATGCAACAGTGCATTATCACATTTTCTCCAGCACTGCCATTAATTCTTATGAATTCTCTTTATATCTGTTAACTATGTGAGAAATTTTTCACTTATAAAAGCTTTTTGCTGTCCTTTGTGAGACAGTTCAAGCAACTGTGATTCACAGCGATTAGAATGCACCAATAACAGGAGTTTTTGTGAAGTGAGCTTTTGACTTCCCCATCCAATTAGTTCTTGGCCTCGAGTTTGCTGACACATGTGCCAAAAGTAATTTGTTGAATATTAGAGAACATTTTTACTACTTGAAAAAAACACAACTTACTTGGGAAAAGAGAGCTTCACACCAGGGGCAGTGCCATGGACAGATCTGGGGCTTGAGAATGGGTTGAAAGGTCTGATGGATTTGTGCATTAAATCAGTGGACACAAGGTGCCCCTGCGCTCTGGTCCCTGACAGGAACGGAGCTGTTGGGCTGTAGTTCATTGACATCACATTTGCTTCTCTCCTGTGCTGGCCTGGTTTGGCTGTGTCTCTGCTGTACAGAGGCTCAAGCCACTGGGCACTGTGCTGATGGGAGCCCTGCAGCTCCTGAACCTGCTCCAATATCCATGGGCACTGCAAGGAACTGCCACAGCTGCTCCAATGCCTGAGTCTGACCAGTTGCAAACAGGATGCTCTGGAGAGCACCCTTGCTTTTGCAATTCTTAGCCAATTACTGAGGTAGCCAGTGAGTTGTGTATCTGATGATGTCTTTCCTGAAGGCTGCTCAGGTTGCCTTAGCCGTGGGGCTGCTGGAGACTCTCTATATATCCATGAGAGAGAGTGCTGCCTCTTCTGCAGTACCCTGATGGTTTTGTAAGAGGCACTTAAAAGGGCTCACTGGCACAGAACACGACTGACTCCTGCTCAGGCATGAGACAGGGTCCCTCTGTCTCTGGCCCACTGAATGCTTTGCATTCTAAAAATTGAAGAAGATTACAGACCTCTAAAGAGCACAAACTGAGAGCCCAAGAGAACACAGTAGGCTCATGGCTGCCAGTCACAGCACTCCTTGTACTGCCAGTTACCATGAAGGCAGGATGAACCCTATTGGTGTCAAATCTGACAAGTACAGTCTGAGAAATGGACATTTGCAGACTTAAAAAAAAAAAAAAAATCTTAAAATTTGTGCTCCTTCCTCTCTACTTTTCCAGTCTTTGGCTGTGCCAGAGAAAGTTGTGGAAAGGAGTTGCTGGGTTTTGCCTATGTAGATTTCTGTTTGAAAATCTAGGTAGTGTGGAAATAAATCTGGTGTATATACACTCAATGTAGCTTTATTCATCTGGGTCTCTGCCACTAAAGTGGAGCAAATTGGTTTGAGGAAGGAGCAGTAGGATATATGATGGCTAAGTGCCATACGGCAGGGCCATAACACATGCTGAAATATGGCCATTACTTAAGAGACAGAGAAATGAGAGCAATTAATTATGGGGTTGGGAAGTCCAACATACTGAGTTCACCCATTTGTTCTGATTTAAATTTTAACTTGCTAGTAAAAGTCTTCAAAGTGCTACATGACTTTTGGTGGCAAAATCTTGTCACTCCGTTTGCCAACTTGCTTTCTTTATAAAGAGGTATAAACCCCGTGTAAGCTGTTGTGAAACTGCTGCAGGCTCCAGCTTTGCATGGAAATGAGGAACAAGGAGCAGTAGTTGTATCTGGGTTGTCAGGAATATACAGCAAAGTCAAAATTCTGTCTGTGTCCCAGGATGCAATGACCTTAATGTGTCTAGCTGATCTGAATAAAGATGTCCAGATTCTCCACTGGTGGTGGATCAGAATTAAAAGCATCCCTAAATGACCCTAATAATGAAACCTCTAGGTAAATATCCCTAATCTAACCCAGGAAATTGTGTGCAAATAGATGCTCAGGCACGCAGTGTTTTACTGACCTACTGCACCAAAACACCTCTGTCTCCAGTGTGATTAAACAGGTCAGTGAATTCACCTCGAAGCAAGTGCTGGGACTTCTCCAGTTTCAATGACTTTAGCAAAGCCTTTAGAAAGAAAAGGAGAAAATAGGTTTTGTGTGTCTGGTTGTACAGGGAAGTCCTAAAAGATGTTGAGTAGCCTCTTTGAATGAGTGTGCAGGTGAATGATAAGCTGAGAAGTGTCTAAAGTAATAATCATGAAGATGAGGAATGTTTGGTCGTTTTCTGGGCATGGCTTAGTGTGAGGACCCCACAGATTTCAATTCATAGTTAAATATGTATGTGTGTAAGTTCTTCCCCTGGAAGACATGCTCTCTGTATTGCTCTTTCTCCCAAGAACAGGCAATGAGGAAGAGTAGACTCTGTAATTTAGAAAGTATGTCTCTGTGTTGTTCCTTCCCCGGTGCATCAGGCTGGTGAAATTGTTCATCTGTGTCTCAGATTCGTGGCTTTATCTGTTTTTCTGCTGTGCCAGTTTGGGCTGTTCTGACTGTCTTCAGGGATGGAACAGCTTCCTGAGGGCCTCCAGCAGATGCTTCAAGAAAAAAGATCATGAGGCTATTTCAGCCTTCACCAGCATTCAAAAGCTGAAGGAAGAGGATCTGCAAGTTAGCTTAGAAAGTAGTGTTTCTCTACAATTTCCATCCAGACTACTGATTTTGTGTTGTTCTTCCAATGTGCAACAGCAACAGGGTTTGCATACTTCTGCTCTGAGTATCTCAACACCTGAGAGTATAGATTAATGTCTGGTACATACTCAAAGTACTTGTCTGTCATGGAAGAAAGAGGCAACTCCCCAACTTGCAGTTGCACATACTGCAAATATGTTTTATTATATTTTTCAGTGATCATTTACTGGTTGGATATAAGTTGGAACAGTTGCTATTGATTGGACCATACTGTAAAAATGAAAAGCATCAGCAAACACGAACTTTTCCTTCTCTGTGTTGCGAATGCTGCATCAGAATTAAAGAGGTGATAGTAAACTCCTTAAACATATGGTATGAATTACTACCATTACTAGTTGGAGTTAGCAGGGCCAGAACTCCTTCACAGCCACAGAAGTTTAGTTCAGTTAGCAGACACTGAACAGCAACAGCCCTCACAGTTTGTTAATTGATCCCTTATCAGTAAAGTGCAGCTGTTGATTCAGTCATTGCTCTTCTGCTTTTCAGGTAGAAAATTAACTATGTCAAGATATGAGAAAACCCAGACAAAGAAGTAAAGCCACTATAAACATTTTTGCACGGTAAAACTTATTTATGAATTTATAAAACTATGAGTTAGTGTTTGGATGTTCTTCATCTTTACATCTGTACTTTGGGAGTCAATGAGCTCTTCCAATATGCACCAGAACTGGTGTAGAAGTTCCCACCAATTTTCAAACAGACTTTGGATCAACTCCAAATGGTTGTTTTGAACCCGTAGAGAGAGGATCCTGATACAAAATTGAAATGGGAGCAGACATTTTTTTCCTAATGCCATCCTGGCCTTGAAATGCTGCAGAAGCAGAATGCATCTTTTTTTTTTTTTCTGGAAAAATATTTTCTTTAATTCTCCCCTGAATCTCTGCACATGTAGTAGGACCAGAATTGTTACATCATTGGTTGTTGGTTTTGTCATATTAATATTGAATTTTCCCCATCTCCATTATCCACACACCAAAATCCTTGTGTCAGAGAAGTTTAGGTGAAAAGATCAGTGTTGTGCAAGTGGAAGTAAGCACAGCAGTGAAATCAAATGTTCGTTCTTGAATTTCCCAGAGAGCAGCAGGATTCATGTGATGTTTGCCTGGAACAAAGTTGTTGATGTTCATGTCTGGGGCCAAAACCTGAGCCAGCAAGTTAATGTCATGCAAACATTTATGATATATCCCAAAAAATAGTTTGGGTGTGCAGCCATCATTTTTAATACGAGTTTTAAAGAGATAGATAAAAATGGCGAGTCCTTAGCATACAAACTTTGGAATGGAGACTCCAAAAAAGGAGCCAGTGAAGCACAGTGCCTTTCTAGGGAGTATGTCACCTCCTCACAATGTCCACATGGGCATGACTGGCTCTTCCCTGCTACAAACAGGTGTCCTGACAACAGAGGATTGGCTCACATCTGCATCAGGGAGGGGCCAGTTGCTCCCTGAGATGGATGCAAAGCCCATTTAAGCTCTGGCAGGTGTGTGGCAGATACTAAGCTCAAACACAACAGAGCTGTTGGTATGGGTGGGTTGGTAGGAGGAGGTGCTTCTTAAAACAGGGTAAAAGCATTTACGTAAGAACCATATGTTAGTTGTGACATCTTTCCTGTTTGCTGCCAAAAATAGTATTCCTTCAGCTCTCTACCTGTTCCTCTTGCCCTGAGAAACTGAAGTGAGCACTCAGCGTGGCTGAGCACCTGGGTAGCCCCATGGAGGCTGAGTAGATCCTGATCTAACAGTCTGAGACTTGCTTCCTGGCAGTACCCAGAGCTTAGCCTGTTCCAGGCAATGCAGATTGCACACTGCACCCTTCCTTCATGCCAGCTGGTGTTATTTCTGCTTAAAATACCTGAAAGAAATAATCTCCACCATGGGCTAAATACTGTGTGACATCTGAAAGCCTCAGCTGACGGCACTGATTAGAAAGGGATGCACAAAGTGAGTTTTTCAGCCTGCAGAAGTGGAAGGTATGGAGAAATAAACTGATTTAAGCCAGATTTAATTTTGCTGCAGGATATGGCTTTGTGCTGTAAGATTAATGATGAAGTACATTCTCAGTCATCTGACAAACTTTTGGGAAATGGGACCAGGAGCAGTTGGCACCTTGGTTATAAACTTCTGGTGTAATAGCTTCCAATAACTTCCATCTAGAAATAAGAGAATAGCCCTGTTTGATCTTTCTTTTCTTGTACCATTACAACTGCTTCTAGCTTCAGAAAAGGCAGAAAGTCTGGGTTTTTATCAGGAACTAATTGTCACTGTAACAAGTTACTAATACAGTAACTACATTTACTAGTAGTAACTGCGAAAGCAATTTTTTTTCTACTGATTTCTACTCTCTGTTGTAGGAGAGGCTAAAACTGTCATCCCAGCCAGCAACAGTATGGCAGAGAGTATAGATGTGGGGGAAAAAAAGAACAAAATACTAGACTATAAGTCTGTGAGGCAGCAGCAGCAGCAAGGCTTTTTCTGTGTTTCTATACAGCTTAGCATAATAAGGGCTTGTTCCTCATTGGGACTCCACAGACATATATAAAAAAGGTGCTGTGGGTATAGTCTGCCTATGCTCTATCAGCAGTGGTGTGATTTTTTCCTCCATTTATACACAACTCTTAATTTGAAGGAGGGGAAATAACATATATGGCTGAGTTAGAATTTATGGAGCTCAGCTGACTTCTCACAAGCTTATGCAAAAGCAAAAGAGAAAATAACTAGTAAAGCTGGCCTGGATGATTTACGGCTCTTTGTTTTCTCCATGTGGAGCTTGTGCTGGGGATGACTGATAGTTCCAACCTGAAAGAGGCTGCAGATTTGTTACCAACTCATGATTATTTTATCAGCATGTCCAAGTGTGGAAGGGTACTGGGAGCTACTGCCTGTCATTCTCATCTACCTGTGTGTTTACAGGTCAAGCACAAGGAGCCAGGGTTGTTATTGGTCCTTGTCTCTTTAGTTGCACAAAATTCAGTCCTTGTGATTGTGGATTTTTCTGCAGCCTTCACCTGGGTGTGGGCACGCTGTGCTGTATCTGTATCTTAAAAACAAGGGGATTTAATTTTGAATAAGTGTGACGAAGTGGGAAAAATACAACAGCGGGAAAGAACACAAATTCTTGTGCCTCTGTGCCTTTGAAGGTGAGGGTGTGAAACAGTAGCCTTGCATTAAGAGCTAACCTGAAACCATGAATATATGGATCAAACAAGCTTAAGGGTTTCTTAGCAGGCAGCAGATATGTGAAGGGGGAGCTAGTGTGACATTCGTAGCTGTCCCCCTGCTACCAGCACGTTGAGTAAGTCATGAGGCTTGAACAGAAAATATTAATAAATAAAGGTGAAATTTTGTGCTTTTCCAAACAATGAGCAAGCAAATTACCCAGACTCCTGTGATGTTTAATGGAGGAGCAGGAGCACCCAGTGTTCTCTCATGCATATGGTATTATCAAAGGAACCAAAAAGAATCACTCTGACTTTAATGATCAAAAGAAAACCTTGCAATGCAGTGTTAGGAAGAAGATGCAGTAATAGCTGTGCACCTGGGAACACACTGGAAGCAGAGCAGCAGTAACACTAGATTGCAGCACTGAAACTTGATTGGATTTGCCACCACTGGGTCCTTCTGGAGGCAAAAAAAAAAAAAGTGGAAAACATGCAGCTACAAAACAGGAAGGCACACTGAGTTAAGCTATAAGATGTTCTGGTGTAAATTCAGTGCAGTGTTTGAACGTGAATTAACAAAAAACCCTCTAAGTCTGGGAATAAAATTGAAGTGATATCAGGCTGTCTGGAGGGAAACCAAAGTGACAGAGAAAAAAAGAAAGAAAAGAGTGTTGGGGAATCCTGCAGCTTCAATGCACAGAGAGGGGACAGGCCAACAGGGTTTCCCATCAGATCTAATTAGAGCTGTGAGTTTCTGCACTATTTTTCTGTTTTTCTTGTTCCTGTGGCCATCAGAGGAAAGTGTCCTGTCCTGCTCTATGTGTGAGGTAACTGCAGTGGGAGCTCCAGGGCCAGGAAAAGGGCAAACAGGACTAAGTCTGTTTTCATGGCTTGCTGCTGGATGCTCTCATGAGTGCTCCAGTGAAAATCAAATTCCCAGGGAACAGTTGTGTGTCTTGCATGAAATCACTGCATTTGGATGTCCACTCCTTAATCCCATCCTTGCCAGTGAAAAGCTGTGATCTACTTACTGGCTGTCAAACACTAAAGTGCAGAAGCCCAGGAGCATCTTTCAGGTGTTGAAATGGAATTTTATAATAGCACCGGTATCAGGGCTGGAGTTCAGGGCCAAAGCCCAGAAGAAAACTCTGGGACTTCAGACACATCTTTTCTTCGTGTTTTCTGTTGTTTGGTGCAGTTCTGAATCATGGCTGGTGTGCTCGCTCTGACAGGTTATAAGAAATGTAAATTTTAAAGTCAGCACTTGGACTGTGAGGCCTGTTCCTGAAGGCTCAAAATGAGGTGATCCAAACCTAAAGAATCTTTTCGTAACCCTGGGCCTTCTCTTTCTACCTGAGAACCACAGCGGGATGGTGGTCAGTTTGAAGTGGGAATGATTTTTTGAAAGAAGAATAGTTTTGGTTTTCCTTGCGGAACAGAGGATGCTTTTGTTTTTATTTGCAGAAAAATTAAAATATATTCGGTGAATGCAGCAGCCACCTTTTGAATTGTGTATCTGTGTTGCTGCCTATCTACCTACTCCCCTTCTGGGGATGCTCTCAGCAAACCAGATGCTCTCATCTTTGGGGATGCCTAGTGAGCTAGAAAGTCTGTATTGATTCTCATGAAATTGATATTTTTGGGATCCTTTTCTTGCAAAACCAAGAAATGTTGGGGAGATACGTTTCATTTCAGCATTGATTTGTAGCATATCTCTGCTTCAAAATTCTTATCCCATTTTTTTTCTCTGTATTAGACAATGAGATTTTCAAAAGCTTTTAGGTTTGCTGGGAAGACAAAGGCACTGAAAGCTTTGAAATTCTTGAGTATTACAGCAGCAAGGTCTTAGAAACCTCAGAAGATTTCACATGGGTGTGTGGGATAGCAGCTATTCTCTCATTACTAAAAAAGAAAAGCAACTAACTTGGTGATAAATGTCTGTGCTTGAAACAAATGTTCCTGTATTCATCTTCTGAGTCCATTAGTGGGCTTTGTGAATGTTGTTCATTCATCTGAGTACAGGAACCTGACTGAAATTTTGTGATATATGATCATCCCTTCAAATCAGATAGCAATTAGCCCACCAAATAGTTTAAAATTTATCTGTCTCTAATAATAAGCTGCATCAAACTAGATTAATTTGAAAATGCTGTAACACCCCCTTTTCCTATGCCAGCCTCCTCCTCTTCCTACACAAAAACATTGCAGTTTAATTTACATTCTGTTTAAACTTTGGGAAGAATTCCTGGAGGACAATAATTCTCAGTACAGGTTCTGTGAGACAGCCATGGATATTTAATTACAAGATAAGGTATTTCATTATAGGGCAGATCACCTACCACTTTAAGACTAAATAATTATGGTTGCAGAATTTGTAAACTTTTGGCGAGGTATGAGTCCATGTTAGTGTGGGAGGAGTTCACTGGTTGTTTTGATGCTCTGATAGTTTCTCAGGAGCAGCAGTGGGCACACCAGAGCTGGCTGTTGAGGGCTCCTCTGGCTGGCATTGGCTGCATTTGCTGTGCCCTGCAGGATCTCATGCCCAGCCCCAGGCTGCTGTCAGGTTTCTCCCCCTGAGCCGAGCAAATCAAGGCTGTGGGTGAATGCCTGTGTGTCACAGTGTCCCTGAGACTAACGAAGGACGGGCGGCCATGCGGAAAAACAGTGCTGTGAGTGTGAGAAACTAAAGCTGCTGCAGCAGCAACCAAGTTCCAAATCCGAGAATGGACTCTAAATCCACGATTTTATACTTTATTGCTATCTTTGTCCTTTGCCCCTGAGTTAAGAGGTGCACTAAATAACTTAGGAAAAACAGTCATGCCTTAAAGGACTTGAGTTCAGAGCTGCTAAGTGGTTGTGGAGCTACTGTTAGAGAATGGTGCTTACATTTAAGAAAGCAATTGTAATTCAGAAGTTCAGATCCTCAGCCCTGAAGGCTCAGCTACTTTAAAACTTGACTTACAAACCCAATTATCTGTTAAATGAAAATCACTCGTGTTCAAATGTTGAGTGCTGCTTCCTTACCCAGAAAATCAAATTTGTCTTTAAATTATGACTAACCTTATATTTTAAAGACAATACAATACTTAAAATTCCGTGTGCAACAAATGAAGCATTTTAAGGATAAATAGAAAAGTTAGAAAAAACATTAGTATATTTTGTTTACCATTTTAATTTGCTTTTCGTTCAGTGTGAAGTGTTTTTTTTTCTTTTTTAAATCCTTGCAGCACGAACAGAATTTGTTCTGCTTCTCTAAAGAGGGATCTTTGTTGTGGTTTTTCCCCTGTAGCAGTTGTTTATGTAGCAGACGGAACAATGGCAAATGAACAAGAAGGAGAAATTTCTTTTCTTTTGAGATAGATTGGAACAGGGAAGGCATTTTTTACCTGAAGCATATGTTTTCTAGGATGTTTACAAACAGCAGTAGCTGTTTTGCAGAGCTCTCCAGAGATCTCGGCACCCACGGCACTGGCGGCAGCAGCGTTTGTCTTGGTGATATCACTGCATGTACTGTGAGAGCAGAAAAAGCTGAGACATGAGGGGTAGGGAAGCAGTTGGGATCCCTGGGAGATGACACTGCTGCTTGAGGTCTGCTCCCAGGCTGCAGGCTGGTGGTGATCAGGCAGTGCGGACACGAACGGCCATGGAAAATTTGCTGTAGTTTCTCTTTGGCCTCTAATTGAGATTTATTGACACAGGGAAGTTGCATAAATAGGGCCTATAAATCTTCAGAGGATTCTGGTCTAAGAGTTTCCCTCAGGATTTGTCTCAGGTTGTTTTCTCTGACTGTTAGCAGTGTTAAATGTGTTTGACCCTGTACTCAGGAGCTAGGATGAGCACAAAAAGAATTGGACTTTCAAAAAAGGGAAAGCAGGGAGTGGTTAAAAAAGTAACAATTTATTATTTTCAAATCCATGATTTACTGCTTCTTATTTTGATAGCTTTTCAGTTTCTTCAGCATAGAATCATAGAATCAGCTGGGTTGGAAAGGACCTCTGAGATCATCAAGTCCTTGATCCAACCCCACTGTTGTTACCAGATCATGGCACTGATGCCACATCCAGTCTCATCTTAAAAACTTCCAGGGATGGAGAATCCACCACTTCCCTGGGCAGCCCATCCCAATGCCTGATTACTCTCTCTGTAAAGAACTTCTTCCTAATATCCAAACTAAACCTCCCCTGGCACAGCTGAAGACCGAGCCCTCTTGTCTTGCTGATCATTGCCTGGGAGAAGAGACCAACCCCCACCTGGCTACAACCTCCTGTAGTTGTAGAGAGTGAGGAGGTCTCCCCTGAGCCTCCTCTGGGCTCAACACCCCCAGCTCCCTCAGCCTCTCCTCGCAGCACTTGTGCTCCAGTCCCTTCCCCAGCCTTGCTGCTCTTCTCTGCACCTGCTCCAGCCCCTCCATGTCCTTCCTGAGCTGAGGGCCCAGAACTGGACACAGCACTCCAGGGGTGGCTCCATCAGCGCTGAGTACAGGGGAAGAATCACTTCCCTGGTCCTGCTGCCACACTCTTCCTGATCTAGGCCAGGATCCATTGGCCCTCTTGGCCACCTGGGCACACTCTGGCTCCTGTTCAGCTTCCTGTCCATCCCCACTCCCAGCTCCCTTCCTGCCTGGCTGCTCTCCAGCCACTCTGTCCCCAGCCCGTGGGGCTGCCGGGGGTTGTTGTGGCCAAAGGGCAGGATCCAGCACTTGGCCTGGTTGAACCTCATCCCGTTGGAATCAACCCATGGATCCAGCCTGTCCAGATGCCTCTGCAGAGCCCTCCTGCCTTCCAGTAGATCATCACTCCCCCCCAACTTGGTGTCATCTGCAAATTTGCTAAGGGTGGACTCAATCTCCTCATCTAAATCATCAGTAAAGATATTAAACAGGACTGGGCCCAACACTGATCCCTGGGGACACCACTGGTGACGGATCCCAACTGGATGCAGCCCCGTTCCCACCAGTCTCTGGGCCCGGCCATCAGCCAGTTCCTGACCCAGCACAGGGTGCCCCTGTCCATGCCATGGGCTGCAGCTTTTCCAGGAGAATGCTGTGGGAGACGGTGTCCCAGGCTGTGCTGAAGTCCAGACAGACACATCCACAGCCTTCCCCTCATTCACCAGGCAGGTCACCTGGTCATAAAAGGACATCAGGTTGGTCAGACAGGACCTACCCTTCCTAAACCCGTGCTGGCTGGGTCTGATCCCTTGTCCATCCTGCAGGTGTTGTGTGATTGCACTGAGGATGATCTAACACAATAGAGAAGCAATGACTATTGCTGAGAGAGTGCCCTACACAAAGCATAGTGTTTGTACTAGGATTAGCTTCCTATGGACTCAGGTTCTGGCACTGAAGACACTTATGGCTACGGCTTTTTGGGAGAAAATTTGAGATTGTAAAGTCTGGCTCCACCTGAGTTTTAGTCTCATAGTAATGACCTGTGTTTTCTTCCTATGCTTTGATTATACTTACTTGCTTTCTCTTTAACATTTTTCCTTTTCACTGTAAGAATAGTACCGGTGAGTTCTCTCTTTAACAAATCATTTAAAAACTGATGAAAAGCAGGACTGCACATATGCAACCTAAAATCTGTTTTGTGCCTTCCTAAGGAAAGGCACATGTGGCTCCACAGGTGCTGGTATTACATGGACAGAAGGGACAGAGGGCAGGGTCATGGTTTCATTCCCCAGCCTGCAGCATCAGAGGAACATGCTGCATCCCTGGCAAAGGTGCTGACACCCATGGGGTAGCCCTCTGTGCTCATCTTCTCTTGTGCACCCATCTACTGGGAGACCTGTAGCTGCTGATAATTTTTTCTCAGTGGAGTAGTACATTGCAAATAATGGAGACTGCATTTTGGTCTACTCTGCTGCTTGCTCGGTAATAGAATTATCAACTCTTTTAGAGGATTTTTAAATATCTTAATATTTGATGGTTAATTAAAAATACTATTTAACACCTTTCAGCAAAGAAAGAAATGATGAATTATTCAAGGTTTCATTTTGTATTCTGAACTAGTGAGTGTTGATATACAAATAATGTATGAGTATTGTTGAATTTCCAGTCTCATCCCAGTTTGTATTTAGCCCCACATTGAGCAGAAAAGGGGGACAATAAAGCAGAAGGCAGCTGTGGCTCATGGTATTTTCCTGTTCCCAGGTGAGGTACCTTTCCTTAAAAATTCCCAGTAGAAACCTGGTCCCTGAGCCATTAAGAAAGTACTGTGAAGAGCAGAGCCTGGCTGAGGAGCACTGAACTCAGCAGTGAACTTTGCCTCTCAGCAGTGGTAGGTACTGAGTGACCCCAGGGGCTTGGAGAGAGATCCAGGTGCAGGATGCTTCTTCGTCCTTCCCAGGAGCAAGTAATGGGTTTTTGGAAATGCGCTGTGATGGACCAAAGGGCTTTGCTTTGTGAAGTGCAGTAAGAAATATTTCCATTTTTTTGTGCTTGCTGGGAAAACTAATTATGTTAGCAGTCAAAATCTCTATGAGGAGTAGGGGTGGCTGGGGGGAAATAAAGCATTAGATCTGCTGCTCAGATTTCTCCCCAGTGAGGCTCTCCAGCACGTGGGTAACTCCTCATAGCATTTAAAGTTTGGCATGCTCTGGGCATTCCCTTGCATGTGCTGCCTAATGGGCAAATGACCATGGATTTGTGTTCATTCCCAAGCAATCCCTGTGAGCTTTCTGCTGGAGCAGTCAGCAGCAAGACAACATGTTGTAATCTGTTCACCCAGTTTGAACAGGAAGACATCTCTCATTGCCATGAGAGGTCCACTGAATGATCACTTGAAGATCTCCTTTAAAAATTAAAAACCGCCACTGAAATCTTCTAGGCTGCTGTAAGACTGAGTGTACATAGCCCTTGTGTGCTGAAATAGAACTTACCACTGCTCCAAGTAACAGAAAGAAAAATGGCATCTTTAAATACGTGTTCATCAGATCCAAGTGTCTAAGTTAATTCAATAAATTGTGTGTCAATATAACAAGTACGGTGGCAGAACAAGGGAGAGAATCTTTTCCGGATGCTTAGTGATTCAGCTTGAAAACATCCTGAGTGGAAAACACCTCATGTTTCCCTAGGAACTGACCAACAGTCCTCTACTTTCCATATGGAGAACATATGCTTTATATCAAGTTACACCTCATGGAGACACAACACAGAGTTTGTGGATTGGACCTATATCCAGCTTGGATTTTTTTAGATGAATTGGGGTAAGAGAAAGCATGAGCAGTAACACTGGATGTAATCTCCTTCTGCACAGAAGTCCCAGTGACAGGAATCTTCCATGCTTTTCTGAGGGCCTCTGGTTTATTTCTGTGCCTGAGACTACTCAGTGATGCTGAGTTATAGTTCTCTATGAGACCAGGGATTTGGCTGAAGCATTTTCCCTCCTGCTGTGTACCTGCTGTATCAGCTGGGATCACAGAGAGCTGTTGTGCTGCGCACTCTGGGCTTAGCTCTGGCTGTTTCAGGCCTTTTGGCAAAGGGCTGAATGTTTTGCTGATAGATCTGGCAGTGTTCCAGCCTGTAGGCCTCCAGAATGTGCTTCACGAGAAGTTTGCTTAATGAGGAAAAACTTGAATAGCGTGGATTGAAGAGAAAAAGCAAAATCTAACCAGAATTGTAGAGGGGACACATCTGACTTTGTATTTGGGCAGAAATCCCAGCATAGCCATGAAACTCTGTAAAGGAGTTGGTGTTTAGTAGCAAGTTGAGATATGCATGTGTCACTGCACGCTGGAAACATCTGCAGACTGTCTAAATCTGCTCTGTGGTCTCTCAGCTTTGTGGTCTTTTGGAGAATTAGCCCAGAGATGCTGTCCTTTCCAAGGAAATTTCTGAGTCTGGGTGTGTGCCCACACACATTCTGTCACAAAAACACATACACATGAAGGGGTTAATAGCGGGCCTGTGAGCTCCCAGGATGGAGATATCGACTGGGCAAACTTTCGGATCTATCCTTGATGATAAGGAAGTCAGTACCAGCCCTAATGGAGAAAATAAAGCCAGACTATAAAGTTGGTAGGCCTAGGATATGGAAACTGCAATTGGCAGAGATCCTAGTTGTATTGTTTTACCTGTACAGTCCTGGTATTTTGAGTGGTGTTTGAATCACAAATATGAATTGCAAGCTGCTATGGCAGATTTTCAGGGACAAATTGCTTATCATTTGCCTTCACACCCTTTACTGAAATTCTTTAGTGAAGTACCTGTTGGACAAAAGCTGCTGTCATCTACAGAACCGGTGGAAGGACTCACTCTATTTACAGATGGTTCTGGGAAAACAGGAAAAGCTGCTGTGGTCTGGTTTACGCCCACAGGATGGCAACATGAACTTGTTCAACAGTCTGGGTCTCCACAAGCTGTGGAACTTCGTGCTGCTACTTTGGCATTTCAACTTTTTCCTCAGCCTTTTAATCTTGTTACAGATTCAGCTTATGTGGCAGGACTCGTACAGCGTTTAGATCAAGAAGTTCTTTCTGATTGTGATGATCATCTTCTCTTTCAGGATTTGTTAACATTGTGGCGAACTCTACAGTCTCGTACTGCTCCTTACTTTGTTTTTCATATTCACAGTCACACCTCACTGCCTGGATTTTTTACTGAGGGTAATGCTCGAGCAGACTCTCTCGTAGCACCTGCACAGATCGGGCCTGTTCCAGACAAGCGACAACAGGCTCTCCTCTCACATCAATTTTTTCACCAGGGCAGTACTGCTCTCAAGCGACAGTTTGGCATTCCACAATCCCTTGCTCATTCTATTGTGGCTGCCTGTCCTGATTGCCAGGGTCAGAATGTCCCTGTCTGTTATGGAACCAATCCTAGAGGATTGCAAGCTTTGCAGGTATAGCAAACTGATGTTACTCATGTCCCAGAATTTGGACATCTCAAATTTGTGCGTGTTTCTGTTGGTACATGTTCTCATGCTGTTTGTGCTACTGCTCATGCAGGTGAGCATTCTCTTGATGTGATTTGTCATTTTCAATGAGCTTTTGCTACCCTTGGTGTCCCATTGCAGCTGAAGACTGACAATGCCCCTGCCTACAACTCTCAGAAATTTCAAACCTTTTTGAATGACTGGGGAGTGTCTCATGTTACTGGCATCCCTCACTCTCCTACGGGGCAAGCTATTGTAGAACACATGCATGGCTCTCTGAAGCATCTGATTCAAAAACAGAAAGGGGGAATGCAGGGTGAGCTCCCCCAAGCCCGTTTAGACAAAGCTGTTTATGTTTTAAATTTTTTGACTTTTCCCCTGGATTCTCATTTTCTTGCTCTCTTTTTGCATTTTTCCTCATTAATGTCATCTCAACCTATGACTGCTCCTGCTCCCTTTCAGGTGTCTGGACAGTGGTCTGGCCCTCATCAACTGATAACCTGGGGTAGGGGTTATGCTTGTGTTTCTACAGATGATGGATTGTGGTGGGTTCCTGCTCGGTGAGTGTGTCCTCTTTTGCCTCGGGGGAACCGGCAGTGATGACTCCTACGAGGAACAGCTCGAATGACTCAACCCGTGGAACAGCCACAATGTCTGGGTGACCCTGATGAAAGCACCGAACCAAACTACCTTCTGTGCCTCCTTGAAAAACCAGATCTGCCTTTTCACACATGCCTTGTTGGGGCACCTGTAAATGACTCTGATGCAGTGAAACTTTTTTCTAATGTTACACAATTACCTGATTTAGCAACAAAGGCTTGTAATGCTTCTGCGCAGAGCTGCATCCCAAATGTAAACGACTGGTTTGTTAAGCTACCAGTAGGCATTGCACCGCAGGAGTTAGATATTTTGGGTACCTTAACTGCTACTGCTTGCTTTTATTTTGATTATACGGGTGCAACACTGCTGGTTAATAAGTACAGTAAGGGTGATGATGCTTCTGCTACCACAGAAACCCTTTTGCAAGACTTGTCTCCAGATATGCCCTGTCACGGGTGACAGCGGGTCTGTCAGCACCTTGGCACATACTGATGAAACAATAGATGTTGACCAGATCAAAGTATACCCCTGAGATGGACTGAAAAGAGAGGACTGAAAATGGAGGCCCTGATCCTGACAACATACTGATGCACCCTGAAGAAGCTGTCCTGTGGGAACAGAGAACACTGTCTCATGAGAACAAGGACCTGTTTTGAACGAGAGTGGTTGGGAAGAACATCAACATGAGAGAAAAATAAGAGCAGGTGCTCGGGACTGTTGTGGGAAAGAACTGGGCTGTTTTGAGAAAGAGCAAAGTTGTTGTGAGAAAGTAGAGTTTAGAAAATGCACCTATTAGCTGTAAGAATTCTGGTGTGAAAGTTTGAACTGTCCTATCCGTGTGCATTACGTGTGTTCAAAAACTGTACTTAAGGGGCTGCGCAGCAGCCCTGGAGGTCCCTGCTTTTTTTCTTGGAATAAACTTTGCTGGAACCTTTTTTCGTGTCGCTTTGGCCGTTCCGACACTTTCAGCGACAATGCCCTTTTACCAGAATGCATCTGCTTGGTGTTTATATACACGTAAGCGACCCTCACCTAGTGTAACAGTTGCTTGTCAACTCTTGAAAGGATACTTTTTGATTTGTGGCAATCGGGCATGGCCAGGTATTCTGGCAAAGCCCATAAGGGGACCCTGTACCTTTGGTAAATTAGGCTTGCTTACGCCCACAGAAAAGCTTTTGTTGAATCATTCCCATCTCTACAGTCATATTTTGACCAAACAGTCACTGGCCCTTGAGTCTAAATGTCGGGACTTGTTAACTTTGTGGAGTCAGGCATCTGTTGTATCTGCCTCCCTGTTTTTGTCACAAGTTGCCTCAGCAAAAGCGTTAAAGCAAATCAACGCCTTGGTGTGCTGGGTGACCAAACAAGCAAATTTGACCTCAGATACTTTGTATAAGCTTGCCAGGGATGTAGGTAGTGCACGTCATGCTACACTGCAGAATCGTGCTGCTATTGATTTTTTGCTATTAGCACATGGACATGGTTGTCAGGAATTTCAAGGCATGTGTTGTTTAAATATCTCAGATCACTCTGAATCCATCTACAGACAAATTGCCACACTTCAGGAACAAACAAAGAAGATCACATGGGAAACTGGATTTTTTGGCATGGAAGGCTGGTTGTCTAAATGGGGCATTTCGGGCTGGTTACTGTCCTTACTCAAGACAGGGGTCTCAGTTTTGGTGATGGTTGTGGCTGTGCCAGTAATGTAACCATGTATTGAGTCATATTTGTGAAGGGCCCTGCAAAAGACGACGCAGACAATATTTCTCACACAATTACAGAAAGGGGGAATTGAAGGGGTTAATAGTGGGTCTATTAGCTCTCAGGATGAAGATATCAACTGGGCAAACTTTCGGGTGTATCCTTGATGATAAGGAAGTCAGTACCAGCCCTAATGGAGAAAACAAAGGCGGACTGTAAAGTTGGTAGGCCTGGGATGTGGGAACTGCAGTAAGGCCTTGAGCTTTGCCAAATGTATCGCCCACAGAACCTAGCCAATGAAAATGCTGTTGCTTGCTTACCTAAAATAAGGATACTGCTTGCTGCTAGCAAGGGGTATAAAAAAGCAGATGAGAGAATAAAGACAGAAGACATATTTTCTGCACATAACTGACTCCTTGTATCTTTATCAGCCGTCACGACTCTACACTGACATACACACAAACACTGTTTTTGACTTTTCTGTTTATGTGCAAATACATCCCAGGAATATAGATGATATATCATGGGATAAATGGCATGGCCACAAACTGCCAAACTCACTTAAGGCACCCAAATGTCCTCAGTTAGGACCTGAATGTAGAGGTGGATGACCTGTGGCTCATAGCTCACAGAGAGTTTGTAAGCAATTAAAATCAGTCAGTTGTCCACTGTCCAGATTTCCTCTGGACTCTCTGAAGTTCTTCCCTGGCATTCACTAGAAGGAGACAAGCATCGTGCTGATGAGTCATATAAACAAAAATAGGAGAACCCACCAGAGCCTAGAACCACCACCTGTGTGAGGAGGATGACAGCTAGTATCAGCTGTCATCCCTGTATGTGAACTCTTCTTCTCTGGCATATGAGATCTATCTCTTCCTCCTGAGGCACCCTGTGGGATGAGATTTTGCCCAGGAAACACCATTGGCCTGTAGATATGCATGAACTCACTCGTGTCTGAAGCTGGGCTTCTGGATGGAGAAAAGCTTTTGCCTGACATTGGTTGCAGAAGTAGTAAGAGTAATAGGTGTGGAGAGGGTCAAAATGTTTTGGCATTTGTTTAACAGAGGTCCAAACAAACTCTTAAAGCTGCTGACTCTGAACTTCATTTCATATGTGGATAGATATACGTACAGAATCACGGAACATGCTGAGTTGGAAGGGACTCACAAGGATCACCGAGTCCAACCCTTAGCCCTGCTCAGGACCATCCCCAAGAGTCACACCGCGTGCCCGAAAGTATCATCCAAACACTCCTTGAGCTCTGTCAGCCTTGGTGCCCTGGGGAGCCTGTTCCAGCACCCAACCAGCCTCTGGGGCAACAACTTCTCTCTAATATTCAAGCTAAACCTCCCCTGAAACAACTTTAGGCCATAGGGCAGAGGTCTCCTCCTCTTCCTCTCCCAAGGAAGTTGGAACTGCAATGAGGTCTCCCCTCAGTCTCCTCTTCTCCAGCTGAACACACCAAGTGCCCTCAGTGTCCTCACACAGATTCCCCTCAAGACCCTGCACCATCTTTGTTGCCCTCTTTTGGACACTCTCTAATGGCCTCATCTCTTTCTTATATTGTGGTGACCAAAACTGCCACATTATTCAAGGTGAGGCCACTCCAGTGCAGAGCAGAGAGGGACAATCCCCTCCAGTGCATTTGTGTCACACACACGTGCATGCACTGACTAGGAAGAAACAGCTGGGGAAAGAGCACCCTAATTCTCCAAAAGTGCCAAGGGACTGATAATAGAGTGGTACTGCTTTTAATGAAAATTAAAGCTCTGGATGTTTGTGGAAGCCAGTAATAGTTCAAAGCTGTCTAAACCCTGCTGTTAGAGAGCACGGCACACAGAATAGCACTAAAAGGGAAGGGCAAATTTGAAAGAAGACACTTTTCAGTGTCTTAAACTGTGCACAGTCCTCTAAACTTAGAGTAGGATTTCTGGGCTGCAGTGCTGGTGTCTTTTGTTTTTCATAGGAATATGATTAATTTTTCTATTATAAAAATTGGTGCGTGACACCATAGATGTGTCATGCATATTTTAGGTTGTTAAATTTACCAACTCCAAGATTAATTGTTATACACTAACTTGAAGTATTTAGATGTTATTGACATCTTCATTTGGACAGAAAAAATGTCATGCATATAAATTGTATGTTGACATTTCTTTCACAAGAGTAGTTATCTAGCTATTGGTACTCTGCAGAATGAAGACTTGTCAAAAATAATCACTTCCAGTTCTCATTTTGTTGAAGTTAAATAGCCTGAGCAGCAGAAAACTTGTTCACGCTCTTTAATCCTCATATTATTGCAGTGTGAAAATAAAGCATATAAATATGAGAAACTGAAAATGAATCAATAGGATAACATATTAGAAAACTGAGAAATGGTTCCTGGATGAGATAATCTTCCAATAAAACACCATTTGTTAGCATTGGGGTTTTTTTCATCATATAGCTCTTTAAAGAGGTGCCCATTAGAACTGGGAGAACTTTTCTCTCCAGGAATTAACTATTTTAAGAAACTCTTAACTTGTAAATAAATAAAATCAACTCTCGTATGATCTGAAAGCATGCCCTGGGCACTGAGATGCAACAAGACTGTAGAACTTCTATATTTGCCCAGGTAATCTATGGGGACAATCTAAAATTTGACATAATCAAAAACTCTGAACAAATTTGTCATGGAAGATGTTTGATCTTTATTGGTATATTGGTTTATCCAGCTGATCTTGATGAACAGCCTGTGTGATGAGCATGATACTTTTCATTTTCCTGACCCTTGTCATCACTTCCCTTGTGTGTCATCATGTCCCTTGCCTTTTGTTGCTTTTCATTTATTGCACTAAGTGTTCATTTTTCTCCTATTTTAAAATCAAACTCCTCTTAATCAGATCATCATTAACATTCCTGACAAACAGCTCTCTCCTGGCAGTACAGACTCACTCTGAGCAGGAGTGACCAAGGCAAGACCCAGGGGAAGGTAATTGGAGTAGGCTGCTGATTTTCCACAGAGATGGAAAATTAATAACTTTGTCTGTAAGAGGTAAAAATTAAACCATTTAAATTAAAGGTAATCATTATACTACACATCTGGGCCACCTAATGTCCCATGGGAAAAATTAAATGCCATTATAGTATGCTAATCATGACTGATAGCTGGTGGCTATGGACTTCCTATAGTGAGCTGAACACTTCAGGCATGCCATAATTAGAAAATGACTTCTTTGTAGGAGCAAAATCCTCCCAGCCTGTGGGGTAGAGGCTTCAGATAACACTGAAGAGTTTGTAAATTGGATTCCAGGCAATACTGACATGAGATATATGGGTTTTTTTCTAAACCCACTGTTTTTCTCTGAATAGGGAATTCTTTTCTCTTGATCATCTTCTTGACACATGGCATAAGGAACTTGGAACTTGCATTCAGAAATACTTCTTTTGGTGGAAGTTCTTAAAAACAGTGGAAAGAATAAGTTGCCCATGTGGTGGTGAATGTCAATAAACAGATGGGCTCCTGATTGTCTCAGACTCTATAGAAAAAGATAGTAATAATCCTCTCTATAGAAGAGGATCTCTCTATAATCCCTTTTGCATTAAGACCACCACATTGGTATTGAGCTTGCAATGATCTGGGTAAACTCCAAATGCCTGGGGAAACATGTGAAGTCTCTGGGTCATTTGTCTGGATTACTCAGAGTTTCAGACCTGAAATTTCATGGTATGAAAAATCATTTAAGGGTACAATTAAATTGTGGGTTTTAAGCACATGACTGGCTTAAGCATCTAAATATCAGAGAAATTTTCTATTGAGCTGCAGGCTCAAATTCCCCTTCCTTTTTAGACAAACCAAAATCCTCCCAACTTGTGACTGTTCCACTTGGGTGTTGAGAGCTGCAAGTGCAGGGATGGCCCTTTGTCACTTTTACATCAGCTATGTGGGGTCAGACATTGCTCTTTTACTCCTTCTCTCAAGTACCATGTGAGAGCTGAGCAACTTTCCTCACCTTGGGCACACAGAGAGATGTCAGTAATAAGTATTTTCTTATGTACTGGTAATGCTGTGTGAGTTAAGAACCAGGAGGGTACCCCAGCAAAAATTGGCATACGAAATGTCCTAGTTAGAACAGCTGGGACCAGTTCATCACTGTATGGGTGTAACCCAAAACTGTGTATTCTACAGCCTTCCATGCCATTTCCCAGAAACTGTTATCAATAGACCATTTACACCCTCTGCCCAGAGCAGCCTGACTCCTCAGGCTATAAACTGGGTGTTAAGAGGCCTTCGAGATAGGAGGATGTTCCTTTCTTTGCACCCATTGTGGGACTCCCCACCCTGAGGGAGGTACTGGGCATTCCTGCCTGAACTGGAGGATAGATAATCTTGGACTCTTGGGACTTTTTTAACCACTTGTGGGATCCAGAGAAAGACTGCAGATCACCACTCTTGACCAGACTGCACCCACCACTCTTGACTGGACTGCAACCACCACTCTTGACCAGACTGCAGATCACCACTCTTGACCAGACTGCACCAGCACCCTCACCAACAGGTTTTTCCCTCTCCTTTTACTTTGGACTCAGGGGGCCCAACGAACACCACTCTGTTCATGCCCCAGGGTGCTGGGTTTTACATTTGGGTTTTGTGGGTTAAAACCAACTGTTTGTCTGTATAATTGTATTTATTGTATTATTTTATTAAATTGTTATTCTGATTTATAATCTCTCCTTTGAGTTGAGTTCATTTCCCCTGCTGGTTTACCTTTAAACCAGCACAGGAAAGTATGGCAGGAATAAGGAAGGCTTTCCTATCTCCTTGCCTGCTTTTTGGTTGAGAGTTTATTTTTACAATCACACCACTGGTCAGTATCTGCAAGCTCATTCAAGATTTCAGCTGTTACACCAAACAGCCTGTATCTTGTCCCTGAACGTCGCAATCCTCAAGTGGAGGACTAAACCCAAATGTCTATGCTTTGAGCTTAGCTGGTATTTTGTGGGGATACAGGAATGGACAGCTCTCCTCTGAACTGCTCTTCTGGTTTTGTGATATTTGGACCCCTTAAAAAAAAAAAAAAAAAAAAGTTGTTTATGTCAACATTTTTGCTAACCAAAATAGTCTGTGTATAGTATGAAGGCAACCTTAGCACCAAGCCAAAGGGATCTGCCATGGACTTTATTTGGCATATACCTGGATTTTGAGTACTACACTGAGAATGTTTTATAAGTATATTGCCAACTAGATAAAACATTAGCATTTTCCCCTTGGGTATGGTTAAGACAATTGTAGTGCCTTTGTGGTGTAAAAAGTACAAAGGGTTTACATAAATAAGAGAGTCTGTCAGCCTGCACAAGAGTCCTGCGGTGCCTGGTTGTAGAGTCTCCCTGAGAGTGCTTCTGAACTTATTCTCCATCTTCAGTGCCTCCCTCTCACTGATTTAAGGAAAAATCTCATTGTAAAGTGACCTTCTGTCCAGGTGGATAAATGTTCACTGGGTTTCAGGCTCTTTATCCTCTAATTAGAAGCTCTCAGGAAAACCAGGAGTCTTTCTGTGGCTGCAATCTGGCGTGGAAGTAACAGGAAAATGAAGACCCTTCTTTTTGTCTGTTCAATGAAACTTTTGGCACCCTGTCACAAGCTGACACATCCTACAATAAGACTTTCAGAAGTATCCTTGTATCATTCAAGTGGCTCATAGGTCTAGCTAATGCTTTTTTAAAAAAGCTGATTTTGGAGCAGAATGTATATCCATTCACGTCCCTACCAGTGAAGCCTCCCTCTGAAAACAGGCTGCAGTAGCAGTTCCTGCTTGGGCTAGGAAATGTCTTTTGTTGCTGATCTGTACTTCAAGATTTTCCTCTCAAATGAGAAACTTCACTAAAACGTAATTTTAACTAGGAAAATGAAGGAAACCTTGTTGCTCAGGCAACGTCAACCTGCACCTTTAGAAATGTGCTGTTGGCAAGTTGTTTGAGGCAAAAGGAAACTGTGCAAATGACATTCCTATTGGGAACTGTCTCACTGTATCATCACCAATCATAGAATATGCTGCGTTGGAAGGGACTCATCAGGATCACCCAATCCAATTCCTGCATAGGACACTCCAAGAATCCCACCATGTGCTCGAAAGCATTGTCCAAATGCTTCTTCAACTCTGGCAGCCTTGGGGCCACGAACACTGCCCTGCAGAGCCTGTTCAGTGCCTAACTACCCTCTGGATAAAAACCTTTCTCCTAATATCCAACTCAGCTCCATGCCATTTCCTCGAGTCCTGTCACTGCTCACAAAAAGCAGAGATGGGTGTTGCCCCTCTGCTGCCCCTTGTGAGGATGTTGAAGACCCCAATGAGGTCTCCTCTCAGCTGAACAGACCACGTGACATCAGCTGCTCCTCACGCAGCTTCCCCTCTGATTCCTTCCTCATCCTCGTGGCCCTCCTTCGGATGCTCTCTAATAGCTTGATGTCATTTCTATATTGTGGTCCTTCAACATCTGTCTGCAGGCTTTGAAAACAGCTCTTGCCTAAGCCTTCTGCAAAATGAGTTTGGTACCTCCCCTGCCACAGCTGCACAAACAAATAGAGATTTATTAGGTTTAAAGGCAAGTGACGGTGGATTATTTAGAACTGGTTTTGTTGTTATTCTTTGTTAAAAATGTTCCTAGAAATATCTCCTTTCCTTACAGATCCCAAACCAGAGAAATGAGATTTTTTTTCCATTTGATTTTTTCTGATATTTCCAGGGAGAGAAGAAAGTGATGAAGTCAGACTTGAAGGCATTGCTTGATCCTGCAGAAGAAAAAAAATATGTAAACCCATTTAACAGCTCATTTTTAAAGCAGAGATGATACACATACTCTCGTGATGAAACACCGTGTATTTTGTTATCCTGATTTACCAGCAAAGATGGTAATTTAAACCTTTCTGCCAGTTTGATGCAGATGAGACGTTCAGTCTCATTTTGAACAAAACCTTTTTGCCTAACTTCTATCTTTATAACACTGAACAAGGAAAGTGGAGGCTATAAATGGGAAAAGGTTACCTGCTGTTGCCATTCATGTCCTTAAAGAACAGTCCACAGACAACTTCCCAGTAGGTCTTATGATGGTGGTGGTACCAATGCGGAGCAGGACTGTGCATCTTACTTCAAGTGGCTGACTTCTGAATTTTTGGAGGGATAAATACCCAGTTCATGAATGTAGTGGGTTGACCCTGGCTGGATGCCAGGTACTCACTAAAGCCGCTCTCTCATTCCCCTCTGCAACTGGGCAGAGGAAAGAAAATACAACAAAGGATGAATGATTTGAGATAAGGACCAGGAGAGGTCACTTACTGATCACCATCACAGGCAAAACAGACTCAGAGTGGGCATATTAATTAAATTTATTACCAACAGGATCAGAGCAGGAGAATGAGAAGTAAAATAATCTTAAAAACACCTTCCCCCCCTTCCTTCCTTCCTTCCTTCCAATTTCTACTTCCTCCCTCCCAGCAGCACAGGGAGATAGGGAATGGGGGTTATGGTCGGTTGTTGTTTCCGCTGCTGCTCAGGAAGAGGAGTTGGAATCCTTCCCAACAGTTCTTCACGAACTTCTTCAGTGTGAGTCCATCCCACGGGCACCAGTTCTTCACAAACCGCTGCCACGTGGCTCACTTTTCCACGGGGTGCAGTCCTTCAGGCACAGGCTGCTCCAGCAGGGGTCCCTCCACCAGGAAAACCTGCTCCAGCGTGGGCTCCTCCAGGGGCTGCAGGTGGATCTCCGTGGTGCTCCGTGGGCTGCCAGAGCACAGCTGCCTCACCATGGTCTTCCCCACGGGCTGCAGAGCCTCAGCTCTGGCGCCTGGAGCACCTCCTGCCCCTCCTTCTGCAATGACCTTGGTATATACGTTGTTGTTCCCATGTTCTCACTCTGCTCTTCCCTGGCTGCAATTTTCATCTGCCCAGTAACTTTCTTTCCTTTCTGAAATATGTTATCCCAGAGGCATTACTGTCATTCCTGATTGGCTTGACCTTGGCCAGTGGCAGGTCTATTCTGGAGCTGGATGGCATTGGCTCCACCAGACAGGGGAAGCTTCTGGCAGCTTCTAAGAGAAGGCACCCCTGTTGCACCCCCTCCACCCCGCCAAAACGTGGCCCCCTGGCCAGAAACCCAACACAATGAAAAAATATTAAATTGAGGAGTCAAATGATTATAAGTTAAGTTCTTTGCTCAATATTACTCTTAGCAAAGGTTTCATAATCAAAGCCTAAGCTTATACCCCTAAATTCCAAGAGTATTCATACAAAGAGCTCTGCAAATAGTAAAAGTTTTCCAAGCATGAAGAATTAAATGGGCAGACACAGATGGTGGTGAGGTTTAATTTTCCTGACAGACAAGGGAAAATGGGTTCCTGTAACCTGCAAAGGCTTTGAAAGCCTAGTGTTCATTAGTCAAAAATGAAAACTAAGTAAAATATTTTGTATGTGAATCTATCTAGTAGTGTTGTATAAATGTAATTATGTGTGTTAGGGAGGGGTTCGGACATACTGAATCTTGAAACCAAGACACCATTGAAAGCTCAACAAAAACCAATATTTATTACCAAGAGGTGGCCAACAAAACAAACAAACTCAAAAGGGAGAAGAGAGAAATAAGCCCCCAGCATGACCTCCCCAGTTACCCAGCTGTTGCCCATAAAGTTATCTTACTGACCTAGCATACCTATAATTACCTATGGCAGAAGCTCTCCCTCCAAGGATGAATTCACTGTTTTATCAGTGAACTTAGCAGGGAAAATATAAACTACTGCAGGTGGCTGGGGCCAAACACAGACCAAAAGTATCAGCATAAATTCACCCTGCTACAGAATGTCTGTGCAAAAACTATAAAACTTATTAGTAGAGAACACAAATAATACCTCGTTATGAAAATGTTTTTATTTCATTAGATATTTTACAACTGAATACACATCCAGAACTCCAAGTTATATTTTTTCCTGTCATTTTAGCTGTAAAGTTAAAACATTTCCTGAGCATGCATCTGAAGGTCTTGATGAATTTGCAGCCCTGCAACATCCCTACACTTTGAAACCTCCAAATCACCAGAATAGCAGTAATTTATGTTAACAGGTAAACCTGCAGTGGTCAGGCATCTCCTGAAACAAAACAAAGCAAATTCCTTAGTCTTAAGGCTCTGTTTGAGAGTCTCAGAATCCTGGCACTGCATGGATTAGCCTTTTTGGGGGAGGTAGTGCTTGAAAACCTTATGAAACCACACATACCCTGTGGCAGTGAAAGCCCCGTGTTTACTTCTGGGATATCAACAGATCTGAGCAGCATTCAGACTGCTCCAAATTGTGCCAAATACATACCAAATTGTGCAGCTCTGAAGATCTGTTTGGTTCCTATTTATAGATTTCATCCAGACTGTTGTACCTCTGTAATTTCCCTACTTTTCTGTATAGGTAGCATCTAAGTTTTAACAGCAAATATTTAATCCAGAGGGGAATGCCTTCTTCTTGGAGGTAGTTACCTCCTTTACCTCTTTGTATACCTGAGTGCCATGGTGCTAACACTGAATTATACTTTATACCACAATCTCACCTTTTTACTGCTTGTCAGGTTTTCTACCCCTGTGACGTGTTTGTGGGGAGCAATGCCATCTCCTCCCAGCATCAGCTTTCATTCCCCTGATCATGCCTGGAGCCTCCTCCTCTTCCAATGTGATTCCTCTTGCTTAAATATGGATGACCAGAACTGGGCTAAGGAGCTCTGAATACATCTTTACAGGATGTTTTCACTCCAAGATTGAGATCTTTTGCCTTTTCCTTCTCTCCCATTTCACAATTTTCTTTTCCGTGCTTCTGTCCCATTAGTTATTCCTGGTTTTACTCTTACTGCTCCTGATACTTGAAGCAAAGGATCTGTGCAGTATTTGAGCCAGGATTAGATTAGCTTTATTCTCAGCTCAGTCTGCATCATTTAGTGTTCCCGTTTTGCTTTTCTTTTTCTTTTTTATTATGACTAATAACCTATTTGTCATAAACTGAGAAGAAGCCCTTTTCCTTGGCAGAAGGCATGATGGCCCTTTTATCTTAGAAGAAAGAGAAGGGATAGTAGTAATGTGGGTTGACAGGGTTTTCATCCCTCACTTTCTCATTTGGTGAGAATCACATTAACTGTGCAGCATTAGACCTACTCCCCATCAACTCTGACACTGGCCAGGAGGAGACACTGAAGTGACCTTGTGGTGGCTGTATACTATGTGGTTACATCTTTGCAAAGTGGAGGCAATTCACCTTTGGTGCTCCATTTTCCTAGGTGTGAATGTCTACAAATGATCAGAGATATTGCATTCACTATTTGTAGCAACTAACACTTTGAAACACTTTACTGTTAAAATTGTTCTCTCTTTTATTTCTGTCAGGGAGATTATCCTGGAAATGGTACTTTTATTTTTTCTTTCTTCTTTGACTGTCACTTCATGTCACTTTTTTTATTGTCCAAGTAAATACTTCATTATCTTGAAGAATGTCAACCGCTCAAAAAGAGAGCTGTTCCTCTCATCTGCTGTTCAGTGAAACACAAAAACACTGTAATAGTTCCCTATTGCTGGAACCTCTCCTCACTGAGGGGAATAAAACGAGAACTCTCACAGGCACTCAGAAGTAATAAAGAACATCCTAAACATTTGCTAGATAAATTATAATGCATTTATATCCATCCAGCTGAAATTGTCACCGTAGTTTTGATATAGAAATGTATTCTTGTTTCCCTTTATCTAGCTGAATACTGTATATTTGGATGGATTTAAATAGCTTTCATTTCATCTTATGAGCATCTGGGTTTTTTAATATGGCAGATAAAATCATTGAGAAGAAATTTTTAACTTTTTTTTATGCCAGGCTTAGTGTCAGAGTGGAAAATTATGTTGCAGAGATATTTCTATTCTGAAAATGTTAACTTTGCAGGGATAATGTTACTTGAACACTGGGGCTGATAACTACTTCACTGCCAGTGATTTTGACAGTAAGTCAGGAAAGTCTCATTTTATAACATGAGTAGCTGAAAAATGTGTTCTCCCATTTGTTTCCCTACCATGCGAATTCCCAATAAAAACTGAAATCTTTTGTAAGATGGCAGTGCTGGGTTAATGGTTGGACTTGATGAACTCAGAGGTTTCTTCCAACCCTAATTATTCTATTCTTTGCATGGCCATTTTGGGGATGAGCTTTTCTACAGTAAAGGCTGCATTACTGTTTAGTGTAATTGCTCTTTCATTTTTACTTTTTGCTGGCTGAGATGGTTACATTTTTTTCCCCAAAAAATCAACTGCAGAAATGCTTATTTATTTCTGTTTGTTTACCTGCTTTTTCTCTGTCATTTATTATCACTGAAAAAAATAGATTAATCATTCATAGAAGGTAGTAAAGTATTTTAATGAAACTTCAAAGGAATCAACATGCACAAATTCGATTGTCAGGAGAGTCTTTCCAGGTTTTTAGCAAGAGGCAGGAATAAAACAGCTTACATTGTTGAGCTTATAGAGAGGAAAAGACCCTGATCTTATTTGTCCCTGTGGTTTTCGATGAGGGTCAGGAGAGTCACCTCCAATCTCTGTCTGTGTGGACTAGGGAATGCAGGCTTTGTACCTTGCTTCTGCCAAATTTCTATTCTGTTTACCTGGTTGGCCCTGGCAGTGGGCAGGTCAGAGCAGCAAGCCTTTCCCTCTGATCCAGACCTCCAGAAAGGAGCACTGCCCAGCTGAGCACAAGCTTTCCTGCTTGCTCCACTCTGCTTTTAAGCCTGTTAAGTCACCAAATCTACAAGAAGTCTGTGTTGACATTTTACAGGCTGAACGGATGTATTTTGCATCTCACAAAACCTGTTTCTATAAACGCCTGCGTCCTCATGTCTCATTAACTTGTGTCTTGGTTTTAGGACAATGTTGCCAAGGAAGGGGGACCTTGGATGAAAAAGAGACCTGAACTTCCCTGGACTTGTTATAAATTTGGGGAAAAAACCAAACCAAACCAACCAACCAACCAAACAAAAAAAACCAAAACAAAAACCCAAATGATACGAGGAAAAGTGTAGAAACAGAACAACATGTTTACTGAAAAAAAAACAAAAGGCAAAAAAAAATAAAAATAAACTGCAAACACACAATAACTGAGAGAGAATATCACCCAGAAAAAGTCCTGTAGCTGAATCAGTAACTGCTGTTTCCTTCGGCGCAGGGAGGGGACAGGCTCTGGCAGAGACGGGGAGGCAGAAGCTCCTTGTCCGGAGCCGAGCAGGGAACAAAGAGGCAGCTTGCGTGACACCAGCAGTCTTACACACCCCCCAACTCCCACGGGGCTCCCCTGCCCCCCATGTCGTGGTGACAAACACCTTTAAGGGTGCCTGTCCGCCCCTCCTCCAGCAGGTCCCGGTGCGGGCTGTGCGGGCAGATCGCGGTCCCCTGTCGCGACAGCGCTCTGTCGGAGTGGAGAGCGATACCGTTCTTGCTCGTATCAAGTGTGAAAAGTTTTATGTGTTTTATGTTTTGTACCAGCTTGCTGCTAAGGCACGGGTTGTATCAGCTGTGGAAAAGCACTCTGTGACAGGGAGAGAGAGTTAATATAGAGACTAAAAATTAGTAGGAACAAAGGATAGATTGACTGATACAGGTATGAAATTGGGGATGTAGGGTTCAGGATGGTACCACCCTGAAGGGCCAAGTAAGAACTACTTCTCAGTATGACTTTCTTGATAATGTCTTGGGTATGTAGTATCTTGGATATTGTACCAGTGTATGGGCATTTTGTGTCCACCTTCCCTTCTCTCTCAGAAACCCCTGGTGAGGAGACAGTTCCCACACTCCAGCAGAACGAGCACAGTGAATGTGCTGGGTACGTAGGCGCTGCTGTAATGCTGTAATGCGAATACATGCCTGACATGTCACTGGGGTACAAAGCCCGTGCTCCTCTGGCTGACAAGAAATAGTGGAATAGGAGCAACAGTCCAGGTAAAAGGCCAATTTAAAATAGGATGGGGCAGTCTTAATTGTTTTCACTAACGGGAGGAAATAATAAATGAAAGTCAAAGTAAGAGGAAAAATGGAGTTAAACTGCACCACTGCTGTTCTGAACTACAAAGGTACATTGGTGAAAATGCTAAAACACCTGTAAGATGGTCTGACAGGGGTTTTCACTTTAAAAGGGAATCCTCTAACATGAGTGCATAACTTAAAATGGAAGTGCACTGGAGAATCCTGAGAAGGGCACATAAGCCCATTTTCATGACCTGTAATTGTGCTCTTCAGAAATATCAAACTCATGGTGCAAAGTAAAAGTAAGCTAATAGTAAAGCATGTGGGATTCTGCAAATCACAGGAAAAACACATGATCAGGGATACTTTTAACTCCACTCGAGATACTGTCTGTCACTATTTTCATCATTTCCTCTCTGCTTTTGGCACAGGGTTGCTCCTCAGCCTCTTCTTCCCACCAAAGTAGTTTTCAGTCTCTTGCCTGGAGTATGAAAAGCAGCATTTCTTGATGTGGGACTAGTGGGTGCTTCTCTCTCCTGTTCCAGTCAGCTGTTTGGAGGTCAGCTGTACCTTGCAGATATGTCCTTGCTGCTCCTGTCAGTGGTTGTTGTAGTGTGTTTGCAGCTACTTTAAGTTGCTTTCACGCTCCAGAAGCAAACAGGAGACTGGTGTTCCCTTTCTTCACACCTCATTTTGTTTTGTGCCTTCAACATACACTGAGCAGAGAATCGCTGTCTACTTCAGTCAGGCAGCTGGTTACTTCTTCTAGATCTATGTCCCCAGTCCCCATATGTCCCCTTGTGCCATGTTTCCTTTCTCTTGATACATGCACAGGTATCTTCCCTTTGCGCATGACACACGGGGGGGATTTTCTTTCTTTTGCTAAGACCTCCCCTCAACATGACAGAGAATGTTTGGGGGATTGGCAGTATTTTTTATGGGGACTGAGTAGTAGCTTTTACTATACACAGTAGCACTGGATAATAGGTCAAAAAGGACTGCTTATTTGCCCTGACAAACACACATGAGTGTTGATAGATCAATAAATACTGGTGATATCAGCTAATTTTTTGGTATAGGTGGACAGACCATTTGCTCTAGCATAGTTCAAGAGAGTGCTGGCCACATCCATGATTGTAACTGTGGAGAAGTTTATAGTGGTGGCATCCTCAACAGCTCACATGTAATGATTGTTCTTCTGGTTCTTCGGGGTTTCTTGGTGATCAATTGATATTATATGCTGCTTGACTCCATCAAAGACCTGCCATTTTTACTTTTTGATTAACTGTGTGTCTGTCCCTCACAAAGACCTCAGCATGGCATATTCCCTACCCTCTACACAGCTACTTACTGTGTTCTCTCTGCCATTCTCAGGGGTGAGTTTAAATGTGTGGCTGCAACTCTGTCAGCTTCCCTTTAACAGTGTGTCTGCTTTGGCTGTGCTCACACAGGACAGGAATGTGTGTGGCAGAGTTGTGCAACTCTGAGAAAACAGCCCCAAAGGACAAAACCTCACAAGAGCACTTGCAGCAGTCTCTGCAACCATCATGCAATGAAAAACAGTCATAGAAGATTAAAAACACGAATTGAATATTAGACAGTTGCAAATTTACCTCTGTGAGGAAGAGGACTAAGAGGACTCCCCTTTATCAGCAGCAGTCCTTATGGCTCACGCCTTACAGCCCATTGGAGCAAGGACAGACTGTGGCACTGCACAGTCTCAGGGATGCTGCTGCCAAAAGCAAGAGACAAGTTCCCACCTGGCAGATGTTTCATGGCAATTATCAGGTAGAAATGCTCCTGTACCGAGACAAAACTGAGCTAGCTTACCGCACACTTCCAGCACGGAAGGGCTGAAATAACCTCAGGATTACTCTTTATAGTTCTGCAATAAAAATATGTACCCCAGTAGCTAGTAAGTGGTTATATTGAAATATATGAAATTTGTATGTGCTCCTTTATAATCAGAGTTAGTCGCTGGTGCATTCTTACCTTGTATCCCTCCTCCTGGGGACACAGGTGCCGCAGGGAAGCTCACCACCTTCTGCTATGCTGAAAGATATGTAATAACTCCTCTTCCTTGTACTCCCTAATACACTGGTCTGGAATCACTCTTGAATTTTTAACGCCTGGATGGGAAAAAATCCACTTGTCTTGGATTCTGGATTCAAGAGAAGAAATAATGTAAGAGAAGAACGTAAGAGAGGAAGTAATGTTTTTGCCCTCTGTGAGCTGGCTGGCCAGTGCTGCCAGCAGCTCTTGCTGCACATGCAGGCTGCGTTCCTGCATGGAGGGAGGTGTGTCTTTGCAGCAACTCTGATGCTCTGTTGCGGAGCACCGACTCCTGCATCAGCAGCATCAGCAACACTCTCAGCAGTGCTGCTTATCCTGCCTGCCTATGCCTGCTGCAAAGACAGCATTTGTAATTCATCATTTACTTTCCGCCCCGAACTGTCTGCTGGCCTTGCAAGAACCAAATTTCTTGATACTACAAGTGGGTTTGGCCCATGGTTTATTTAATCCCATCATGGAATGCGTTTCTGTTATCCATTTACCTCTATTTCTGGCAACCTCTTGGTGGTTCAAAAAAATGACTTTAAAGAAGCTGAAGCTGTTTAGCTTTGTTGACTGCTAAAATATGTTATCCTGCATGAAGTCTTTCATGTCTATGCATGCTCTCAAAGGAAATGGCATGCACTGTTCTAGCACTGCTAAGGACATGGTGCTGAGAATGCAAATCAAAGGCTGAGGAGGTCAAGGCTGCCTGACACTAATGCTGAAGGAGTCACATTGATAAAATGTTGAGAAGAAGGCTTTGGACAAGTACCACATCTTAAAGACATTTGCAGTGTTGGGGGTGAATATATATTTACCATTGTTTGTTTGTTTCAGGATAATTCAATTTTGCTCACCTGAAGACCGTTATGGAGTATTTTATGCCTCCTACTGTTCTTACTATTCTATAACTGGGAATAAATAATCAAGTTGGTGGCAGTGGATTTGCTGTGAAATAACCATTAACTTTAATATGGAATGTTGGTGGCAATGGATTTGCTGTGAAATAACCATTAACTTTAATATGGAATGTGGGGCTGTTTCTTTTTGACATCTTCCATGTAAAAATCTCAAAATGTGCCATAAATAAAAATTATGGGAGAATCTCAATAATTTACTTGCTATTATCCTTCTTCCCAGTTCCACAAACAAACCAAAACAAAACAAAGGCACTTTGAGAGCAGGTAAATTTATTTACATCAAAAAATGGCAATCTACTTGCTAATGCATTTTCTCTGCATTTTAAAATATGGAATAATACCATTGTGAGAAAGGACATATCTACATAAAATATGCATGCACACGTGCACACATTGCTAATATGATAAGCAGATTTCTTTATAATGTGCATTTACACATGTTGCATTATCTGTAGCATTTTTCTTGTAAGTGGTGGTGGCAAACTGAAATTATAATCTTATTTTTTTCTGCTTTGGAGTTTTACATTTTATAAGCTCATTCTTCTTCACAAAAAAATGCACAACATTTTATAATATGAATAGTTAATAGTTAAAGGTTAAAAGTGAGCAGGAAACACACCAAAAAGGTGATTGACAAAAATGTTCCTCAGCTGGTTACACACAGGTTGTAACCCAGAGCAGCTCAAAAACAAATGCTATTGTTAATGGGAAGAATGTGCCTTTTCATACCCTGCAGGGATAGTGTGACTAACAAAGCCATTCAGAGTCACTGAGCATTTCAAACATTTCTACAAAAGGGAGTTACAGCACTATCATCCTTTCTTCCAGGAAGCAATAAAACAGACTGCATGTTAAATCCTAGCACATCTCCTGCTCTCTCAGGAGAAGAACAAAACCACGTTGCTGTCAGGATTATAAAGGCTGATGGGTTATTATGTAGTGGATTACTCAGACTCTTGCTGACCTTACTCGCACTGAGGGGCAATATCTTTTGCAAGGCTGAACTACTTCTAAACACTTTCTCCACTGAGTTAAATATACACACAATTTCCCAGGAAGGTTTCCTAAAGAAATACTTTATTACAGATACCTAATTTCTCAGTGGAAAACCCTGTGTTGTAGTCATGGGACTGTATTTCTTAATGTCATAAAGGGGAATTTCTGTAGGGAGAGACTTGATGCCCAACCTTTACTCAAGTCTATCTGTCAGGTGGTGCTTCTCCTTCAAATCACACTGCATAAACCAGTGACCTTTTCTAGTGCCACTGCCCCTCTGAGGAATCGAGGCTGAAATTTCCTTTTGCATGTAAAGCTGCTGAAATGAGCATTTATTTTACCACAACACACTGATTAGGTAGCAAAGCCTTCAAAGGCACTGCAAGAAATCATGTCAAGTTCATGGCTAGAAGGGAATACACCGACATTGTAGGACCTTTTTGAGAAGTTCAAACAATGAAATCCCATAAACTTTCCTTATCTTTTCACCTGAATAAACTGGGATATAAGTGATGTCTCCTGGCGCTATCTTTCCATTTTCCCTGAGCTCTGATGGTTTTTCTCAGAGACACTCCAAAGACAGCTCGTAGCTCCTTTCCTCACTGGATCTTTACGTGCAGTCTCCATTGTCAGAGTGCATGTGCCTCTCACCTCACTTTCAACATTCTCTATCTCCCTCTTGGCCTTCCACCACCCACTGCCACAGCTTGTTTGAGATCACACCTAGTATATTCTGGGCTGGTTTGGTATTTTTTTTCTTTGTTGCTTCCATGCCCTAATTTCCCCTTTTCCATCCTTGTTTCCACTTGACCGTGTCTGGATTTTTCAATCTTGCCCTTTTCACCAGTGTGAACATTTCACCCAAGTCTGTCTATACTGAAAATATATAAATTTGTAATGCTGCTTTTACATTTAAGGAAAGTCTAGATGAGTGTGATTGCGTAGTGCGTTACCTTGTATTTGTACAATGTAATATAATGCACTGAGGCACTGTACTATCAAGTCATTAGGGGACCAGTTCTCAGACTACGTAAATTGATGTTCCTTCTAGTTTCAGAAAATGCAGAAAAGTCAGTACCTCGTAGGCCAAGGCTTCCTTGTGATCACCTTGTTCCTCCTCCAGCAAAACGAGAGAGGAGCAAGGTCACTGTAAACTCTTTAAACACATAAACCCCTATAACAGGTCATTTCTAGTGTCACAGTAAAGGTATAATTCTGCAATAGAGAAGTACCTGGAAGAAGAAGAAACGTCTCTATGAATGTGCCACAGAAAGAAAATTATGTTGTCCTGGCTTGACAAAAATATTGCTGAGCAGGCTTTAGTCATAGTTAAGAGATTGCCATATTCAATAGAGATGTGAAAACATTTGGCTGGACTCCAAGAAGAATATTGTATATTGAAAGTAGAAGTACACTCTAGATACAGGGTCCAGCAATGTTTGACTGAAGCTTAGCTGCTCAGAACACAGAAACTTTGTGGCCATCAATCTGCAAACACACAGCAGTTTCCCAGTGAGATGTAATCACACAATAGAAAAGAAAAAAGCTCCACTCAAATACATGGCTTTTTAGTAAAAAAGTATGTCTCCAGTGGCAAGTACAAATACTCTGATTCACCATCGTCCTACCAGATCACTTCTGTGTGCCTCCCACTTGCACCGTTATGTGGAATTTATTACTGATTTCCCCTGAGACCTAATTAGATGACAGTGACAAGTATTCTTTCCTTGCCCTTGTCTGAAGACACTGCCTGTTTCCTCTCACCACCTTCTCTTCTCTCACCTGAGAATACTTTCTTCGTTTTCCCACCTATTTGCAATTATTCAGTTATGCACTGAATGGTTGGCAACTCCTAAAATATTGTTTTCACCTGTTCTTGGAACTTCTGATAACCTAAAGAGCTCCATTTTTTTTTGTGCTGATAATGTGCCATTTTGAAAGTTTTGCTTTTTAGTTTTAAGCCCTTATGTGTGCCACGAAAATGTAAACTTTACAGAGTCAAAAACCGGATGGCATGAATTCAGAGACTAACTGCTCTTTCGCCTGAGGCTCAGAATGATGTTGTTTCTCACCGATAAATGCTTCCAGCAGTTAACGCAGAAGAAGTGAATCTCTGATAAAGAGAGAAGCTGCAAACTGCTTTCTACGTGAGGCCTGCTGTGGTCAACACAAGCCAAGCAGCCCCTCCTCCTCCCAACATCTGTGAGTGCCAGGTTTACAGAGGTGTGGACCATTTGTTCTCTCATCAGTGAAGCCTGTGCTTTATTCCCTTTCCTTGGTAGGTAAATGGTAGATAAAAGATGCTTCATGCCTTGCCTAAAATCTAGTACCCTAGCTTGTCCCAGGTTTTCTAGCAGTCAGTAGTAGTTCTTCCCTCAGGTGATATGGTCAATTAAATATGAAATGGGAATCATTCATATGTGATTAGCTTAGATATTTTGCTTGTGTTTTTTTTTCTTTCCCCAGCCCCATGAGCCCACCCTGTGTGACAGGAAGCCTGTCTTTGAATCAAGGAGGATATTTCAGAGCTTACTGCAATGGCTAGTTTTCTTTTATCCAGAGGGTTACTGAGGAAAAGCCTTTGGTAGGCTTATGGGGCTGTTATCCTCCACCTGACTATCACCCTCTTTAATTAGCTCAACTTCCTTTCTATGAAGGGCAAATGATGAAGTACATGACAAATATTGCAAGTAGTTTAGCCTTGCTGTCCTGGCCTGGGTTCAAGATGTTTCCCTTGATTCCCTGGGAAACAACCTGCTCTTGAAAATGTGGGTGTTGGAAGATGAGGGCCTGCAAAATTAAGGAGACAAAAAAGGCTGGAACAGACTATAGAGAAGGTAAGAACTGAATGGTAAGTGTCTGAGTGGTAAGTGGAAGGTCTTGGTGGCAACTGCTTTTACACATGAATACCAAGTTTTTCCAGCAAAAGAAGGGATAATTTACCATGCAAGTAGCAGCTGGTGTCATCTGTCTCTAAGTGAGAAGAATTATTTTCCTTTTCTCTTCTGTCTGTGAAGAAGCCACTGAAGCCACATAAAAATTGAGACTGCATAAAGTGCAAGGAATGCCTTTCTATTGGGAGCATCTAAGTAAAAGTATTTAAACAAAGACAGGTGAGCCTTACTTATAGGATGCTGTTTAACTCACAACTCTACTGATCCTCTTCAGACAGGAGGAAAGGGAGTGCTTTTACTTTATGGTTTTCTTTCAATTTATAAACCTTGTATGTGCAAGTGATGACGATTGGGAAGAAAACCAAAGTACATATTTAAGAGTTTTAAAAGAACACAGAAAATTAAATTTCTTTATAAAGAATGGATCAAATATATTGGAAATGGGGAGAAACAAAAATGGGGAGGCTTGTGATTGTTTCTCTAGCTGTGTGTGCTGTCTCAAGTGTTTACACAGCAGTGGCTCTTCCAACTGGGGAGTACAAGCATTCCCCATATTATGAAATTTGTGAAAGCAAACTAAGGTGACTGAATCCCAGAATCAAAAAGCTGTGTTTTAGCTTCTTAACTAGCTGCATGCATAAAATGGAAGATTTTTAATATGTACTGTAATGCACCAATAAGATTCATGCTGACTTCATGATGAAGCTTTGGCTCTTGATCATCCAGATGAGGGTCTGGGTTGAGGATACTAGTCTCTGTGAAACTGCTGTGGGAGTTGTACTGTTATGGGCACCTTTAGTACTATGATGGTGTCATATGTGTTTGTAAATGATCATACTTGTTGGGGTTTTTTGCACTTGACCTTGTTTTTCCCAACTTTAAACTACTGGGATTTTTTTCTAGTTGAAAGGAGGTAGATTGAAAATGAACATATCTGTTTTCAGTTTTAAATTTCAGTAAGTAAAAGTAAAAAGTAACATGTCTTCAAATGAGAGCAAAGTTCAGTAATGTCCAATACAGAAGAAAAAAAAGCCTAAACCATATTTTTTTCCTTCTTCTGAGCTTACTGGTGAAGGACCCATAAGCAATCTCTAGATTTTTGGCAGATATACAGATAAAAATGCCCATTGGATGTGTTACTTTTTAGAGGTATGCCCGATTCTTCTGTATCTTCATCATATACTTGCTGGTTGTACCTGACTGGCAGATGGTAATGAAAGATTATGCAATTTCATTTAAAAAAGCTCATTATTAAATATTAGTGGATAGGTTTGGATAGTATTCATCCCTTTAGTTGAGGAGATTCTCTCCCTCAGCCTGGGACAGTTTGGCCTGTGAAGAGCAGTATTAGGTGACTTTAAAAATAGCCACACAACTGTAACAAATGGAAATCTGGAATTATATTGGCAAAAAATTAAAACACAGTGCTACTACATGAGATCTGAAAAAAACCCCATGTCTTGCAGATGTGGCATGGCAGTGTATATTAGGCCTTCCAGAAGCTAAAGAAATCGATTTGGCTTGCGTGGTTTCCTTTGAGTTTTCCAATAAATATTTCAAGACACTATTATTTTTAGCAAAGGATAGACGTTGCCTTGTAATTCAAGAGGGGGAGCTGTCACGATTTCTAGCATCTTTCCTCTTCTAAATTATTAATACGGAATTTTATGGGGGCAAGTAACCCTCTGGGACTTAATTGCTTTGTTACAACGCTTTGCTGAATTGGGACCCTGGAAACGTCGCCTTCTCCCGGTGAACCGGCGCACAGGGCGCGGTGAGGGACGGGACGGGCGAGGAGGAGGAAGGTGGATGGGTCGCTTCCCCCCGGGAGGCCTCGGGCGGCCTGGCCATGTGCTCCGGTGTCGCTGGGTACCTGTCGAAAGGCCTCGGTCCAAAGGGGGAAGAATCGACTCGCAAGACACATGAGGGTAGTGAGACAAAGAGATGTCTGCCTGCTCAGCGCAGCAGGCAGCCTTTTATTGGGTTCTCCCACTTCTACTTTCCCACACACACAACACAAACATATTTCCACAAAAACACTGAGGAATGCGCACCTGCACTTCAGCCACACAGCTCAAGGCTGTGTCCGTGGGAACTATCTAACCGGCTCCACTGCTCCCATGGAAAACGGCCCAACACCCCGCAACACTCCAAACTCCTCAGACTTCAGTTGTGGGGCTGTGACTTCACCCCACACTCTGGGGCCCCTCAGGGGTCGTCCCGTCCCGTCCTGCCGGGGGCCGGAGTGTCCCCTGCCCCATGGCGGCCCGAGCGCCCCGTGGTGTGGGCAGGAGGCAGAGGGAGGAGGGAAGATGGCGTCGTGTGAAAAGATGGCGGAGGTGGCTGAGGGAGGGGGGTCGGTCGCTGCCGGCAGCTTTCCTTGTTAGGTGGCTCAGAGCGCCGGGAGTAGCCCTGAGGTACTGCGTTATTGCTCACCCAGCAATGAGAAATGCATTGCTGTGCTTATTTGCTCTTTTTTTTTTTTTCCTCCTCAGGTGCAGGCAGGAGATATGACCAGTTCAGCATTGCGATATTGCTACAAGGTAAATAGGGTGACCAGCTCCCTCAGCCAAAGGCCCGTCAGTGGAGGTAGGAGAGCTGGGCCACGAAAATAGGCAACACCTATTGCTTTAGGATGCACTGGCTCTCTTGCATGCTGGGGAAGGTCACAGCGTGTGTTTGCTGTACCTTCCCTGTGTGGGCTCAGGACAGCGGTGGTGTCTGCAGCCAGTCCCCCCTCAGCCTGGTCTGGGTGCCCAGGGCAGCCCCACGCACCGTGGGAGAAAAAGGCTACTCCCCTTTTGGCATCTGTGTAGTGTCAGGTGTCCTCCCCCTCAGAGATATGGAGCATGTTGCAAGGAACACGCCATCAGCAGTATCCAAATGCCCAGCTGCTGGCACTGCGGGGGCCTGTGATGCTCCTCTGTAGCTGCCATAGGGTGCTCTGGCAGGTGCTGCTGCCCAGCAGTCTGGGATCCAGCTCTGCTCTCATTCCCAAACCTGTGTACAGGGGAGAAGGTGTCTATCCCGATGAGGTCTTGACACTTTTCTTGATTTTCCCTGAAAGATACTTCCACCAGTAACCTGTTTTTTGCAGGCATCTACCAAATCAAGCCTACAGTTTTCTAAAAAGATTGCTTAACTTAAAAAAACCTATAAAAGCATCCACAGCACATTTGCTGAACATCAGGGAAAAAATGTATCCTCAGGTACTCTTTTACTTTTTTTTGAGTGTATATATAATGCAAACAACATCTTATGTTTTTAAGTAACTTCCCTAGCATTTAAAGCACATATGGCAAGGGATTACTCAAATTGCTGTTAATCAAAATTTGTTGGAGAATTACAACTCTTAAGTAAAGTGACTGAGTATTTGTTAAAACAAGTGTGTTGAGATTTTTTCAGGGAGTCCAAAAGAAATAGGCAAGAGCTCTATAAAACTTGCAGTCCCTCAGGACCCTTTGAAGACCCATTCTTGGTTTGCTTATTCTAGTGCTGGCACAATAAAAGGCAGCAAAATGTAAGTTTTCTGTTGGTTTGTCCCTGAAGATAATAGAAGGGGAGGATGAATTTGAGTAATTGTGATAGAGGAGTGAACTGCTTATTTTGTGTAGTAATGAGATACAGCTTAAAAATAATTTACGTTCCAAATTAGCATGCAGGAAGGTATGGAATGCAAAGCAGCTCTGGTAAAATAAGTGACTTAAAGAGCCTGACAGCAAACAGTTATTAACTGTTGTGTCAAGAACACAATAACAATGCTTTTAGAAACTTTCTTATCGTTGTGACATACATGCTAACAGTTCTAAAATTAGCTAGTAGATCACAGTCAGAAAAGTACAGCTTTCAGAACGGAGGCAGGGGATCAGTATGGACTTCGAGGAGCTTTGCCTTTGTGTACTTTTTTTAAACTCAGTAAACAGATGAGATCTGAGGCCAGATAGTCCCTGAATAGTCAGGGAGGCAGCTAAAGAGTTTTAAATATGCTTTACTTACAGCTTAAATCTTCAGATGTGGCTGAAGTTACAGAAAACTCTGAGGGCTGTGGGCTGTTCCAGTAGTTTCCTGAGGCTTGTTCTTCCTGTTCATTGCTGCATAGAGCTCTTTGGATTCTCTTCTTGTCCAGATAATTTAATGCATTGAAGGTATTGGCTATTAACTGACAAGAACTGTGGAATGTGTAAAATGATGGTTATAGTGTACCTGCAGTAGAGGAGTGAAGAATTTTGGTGTAACTAATGCAAAATTGATACCTTGAGGGAAATAGACTATACTGAAGAAACAGTTGTTTTCCTGTATATATACAGGAAAATTATATATATATTGTATATATTGTCTCTTAAAGTAACACTATTGAAAACTGAAACAGCACCTACTAAATGAGGGAACTTATACGTGACTGGCAGTTGCCAAGCAGTAATTACAAGGGGGAAAAATCATTATCCACTGGGAGTTTATGCCTGGGTAACTGAATGTCTGGTCAAGTTTCATGTCTGTTCTTTACTGCTTTCCTACCTCCCCCATTTACATTCTCCTCCTATTGTGTTTCCCTAGCACAGAGTCCTACTTAGCATCTGGTAGGAATGACCTCTAACAAAAAAAGGAAGTAGTACAAAGCAGAAACTTTCTCCTGGGGATGATGTTGTCATGTTTTCCCCCAATCTGAAAAAATGATGTAGAATATTTTTACTCTGTTGCATTGACATGAAGTGTTCGGACATGTTGAAGTATGTGAATTGGGTTCAGTTCATTAAAGTTTAGTACTGTAAATCTTTATCACATGAAAAATGCACCCTTCCTCTCACTCCAGTGAGTTGAAATCCTAAAAGGATTACATTTCCTGAAATGCAGCGTGGCTCAAGAAAGCAGTGGTAAATTAGGGAGGCTGTGTTACTCTTGTCTCAGGAAAGGTGAGCCCAGCCAGGGAAATGGAGGTGTTCGGCCCCCTGACTCCGAAGAAAATCATCAGGTGTTTTGAGTTACAGGCTTTGTCATCCTTATCCACAGGAATCTGAACTGTTCCTGCCTAAGATGAAAAAGCATGTCGGAGAAGTCGGGAGAGACGCACACAACATGCCAGGCTAAGGCAGGAAGAATAACTCTCAGAAATACAGCTCTGAGAGAGCTCTGCAGAAAAAGCCCCAAGGTAAACATGGGGTAGTCACTTTCTTAAGAAAAGACTTAACTGTTGTCCTAGGATGTAGTATAACAGGAGTAATTCCTGTAAGAAGTACTGAACCCATCCTTTTGGTCTCCCTAGCACTGGGAGGACTAAGACCTACTGTATCTAATCATAGACCTACCTTAAGAAAAACACGAATCAGATGAAATTTTTCCAGATGAGCGCAGCAGAACTGTGGAAAGTGCAGGAAAGGTGAGCAACATTTCCTCACAGAAGGAACTGAGTTATCCAGTCTAGAGAAGAGAATGTGTAGTTTAAGAACAACTGTCATGGGTCACAGCTTGGCCCAGTGAACTCTCTTTAATGGTGGCCCACAGCAGAAGGCTAGGGAGCAGCGTGAAAACTAGGCAAGCTTAACTTGGTAGATTTTCAGAATCTTGTGGCAGCTGGAAGCAAATCTGGAGCCGTGGCACATCATTTTCCTGAGCCAGTGGTGGTGGCTGACTAAAGGGCTGTAACAGTCTTCAGACAAATGATATTCCTGTGGGTAGGAAAGAAATACCCTGCTAAACATCTTTTCTCAGTGGATGTGAAGTTGCAGGTGTAAATTTTAGCACAGGAGGTACAGGTAAATTGTTCAGAACAACTAGGCAAGGTAGGTAGAGATAGGGAAGTACAAGCAGGTATGGCCAGGCAGAGTATACAACCTCTAAACTCATTCAGTTTTTAAAATACTAGTCAAACCAAGTCTTCTTGGTGCAGGTACGTCCTGAAATAGGGGCTGGAGTGTGTTATCTGTGCTTTTGTATTCCTTCCTTTGACTACTTATCACCACTTCTATATTGCTGTTCTGCAGCTCTAATTTTAGCAAAGATTCTTTTGTGCAGTTCCAATCTCACACTGTTCATGTACCTATTAATGTACTTTTCATGTAAGACATTGTTCGATATAGTACTTGTTCTGCCTCTTTTTCCTTTGATTGATAAAATGAAAACAGGAAGAAAAAAGACACTAGTGCTCAATACAGTAGTATCTTTTTGTCAGATGCCTGAAAACTGTTAATGAAATGTATTCTGTTCAACCATAGAGTGTTCTTGTAAACTAAAATGGTATAAAATGCATCTTTACAGTTACTTTATTCTTTTCAGTCAACTCTGGAGATACATCTAAGCTGTAGGGTGTAGAACCAAGTCAGGGCTCTGATCACTGTGTGCCTCTGGAGAATTGGAGGCCTTGTTAACTGTGGCTTGTCTCCTGTGTGTAGTTGTAGTATTTCCCCTCTTCTTGGATATAGATTTGTAACCTGTCTATCTGTGGGGGTCAGGTGCTTAGGCATCTGCATCTCTGTGCCTCTTTCAATCTGATTCTCTATATTCTTTCTGATCCAACGCAGAAGGTGACGGTGATATCTGTGCCAAACAGCAGTGCACCTTCCAGCAGTGTTCCTGGGAATGCTGGCTGCTGAAGGTAGTGATACAGGTAGCTGATCCTTGGCTCAGCTGTTATGAGCTTATTTTCTTATGCCCGAGTTCTAGAATTAATTCTACCAAATCATTGTAATTTCTCAATAAATTCAGTCACAAAAGAATGTCAGAGGAACAGCTATGTATTTGGTACTCTGACGTTGAGTGTTCTGCATTTTATCAAATGTTCATAATCCTATTCTTGCATGTGTAAGAAAAAAATATTTAGTAAGGAGTGTGGTAAAAAAGAGATGATGTTTCAAATGCTGCTGTAGTCTGCAAGCAGTTGAAATGCATTTAAGTACAGCAGCTAAAGAGGGATGTTAGGAAAAGGTGCTTTGCCCCCTCTGCTGTGGCAGCCTTGATCATAAGTGCTTTGTGTTCAAGCTTGATAGTTCTGGGAGCAGGATGCTATCTAATGTATCCTCTAACTGCTGGTGTAATGAGAAGCATGTGTTCCCTTAGCATCTGCTGCCAGATGTTGGCAAACACTCCGGGACTGAGGCCATAACCTTGTCGCTCACTGCTTGGGCATGCTGCCACTGCTACATGCTGCCAACTTGTATGGTTTTCAGGCCAACTGAGAATAGTACTTTAGTTTGGAATATTTTTAGTTTGCTACTGGTTTTACTTGGCCAGAGCTGCCTAAACTAGTGTCATCACACCAGGAGGGATGGTCTTAGCTTGATGCTACTGCTTGCATGTTAGGACTTCTTTTCCCTTCCACCTTCTTAAACTGCTGTTGAATTAGCTAACTGTATTCTTCTGACAGATTCCCTGAAGAAGCAGCAGTTCTAGTTGAGACACCAGCTGCTCAGACCTTTCTGCAAGGATCTGTGGGCTGATAAGACTTTGTGGAATCTCCAGGCTGCATTCCTCCTCTGTTTGCTAAATGACTCGTTGTGTCTTCAAGCTGGGATGGTGAGTTCATTCATTGCTCCTTCCTACCAACTTAGAAGGAAGCATAAAAGGTGGGCTGGCTCCTTGCATTGTTCTCCTCCCCACAGGCTGATGTTGGAGATGCAAACTTCCTGCTGCCTTCCTCCTTCTCCTCCTTTATCTTGTCACTGTTTTCATAAGGATTGAATATGCTTATTCTTTGTCTTTCACCTCCCAGAAATTCCCTTGAAATGCTAGTCAAGTCTTGTGAATAGAAAAAGTAGGGAATTAAATTCCATCTCTGTTCCCTGTGATTGGAACTAATGAGAACTGAATATCACAGGAGAGATGACAGTGTTTGTGTGCTATCAGTTGTAAGCCTGACCTTTCCTGAGGACTTTTGAAAAGCTGAACTTGTCCATTTTCATTGGGTATGATGTGGAAATGTGTATAGCAACAGTGGCTGTAACTCAGTCATGCAAATGGTTAGGAAAACATCAGCTGAAAAAAATTTTCTCCCTCTGAGACAAATTTCTTCTTCAACACACTAGGATATAGGTTTTCTTCTAGATAATAAGTTTATAACATATATAGTAAGTTTTCAATTGCACCTCAGCCAAATGCTGATTTATTGGCAGGGAGTAAGGAAAAGCTGCTGTGTGAATTCTAGCATTTGTTTCCTGCAGCTTAGATTTGTGATATATGACTTCTCAAAATATATTTGTACTTTGATAAGACATTATGAAATGCAGATGAATATTTCTTGAAAGATATATGTTTCAAATCAGACTTCCTTATCTGATAATCCAGAGTTGTCTTAATTTTACCACTCTAACTCTGAAATTCAGCTTCTCTGTGGTACAGTAAAATCATAGTCAATCTAGGATTATTCCAAAACATCCAGTTGGCTTTTAGGGAAAATCACACATGGCTTTTATTTCCTACTCATCAGATAAAATCCTTTGCCCTTGTCTGTGTTTACTAGGAAATTACTCATCCATGAGGGTTTTATACTTTGGGGATAAAAGGGAAAGACTGAGGATAAAAAATGAGGGAGGTAACTCAAAACATTTGTTTTTGTCTGCTCATGGGTATTTTCCTTTTAAATGTGGACCACTTGAGAACAGAACTGTAGCTGGGTTTTTGTTTTTAGAAGACATATGAATAAAGTATTTCTCTCCCATAGAATTTTGAGTTTGGTTGCTCTCCTACAACAGTACTTACTTCTTGATTTAAGAGCTCTTAGGGCTACTTAATGATAAAGGGAGTTTCAGATAATTTTTAAAAAGATTAACATAATATTTGCATGTAATGAAAGGTGACTGTTGGTGATTAAGAATTTTTTCACCTTGATGAGGAGTACAGGCTTCTGAGGTAAGTATTGAGACTTAAGCAACTCTATGCCTCAAGGCTAGTTCACATGGATGCACTTAAAACAGCACTTTTCACCTTAGTTTAGCCTTGAGGTTGTAATTATTTTTCCTCTCAGTGCAGGCATTGCTGTCATTCTCCCATGTTTTACATTCTCATAACTTGATTACTAGTTGTGGCTGTATCTTAAATCAATCTAGAAACTTCTCTTGGTGCAGAATGCTTAGTAGTGTACTGAATAATGAAGCTGGAGCACAGCAGAATTTAATGTCCTTGGTTCTATTTTAAGTGAATTCCACGGTAGTTCTAGAGGGTAACAGGTGAGTATTACTGATGACAAATGCTTGTATTTCCACATGCCATGGATGGTAACACAGCAGGCTTCCCTGCACAGGCCTGACAGTCTGACTTACAGTGGTCTTGTGGGATGGGGAAAATATCCCTTTACTTGTGCACAAACCTCTTTTCTGTGCTGGTAAGACTTTTCAACAGAGGCAGGAAATGAGCTGAGCATGTGTATCTTGTAGACGCTGGACTAAAGTCCTTTAATGTCCATAGGGAATGAAACAGGCTTCACTTGGTGGAGATTCCACATTGGCAAACAGCAGGAGATGCAGTTGCTTCACTTTTAGGATGAAAGATTGGTTTGTGTTGACTTCAGTTTGAACTTAAAGCTCCAGGGAGACTATATATTTGAAACCTTATTCTTTGCCCAGTTAATCCATTCCCTCCAGTAATACCTACAAGCTCCACTTAATTTTTTCTTCCTTTCCTTAGAAGATGTGTCTGTGCAACAGTGTTTCCTTCTTGGCATGTATCCTGGGAATACTGTCTTCCAAATGGAAAGCAAGAGAGTTTGTACGCACAGAGATTCGTATCCTATCCTAAGTAGTTTGCTGGATAGAATTAGTCAGAAAGTTTTTGTTAAAAAATGTATTATTGCATGTGCCTAGGAGGTGGGAGACTGAAACTCATGCAGTTGGGTCTTGTACAGGATAATGGCCAGTTTGCAGTAAGCATACTGCTTTTCATTCATGACTATTCCTAAAAGGTGATGTTTGGATTTCATGCTTCAGCATTTCAGTGTCCTTAAGGAACAGATTTGTTGTATTTCTGTCAGCCATGGCTTTGCTTTTTTTTAGGGTTGTTTATTAGGATGGAAGGCATGCAGAGAATTGGAGCAGATATCTTTGCTCAGTGGAAAAGAGCTGCGAGACCTCTGGGATCTGCAGGTGATTTGAGTCTAGATTTCACTTTTTCCCCCCATCACCTCTTGTGTGAGCAGACTCTTTGATATGATGCTGAAGGTGCCTGTGCCTCCAGGGTCACAGAGAAATGGTTTCTTACCACCTACTGAATGATAGTTCTGATTTTGTACCAACTAATTTTAGTATGCTGGACTCCCATCAAAGTCTTTACATAAAGTTAAAGTACCTATTAACAAGGTGCAAGGAAACTGTAGTTAGGAGTTGTGTACCAGAAGGCAAAGGAGAAATGGAAAAATTAGTTATGAAGTATAAATTGTATCTGGAACTTAACAGATATGGCCAAGCTTATTCCCTGACTTGGTGATGAATGTATTTGCATATGCTGTGGTGCAGCTTTCTGCACAGGGGCTACACGGAGGAAGAAGAGTGTGCAGAACAGAGCTGGAGTTAGGAAGGTGCATTGCACAGGTAAGGTACTGTGTGTTTGCTGCTCAGGTTACCTCTCAGTCGCTGCTGTAAGAATTTGTAGAAGCTGCTTTGAATGCCTTAAAAGGATTTGCTTGTAAAGAAGAGTCTGAGAGAATGGCCAGCTGGTATAATGGCTCCTGAGGTATTTAGCAGTGCATGTCCCCAACCTTCCATAGACTGTCTTATGTTGTTTGGTGATCACTCTGCATCATTCTCTGTATCCCCACAGCAACACCTCTGTCTAAGGGAACTCGGCTTCTTTGAGATGCCGAGGGTGGTGGCAGGCACTGCTCTGCCTGAAGGTGACAGCCTTACTTTTATTGTGTGCTAAAACAACAGATCCTAAATATTTTTTCAAGAGAGAGGGAGAAACAGTATATGAAACAAGACTTCCTGTATTTTTTTGAATACAGTCTAATGGAGGAAAACTGTCTTTGGCCTGTGATGTGATAACAAGAAGTACTGAATTGACTTTAGATTGTCTACTGGCTCAAAGGAAGTACTGGCTTCCAGAAGGGTTGTTGCTCAGCCTTTTAATCTCTTTGGAGAACTCTCTAGCAAGCCAGGAAGGGGGGGAATCTTATTTATGTAGCAGCAGTAGTAGAGGCTTCCAGGCAGAGATGAAGGTGATGTTCTGGGCACTGGTAACCAGGAACCAGGAATTGGTAACCAGGAACAAATGTTCGGTGTTCTCCAGAGAATTTGGGTTTTTGAAAAAGTTACATCAGGGATCCAAGAATTCTTGGAACCAATTGAAATGCTAGATCAAAGTACGCCTTTCATTAGAGATGCTCTGATATGACATTTCCTGAGTAAAATGAATTTGGGGTGGTTCTTGAAGGTGCTGGAGTGATTTTTTTGTTTATGCACTGGCCATGTTGAGACAACAAAGTGTGGATGCAAACATTCAGTGTGAGACAAAAAAAGGGAAAAGCCTAGAAGTTAGAAAAATGGCAAGTGGCAAAGCAGCAAGTGATAAAAAGCACTTGTGAAAAAGAATCTATCCTTTTTGTGAATAGGGGACACAGTTCCAGTCTGTTATTGTGTCCCCTATCTGTGATTTAATAAGCATTTTCCATCTTATTTCAGTGATAGGAATGTAAATAAGCAGAAAGAATTATTGAGTGGTGGAAGTGCTGGATCTTTTCCCTGAAAAAGCAGTCAAGGTGGGTCACACGAAAGTGACTTCTCCTAAGGGAAGGACAGGAGTGATTTAGGTCATAAGCATTCATTGTTTCAGCAGCGTGAGTATGTCCTGTGTCAGTGATAGTGGATAAATGTTCACAGTGTGAAATCTGTTGACCTTCATCTATAGGTCTGCAGTCAACACTAATGATTCTGTTCCATATATATTTTTCCAGAGAGAAATATATTTTACATAGGATATGGTTTTAAGGTCCTTTGCCACTTGAAGCCAAAATTTAATAATTGAGTTTCCACCGGGACTGAAAGAAAACTGTTGAAGACCATGGATCAAATATCACAATAACTGTATAGGCAATTCTTGGGAGAATTTATTGCAGCAAAACATAGAATCACAGAATGGTTTGGGTTAGAAGAGACCCCCCCTGTGGACAGGGACACCTTCCACTAGCCCAGGTTACTCCCTGTCCAACCTGGCCTTGGACACTTCCAGGGATGGGGCAGCCACAGCTTCTCTAGGCAACCTGTGCCAAGGCCTCCCCACCCTCACAGGGAAGAATGTCTTCTTAATATCCAATTTAAACTTACTCTGTTTGAAGCTTTCTCTCTTGTCCTGTCATTCCATGCCTTTGTAAACTTTCCAGCTCTCTTGTAGCCCCCTCAGGTACTAGGAGGCTGCAGTTCAGTCACCCCAGAGCCTTCTCTTCTGAAGGCTGAACATGGAGCTTGGTATTCTTTAGACAGGTTTTCCTCTTATCTGGTGACCTAGGTAGGAGGAACAGGTCTGCTCAGTCTCTGAACAGCTCTGTTCAATCGCTACTGTGCTTTCACCTTTTCTTCATCACGAGGGAATCCTGATTAAACACAATGCTGCTTGTATGCCTGAGGATTCCCAAGGTAAACTGGGCACGGAGGGATTAACACACCACAGAATCCCATTGTGCACTGTAGCTGATCAGGGAATGGGCTGTACTGCATCTTGTGGAACCAGAATTCTGTAAAGAAAACACTGTCCAGAAAAGTGGTAGTTTGTTTTTTGGGTTTTGTTTGTTTGTGATTTTGGTCGGGTTTTGTTTACTTTTTTTGTTTGGGTTTTTTTAACTTCTACGGGATATTAAAAAGACTGGAGACTAAATTAAAAACTAATCTTTTCAGTGGTAGCCTACTAGTTTTAATAGTACCCTCTGGCTAGCTGTGGTCATGCTATTTGCCTGTAATTCTGGAAGCTGAGAGCCCTGAGTGCTTGTTTTATTTCTGTAGCTGCCTTTGGTTTTTTTACTTCTTACAGCCAGAAGATAAGAATTCATTAACTCCCTCTCATCCCACCATTTACCTTTCAGGCTTTTTTCTTAACAATGTTTAATAATTTTGGGAGCAGTTGCTCCTTTTCATTTGTTGGTTTTCCCTTTTTTTTCCACTGCAGTAAGTATGCCAGGTCATGCCCAATTAGTATTGATCAACTTCCCAAATTATGACTGGAAAAATCTCTCTCTTTTTATTAAGGAAATGAGATCTATCAGTGATATAAGTCCTATTCAGAAAATTAACCTTGCAAATCCAGCAGTAACCTTTGTGCATCACTGAACTTTGAGCAGTGGGATGTAATCCAGCAATATAATGCTGGCAGGTTGTCTGCCAGTACCAGTAGTCATTAGCTACAGAATTAGGAACAAATGGGTTACTGTTTGGGTTGGACTGGTGAGTTTGGTACCAGTGAAATGATGCTTGTGCAACCTGAGGGAAATCTTTCTGCTATTGCTGTGCTGTGGAAGGCCTCAGGCCAGGCTACTTTGTTTTCCTATTTTCACATTTCTTTCTTTTTGGAAGTATTGTTTTCTTTTTTTTGTTTTTATTTTTTTGAGTTGCTGACATTTGCCATTAGCGGTCATCTACTGGCAGGTTACAGCAGTGATCTACAGAAAGAAAATGCTTCTGTAAGATGTCTGCAAAAATAACTCCTACCCTTCCTCCATATTCTCTACTGGAGTTCTTGTGACCTGCTGTCAGTCTGTCTAAGTCTAAACCACCTGGCTGCCTGACAGGCAATACTTAGAGGCCATTCAATTTGCTCTAGTACTCAACCTTCTGGTACTCAGTAGGGTTGGCTCTGTGAGGTCTGAAAATGGCTGGCTGGGAAAAAGTGGCTGAGCTATGTGGAGCTAGGCTGGAGTTTTTCCATACAGTCCTCCTCTTGGCAGGGATTTACCACTTCACAAGAAGGAAAAAAACCCAGCAATGTGATGGCCTCAGCTTTGGGCTTTGAAAGTGACTTCTAAGAATCCTGGGGGGCTGCTCAGGGAAAAAAAAAATGTGTTGAAATAACTTAATTCTTCTTTCATCTGTCCTGCTTTAGTTAGAGTAGGATTTTATCCCACTCCTTTCCTCTGGAAGCAAGGCCTCAGTTTATTCTCTGTTCACTGAGTTGATACTCCAGATGGTTTAAAAAAGGGCAGGTTACTTTCAAAAGTTCATACAAAATGCTGGACTATTTCCCTGCAGATGCATCTGGCTGGAGAGATGCTCAGCAAATGCACCTCTGAGAGTCCTCCCGTGTGTTGGTAACATCTGCTTCTCACTACATCTTCTTTTGGATCAGCTTTCTGAGCTCATAGTGAGCCAGTTTCCCTGTGAAGGCCTGAGAGAGTAGAGTAATTCTTTGCCTAGTTAGGAAGGAAAAGAGACTATGAAGCAAATGAGTAAAATAATGAGACTTTTGGCTCCTGACTCCTCCTTAGCTCCTGGAACAGTGATGCCCAGAGCGCCCATTAGGGCAGTTTTATCAGAAACTTGCAGATCAGTCTTTTATTGTAGATATTCCTGTCTGGGTAGATTTTTTGACAGCAGATGTTATAACTAATTTAAGTGCACCTTTCTAAATTACAATGCAGTAAGGACTCATTATTGTCTCATGCTAATGCACTTCAATGCATTTAAATAGGCTTTCTTGCCCTTCAAGATTAGCAGTGCTATGCAGGGGTAGGGGGAACCCACTTTGATAAAACCAGTATTCAAGTAAAAGTTTAAGAGACCTTACCAAAGGGAGATAGAATGGAAAAATATGGGCAGAATTTTTGCATTCTGAAAAGCTCTTAGTAACAGGTATGTTTTGCTACCTTTAATGCACTGCCTATGTGGTTCAGTCAGAAGTCTCAAACAGCTCTAGATTTCTGGAGTCTGACACACCCAGATTTTGAGAAGGTTTACAATTTGGGGCCTGTACACAGTGCTCTTTCTTTATGACTTCCATGCAATTATTGTTGACTTCTGAATGACCCTTTGCTGTCTAACTGGGAATTGGACATGACCTTCAGGATCCTATTATATAGAGTTTTAAAGAATTAATCTCGTGAAAGTAGGCAATTCTACTCTTCCTGCTCTGTCAAATTTTTCCAGGTGGTATTTTGGCCTTCTGCTGCTTCGTCCTGTTCCTAGGTAATTTTATCTACATAAACTACTACTTTGTCATTGCCTTGAGAAGGTACCTTGGATCTTCTAAATATCTTCAGTTATTACGCTAAACTTCACATGGTTAAAAATGAGGCTGAGCCTCCTCCTCTTCCCCTTCCTCATTCCATGAATATCATCAGGCAATTATTTTGCATGTTGTGGCTGTTTCTAAATCTTGCTGACTTCCCTGAGGTACGAGTCCATTTATCCGTTCAGACAAAAAAGCCTTTCGCATCCTTTTGTCTAGTTTTGACTCTGTCGCTGTTTCTGATGTAAACAGTTCCAAATTTACTCTCTTCTGTTCATCTGGAATGGTGATGCCAAAGTATCATTTGAACAGAAGAGTTGAGGGTCTCTCACATTGTGGGCTTCCTTTCAAACAGCAAGCTAACCTTTCATGTCTTTGTTTGAAAGTCTTTAATAATATAGCACTAAACTAGCTAAGATAAATATGGCATAAACATTTTGGTGTATCTCCTAACTGCCAGTTACTTCTTTCCTTCAGTGTTTCTCTTTGTTTGCTTTTCTTCCTTTTGTTGCCCTTCCAGTATGTTTCCAATCCAGGGCTTTAAAATCCTTTTCTCGTCATTCTATGTAGATTGTCTTAATTAGTTAATAATTATGGGAAGAATTGTATTAAGGATATGGTGAACATATGGGTGTATGTTTTTGTGGGTTAAAACTGTTGTGGATGTTTTGGATCATGAAAATACACATTTTGCTTAGGTTGCCTTCTGATGCCTGTTTTGGCACCTAGATAAGGATACAGTTGTGCTGACTCTCATGTCCATACTCTAGGCACCACAGAGAATCTAGATGTTTTCCATGTTCTGTTTACTTTTTTGCACTGCCATCTTTTCTTATTCTCTAACATTACGGATTGTGCAATCTTCCCCTGTGTGTTATTTTATTTACATGCCTTTCATTGTCCAAGGCTTATTTGTTTCCTTGGAATTGGTGCAAACTGTGGTGGTGTCTTGAGTGGTGACCTGAAGTGTGGTTTAAATGGGCTTGTCTGCTGCGTTAGGCAATGCCTGAATATGTATGACCTCTGTGTTCCAAAATGCCTGAACATGGTTTCTGAATGGGTGAAATACAATGTTGTAGCTGTGATTTTCTCCCTGTTTACTTGTAAAGACTTCTCTCCTTTGGGAAAATTGCTTTTTAAAATCTGACGTTTGTATGCTAAAAATCTTTGCTTTGGTTGATTTGCTTAATAAATAGCCGAATATTAAAAATATCCTTTCATCTCACTTATTTTTGTTGGCCTGGCTACTGGTTGGGAAAATCAATTTTATAGCAATGCAGCTAAATACTTATGAATGATGATGATAATTATAGACATCTAGAGGGAAAATTCAGTGTTTGCAAAATATCTGAATGTAGATGTCTTCAGTGAGCAAACTTGACTGAGTCACAAATATGTCATGTGTATATATATTTTTTTTATGTATATATATAGTCACCAACCCGCAACTTGTAATGTGAGGAGATGTAGTGAAATTAATTTGAATGTGACAGTATGTAAAATGTGCTTTGTGGTTTCACTGAAGCACTAATCCACATTTTTAGTACGGTTTCTTGTTTTATTGCAACTTTATCATGAGGAAAAGGACTAGATCCATGCCTTGTATTGTTGGACAGATTTGCCTTTTCTGACCTGTTTTGTCATAGTGGTTTTCTTTCACAGAGAAATGAGAATATTGATATTCAAAAGAGGCTTACACAGATGCACTAAAATTTTTTGGTAATTAAGGCAAAGCAGATGGTTGCTTGCTACATTTATAATATTGCTTAACTTTTATTTTGATTCATTAATGGAAACCATAAAATCACATAATGAAGCAATAGAGACAAGCCAAAAATGGAAAACAGACTATTAGAAGTACTTCTATTACCAAACCAATAAAAATTGACAAGTAAACATAACTGTCGTTTTATTTATATGGCTTTCCTTTAGCGTAAATATTATTGAATATACTGGGTGAGATTGCCAACAGTGCTGAATGAATCAAAGAATTTTCTAATAAATTGCATTTGGATGGCTCTTCCCTACAGTTTGTTGGAAAAAAAAATTACAAAGACAAAAAACCTAAGTGTTTGATTTTCTGTTTTCCTAAATGTATGAACTCTTTCTGATACAAGGTGTTTCTATTGAGTTTTTCTGTAATTAGACTTTTTCCCATAGCAGCAATAAGAAACATTGTATTCAAAATATATTTAATTCTCGATTTATAAAAATAGTGTGTGTACTGTACTCTTCTCCCCACCTAAGCCATCTGTGTCCAAATCCTTCTGTGCTTACTGTTTCGTGAAGCTCAGGCCTTTAAGACATAAACCAGCATGTTTTTCTCTCTAGCTGAAATTTTAGTTTGTGGTGGGCTGCCCTTGGTTGGATGCCTGGTGCCCACCGAGCCACTCTATCACTGCCCTTCCCAGCTGGACAGGGGAGAGAGAGTAAGATGGCAAACAACTTGCAGACTGAGATCAGGCACTTCACTAAAGCACATGTGGAAGTTTGCACACGCACAAGCAAAGCGGAAATAAGAGGGTTTATTCTCTCCTTCCCATCAGCAGCAACGTTCCGCTAATTCCCGGGAAGCAGGGCTTCAGCACAGCGAGTGGCTGCTTCAGAAGGCAAACACTGTAAATAACAAATGCACCCCCTTCCTCTTTCTTTCCTTAGCTTTTATGTCTTAGTTGACATCATATGGTCTGGAATAGCCCTTTGGTTAATTTGGGTCAGCTGACCTGGTTGTGTCCCCTCTCAGGATCTCGGCCTGCCCCCATCCTCTTGATGCAGGGGGTGGAATGTTCAGAGACAGTGCTGATGCTGTGCCAGCCCTGCTCAGCAGTAGCCAAGACACTGGTGTGTTATCGACACCTTTCTAGCTCCCAGTGCAAAGCACAGCACTGGGAGGGCTGCGGTGGGAAAATGAACTCCAGCTCAGCCCACTCAATACACAGTTCAATTCCTTTAAGACAATATTCATACCATCTAAACTTACATATTTCCTGAGGCAACCAGATTAGGAGCCAGACTGTTGCAGATGCTTCCCCTAGCCAGAGGAAAAGAAGAGGTACTCTGACAGGCAGTCCCACTTGTGCCTCCAGTGGGGATTTGCATAGGTTGTGAGTGTCAGCCAGTTCTTCACAAAGGCCTTAGGCTAAGTTTTATAGCTTTTGGAGTTTTTCAAATGGCAGAGTATAAAAATGCTGTAAATTGTTGTTTGAATTTGATAAAGCATCACTCTTCATGATATGAAGTGTTCTGTGGGCTTCCTCTCATCCCTTGGCCCCCTATTCATTACAGGGACCCATGACCTCTTTGGGGCCACCCTAGGTTTATGGCAAGGGCTTTCATAAGCTGCATAGGCTGTTTTGCAGCCCCAGAAGAACTTTTTCAAACAGTTTCTGTTGTTTCCACTTACGCAGTGCTGGGGTTGGAGCAAGTAGGTGATGTATCTCTGTTGTGCCATCTCAGGAGGAGTTCTTCCTGAGCACCCAAAACCAAATGATTATGTATTTTCTAATCTGATCTTCTGAATAAGACTATACATTGGTTTTGTACAGTAACAATGAATTTTTTATGATTGTAAATACATTTTTTATAAAATACGGTGTGATTTTTTTTTTTTTTTGTGGGCAGTATTGCTGCCCTCGTTATTTTTGTCTCCCTTTAATGCTTGTAAGTGGCTAGGCAACTCTGTAGAGGTCGAAGTTATGACACAATAATTTCTTTTTTATTGTTCCATTATGTTGTCTTTCCAAGTTGAGCATAGTATTCTTTGTCTTCCCCCTATTTGCTCTGAATTACAAAAGTTGACAGTTGGTTATTGCATGTCTCGACATAATGGGCTGTCTTATGTAAGACTTATTTCTGTATCCCCTCTGTTTCTGAAAGCAAGTTTGTATACTATTACTGTAACTAGGCAGCTAAATTGTGTTTAATTTCTAGTACTGTGTCTCTACAGTAATTGCAGCCAAAAAACCCAGCATATGTAAAGTCAAGCATTTTGGAATTGCAGGCACTGGGCAATACTACCAGTTCCAATGCCATCTGTATTCCCCAAGCACACTGTTACCACTTGTCCAAGTTGCCTGCTGCTTTCTGGGTCCTGCAGGCAAAGCCTTGAATCAGCAGAAGCTCTGAGTGACCACCTGTGTGTGTTTGAGCAGGGTGCCCTATAACACACACTCGGAGGATTTTGAAAAATTACAGGGTACTTCTTTGTCACAGGTTCACCCTACAATGTGGAATTCTCCTGTAAGGCCCTTTCCAACCACAGCCTTGGAAAGCAACATGTACCTGGGATGGTGCCAGATCACTGGGTACCTGCAGGATGCTGTTCCCCAGGTCCTGTGTTTACATATCCCTGCAGAGAACTTCTCTCTTCCACCCCATTGTTTTCAGATGCATGTCACAGGCACTGAGGTGCAAGGGTGTCTAGAAGCAGCTCTGGAAGGAGTAGTTATTTCCAGCTGGAGAGGAGGAGAGAGGATGGGTCTTGTCTTTATTTCTACTGAGTCTGTAGCAAAACTTTTATGGGAATTCCACATTTGCTGGCTGTTGCCTTCTGAGTAAGGACACCAGGGTACAAACCCAGTGTTTGCTTGTTGTCGCTGCATATTGGAAAAAAAAAGGGATTTATTGAGGCATTTTGTCTGTAATTGTTGTGATATAAACAAAGGAATAAATGTATTAAATATTTTATTTTTGCAAGTTAGGGAATGATGCCATAATACAGGAACAGCTGTAGCATCTAATGAGGGAAGATGGATGCTGTGTATGAAATCAGTCTATGTGTGTTGCTTATACAGTGACAGCAATCAAATGTGAAGAAGCTGCCAGTCAAAATGCTGACAACGTGCAAAACTATAAAATAATGAAGCAAGTGCTTCTGATGTTTAGTAATGAAATAAATGTGTCAGCTCTTTCAGTTTAAAGCAGCTCTACAAAGAGGAGAAAAAGGGATATAATATCAACATCCATCCATCATCTGGTTTGTAGCAGTCCATATATTTCTCTCTTTTGATATAATCCCAGCCAAAAAAACCTCCCATCCAGCTACACATTATGTCATTATCTTGTAAGTAAATAGATTCTTTCAGGTTTATACAATTTAAAGAATAAGGATCAAAGAGATGTAGTTCCCATTCCCCTTCATTTAAAGGACTGGAGATCAAGACAGTTCCTATTTCTATCTCCACTACTTAAGTCTTCAGAAAATCTCATATTTCCTGAGCTTTTTGTTGTTAAAGGGAGTGTTCCTGCTGTATCAAATATTGGAACTCGTCTGTAATATTTCCTATTCTTCCTCATTCTTTGTTTTCTAGCTCTTTTCTATCAGCTATGTTTAATATTTTGGTGTTTGCCACAGTAGCAGGCAGAATAATGTCTACATGTTCTGCAGCCCCATGAGTACCCTGCAGCCTCCAAACCATTCCTGCCACATCAGTCTACAGTACAGTTACTGGAGTTCACCTGTGTGTGTGTGTGTGTGTGTGTGTGTGTGTGTGTGTGTGTGTGAGAAATTCACTGCAGCAGGAATGCAGTACAGGGTAGCACTTTGTGTAGTATCTGCAGGATGAATCATGGAACCACAGAGCTAAATAATATATTTACAGGGATAGATAATACATAAAAGCAGAGAAAGAAATTAAGAGGCAAAGCAGGAAATGAGTTATAGCTTTAACAGGGATTAGAATTGATAAAGCAAAGGAGCTTCAGATGGTCAGCTTTACACTTGGGCCTGGCTGGATCATTCAGATTTGAGCTGAGGTAATAACAACTGAAATGTTTCCCAAGGTTTTCATTCACATCCTTTAGAAATCTGACCAGGCTGTTTACAGCATTAGGTGAACTAAAATACTGTCAGAAAGCTAACCTTACTAGGCTGTTTCTCCAACTTTGTTTTGTCTTGTGTCTATCCTAAAAATATAGGATTTAAATGTAACTTTTGCATTTTGGCATAATTAGAAAGCATGAAACTGGAATTTTTCTTGGGTTTTGTTCTCTGCCATCCCTCTGTCCCCTCCACCTCTGAAAGGGAAGATAATTAATAAGGAGAAAGATGAGGGGGGAGGGGGAAGAAATTAAAATGTAAAAACTATGCCGTTAAGTAAAATTGAACTCTTCAGCCTGTGTTACACAGGGCCTTCACAGTGAAGTCGAGAAGACTGCATTACTGTGGAGTGTGAAGTAAGATAGCATGCAGGTACCCCCGAAATGCCAGGCAGTGAAAGGACTGCAGAAAATTTATTTCCAAAGTCAAGAACACCAGACTCACAAGCAAAGCCGTAACGGCGCTTCGAACACAGCGGGGCTGACAAAGACTCGCCTGCTGTTCCTCTTCGGGCTTTGTCATCGCTAACAAGGCTGTGAGCGTTCTCTCGCTCCTCACACACGGAGGGGGAGCCTGAGAGCCTCTCCGGAATGCAGGGGGAGAAAACATCAAGACTGTCTTTGAGACAGATGTTTCTTTTAGGCAGGAAAGCTTTCTTAAGCGAATAACTCTGTCTCCTCTTAGTGAAATCTTCCGGAAGAGTATTCTATCCTCACATGGAGGTGAAAAGGAATTGAAAGGAAGACTGGTTACTTCTGGGGGCCAAGAACATGGTGTTAGTGACAGACTTGGAAAACACACCTATATTTGTTAATGCTTCCCTAGGAAGTCATTCTGCAGGATTGCTGTTCCTTGGCTAGTGCTGTGTTCCATTTTTGGTCAGCATAGGGTGCAGAAGGGTTTACATGCAGGAATGCAGTGTCATTGTAGGCATGTTGCTTTCTGGAATATTAGTGAGTTCACCTGATCCTTTATTTTTATGATGCTTTTATTACTACGATACAATTCTAAGCAACGTACAGTAAAAAGAAGAGAATTTACAAGCTTCCCGACTAAAACTATCCATATGAGATGTAACTCTGTAATGTTTAGGGAATTGTCACACCTGGTAAACTTGTGGCAGCAAATGTAAACTGATCCCTCTCTTTGCTTGTCCTGTGCGGAGCTGTACTGTTTCCTGGTTAAACAGTAAAAATTATTTTAAAGAGGAATGAGTGATACTCATGTAACTAGGGATGCATAAACAGAGCTGGGGGGCATTAGGCCCAGCATCACCAGCCAGCAGGGTGAGGGAGGGGATTGTCCCACTCTGCTCGGACCTGGGGTGGCCTCACCTGCAATATTGAGGCAGTTTTGGGCTCCACAGTATAAGAAAGATATTAAGCCAATTAGAGTGTCCAAAAGAGGGACACAAAGATGGGGAAGGGCTGTCTGAGGACACTGAGGGCACTTGGTTTGTTCAGCTGGAGCAGAGGAGACTGAGGGGAGACCTCACTGCAGTTCCAACTCCCTGGGCAGGGGCAGAGGAGGGGCAGGGACTGAGCTCTGCTCGGGGGGGACCAGGGACAGCACCCAGGGAATGGCTGGAGCTGTGCCAGGGCAGGGTCAGGTTGGATCTCAGGGAAAGGTTCTTTCCCCAGAGGCTGGCTGGGCACTGAACAGGCTCCCCAGGGCAGTGGGCACAGCCCCAAGGCTGCCAGAGCTCCAGGAGGGTTTGGATGATCCTCTGGGGCACAGGGGGTGACTGCTGGGGATGGGGCTGTGCAGGACCAGGAGTTGGACTTGATGATCTTTGTGGGGCCCTTCCAACTTGGCATATTCTGTGATTTTGTGATAGCTATAGCAAGGCAGGAATATGAAAGCAAGTTTTCTCTGCCAAGTTGTCAGAGGTGTGGATTTTTTTTTTTTTGAGATCTCACCCACAGCCTTCGTGAACTGCGAAAAAACATCAAAAGGGAAATGGAAGAGCTTGTTGTGAGTCTTTAAGGCAGAACTGTAATTTAAAATGCTGAATTGTGAGCCCTGTGGGTTTGAATATCAGATATTTTATCCTGTGATTGATAAGGCAAGGAGGTCTTCTTATTTGTACTACAGAAGCATTCATGCAGCAGGGAGCTTAAGTATCTTTCCCTTCAAGCAGCTGATGCTAAAATACAGAGGAAACAAAATATGCCTTGAACTGCACTTCTTTGCCTGTTAAATTAAGCTTTTACAAGGAAAAACTCTTCCCTCAAAGCTGAAGACCAACTTGGTTTTTTTTGTTGTTTGTTTGTTTGTTTATTTTTCTTGCTTTGTTTTCTAATTGCAGCTAGAAAAGATAAATTCTCTCGGCCCTCCTTCCTCCCATATTCTCTGACTAGCCACAGGGGTCCAGTAAATGACCTCTAAAACTCAGGTTCTTGAATGGTATTAAAACACAGAAGTGCTCTTCCTGAAACAAAAGGAAATTTGGTTTCATATTGGGACATTTTTCTAACTGAAATACTGAAACATAGTCTTAAATCACGTGGCAGAAAACTGCAGATACTAATTTTGTGAATGGATAGTCCTGCACCTACCTTTCACATACCTTTTTTGGGGGGGGGTTGGAGTGGGTGTTTTACGCTTTTAAAAAATTGAGTCTCTTTATATATACAAAGCTTCCTGCAATATATTATTAGGATAGAAAACTTCAATTCAAGTGTGAAGCTTGGCTGAATGATTCATTCTGACAAAGGCTGAACAATGCAATAATTCCAGTCACCTGAAATTAAAGAAATACACATACAGGCATTACTCCTGACATTTTGAATACTTTGAGAAGCAGTTTTTTTACAGCCTTTCATGAAACTTCCTGAAGGTCTAGGTGAGATCAGCTCTTGTGCAACAGAGCTGCAGCTGAAGTTCCCACTTCTGACTTTCCCAGTCCTCTGAAAAAAAAAAACAACATTGTAAAGGTGTCACCACAGCACCCAGAAGCTAAAGGGTATTTGCCACAGGCTTCAGTTAGAGCTGTGGAATTTAGTTTTTGTATCCGTGCTTCTATGGCCCATACTGCAGAGGCAGCAGCTGTGCCAAGCATGGCTTTTTATTGAATTCTAGACTTGTGTCGGTTTAATGACCAGAATTATGATGAAATGGGAATAACTTGTATTTGCTAGTGTTTTATGAGCATGGGTTTGTATGATTTATGTGTGATTTGATCATCAGAGTTTCCTTAACTTGACCTTTCAGCCCTTCTGGGAGAGAATGAAGAATCCCTTGCATATTAGTCTTAAAAATCCTGCAAAATTGTCCTGTCTGCAAAACACTTACACAATGAAGTGAATGTTGGCATCTGTTCTCTGAAGACACTGAGCTTTCGTATGTGTTTTTCAGTTTGCTTAAGCTTAGTTATTGAATCTTTGCCATGTTCTACTAAACTGAACCTGCTGTGTGGAGAAATTGTCTGCATCTTGGATAGGGTGTGAGACAGGCAGCTCTGTGTCTTGGGAACTGGTGCTCCATTAAAGGATTTCAAAGCTGATAAAGTGCAGGCACAGGATAAACCCAATTCTTCTGTGGTGATCGACCCCCTGCAACCGCTTGCTGTTGTGCACAGTCATGTTCACAAGCCACCTCTCAAGGAGCATTTATTTAGAAAGCACAGAGGTAAAAAACACTATCTAAATTCCTGATCATAAAATTGAGCTTTTTTACTGAAAATATTTGAAAAAGACAGCGGGTGTTCTGTGACAGAGTCTGTTTTCACTCGAGTCTCAGCTGTGTTGTGCAGGTTTTCCTTTGTTGTATGCTGAGTTCCTCCTTTCATTAAAGGAGCTTCAGGAGTCCATGGGAGTTGCAAACTGCCCAAGGTAAATGGAGTGGAAAACAAGATCAAAGTTGCCTTATACCATGCCACTTTTGTTAGTGCAGTTGGATACAAAGAAAGATCTTACTTTGTCCTGTCAGATGATCTGCCAGTTGTATCGCTCTTATGTTATCTACAGATGGGTTCTTTGTAAATTCTGTGTAAACAGAAGAGCAGCCCTCCTGACAAAACAGTAAGAACAAAAGCCACAAGCACCATCAGTGTGTGTGTGGGGGGGTGGTGGAGTGTGGAGTTCTTCTGGTTGTTTTTGTTTGTTTGTTAATTTTTTGGGCTTTTTATGCGCAAGTAAGAAAACTAAAATGGCACAAGTAACATTGAGCTTGAAGAGTTTTCCAAGTGAAATAATAGCAAGAAATGGACATTTCTAAGGAATTTTCAGTGATATGTTCGATTCTTTAAGAGCTTTAAGTGCTTTAAGATTCTTTAAGTGCTTTTCTAAGTTACATACTCATTGTTACAAATAAGTTTCTAAATTTGATTGCAGCACCAAGAGGATGTAATGAAGTTATTAATGCTTTTAAAGAAGGTCAGTGAGTTTTGAGTGATCTACAGCTTATGGCAGTCCAATAAATACAGTTGTGCTGAAAATTTGTATATAACTGTGGCAAAATTAGCTTTTTGTCAATTTTAACAAGAAATGGCAGCTCACAGCTTTTTATTTTGTAACTCACTATCCTTCTTTCCACTGTTACTTTGCTTCAGCTGCAAAGTATTTTGGCCACACTGCAAAAAGTGTACACTCAGGTCTTTCTAAATATATACTTTTTTTTTTCAGTAAAGACGCTTGCACAGAGCTGCTGCTTCCTGAAGTTTATCCCCTTTGTCCTGGCCCAGCAAGATGGCACCTGCCAGTTGCTGTTTGGCCCACCAAGGGCCAACCTGCTTGAGAGCAGTTCTTGAAAAGTCATCTCTTCTCTGTGGTTCTTGTTTTGGAGCAGCAGTAACTGCAGCTCAAGCCTGTTGTTCTTTTAAAGTGGTTTTATTCATGCTAGTTCTAGCCTTTCTGGTTCCTGAAGATGACCTTTCATTCCCAGTATTTTTCCCTTTTTTCTACTCAGTCCTTCCACCAATACCTTACAACTGTGGAATTCTTTTGCAGCATAGAAAGGTGAGAACTCCTCTTATCAAATTATATTGTGGCTACATAAAAAATATGCAGAAAAAGGAAGGATGGCAGAGACGAGTTTGATTGAGGGGAGAATATGTGGTTATACTGAGGATTTACAGATGCTTCCTAAGTGGTCTCTGTTGGTTTCTTCATGCCTATTTACTTCCCTTGCTGAAGACTTTTTCTCCCCAGCTGAAACCAACAATTCCAAACCCTTTAGTTAACCTTTCTGCTGCTTAAGCCAACAGAGAACAAGTAAACCAAAGTTGCCTGAATTAATACCAAACTGCAGGAGAGATCTTTCTTCCCCTGCTTTATTTATGCTTTTATATGTATAAATTGTATCCATTTCATTGTTTTGAAACATTTCCTCAGATATTACCGACTTTTTTTTTCACATTTCCCCCGTCTTGTTGAAGCATCCTTGATTTATCACCTTGGCACTGAGAGGAAGTAGATTGAAGTGCTGCTGTTCTCCCTCTGCCCATTCTTTGGTGACTGAGGATGTTTGCCTGCTGGGGATACTGATGAAGGTCTGCCTTTGGACTGTGTAGCAGACAGAAGACTCCTCTTCTTCCCTTGCAAGCCCATTGATGCTTTTTGCCACAGGCTTACGTAATAGTGATAATAACACTGCTGCATTCAAACAAGGCACAAATTTTGCCTTTCTTATGGCATAAATTTTTGTGGATGGGGATGACATTGGTGGTATTGCGTGACTTGTAATGGAGTTTGTTTCTAAAGTTGATGTGAATTAAGATGTGTAGGGAAAACGGTCTAAGATTAAGTTAAGGTGACTGACAACCTCTTTATCATTTCAGAGGTTACAGTGGGATCTTTACAGTATCTTCCATTTAGCATTATCTTCCATGTTCACATCTCTATTTAATTCCTCTTTCGTATGCTGAATTTTCTATGAAGAAAAGCCTTTTTTTGTCCCTTGTTCTGGTTATCACATTTTAAAAAGTATGTAGGAAAATTCTACAGGGCTACAGAACAGCCTTAGTTATGAAATACAGCCTGTATGTGCCTTAAAGTAGGAATTGTCCTTTAGGTTTTTCACTTTCTAAGTCTTCTCTTTCAAATGATTGTAGCAAAAAATGAGAAGATAGTCATTAGCCCAGGGGTTTCTCACTGAGCTGGACAAAAGAGTAAAAAAGTAAGATAACTTGAAATTGAAGAGGCCTAATTAAAACCAGAAAAAAGGTGCATGTTGAAATTCATTAATTTGTGTAGCAGCTACACTGGGTTCCTACAGATTTTTTGGTACCAGAAGTGGCAAAATCAAGACTCTAGATGTCTTTTTAAAGGACCTAAGACTTCAATTTAAGTTGTATTTGACTTCTTGTGAAAAAATTACAAAAAAAAAAATTGTCTTTGTGATGTGAGACACTCAGTAGAGGTGATTATAAGGTCATAAAATACATAAATTTCTGATTTGTCCCTTTTCCTGTTTGAGAACTCACGCAAGTTGAGTTTGGTTTGTCAGCTAATCCTAACAAACGGGAAGAACTCATTTCAGTACTGTGAGGAAGTAATCGCCACAAGTCAGAGCCCTCTTCAAATAGTGAGAGACAATCTTCTCTTGTGCCTCTAAATACTTTACTGTTTTGGCTGTGCCTGTGTCATAGTACAGGTTCGGTGTTAGCTTTTCATCCTTTTGAAATCAGAAAGTTAAAATGTTGGGTGACTGTTGGAACTAAGCAAACTCGGCAGCTTTTGTTTCACCATAAAGGTTCTGTGGTTTCTGGAGGAACAGGAGGGCTGGGGAGGTGGCAGGAACTGGTTCCTGGGGAGTGTAGGACAGGATGTCTGCTCACTGCAGACATCTCCTCTGTCCAGTCCTCCCAGTTTATGGGAGCCTCACTCCAGGTCCCTCTGTGGGGCTGAGGGTTTTGTTGGAGGTGACTGAGGCTGGAGAGCCATGGGTATGATCTACCTCCGGCCGGGGCTGGTGCAGATGGTGCTGTGCCAGGCTGGGGGCACAGTGCAGGACAGAGGTGCTTAGCCATGGGGGGCTGTGTTGCCTTGAGGAGCACAGCATGGGCTACAGGGCCCCTGTTGTCACTTAAAATTGCATACCTGAAACTGTGATGTTCTTTATTATCTCTGTTTTCTGTATTGGCTAGTTGAAACTCTCTGAGTGTAGTTCAGACAAAATGACCACAGTAATCACTCTAACATGGTAAGGACTGTGAGAAGGTTCTCAAGGTTCTGTTTTGGCTTGTATATATAATTTTGCATTTTGGATATGTTACAGCTCCTTCCGAGTAGAGCAGCTGACTTGAAAGCACCAATGGTTATAGAACTGGCTCTCAAAAAGGGAAGCCCATGTTCAAGTCCTTGAACATATTCCTTGAGAATATTTTTATTTGATCCACAGTGCAATAGCTAGCACAGGTCACTGAGAGAGAAGCAAATGTGTGGGAGCAGGAGGTCTGTCATCTTGTAAAAAAAAAAAATCATTCTTGAAGCCCTGTTGTTCATTCTGCTGTGATAAGTGCAATTATTTATCTTAGTTCGCTTGGTATAGGAAAGTGAAAGTAATTTGTTTACTGCTCAGAAAAGACCACAGGTTTAGTCAGCCAAACTTGTACATGAACAGAAATCCATCTGAATTCATGCACACCATTCCCTGAAGGTGTCTTTTTCTTCACTAGCATCTTGCAAGAAATAAAGACCTTCCACTGCTGATGCTGCAGATCACTTCTCAGTAAGGCTTTTCAGATTGGAGGGACCTGGACACAAAGCCCTCTGTAATCTTGAATTATTGCTGTGATCCTCTGGATTCTGGACCTCTGTACTCTCCCCACCTTTCAGCTGTCAAACCTTTACAGTCGCAGCTCTCATCTCAAGGAGTTGGAAAAGAGCTGAGAAGGTTTTTCTGAGCTCAGAAAACAGATGGTGTTTTAAGGCATAAGGTTTCCTGGATTTGTTTTCTCCTGCCTCACCTTTACTTGCTGAAATAGGGAAGGTACATGTAATTTTTCCTGGAAGAAGAAAATGCTGTTCATTTTGACTTCAATCAGTTTTCTCCAGAGAACCTCTTCATTTTGATGCACTGAAAACTTTTCAGAAGAGACAGAGATCTTTTTTATAAAAAATGTATAACAAATACAGCTGAGATTGCTGTTGTGCCCATGTCCATGTTAAAAAACTCTGATTCCTACACATTGTGGGTAGCATAAATTTTTCAGGGTGTGTGAACAACTGTTCTACACTGGGGATGAAAGGAAACTGTAGCCAATTCCCTTAAAAGAAATTCGTGACCACAAAACATGAAAGTTCCACGTTACAAGATGGGAAATGAAGTGAAAGAAGAAGAAGCCTTTGAAAATCAAAGCAGCAAGTGTCCTCATGACATAACATAAAGGAGCTTGTCCAGTTTCCTTTTGAACTCCAAGGAGAAGCATCACAGTCAGGTTTTCTCATGTTTCCAGTGTTTGGAGTGCAGACACTGAAGGGCAGGTGTGTGTTTGGGAGATGGTGGGGAGCCTGAGGAGCTTCTCTCTGCAGGGAAGGACCAGGTTTCCCCACTATGGTAGTGTGGAATATCCCAGAGTCCAAGAGATGCTTGGAGGAGAACTGGGGAAGGGTAATACCTAGATGAGTCCAGGCTTTGTTTGTGCATGGCTACAGACAAAGCTGGTAAACTCAGAGGAAAATCTGAAAATTTGGGGTTGTAGATAGTAAAATAAATTTCCAGAAATTTGCCTATGTGTGCCACCCTTACTAATTAATTCACAACGTATTTTTCCCTGAAATGTTGCTAGAGAAGGGGAGTTAATTTTTCAAGAGTTGATATGCGTGAGGTAGGTTGGCAATAAAGACTATGAGGAATTTTGGAAAAGACTCTGCATTTTAATTAAATCCATCCTCTGAATTTTTAAAAACTAGTTTGAAAACAAAACAAAACTCATTCTCACATTATTCATTCAGAAGCCTTAGGACTGTTCCAGCTAATCAGGGATTTTTGGCTTTAAGTATTACACAAGCCCTGGGTATTAGACTAAAAGACATGTCAATGAATATATAGAAAATTAAACAGTGAAGTTAGTTTTTGTCTTCAGAAAATATTAACCTTGTTCACCCCTAAAATGGAAGAACTGTCAGAATATTTCAGTAGGAATGAAATGCTGCAAATGAGAGTGAGTGTTACATGATAACCAATTGTCTGAAAGAGCAAGCAGTGACAGATGGCTTGTTACGATGCTTAGGGAATTTTTTTTGTCATTTTCTGTTGCCACTAAAAATCCTCGTCAGGAGTGAGATCTGAAATGATTTTCTGCTGATCGGGGGTTTATCAGGAAATTCATTTAGTATGAAAGTTGCTGCTCTTTGGGAGGAGAGCATTGAGCTGAATCCTCAGCACTCTCACTTACAATTAGAATTTATTTTGTGTAGCTGCTCTGGCTTCTGGCAGAGGTGAAGTTTGTTCTCTATGAAGAGTGAAGGTCAATATATGTTCTAAGCTTGTCTGTACAGTAAAATAAAGGAAAGCAGAGGTATGCTGGAAAATCATACTTTCAGTCTACTGCTAAAAGATGTTTTCAAAAGTGACTGAGGAGAACGAAGGAATTGGGAAAACTCGTTGGAATGAGGCAGTTATTAGATACCCCACGTTTTTCTTATTTCTTGAGATGTCAAAGGTACGGTAATTTCGAAAGGGGGTGGGGAAAGGGGAATACATTGTCTTCAAGTGAATGAACACACACGGGAGGTTAAGCTGCTAATCCTGTGCCTGGTTGTGTCCAGCCACTGCGGGGTCACCCCCACGGGTGGGGGCCTCTCACACCAGTCTCTTCTCTGGTAGCAGAGCAGCCAGATGCCGCCCATCCCAAAATTACTGTCCTGGCGACTTTCCGTCTGAATTGCTGTGACAAATCCTGAATTGCATTTGTCTCTAATTAAGGAAACTGTGAATCATTATATAGTAGAAGAGCCCCTAGATCAGTCCTTCACATCTAGAAGGATACCTTTCACCCCTTGCCCTGGCCTGGTGGTTTCCTCTTTCTTTGTTTAAAACAGCGAAATCTCTGTACACTTTAGGATTTCTTTAGTTGAGGAACTTCTGTTCAGCTTCTAAAACTACTCACCAGTCAACCTTGTAAAGCAGTCTTGTTAATGATCTGGCACTGGACACATCACTAAACACTCTTCTGCCTGCTAAGAAACTCTTCACTGCAATTCAAGGTGTACACAGGTTTATATACATGGCATGTGAAATTTAAAATATTTGTTCATGGCATTAAAATACTAAAAGTAAGCACCACCAGGTAAGCCCATGAAAGTAGGAAGGAAAAAATAACTTACAATCTTATGGCCCTCTTTAATGTACAAAAATCTCACTAAGTCTATTTTCGCAAATATGTAGGAATATTTTTTTTTTTAATCTTCTGTATTTACTGCTAATGGGAGTTTTGCTTGCAGCTTCCCACACTCTGCAGTTAAGAATGACTCTCCCTTTTAATGTTGTTTTAACATGATTTCCTTGTCATTTCATTACTTATTGTAGATCACCAAAATTACTGGTTTGCAAACTTTATCACGGTCTGGTAATAAAACTTAATAAGACCAGGAAACATGTAAAAGGCTAATGTATTTTAATGCTGCAAATGTTAGACTAGCAGTTACTTTATCGTTGAACAATAAAGTTTAACTCTTCTTTATGGGAGTGGAGATGTTTTAAGAACGGTCTCATAATGTGACAAAAATGTGCTTCACCTGGGCTCTTAGTAACTCTCCTTTTCCATGTGTAGGTGCTGTGCACAAAGCTGATTAGTTTGTGAATTTGTTCTGTTATGGGGCTGGGCCATAGCCACCCCCCTCCCCCATGACTCAAGCTAGAAATGAGGGTGGTCTTCTCCTTTTGGCACACCTCAGTCTAACAGCCTGAGACAGTGTGGCAGTGAAGGCCAGTGATGTTATTGTAGTCATTATTATTCCCTTAAATCCTGATATTACCCAGTAGCTGCCAAGTTCTGACCCAGAAGTCTTTATATTAGGGACTAGGGAAAAGCTGCTCTCTCCCTTGCAGCAGCTGGTTGGTGAATGCTGCACCACTGGCTTATGGTACTGCCTGGGGGAATATCAAATCCAGAGCTGTCAAGGTGATGTGTGAATAGAACAGAGCAGAATAAGTTCATAAGGAATAGTGAAGAATTGCCATTGTAGAATTAGTGAACCTGTAGTTGCCTTGCACAAAATTAACAAGAGGCATATGCAAATGCACAACCTTCTGTTGGGTAAATAAAATCACTGTGGCCAAGATAAAACAGAAAATAGAACTGTGTATATGACATTAGAATAAATAATTCATGACAGCTGTAAGAAGAGGTAATTCATCCTTATAAGAGTGGTTCAAACACTACAGGAAGCAACACAATATTAGTAAAAAGCAGTGTTACATTCTGTAGATGTTTCTGTGCTCCACAGCAGCCTCCTGGGCTGTGGCACAGCCACCTGCCCAGAGCACCTTGCTGAACAGCATGGAGTCAGCAGAGGACCATGTCTGAAGGGAGCTTGGATAAAGGGCTGACGAGCTCAAACCTGGTAAAATGCCCAGTGGTTTGGATTGCAGCAGTAGTTGATGGCCCTGGGACAGAAAGCCTGTCCAATGGGCTGTGATCAGCTAATTGATGATTTTGTATGCTTGTTTGTTTAAATGCTAAGCCAGAGCATTGGGCCAGCAGCTTTGAATACAAGTTGATAAATTAGTGTGTGTTTCTGGAGTTATCAGCTGATGAATGTGGCTTCACAAAAATACCCATACTTGTCACTCCTTGCCCCAGAAGGCTTCTCACCTTTTGGAACTAAAGTACTAATGAAACTGGGGCATTAGCCACCTTTTATGCTGCTTCACATATTTTGAAATAGGTATCTTTACATTCATATTTAAGATCCAGAAGCCTACCATATCATATCTATTTTAAGGTCTAAACCATCTTATTTTAAAGTTGAAGCATGACAAGGGATTTTGCAGCCAGCTCTGCTCAGTGGGGATAAAACTAATCAAATATTAGATGTCTATTTGTCCTTTCTTCTGTTTTGTACATCATTGATAAATTAACATTTTAATAGGACTGATGTCCTGTGTCTTTTAAACCCACTCCACAGATAGGTGGATTATTATTCTTTTTGCTACAAGAAACCTGAATGTATACTTTTCTACTAGAAAATTCTGTTATTGTTATTCAGAGAATCCTAGAAAAAGAAACACCTAGACTTTTGTTATATTCAATTATGAATTGTATGCCAGTGTCCAGGGTTAGCTCATGAGCATACGTATCACCTTCTTTACCATCAATATCCTCTCATTTTTGATTTTCATGATGCAGTCTCTGGAGTGCTCTCAGAAAATGTTCTTCCAGTGTATGTAAATCAAGGATTTGATCCTTGTTTCCAGCGTGCAGCTTGATTTTTCTAAGGCAGATTTTTTATTGAGATTGTTTCCTAGCTGTTTTTTTATTTCATTAACAGAAAAAAAGTTGTCAAAAAGGGTACAAGTTATATATTTTCTTGTATTATATTTGCTGTCTACCTAGAAGCCAGTGTATTGATGAGAGTTAGTTGTGTAGCAGACTTTGCCATTTTTGAGTAAGGGAAATGTGCTAAGCAGATAATCTTATAAAAGTGTGCCATCATGTTAGGGTGACAATATACTGATGGTTGCTCCTGACACCACAAAAGCCTGCCCAGCCTAACTGAGCCTTCATGTCAACCTCATCTGTGTTATCTTATAAACCAATAAATGCTTGAGGTTGTATTAGCATAAATCTAGCAAATGAGAGGTGTGTGAGGCAGTTTTCTGAAGGCATGATGTTTAGCACGACCCCTGGAAGCCAAACCTGCACAGCAGAGCCAGGAAGGAAACGTGCCTGTTCCCTAATTGGGAAGAAAGGCTGGTATCTCTGTGAACTGTTCGAACAGCCAGTGCCAGTACACCAGCCCAGGCTGCCAAGCTTGGCCCAGGAAGCATGTTGGGAATGGTATGGAGAGTCCTGCACGGGGGAGACGTCAGCCTGGAAAATAGTTTTTGGAATGAGCACAACATGGGGAGTTTTGCTGGTACTTCTCTAACAGACCTAGATTGAGGAAGAGAGAGTGCACTGAGGCAGGAAAGTAGAACAGTGGGATGCTGAGGAGCCTCTGAGAATTTGAGGGGGTACCCATATAATCCCAAACAACTTCTTAGCAGATGTAATTTTAGGGTAAACAGCTGCACAAATGATAACTGTGAAGGGAAGTAAGGGCGATTCAAAGAAGAACTGCTAAGAATGATGCAGAGCACAAGGAGAATTACCATCACTTGCTGAAGTAGTGTCATTCAGTTTTTTAGAACAAATAATATTTTGCCTATATAGCATTTTGAAAAAGGTATGTGATACTGTTACATTGCATGGAATGATTCTCCAGTAGGGCAAAAAAATGCCACTCAGTAGAAAGGTGGCTTAAATATCTAACAGCCCTCTTAGCTTGTGACTGCAGCACTACTGTGCTGTGCCAGGCATCACAGGTTAGAAAAAATGGGTAATTCCTTGACTGTCCAAGTTGGGATGAAAGGTATGAGTGAATAACTGGAAACAGTGAAACAAGTACAGAAATGTGAAAGCTTTTTCTTTACCAGCTGCATGATGAGATCTGTGATTTTTTATAAAACAATAGAATTATTCTCTTGGAATCCAGTTTGCAATCCAACTCATTTAGCAGTCTGGTGTGACGTAGTAAAATCTTACAAAAGAGTGGTACAGTTTGAATTTATATGTTTACAGCTGGCAATAAAAAAAGCCCCAGAAATTTAATTTCCCCTGTGTACTATACACTGCATTAATTAGACAGGTGAGAGAGTATCTACAGTTTCAGAGCAAATGTGAGTGAATATTTAGTTACAGTGTTCTAAAACATTCAGAAAAAGTGTTACTGTGGAATGGCTGAGAGCAAGAAGAGGCACAGCAGCAAATTTGCAGTAGTTTTGTCAGAAGAAAACAGAATCTCTGCCTGTAGAGATGTAGAATGAGGACATCTCAGGAGCAAATGGCCAAATATGTCAAAACTCTAGACTGCTGTCCCTTCCAGAGTTTGCTGTAATCCACAACAATATACCTGTGCTGCATTGCAGCCTACAGCTATGGGAAGTTTTTGGGGAATTAGGGAACCCCCTTACACCAGGGTCTTGCTAACAGAAGGGACAGACCAATGGGTCACGATGGTGCCAAGAGAACAATGTTTCTTATTCTTTGGTTACTTTACGACTATGGTGAGCAGGTGACTTCCTGCTAGCAAAGGCCCTTCCTCATACCTTTGGTGTATTGGTGGTTTTTTTTATGTAAGTGATCTTGGCTCTTTGTAATCCTGCCATTTCTAGGTTTTAGGAGGCTCCTCTGCAGTATGCCAGCCTGGGAATAAATTATGGAAGTCAAGGATGTCTTTGCGTATTGTAAGAAGTGTTCTGTTTGCTGTGCTGGTTTAAAGGTAAACCAGCAGGGGAAATGAACTCAACTCAAAGGAGAGATTATAAATCAGAATAACAATTTAATAAAATAATACAATAAATACGATTATACAGACAAACAGTTGGTTTTAACCCACAAACCCCAAATGTATAACCCAGCACCCTGGGGCATGAACAGAGTGGTGTTCGTTGGGCCCCCTGAGTCCAAAGTAAAAGGAGAGGGAAAAACCTGTTGGTGAGGGTGCTGGTGCAGTCTGGTCAAGAGTGGTGATTGCAGTCTGGTTGAAAAGTGGTGGTTGCAGTCCAGTCAAGAGTGGTGGTCTGCAGTCTTCCTCTGGATCCCACAAGTGGTTAAAAAAGTCCCAAGACTCCAAGATTATCTATCCTCCAGTTCAGGCAGGAATGCCCAGTACCTCCCTCAGGGCGGGGAGTCCCACAATGGATGCAAGGACAGGAGCATCCTCCTATCTCACAGGCCTCTTAGCACCCAGTTTATAGCCTGAGGAGTCAGGGCTGCTCTGGGCAGAGGGTGTAAATGGTCTGCTGATAACAGTTTCTGGGAAATGGCATGGAAGGCTATAGAATACACAGTTTAGGGTTACACCCATACAGTGATGAACTGGTCCCAGCTGTTCTAACTAGGACATTTGCTCAGACAAATACCAAGCTAATGCCTGAGAGTTGCCATCTTTTTAATGATGTTTGTAGTGTAAGTATTCCACATGTTCTGCATTACTTCCTTGTGAGGTGTTGCAATTAGATTAGATTCAGTCAACATCTGAACTTCAACAGGGAAAAGATCAGGATGAGTTTTGAGAAAGATTTTCTTCTATTTTAGATGCAGTTGACCTATGGTGGGAACAATGGTAGTGAGCTGGCTACATTACATTAAGGATGAAAGGTAATAAAAGGGCTTGACTGTTTGTGATCTGTAAGTAGCACAAAATATCTGCAATGGCTGTGCTAACAGCCTCAGTAGAATGTTGTTTACCTTTAATTTGAATAGTTTATGCCAACTATTTTGTCTGCTTAAATATTTCAGTTTGATAGTGTTGTTCAGTTCTTGTCCCAGGCTGGTGCACTCTTCTCAGTTATAAGGCCTGCTGTATCCCAGAGCTGACTGCAGACACATGCTGTACTAACACTTGGGATGAAATGTAGGAGGATGGTGTTACTACAGGTTGTAGTACAAACTGATGATTGGCAAAGATCTAGCTGCTTTTCTGGCTGCTGCTTCCTTTCAGGGAAAGATATTTTGCAATATACTTACTTAAATGATTTTTTTTTTTTTTTAATTTACAGCACTACACTCAGTAATTGTCTTACACTAAGAATACCTAAAAGCAAACAACATCTTATAATTGCTGCAGTATTATTTTGCTATCTTGGGAAGCCAGATAGGTTTTGTGAATTTACTTCAGCTGAAGAGACCTTGTGTGATTCTCAGAAGTTTTAGATTACTGTAAGTATTTCACTCGTTTAAAGTGCTTGATTCTAGGGATTATGAGAGGCAAAACCAGTACTTAGTTTTTGACATGAATCTTGGGAATCAAAACAGCTCTTGCAGAAGGCAGAGGCTGAGAAATCACCGATAGCTGTCCTTTAGTCTTCCAGAAACACATTCCAGTCATATTTTGAAACTGCTCATGGGGAAACTAAATCCCTTCTCAAAGTACCTGGCAAAAGGTTTCAGAAGGAAGAGTCAGTAAGGATAAGCTGAGCTCCCTACAAGGACAGAGGGACCATAGCCCCACTCCTGGTTGCAGCTGCCCATGCACCTTCACTCCTCCAAGGTCAGCCTTCCCTCAGCTCCTCACGTGGGTGCATCCCAAGTCTGACCTGGGTGTGCATGAACAGCTGTCATGGGTGGGTTTCTTTAGCCTGTGCTGCTTTGACAAAATCCAGGAGCATTTCCATGAACAGCTGTAGCAGAGGGTCTTGTAGGGTATGGTAAGCAATAGCAGAGGCAACAATATTTCATGTGGGTGAAAGAAAGAACGTGGACTCATCTTTAATGTATGCCAGGAGGATGGGTGGGAAAGATCACGGCCGGTTTAGTTGGAAATACTAACATCCCTCTTCCACCTAATCTCCAGTCTCACTTTTCCATTTTCTCCACTAAACTTCCCACATATCAGCAGTATGATCAAATGAAACAATATGTCCCAAAAACAACTTTCCAGAAATATGAGATAGTTATTTTTGTGCACAAATAGATCTGCATGAAATTGAACAGACTGAGGGGGGAAATAAACGTTCAAGCCAAGTTGCTTAAGCTAAAAAAGACCTTCTTCCTCATCCTCCAAGACAAAACATTTGCATTCTTGCAATACAACCTCGTGTGGCCTTGTGCAAAACCCATCTTTCTGTTATATGTGAATCAAAGGATTTTGTGTTGTTAGAGATGGTCCTCGCATTTTTCCTGGGTGTTTTGCATAACAGAGTGACCTGAAAGCTAAACCAAGTTGATGATGATGTTTTCTAGTAGACAGATGCATTGTTATTCAGTATTCAGTGGTAGAACAATGGGCTTTGTGCCTTGAAAATTTCTTTCTTTTGGGGTGAGAAGAAAAGTTTTTCTGCTATACCTGATATTAACCACTCTTTCAAAGTTATCAGGAACCTCCCTTGTTTGTAGCAGTCAAAAAGATTTGCTAGGAACATACAGAAATAGTTTTAGTATCTGTTAAAGGACTGTATTTTATACTGCTTGTAATATTTGTTTTAAAATCCTTTCCTTTCATAATAAAGGAACCAAATCTTTCTTGTTAACTGCAATATAAAAGACGACCTTCACTTTTACTCCTTCACTTTCCATAACAACATTTAGCATAGAAAGCAGTTGCTTACTGTCTGTTATTTTAAACTGATCTCTCTATTCAATTGTAAATAAATAGCAGCACTGGAATATTTAATTGATTATGTTTAGTATGTCTGTGGTTCTCCTTTTACATACCCAAGCTCGAGTCAGTCACAGGAAGGAGGTCCCAGCATTAGCAAATTTCCTCCTTCAGTCACAGTGAAAGTGCTTTTTCTTCAAAACTTCAGAAGGAAGTCATCAGGTATTGGAAAGCATGGCAAAGCAGAGAAGTGGAAGTGTATTTTAAGTCAGTCTGTTATCAGATCCCGATAATAATTTCATGTCCAGCAAAAACAATGCTTTGGTTTAACTTACTGCTTTATAGGATGAAGAGTCTTAAGTGCCTTGAAGCAGGTGGTGTTTGGACAGTACATTTGTGCTGTGAAGCAGAGGGGTTGAAACAATCCAGGCCATTAGGAGAGCCAGCTCAAGGGCTCTGTGAGTCCCCTGGGGAAAAAATCATTATACTGTCCAAACACTTTTGGCTGTCTTGGTGATGAAACATATCCTGCACTAGTTCAGAATGCAGTTTGTGCAGGTCTCTCCTGCCGAGTGAGGTGATTGGATCAAAGGCTCATTGGTTCAGTGCAGCCGAGGTTGGCACAGAGCTTGTGAAAACCATAGCATGGCTATCATTTAGTGATTGAGCTATTATTGATTTCATTGGATTTAGTGGGTGTGTAGAGGCCACAATTTCTCTTAAGGTGATGAGGGAATGCTCTCAAAATAATGCTCTCAGAAGGACTGAGAGGCTGTAGAGCTCATGTAATGAAGATAATCCTCAGGTACCATCCCTGTGCCTAGTCCTCATCTTCCTTACCTGCTGGAGGTGAGCAACAGGGCTGTAGCTGCAAAGTAGAGCAAGGTGGCCCTAAAATAAACAGTACTCAGCTACACTTTGTAGTGGGTATTGGGGGGGTGAACATTTTACATAATTCCCTTTCACTTTCTTTATCTGAACCTCCAGGTGTGCCCTGTGCCTTGGAGCTTCTTTATGCAGTTCTCCTAGAGAAATCTCCTGTTTCGGTGAGTGAAATGCTGGGATTGGTATTGAGCCTGTGTAGACCATAGTTAAGCTTAAAACTGTGTTGCTCATAAGCAATGTTTTCTATTTAAGAAGAAAACCAAAAGGAGTAGTTGGTAGCACGTGCTTTGTTTTTCATGTTTTGCTTTATTTTTTAAACTTGGCAGCATTGCCTCTTCTCACATTTCCCTGGTTTAGCATATGCTGTACACCTGAGTGCATTTCATATGCCTCAGTGGGTTTTCAATAAAAGACAGAATCAGAAGTTATTCTCTGATACTGCAAATGTTCCACAGCTGGTTTGATTGAACGAATTAGGTAAGGATACCTCATAGCCAAACCGTACGTGGAATCAAAGTTAAACTAAGGGGATTGGATCTCTGACCTGAGTCTGTGGAGGTGAGGAATTGCATGTCTTGGAGCATTTTTTTAGACAGAAGAGTGAAATGAGGTCTTTCAGGGAAGAGGCTCATGGGGAAGAAAGAAGTGTGCTTTGGATAAATAAAGCCGGATGAAACCTCACTGTAATAACATTTGAGCTTTTTACCAACTGCCACAGAATCACAGAATATCCTGAGTTGGAAGGGACCCAGAAGGATCATCAAGTCCAACTGTTATTGAATGGCCCATGCAGGGATCAAACCCCCAGCCTTGGTACTATTAGCACCATGCCCTAACCAACTGAGCTAATCACCTTCTGTGCTTCTTTCTTTCCTGGGAGACATGCTGCTTTGGAGAAGCACGGTATGGTGTGATAAGACTGTCATTCAAATTTTTTTTTTGTGATTTTTATTAATGAATTGCCTTCATTGTTACTTCTGTCACTCTAGGGCATGCTGTACTGAATAAAAACTACGAATAAGCATCGCCTGAGCTATTTTCAAGTTGCATACGTAAAGACAATGAATTAGGAAAAAGTGAATGCTGAGTATGTCCATGAGCAGTGCAAAAAAAACCTATTAGGTGCTTTGATTTCTTTTTTATCATGTCCTGTGTTTCATTCGATTGGCCATTGCATTGAGACAAAACACATTCCAATTATCTATAATTGGAAACCAAATTACATTCTTTAGAAGAAATTCTGATAATACAATACCTGCAGGAGAATGTAAAATGATACAATGTTTTTCTGAATTCTTATGATACAGTAGCCTGATCCTCATTGTTCTGATTTCTAATGGTGATCTCAGGTATGCCTGGGACTGGATCAAATCCCTATTGCAAACCTGTCTGGCACATAGCAGCCTTAAGAATAGTGTACTGTTGTGCCTCTTTTTATTTAGGATGTATTTTAATGGATGTGGTTTTGTCAGCTAGACAGCTCTGGAGACCATGCACATATCAAAGTGACAGATGTCTGGCTGTTAAAATCCCGTGTCATATTCATGAGGAAAAACAAGATCTTTCTTTTCCATAGACTGTTCGAAGTCGTTACATTTGGGGCTCTCCTGGAGAGCTACACACATAATCTGGTTTTCCCTCAGCATTATTCAGCTTCCTGCTTGGATGGTGATTCTCACTGTTGCAAGACTTCAAAGCCAGCTGTGGTTTGTGGCCCTTGATGCTCACCTGCCCCCCAATACCTGTGAGGTGAAGGCATGGCAGCCTGCAGAGGGGCGGCCTGGCTGCAAGAGGCAAAAAGCAGCTTCATTCCTTCAAAATGTCGTATGAGGTCTTTTAAATGAATGAAAATCAGAGTTGATGGGAGATTATGAAATGCAAGGAAGTGAAAACAGGCTAAAATCTATATTACTTAGTTTGATGTAGTTAGTGGGCAGTTTTTTTTTATTATTACCTTCTGCTTAGTACCCAAATGAATTGGATTTTGGCATTTAGGGGCTTGATTTTAAGTATGATTTTAAGATAACTGTGTATTGGTTCCTCATGGGGACTAGGAGGCTAATGTGCCTTGAGGGATATCTGGCAGTGCTCAGAGCGTGGTAATGAAATTAGCTGGGAATGTTTCATGTGCCCTGAGAGCCTGTTCAGGATAATCCCTTTCTGGCACGGAGGCCCCTGGGAGGACTTGTGGGACAGAAAAGAGAGAGAAAATATTTTCTGTTGTGTTTCTCTGACACCTTGCTGCTTAGTCTGCCTGACTGGTACAGAAACATCAACCCAGTTGCTACCTTTGCTGTACTCAAAGGAATTTAGGGGGTGGCTGAGCACAAAATGAGCTCTGGCTGCTCCTGAGGCCATGGCAGGTGGTCTGCAGAGCCACCATGCAGGGCAGCATGTGCCAATGGGACAGTCCCAAGTGCTCGCCTCCGTGTGCTGGAAGAAAGGTTTGGAGCTGGCAGTGGCCTTTTGGCCTCAACATTGGGAGCTATTGAGCTTGTACCTCAAAGAATAAATAAAATGCAAGAATAATAAGGGTCTTGAAGAGATAAAAATGCAGAGGTCAGTCTTGCAACCTTTTCTGTTTACCATAGTACTGGGAGTTTCTGTGTTATGGGCAATAAAGGGAACGGTTATTTTTTATCCATGTGAGAAAACTTTAAAGTCTGCAGCTAGTCAGCACACAATAGTAATTTGCATTTCAGAGAGAAAATGTTATATATTGCTGAAACATGCCACAACCATGTCAGAGTTCTCAATATGAAAGTTTTCTTAAGCTTTCTCACTATTGCTAGAGATGAAGAGAGAGGGAATGCCAGGCACTTCCTTAGCTGAATCAAGTTAACAAGGTTATGGATACTACCTCTAAATTTTTTTGATGATGTATGAAAGCACACTCAAGCACAATCTAAGTTAGTGTTAACATTTCTGAACAGATGAGACAGCTTTTGCAAGATTTTTCAAGTCAAGCTACACTTGAAGATTCACAAGCTGACATTCCCATGGAAAGAAGCTTTTTATTTGTGGTGTGTAAGTAGAACTGCTAGATGCATCATCAGTTATGTTCAGAGCAGATGAAAGCTGGGAGAAAATAAATTTGGAAAGCAATTGAACATGGGCTTTAAGAGAGATGATGTAAGTAAGGGTGAAGTCTGAAGAGGTGCGGGGCATTTTGCAGATCAATATGTTGTATTAAGACATATTGAAGTTGTTTCATGTACTTTTCCCTTTGATTTTTTAATAATATTGAGATGCTAGTTATTTATCTTTTGCTTTACTGAAGACCTTGCCAAGATCTTGGGGTAACTCAAGTAGTGGTTCAGCCTTCACTCCTTCTGTCTCCAGGCTTTGGAGAGTGTGCTCTTACACTAAAGGAAACCCAGAGACATCCAGCCCCTCCAGCAGAATGACACCATGTAGGGCTTTCTACCTATAGAGAACTGGAAATTCACAAAGTCTTTCTAGATCTGGAAGGATTAGAATGGCCCTACATTTGTTGAAGAAAAGAATCTGTTTCTGGTTTTGTACAGTTTTTGCCTATGAAAATTTGATGCTGTTGCAGGACAAAATGCAAAAACTGTTAACTTCTAAAATGCATTGCACATGTGACACAGAGAGGTGTGATAGAAATTTGCTCCTTTTTTAAAATATACTTGTAAGCATCTTTTGCAAGAAAAGTAATTGTCCTAATTTTAATGAATGAAGTAATTTCTGCCTTTTTAATGCCATGCTATTCTCATGTTCAAACCCAAATAATAGCGATATGTGTGCCTATTTCTTTTTTTGTGTAATTTGTACTGAGGAAAAGGGAGTCTTTCTGGAAGGCAGTCTTCATTCTAGTTCTTGAGTATTAAATATGTTTTCTTTGGGTTACTTGTATAGGGTGCTGTGAATCTATTGACTTCTACTGTTCCATCCTTAGGATGAAATCACCATTTTTTGTGATTTTTGTTTTTGCTTGTGAGTAGGAGGCAATATCTCACCAAATGTCATAAGAATGAGGCAAATTCTGGATATGGCTCCTATCACCCCAAGAGGTCTGAAGTTGCATCCAGCAGTTCTAATATTGCTTTATTCACCTGAGTCATGTGAGCAGTGAAACACAGATGGAAGGAGGGCTCCAGGCAGAAATTGTAAAAGCAAACTGAGGAGATTTCAATACTTTCTTTCCTAAATATTTACAGGAATGTTTTGCTCTGATACTGAACAAAATTGATTTCCTCTGGAGATCTACCTCATTCCCAATTCATTAATCAAAAAGCAAAACTCAGCACTGTTTACAAGTGCTCTTTAAGTTGCTAAGACGTGCAAAAGTAAGAACATTCCAAACCCACCTGGATGTGTTCCCGTGTCACTTGCTCCACGTGACCCTGCCTGGGCAGGGGGGTTGGGCTGGATGATCTCCAGAGAGCCCTTTCAACCCTGACTGTTCTGTGATTCTGTGAAAATTCACAGTAGCCCAGTGATCTGCTACTCTTAACTCCTAACTGCAGCACATGCATGAAGTGACATTCCAATGTTTCTGTCTTCATGACTAACCACAGTCAGGCCACTCAGACCTGTGCTGGTGCTGCTGTCTGTGTCAGCTCAGCTGCCAGCTTTCTACTGACAGGAGGTTACAGCTGTTCCAAGTCAAGTGGGAACATTAGTGTCCCATCTTTTTTTGCTCTTGGCAATGAGCCCAAATTTTCTCAGCTAAAACATGAAGAGATTTACTTTTAACTGAGAACAAATATGTTTTGTGTGGAAGGGTAAAAGAAGAGTCCTGAAAAGATGGAAGACTCTCCTGGAGAGTTGTTTTTGTATTGAATCAGAAAAAAAATACTGTGGTTTTTCATATTCTTTTTTCATTATGGGAGATTTCACGGGGAAATTGAAGCCAAGAGGAAACTATTTATTAATAGCTTCTTGTTAATTGAGACATAGTTGCCTTTTAGTTTATTGCTTGGCAAGTCAGTAATACCCATGCTGTCATCCATGACGTTAACCTCCAGAAATTGTTTTCCTTATTTTCTAATTTAAAAGAGATAAAATGAAATTATCTCTGTAACAAAGCTAAAATGGAAGTTAGGTTTGGGGTTTCTGTGTTTCTTTGAAATAAAAGACCTTGTACCCGCATCTGAATCTCATATGTTGGGTATCAGTATTATGATTAGTGAATTTTTCTTGAATTACCATTTCTTACTACTGAAATAGATTTTAGACCATAGCAACACTCTCAGTATTTTCTAGAAATACATGGACTAATTTTTCTTTTCTCTGTCAACTTTGTGAAAAGAAGAAAAAAAAAAAGTTATCAATCTTTATTGTACTTTCTCTGAATGTACAATACAGAAATAGAAAGACCCCCCCCATTCTGACTTCTCTCATCTGTGCAGTTTTGGCGGTGCCTGTTCTGCCCAGGGACGGGTCCCTCAGGACTGGTTGTTATCACAGGACATGGAAGTCCAGTTGCTTATTCTGCACTTCCCATGGAAATGCCTTTATTGGAAGGGTTCACTGCTGCCTGCTTGTAATGCTGCCACAGTGCAAACCAGGGTGTGTAAGCCCCTGTGTCTTATTAAGGCACAGGAACTTAAGTAGCCCTGCATCATGAGATTTTTAGGGAAAATGTGTTTATTATACTTCATTTTGCTTTCACGTATTGAACTTGTAGCCCATTGAGGTGTTTCCCATTAAAGGAGAACAAGAAATGGGCAGCTTGGCAGTATGCCAATGAAGGAGATTATCTGTGTTTTGAAAATAGTTACCTGTAAGGTAAATTACTAGTTTGCTCACAAGTTACTCCTGTTTTTTATGAGATGCAAGTGACCACGTTCTGCCATTTGGGACAAATGAGGTGCTGTCAGATAGCATATGTAAGAAGCATTCAGGGATTCTTGATTAAGTTTATGATCTACTTGTCCTTTTGTGTTGACACTGCAGTTCTGGAGAGCAGCCCCTGCGGGGTCTGCCACGGTGAGAATAGCTGCCTGCCTGAAATTTGTTCAGTGCAGCTCCTGACTTTCCTGAAGGCATAATTTCTTTTGATCGAGTCCCAAGTTTAAGAGGAAAAAGTACCTCTACCACAGAATATTCTGGGTTGGAAGGGACCCTCAAGGATCGTTGAGTCTGACTCTTAAGTGAATGGCCCATACAGGGGATTGAACCTGTGACCTTGGTGTTATTAGCACCAAGTTTTAACCACCTGAGCTCATCTCAGGGTTATCTTACAGGCTAGAGAAAAATAAAAAGTTTTGCATTTGCTCTTTGCCAGAAGGCATTTAGTCTTAATAAGCTCAGTTTTATGTTGATACAAGTCACAAACTACGAAGAACTGCTGTCTGGTTCCAAGCTTTTAAGGAACATTTAATTTCTGTAAGAAAGGAACCCACAGCCATGGCATTACCTTTTCCTAGTTCAAAGTTCTAACTCTTTCCTCAGCTTAAACTCCTTTTCAGGAAGGTTTTCTGCATAAAACTACAGCTGTACCAACAACTTTTTTGGTTGTTGGTGTGCAGATTCTTATTCAATCTTAATTAAATTTACTTTTTATTCCTGTATTTGTCCCCAGATGTTTGGTCTCTAGTGAGCATAATGCTCAAAGATTTTCTGCAAGTCACAAGTCTCAGGAGAGCAGCTAATTTTTCTATTATGTGCTTTCACTTGCTGCAGATACAGCTGAAATGAGGAGAGGTGTTCTCTGACCTTGACTAACAGGTACTTTTGACAGCAATGAGTGTATTCCAAGAGGAATGAAGATACAGTGAGTCCGTAAGAGTCACTTATGCAAACTGTCATATCCTTGGGAACTCACTGTCGTGTATTACAGCTTTGACTGGTTTCCAATCTGAAAACTACTATAAAGGAGGTGGTTATACCTATCCCTGGGCCTGTACTTCACCTGATTAGCACTGTATGGAGACAGGAGGACCTGTGAAAACCTCAAGTGAGTGAGTGAAGGCTTTTCTGCAGTGCCCTCGTCAGACGAAGGGGACTAATTGTCAGTGCTGAGCTGCCATATCCTGAATTTGTAGCTCCTCTGATGTTTCTCTTTGCATCCAAACCAGGCTGGGCTAATTATGGGGGATCAGGGAAGAGTTAATTCTCACGAGAGCTCTTAAAAAGGCCAGCAGTGAAAAACTGACAGTAGAGCTTGTAATTTCTGTCAGCCCTGTTCATTTTGAGCTCTTGCTTGCATAGCATGTTAATAGTTCAGTAAGTTGTTAAACTGCACTAATGAAAGGTCTAAAAACTAAAGGAAAATGTGTTTTTGTGAAAGTTCTGTGAACATCTAGAGACAGACAAAAAAGAGGTTAAAACTTTGTTACCTCTCCTTCATAGTGATACTATCTAGTTGAATTTGAACACCTGTAGCTGTGGGGCTGCTGTGGAGTTTTATTCCATCCTGTCCCTCCAGGGACACTGTAGTGGCATTAGCCTTAATCTGCATCAGAGATAATGGTATGAAAATTTCTTTTTCTTAGGCTGAAGTTAGGCATAAGAACACTTCTATGACAAAGTTTTTACATGCCCCATGACCTGGAATAGAAAATGTTTTCTTTTCAGGACCAGTTTCTTCTGTTAATTATTTTTATGTAAATCAAAGACCTAATGGAATTCATTAAGCAAGGACTGTTTTGTTTTTGCTGAAAAAAGAAAGGCATTCAATACCACAATGATTAGTTACATACAACAAGGAAGACTAGAGTCTTTAGGAATAAATAAAGTCAAGCGTCTTACTGGCAAGTGAAAAAATAATTATTGAACTGGAAGATAAGTTCTTGAGCAGTACAAGAGAGATGACAAAAACCTCAGAAAGCTGTTAGATGTGGTTTGAAACTTGTGTTTTATCTTGTAATGTGGTGAGAGAGGAGAGGAGTGAGATACTGAAGGACAATTGCAGGATTAGAATCATCCCCAAGTTTTTATGCAAGCACTTCCTTCGGGGGAGCTCTGTCTGTCCGTACATTGTGCGTCAAATGGCCCATTCCCGAACTTCATGGATGCTGAGCTCCATGTGTTGTTGAGAGGCTGGCAGCATAATAAGGAGTTGTACAGTCTGTAATTCAAAACCCAGGCAACTGAGACTGGTAAATCTAGAGAAGAATGACCTTGGCCTGCGATTTCAGCAGCAGACTGAGTGAGCTGTTTTTTTTTTTCTTAAATAATTTCTGCTAAACTAAAAAATCTGCCGAATCAGAATTGTTTCATATATCAAGGGCTCGCAGCCGAGTGCCTCAATAATTCTGTTCAGGACAAAGTAGTAACAGCTTTCAGATGTGGCCCTTGCAGGTTGAGATTCCCTTTTAAACATTGTGGGGACATGAACATTTGAATTTATTAAATATGTTTTCCTTGGGGATAATGATTTACAAAATTGCCTGAAATGGTGGAAGTCTCACCATTAAGATGGTGTTGCAGCAGTCCTGCAGCAAGTATGTGGACTGGACATCAGTCACTGGGTAACAGCATCGATTCCCTTCGCAAAGAAACTTTGCTCAAGTTTTTCACCCCTATCATGCTTACTTTTTTTTCTCCTTTTTCCCCTTAAATGGCATGAGAAAATAATAGAAGTCTGTGTACTCTCAGTGGTCAGTGGCACTGTGGCAAGCATCTATCCACCTTGTTTCATTTTTCCTCTCTTCCCCACTCTTTTTTGCCTGTTGCAACAGTTAATATATCTTTGGGCATGGTGTCTTTTCACCTAAACAGCTGCACACATCGCGTGAACAAACAGTTGAATGTTCTCCCCCCACTGTTCTTCAGCAGACTTTTATCTCCAGCTATACAGAACCTCTCCTTTGCTTTGCAGATAATTATTTAAACCTCTGTGTACTTGGTTCCTGTTCTTGGCCAGTTGAATGCTGGCCCTTATTATAATGAACAGTAATCTTGGCTTGTTGCAAGAAGTTTTAGGCACAGGACAAGCCTGAGCTGTAAGATTTCTGCAGCTGGTTGATAAGAAGCTTGACTGCTGGGAACCTTTCGGAGGTTCATAAAAATGTAACACTGGAGAATGACAAATCCTTTAGTCTACCACTACACCACTTCATTTCTGAGCAAAGGCAATACTGTACCTGGAAGATTACAAAAAGCTATAGCACCGCTTATATTCCAAGAGTAAGTTTGCTGCTGACCAAAGGAAAGATTTTTAAATCACTTCTGCGTGCACTGAATATTTGAGGCCATGCTTGCATATTTTGTATACAAACAATAATCCATTCTTCAGCTGTCGTGGTGGATCATCAGGTCACTGCTGAGTGTTCAAGAGTGGAGGTGTGGGAATAGCAAAATCACCGATGTGTGACAATTTTATAGAAGCAGCCCATTACTTTGAGGAAATGGCTGCTTTTAACCCGTCCGGTGATTGAGCTGGTGCTTTCTCAGGACAGGAAAAACTCTCTGCTTTAAGTGCAGCACACTTTTCGTGCACAATAACATAATTTCTGTAGCCTTCAAATGTTTTGGTTTCAGAAAGGCCTTTTTTTGCTTTTCTAGTCGTAGAACTCAGATGGTTAAGCAACTTTGAGCTACATATGAGCTGGGATTTTGTTTCAGCATGAAGAGCTAATTTAATTGAGTAGTTCTGAGTCACTTGCTCCCAGCACTGTTTTACTGAAAATGACAGGTTTGACAGAAACCTAAGGAAGTCAGAGATCCCAGAGAGACCTGAGGATTCCCAGTCATCCAGATGTTGTTTTTCTTTTGTCAGCTGGACACGTATAAAAAAGAATTCTACGATTTATCAGCTCTCAATTGCTGATTGTTCACCTATGATATACAAGAAGAAGAGATTGTTTGGGGCCTGATCAGTACAATCTCAACAGAAATTCAAGAATTTTTTTAAAATCCTTGACAGGAGTGTCAGAGCAGATGATTACTCTTGCAATGTCTGTCTCATTACATGGTAAACTGTTCTGTTATAGTATTACAACTGCTTAGTTGTCTATTGTTAACGAATAATACATCAGTGTGATGTGGTGGGCTTGGATTTGCAACCTGCCAGATTTGGGGCACGAATAGCAGTTGCTTGTACTTGTATGCTAAAGTGTGCTGGCTTTTATACCCTGTGTGTATGGATTTCTGACTGGCTGTGGAGTGCCTGCTCAGCTGTGCAGGGTCACCAGTGTCCTCAGGGAGCCTGTTCTCTAAAGGTGATAATCCTGCTGAAGAGGCGTTAGTTGTTCTAAACAGGGAGGAGAAAGACTTCCTGGGGTGCAGCCTGGGAGGCTGGAAAACAAGGGCTGCCTGTCACTGGAGAAGGTTTGGTTTAAACTGTTTGGCTTATGTTGACATCAGCAGTGATACTCAGAATAAGAGCATACAAATGGAATTTGTCTACTTCTGATTGGGGTGATACCACCTTTCTGTAGTTTCTGCTTCATAACTGTATGGAAATTGTGTTGCTCATGCAGAGGAAAAAGTTGTATTATTGGGTTTACTTCATTCAGTCAGTGTAAAGAAGTTTAAATAGACACTGATTCTTGTAACCATTTTACTTACCTCTTTTGAAACAGAGGCTGTGATCATCATTCATGAATTTATGTTAGTGAAATTTTGGCAGCATTTCATGAGAAAGATCACTGGATCATAAGTTATTATGAACTTTTTTCTTAAATATATGAGCCATCGCACTGGTGAACGGTCCTGCTAAAATAATTTTTAATATTGATGGGAACAGCTGCGTGTCAAGTAGTTTGAAATCTGGCTTTGAAAGAGCTCCACAGTTTTGATGAGTGCATCATCCACAGCATAGCTGAGGAACCTGCAAGCTGTTGGTTTATCAGATGAGAGAATACAGATATATTAGAAGTCACTGGAGAGCAGGCTCATTTTTTTTTAATCTAAGATTTTATTTTATTTTTTATGAGAAAGCTCAATTTAGTCAAGCAAGGGCATAGGAGGAGGTTATAATTCAAGCCACCTTACTTAGTTCAATTTCTTTCATAAAAGACATAAAACTCAATTAAAGCTGATGACTGAGGAAGGAAATTAGGTGAACTGGGAGCTCTAAACAGATCTACAAAAGCACTTGGAAAATTAAGCACAGATTATTCTGTTCATGTACAAAGTCATTTAGATGGTGAATGGAAACCATATACTGTGAAACCCAGCAAATATTCCGTGTTCATAAATAATTGAAGCTCCTTGGGGTAAAATATTCAGTTGCAGTAGACACCTAATCATCATGGCTGGGCTTCACGAACGAAGATTTGGGAAGGGATCTACCCACGTTTGTCACAAGCATGTTGGTGGCTAAATAGGCCAATACGAGATAGATACATCTGGTTGAAAAAGGCACAGCAGAAAGACGAGAAGAAATAAAAAGGACATAAGACCACTGAAGAATATCCAATACATGACAAAGGACTCCGGTGCAGCTGCATCAAATGCCCCAGGTTAACAAATGGTGTCAAAGTAAAGCTGGCGACCAAACAAAATTAAATAATTGAGGAGGATGGATATTTACTGGTGGTATCCGGTAGAAGAGCCTTGTGCCAACCAATATGCGTATTCATAAAGAACAGTAGGTTTAAAGCTTAGTTTTCTGGCTTAAACATCTAGAATTAGGTACACGGTGTTTGAGGTTCAAATATTGATTCTGGAGACTGATGTTTTAAAAAGTATCTTTTAAATATAATAAATATACGAAGAAGAGAAGGTTACCCAGAAATACTTTGCTACCGTTCTGTGACATATCTGTCTATAAAATGACCGTAATTCCAAAGCTGCTTGTAATTATTACCAGTGCTTGTTCAAACAGTGAGGCAAAGGTGGAGGATGTGAACAGAGGAAAAAAGTCTCTTCAATCCTTTATCAAAAACTACATACACCAACACTGGAGGTACAGATTTTTTAGATGAGGTCTTGTCCCAGATGTGTTGCTGCTGCTGCTGTTAGAAAAAGGTGAATTAAGGGACTTTAATTTTTTCCATTGAAGATTCCTGAACTACTGCCGCTATAAACCACAGCAGTGACCATGCCATCCCCTCAGGCTAAGGGGGCAATGGACTCTAGAGCAGGGGGGCACGGGCAGTGCTGCAGAGATGAGCCCCAGCCCCTGGGGGGGCTCACCGTCGATTCACCATCGCCCAGCCAGGGCATACAGTCCCCTCTCTGACAAGGAGGATTCACTGCACTTAGTCCTGTGCTTTGCATCTTTACTAAATATTTGCACAAAGGGGTGAAAATAACTGTAATGAAGGTAAAGATTAGGCTGATGCAACAAAGACATCTTGGTGCTCTCCTTTGTGTAGCTATTGCAGTCCCATGGAACTGGCTTTAACTGTGTTATTTATCCAGGTTACCATAGTTCTGTTCTTTCCTAAAACAACCTCACACGAACAAACACAACCTGGGCTTGAGAGCTTTTGTTTAACAAATCAACTTTAAAGTACTTTTAGATAGTTCCATGGCAAGTTTCTTCACAAAACACGATTCTTCATAATCACACAAACCATTTGATAAGAATTCACAAACAAACTGTGTCAGACATTGTTGTTATGCTTTGGCTTCTTTTGCTTCTTCTGATCCCGTGGCTTAGCTGCTGAATTGTTGTATGGTTCTCAGCTTTTCCATAAACACAACATAGAAAATGTTTTGTGGGAGTATTGCAGAATTGCAGCAAGATTTTCCAAGAGCCAACTGTGGTACCTTTAAGTTTATTTCATAAAAAGTTGTTTGTTGCTTTGTTCTTGTATTCATTAAACCGGCCTCTAAACCAGTCTGAGATCTTTATGGCCTTTACAGGTCTGGTGTGACTCACAGAGTCTGGTCTGATGCTCTGATATTCCCGTCTTTATACAGTGTCTAAAAATACCGAGGCCAGAGCCATCACTAAGTCCTGTGTCATCAGCAGTGGCTGGTGATTATCCTGCTGGGACTCAGGCAGCCCCACAGGACATGCATCCCCGCTCCTCTGTTGTTTCCACTCACACAAGGTAGCAAACATGATTCCACAGAAAGCTGAGCATCAAATACTGCATGCAGCTGAAATCCAAGGAGAAGGGATTGTAGCTTCACTAGGAAAGGGGAGGAAAAGAGCTGCATTGCATGAGGACAGTGCATGAAATGCTCTGTACAACACCCTGGAAGGGGAAGGAGAAGTGAAGATGGCAGCTCATTGCAGCAAACAGTGGAACACAGCAGCCCTGCTGAGAGTATGGAACTACAGCCCTGGCAGTGCTGGGTTTATGTTCCATCCTGCTGCAAGGCAGGGCTGAGGAAAGGAGAGGGAAAGACAGTCCTGCTGGGAAGGGTGAGAGGGGGCTGGGGTGTGCTTGCTGGTGCTGGAAGTGTCTTAAGCACGTCTTACAGTTCTCACCTTCAGGACTCTGCTGTAGGCAAAAGAGGTAGCAGGATGGAAATGTCTTTGCTGTTTCAAGCAGACTGTCCTCCCAGGCAAGTACCTGATTTTTCTTGAGCCAGACCTGCCTTGGCTTTTACCCTCTAGAACCTGGTAGAAGGAGAAGGGAGAGAAATTATATTCTCCAGAAAATCACGAGGAGGAGTTATAGCCCAGAACCCCAGTTTTTGTTTGCTGCAACAATAAGCATATCTCCTTGATGCGCCCTGAAAACAATACAAAACAAGGTCTTTTCCCCCCCCCCCCATTCTTTCCGAGTTCAATATCAGCTGTCTGCAAACAGGAAAGAATATGGATGATTGGAATTGTCCCCTTCCTATATCATTCTGGGTTCTACTTCCTATTGTGGGAAAAATCTGGGTTCGGTTAATCCGGGTTCTGGGAGACTTCATATGAGTGGGACTGTCTGACTTTCTGTCAGAACAGGGTGCTAAGGTAGGTGAGCCTTTGCTCTGCCTCACTGATTTCTAATTTCCAGTTGAAGACAGTAATTCTGAGTGTCACTCCTGGGTGGCTTCAGCATCTTGTAACCACAGATGCAGAGGGGAGGGAGATTTGTGCTCAATAACTGTTTTCAGAAAGCCTGAAGTGTATTACTCTTTTGAAGTCTGTAGTTAAGTATTGCACTTGATTAGAAATAAGCTAAATATGTGCAAAACTGCATTTTGCAAACTAGCTTGCAGGTTTTTACATGTTTAATACTCTCTTGGGAAAGATTTTAGACACATTTTCTATCACGTAGTGCTGATGTTTGTTTGCTTTGGAGGCAGGTTTCTTGTGTTGCATCTCTCTGGTGAATCTTTACTGTGATGTCAATCAGTTGTTCAGTACTTATTTATTGACATAATTATTTCCCTTGCTAATTCTCTATTACCTATTTTTTCTTGTTGCTTTCTTTCACAATGCAGTTCCTCCTCTCCCCGGTGAATGCACATATTCTCTATTTCAAGGGGATTTTTTGGGGTTTGATGTTTGTTTTCTTTTTTCCTCCCCTCCTACAGCTGATTATCATTATTTTTTCATAATTAGAAAATCAGTGTGATCAAGAGGTCCTTACCTTGCCAGTTCAGATAGTCTGAAAGGCAAGCTCCAGCTGCAGTTGTGTTGAGAGCTCCCAGGAGAATTCAGATTACCATGGTGATGTTTGCTACCTGTGGAAACAATGACCAAAAGCTTCTGAAAACGTGAGTCTTGTAAAAATTATTTTGTTATTACACCAATATGTTACTATAGACATACTGGCTTGGGTGGTTTTGTGGGGAAAGAAAGGCACATACACAAATCTATATATTTTTTTCACTTTGATGTTTTCATGCAAACTGCATGATATGGAACTGTGGTCCTGCCACAGTTGGACTGGAATTCCCTTCCATACAGGACACTCTCTATTCTCTTTTTTCTGAAATTTACAGTATTTAACCTATCTACAAGAAGCCTTTGGAAATGAGGCACAAAATCAAAATGCAGTCTGCAGAGCATTAACTAGATGTCTAGCACTGGCTTTTTCTCTAGGCCATGTGCTTAATGACACTGGACTTGAGCTTCTGTTCATGGCACTGGCTCCTATTTCTGTGCAGCTGCATCACACAACCCTTTTCTATTTTGGCAATTAATTCAGTGTGAGCAGGAATTACTGTTCTATAAATGAAATGAGGATGCTGCTGCTGGAAGAACTGGAAATTATAATTTGATGGTGAGGTGATTTAGGAATACATAATGAGGTAGAATTTTGGGTCCTAGCTGTTGCAGGGGTAGACCTCACTATTGGGGGATTTTTGTGCAACAGTGTGCCAGAGGGCTGTATCATTTGGCTGCTTGGTGTTTCCTCAATAAAATGTAAATTTTTATTTAAGTGCTGGAGAGAGCAGGCTTCCAGATGATAAGAGCAGAAATTAGAGAAGTCATCTATGCTCACAGTAGGTTCTGCCTCCCTCGAGGCGTTGTTGCCTCCTGGTGAGATCCTGGAAGGTGCCTGGGCTCTGAAGGATGTAGAAGTAATTTGATTTTTTGACAGACATCCTGTATAGATCTCTACGTGAAAAATAAACTTTACCTGTGGCATTGTACAATAAGAACTGTAAAACATCTTAAAGGACAAGGTCTTGTTGGATATAGCGAATTTAGAGTGGTCATATATGGACTGCTCTCCATAACAACAGACTTAAATCTGAAGCTGTAGTACAACATGCAAACCCTGTACCACTTATCAAAAATGAGATATCAAGATATTGTATTATTCACTGCTACCAAAATCCAACCTATTTTCTGTCTTACTTTCCTTGTCTGTCCTAAAAAGTATACCTTGAGAAGGAGGGGACAGAGTCCTGTGGGCCTTCTGCTGTGGAATGGGCATGGCCAGCTCCTGGCTGAGACTGCCAGACAGAAAGGCAGTGCAAACATCACTTGCCCTCCCACTGCTCTTTCAGCAGACACAGGTTTGATTCCTGTTGCTAGCTAGCCTGGGTGTATTGATCCCTCCAGCAAACTGGGCAATTCCCTCAGCCCTTCCCTCCATTCCCTTGTTCTGTGCTATCAAATTCTTCCTTTGCACGAGTTTGAAGGGAGATGTGCAGGCTGGTTCAGTTCAGGGCTCCTGTTTAGTCTCTGCAGTTCCTCGGAGATGAAGTAATTTTGCTGCCCTTACTTCACAGCATGCAAGTGCTGTTGGGCACATAGACTGGGGATGCCATTAGAGCACCGCCCAGGAATCTTCCCGAGAGCAGCAGTTCACCCTCTGCTAATCATATATATGCATTTCAGTGACCAAAATGTGATTTTGGTGGGCCTGTGCTGATTTGCACTGATGGTCTCATCTCACGACCTTTCTTTTCCTAATGGTTTGCAGAGAGAAAGAGGAAGGAAATTCATATAGCCAGTTCAGGCTTTTTACCTCCATTGCATCTGCAGATAGTCTGGATGGGTAGCAGAGGTAGTGTTACTTTCTTTGATGCCTAGACTTCTGGGATTCAAGGTCTCTTCTAAGGTATTAAAGAAACTGCAGGAACTTTAGTCCTACTGTTATGCCAGGAAGATATTATAAAAGTTTTACAAAGGTAAATAATGCCAGTGTGATAATTATTTTATTATGATGAGTGAGAAAATTGAGCTTCTTATCTTTTAAAATTCAATCTAAAAGCAGTATTTCATTCTCTTTTTATCCAATAAAATGACTGAAAATAGTTTTCCTTGGAACACAGATAAGAAAACACTAGCGATTAAAGATAATGTTGTGGAATGTCTGGCAGGGTTCAGTGCATCAATAACCCTGACACGTAATTAAAGTAATTGAAAATGCCCTGTGTGTGTTCTCTGATAGAAGGCAGTAAAAAGACCACTGAGGTAACAAAGCTCTTGCACAATATCAGACATACTTTAAAATCAATCTCTTTTATTTGAGTCCTTTAAATATCCATAAAGCCAAAACCTAAACCTGTATCAGCGCCTTTAGCTAGTCCTACTGAAAGAGAGTGGCTCATATTTCATTCAGTTCATTGCTAAGGTCAGCAGAAAGGACTGGATTTCAGCTGAGAAACAGGGCCCAGGGGCTCCTCCATGATGCCAGCATCAGGCAGAGCTGAACTGGTGTCTCTCTCCTTTTTCCTAGCAGTATTCTTCTTCCCAATCCAACCTTGATCCCCCCCATTCCCTCTCCTTTTTTTTTTTTAAAGTAAACATGCTTGTACTTCTCCTTCCTTTCTGTACTCATGCCACAGCTGTCTGAAATTAACCCTAGGATAATAGGAAAACTTGTTATTTTTAAATTTTGTAGGAGGAGGACATGTTCTGGTGTAGGTTACTTATTTCCAAATGGGTCCTGGACTTCATTAACCCAGAACTCTGCATTGGAAAGAAATAGGAATCTTTTGGGATCACTCTAATTTTAACAGAAAGGACAAAACCATATGACACTCTGTAAATGACTTAAAGGAATGCACAAAGGAAAGTATTTTCCATGAAAAAGCAGCAAGAAATCTGCATTTCTTTTGCCTCAGTATCAGACTCCGCCAAGGGTTGAATTTCTTACTGGATTTTCTTCATCAGAAAATGGTGAGGGCATCCGGCCTTTAAAAAATATTGAAGTAAAATGTCACCTTTCCATAGAAATGTTGTTTGAAATCTCTTACTGTTGTCTGAGAGTCAGAGCTAGATCAGAATAGAACAGACTGTGGCAGTAGGAAGGGACCTCGAGTGATCATCTAGTCCAAATTGCCTGAGAGCTGACAAGAAATCCGAGGTTTCCTTCTTCTATCCCTCACTCCCTCACAAGATCTTTCCTCTAATACTTGACTGAATCCTAGTTTTTCTGCTAAGGACACATTGAAATCACAGGCTTTGGAATCAAGAGTTCCAAGTAATTACAAATATGCTCATACTGAACCATGATTGTATGTATGTAGTAAGCCCCAGATTTTTTTTCCAATTGGAATTATAACTTTGATGATGAGATACTGAGATACAAATGGAGGTAGCCAGGTTGATTTTGCTCCCTGTCCCCCTGATGGACAGTGCTGCAATATGAAAGTATTCTGTCTAGGGTTTTCTTTCATGAAAAATAAGGAATGCTTTTGTGAAAATAGCTTCTTAAAATTAAGAAATATATAATGAAAGGCATATGTTGCTGTCATGTTTTTCTGGAGGAAGATGGATGTGGTTAATGACTTCTGTTGTATTTTATTAAAAAATCCTTACATAGTAAGGGCTAAATTGTTCTTAGTTCTTGCACTAACAGTGATATCATGGTCTCAAGAGACTTGATCTATACAAGTAGTTACAAGTCAGACAACCTTCAGAGTGATTCCTAGGGCTCTAGAAATGAGTGGGGAAGAGCTCAGCACTTGGCCCCCTGTGAGCTGGACACAGCCATGGCTCTTTGGAGAAGTTCTTGCTGGCTCAGAGGGCACAGATTTGGGATGTTTCTGTACCCATCATCCTTTTGTGTAACTGAGCAGTAGCAACGAATGTTTTATTCTTGCCTCAGGAGGAAATAATGAAGATTAGCATGACTGGCAGTTAAATGTAGGGATGAAGAAAATATGCTCTATACATAAAATTCAGTGTGTTTTCCCTTAATTGGCCTTTAAGGCAAGCACAGGGAATAATCCATGTTTCAGTTAGTTTGGAATTGCATTTGTGAGTCACTTAAGGTTAATTACCACGCAGTACTGAAATACATTACTGCCACACTTGTGATCTGAGGGTGAGTGTACTCCAAAGTGTTACCCTTGAATGATCACCAGAAGAGACGAGTCCTGAGCTTCAATAAATCCTCACTGCAGAGGTCAGGGGAACCTAAGTCAATGGAATTAAAGCATAACATATGCTTAAACAGAGAGATTTGGGTAGGATTAAAATTAAACATGCAGGATAAAATTTCAAAAAGATATTTAAGCTTCAGAGATTCAGAGAAGGATGTGATTTGCATATTAGTCTGCTCAGTACCTAGTGGACAACAGCAGTTGTTTGCATTTGTAAACATGTAAATACCTCAGAAAAGTATCTTGTTCTTACAGTAGTGAGCTTGTGAGCATCCTGCTCTCCTGCCCCGCTTGTTTTATCTTTACAGTGAGCCTGTTATGAACTCCTTAGTTCCTAAGTGAACAGTAAGCTCGGAACAAAGCAGAACCTTGTCCGTGTAAAGTGTACTGGTGGGGGCAAAATACTAACTGTCAAGAAGACTGAGAGATGAGATAATGAAAAGATGGGTTAGACACTACAATCATGTTTATATTTGGATTGTTCTTTTATTGGCAGTTTCATTTTTCAATTACCAGCATTAACTAACTATGCTGCTTAACCAGAAGGCACAGATAATACAGCTGATAACATGCTCCTGGAGGAGCTGTAGAGGAACTGTACTCATGCATGTAATACCAAACAGTAATTTCCAGCCAAATTCCAACATGGAAAAGTTAAGAGTTACAGCAGTACAGATGTTTGCATCTGTACATTAAAACCCCAATAGTTTTGGTGTCAGATTGCATTGTATGTGCTCTGATGACCTTTTTATTTGCCTTCTCTCATCTCTCCTTTCATAACAGACCTGTGGATATCTTAAAAGATGAGCTGGGGGACTGAGGGGCTGGTCAGGCAGACAGGCAGGGTCACCCATCCACAGCTAGTGCTTGTCTTGGCAGCTCTGCCTCCAAGAACAGTCTCTAACTAGTCTTTTCCAGTGTTTCACTGTCCATCTTGTGAGTTTGTTTTATTTTCCTGACACCTGACTAAAATTTCCCTTGTCCCGCTTCAAAACTATTACTTCTTGTCCTGCCTATGGTAAAGTTTATTCTTTTGTGTTTACCAGCTGCTTTATATCAGATCTTTCCTTGGTGCTCTTCAGTCTAGGCAACTACAGTTTCTTCAGCATCTCTTTTGAGATCATATCTTTCCAGATCTCAGATTTTGCTGTTCTCAGTATCCCTCCTTAATTGAAAAACATCTGCATAATTTGCTTTGGCATTGTAGCCTGCTTAGAACAACACAAAGCATCTAGACTCTTTAAGAAAAAAGCAGGGTTATCAAAATGCCTCTCAGTTGGCACATGCCTCACCTCACATGCTTAGTATGGATCATAGTTTATCATTGGCAGATACAGGGTTTTGAGGGAGTCTGCAGGGGCATTGTGTGGATCCCTTGTCAGAGCAGCATTGCAGGACAGCTTAATGGACAGCTGGCACTGAAGGCAGAGACTGCCTTCCTTTGTGTCACTTCCCTCTAGCATCCAAGTGCTACTGGAATTTACATAGTTTATGGCCATTGTAACCATGAAAAACACACAGTTTAGACCTGGAGAACCAAAGCTTCTTTGCCAGGAGATAAAGTGATTCAGATGCAAAAAGCTTTTGCTTTTGTTTGTATGTGCTCTAATTACTAAACAGGGGCTGGGGAGGGGTTGCATTTATGCTAGACTGCTTAAATGTTTAATTTTGGATTGGAATAGGTTCCAAGAACGAGTTGCTGAGCACTGACTCAGCTGCTGTTTTAACACTGCAGGAAATGATGGGCTACGACAGGCCAAGAGGAGTGCTTTTGTGACAGCAGTGTATTCAAGATTGAGGTGTTAAACAGGGCTGGCACCTGGAAGGTAGGAGTAGCTTGACTTTGAGAACACCTCAGGGCATGTCAGTGGAACCTGAAGTTCTCCTGCAGTCGTTTTAATGCTTGAGAACAGGACATTTACTGAGATGCCTGTGGACTTGAGGGCTACACATTTCATTACTGTACATTCCCCTCCCCAGAGAAGCATTTGGGAGCCCCATCTGTGTATGTGAGCTGGTGCAGGCTCACAGACATCCGTGGCTCCTGAGCCATTGTTTCCTGGCAGCTGTAGTGAACATCAAAGTAAACCTTTGTGGACTGTTACACAGGAAAGGTAATTGGATGTTTTGGAAAGCTATGAACAGCCCTGAGATAACTGTATGTCATCTGGTTCTAGTGTCAGTCCTTGCCTTGTGACTTTGATTTGAAAACTGTCAGCCTGAGGTGAAAAGCTAGTAAATGGGGTTATAAGTGTAGAAAATCTCTCTGATTGCATGAAAGAAAATGGAGGAAAAGATGGAAATTCCTGCAAGGTGAAATGTCTGAAAGAATTGCATAACGAGGCTAATTGGATATATTTTTTTATCCCCTAAAAGTGTTATGATGGATGCCAGAGAAAGATGTAAGAAATCCATTGTCCATATGCATTTGTTTCCTATGGCTAAATGTAAAACCTCCATTGTACCTGCAAATGAATGCAGAAAACAGATGATATCCATGAATTACCACTGAGGAAATCAGCACGACAGCCAGACAGTGTAACTACTTTACATGGGCCCTCATCCCAGGCCCCACAGCTTCCAGACACACTGTCACAGCAGAGAGCAGGGAGTTTCAAGGAAGATAGCTTCCCTGAATTAACAATAAGTACTTGGGCAAAGATCTGGCTTCATTTGGGAAAATTCTTCTTGGCTTCAATAGCTGGGAGTGTGGCCCAATTAGGAACTGTGGGATTTAGCAGGTCACTCCATGTGGATTTGAGCTGTGGATTTGTTGTTCATTTGCAGAACAGAGACTGGACATTTTCATTGCAGACTGATCTATCTGTGTCTGTATGTGTGGGCGTGAGAGAAGGAAAAGTGCAAGCCTCAAGGAAAGAAACTATCATTTTCTCAACAAGATGTTGGAGGCAGATCGGAAGAATGGAAGAAATATGAGGCGTGGAGAAAAATATACAATCCTTAAATAAGACAACAACACCGAGTTGGACTTTACTATGCTGGATTTGACTTTATCATACCGGACTGGACACAAATACATTGGATATGACATTTCCCGGATTAGACAGTTGTACCCCAGTTTTTCCCCAGTTTAATAATGTATGGTTGTATGTACCCTCAGTTGAAATGTACCCTTGGTTGTTGTTTTAAAATTTTGTCTTCCATGTTGTCTTCCCCATCCCCTCACAGTTTTCCCGCCTTTTCCCTGTTTTCCCGCTCCTCTGCCTGCCATTGGTTGAGGTTTGGTGCAGTGCAGAGGTAGCTACCATTGGCCCGTTCCCCTGGATACACCCAGTCTCCTCCCCCTCGCACCCAGTTATCCAATCTCCTGCATGCCTGAGCTGTCCGTCCCATGCTCCTCCCTAACCCAAGTTCCACCCTTGAGCTTAGCCTATATAAGTCGTTGTCATGTTAATAAAGATCGGCATTGCTTCCCTCACCTCTACCGTGCTCCGAACCCTTATTTAGCGGTGCCCGATCCTCACCCCATATCCCAGCGAGCCGTGGCAAGTGGCGCCCAACGTGGGGCCCGGTTGAGGTCTCCTATATTAGGAGAACTCCCGTGCTACTACTTGGGATCAAGAGTCTTCAGGAGAGAAGACTGCTCCGCCGGCTCCCCTCTGCGCAGCTGACAGTTGCGGATTCTGGAAGGGTCGCGCGGACTGCACACCACCGAAGGTGAGCCGCAGAAGGGCATTCCATACACCTCACCCCATCTCCACCACCCCAATATTTACAAATTAAAAAGGGGGGAATTACATCTGAGAGTGTGCTAAGCCATTTAACATCATGGGGCTCACACTGTCCACCTCCCAAAAATACGTATACCGGCGCCTTAAAGACTTTGTCATCGAGCACGGCCATCCTCTAGACAAAAAGTCCGCCAAAGCCCTAGCCAGATGGCTAGACCTTCAAGGTCTAGTCATAGCAGATGACATCACGCTAGAAAAATGGCAGGATTTGGGTTTTAATTTATGGCGCGACTCTGAAAAAGGCGTCCGGCTGGCTAAACAAGCCTTGATAGCGTGGAGGCTAATTCTGATGGTGCTACAGCACCAAATGATGAATAAGAACACCGGCCTCCCCTCCAAAAGAGTACAGGACAACGTACACGGCGCAACAGACACTGGCACAGACACCGGCAGGGACACTCAAAATGGCGGGAGGGATAAGGACAGTGACAGCTCGTCCCAAAATGGCGGGAAGGCGCGAAGAGGGAGGAAGCGACGATCACGGAATGGCGTCGAGGAGGAGGGACCCCGGGACCGCCCACGAAGGGAGGGGGAGGGCGAAGAGCGCGGGAAGTCAGCGCGGGAAAAGAAGAGGCGGGCTCCCGTAGCACCACCCATCGAGCCGCCCCGTTCTCCTCCCATACGTGGCGCGAGAAGTCCCTCCCCCAATTCGTCCACCGACACGCCCGCTTCCGCCTCTCCCGTCTCCTCCCCTGATGTGTCACCTGTCAGGAGGAAGCAGGAAGTTGTGGGCGGGGCTAGGGCAAAGGCCACTTCCTCCCATGACAAATATGGCCGCGCCCATAAGCCGACTAACACCGAGGCCTACCCCGCCTGCCGCCGTAAAGGCATAGACTATGAATGGGTACAATATTCACCGGAGAGGCAACCCTCGGTGCCAGACATCTGGGAAGCCTTCCGGGAGGAGGCCGCCCGTGAGAAAGATGTAGAAATCTTAAGGGCCTTCCCGGTGTACTACGAGGAAGGGAAGCCCCCCGAGTGGCGGCCTGTATCGTACCCAATGCTCAAAGACATTAAAAAAGCCATCGTGGAATACGGACTAGGGGCCCCCTTCACCATCGGTCTCCTAGAATCCTTCTTTCTCGCCTACACCCTAATCCCATTTGACATCCGAAAAGTGATTGGGGGGTTATTCACTACTGTACAAGCTTCAGTGTTTGAGGCCGAATGGAAAAAGAGGATTGTTACATACGTGTCAGAGAAAATGGAAAGAAGGGGGATACCCCATGGACAGGCTGTGGACATGCTTTATGGGCAGGGGAATTATACCAGTAGAGGAGATCAAACCAGATTGGACCCTAAATTGTTAAATGTCACGAAAGAATTGGCTTTAGAGGCTGTGAGGAAGGTGGCAGATGCTTATGTGCAGACGCCATCTTTCACACTTATTAATCAGGGAGTGAAAGAGCCGTTTGTTGATTTCATTACAAGGCTCAAAGAGGCTATTGCGCGGCAAGTCGATCAAAAGGAAAGCCAAGACATTCTGTTTAATAAATTAGTGATAGAAAAAGCAAATGAAGACTGCCAGCGAATTTTAAAAATGTTAAAGGATCCCTCTCTACTGGAGATGATAGAGGCGTGTAAAAACGTTGGTTCCAGTGCCCATAAAGCACGGATAATGGCTGCTGCCATGTCCGGTCCACAGCACTGTTTTGGTTGTGGTGAGAAGGGGCATTTTAAAAAGCATTGTCCCAAATTTCGATCTGAACCTGACTTACCTTCAACTCTGTGTCGTAGGTGCGGGAAGGGGCGCCACTGGACCTCAAGTTGTAGGTCCAAGACCAATATCAACGGCGAGCCCCTTCCCCCCAAAGGGTCACCAAACCTCAGGAAAAGGGTAACCTTCTCATCCATGCCGGACCTGAGGGACTGCTCATGTGAACACTCGGGAAACGGGGAGCTGAGCGCCCGGGGGGGCGCGACGATACAAGTAGCCCCCCATCCCATCCTGCGCCAAACCCAGCGCCCAGCTACCCCGTAATTCAGCTACCTCCACCCGACCCTGTCCCAGTGCGGGAACAGTGTCGACCCCTGAACTGGGTTATATTAAAGGTAGTCCACCCATCGACACACCTGAGCTCATATGAGCAGTTAGCTCGGGTCGTTCCATCGGCCCCGGTTGACCCTGACTTGACCTATTTAATCACGTCGCATTTTTCCGCGGTCGGCAAGGGCATAGTAGTAATTCCCACCCTCCTGACGGGCTTGACCCATTCCAATATCGCTGTATGTTTAACTGTACATCTTCCACCCGTACAGCTTGAAGACGGTTTCCCGGTGGCGAAGATGGTCTCCACCGAAGACCTGCTCTGCGTGCTTTCGGAGGACGAGGAGCGGAGACAAGAATCCAAGGAGGAGGTCTATTGGACCACAACTGTTAAAATGTCTCGCCCTCTCCTAACGTGTTATCTTTATTTCTCTCAGCCTAGAAAGCCGCAGCGGGTCAAGGTGGAGGGCCTGCTCGACACCGGGGCCGATGTCAGCATAATCGCCACCAAGGACTGGCCACACGGGTGGCCCACACAAACAACACACGTACGGGTCAGCGGTGTTGGGGAGGTTCAACACCCTGTCAGGAGCAAAGAGGTGGTAACTGTGTACGGGCCAGAGGGCAGACCGGCAACCATCCAACCGTACGTATTACATCTTCCATTTACACTTTGGGGTCGGGACGCCATGGAGCAGTGGGAGCTCACATTGGGCACCCTACCTCCCGAACAAAATTTTTAGGAGGGGTCACTGAGGTACAGCAGCTCCCCAGACTGAGCTGGAAAACTGATACGCCAGTCTGGGTCGATCAGTGGCCCCTACCCACAAAAAAGCTGCAAATTCTCAACAATCTGGTCGATCAGGAACTTGAAAAGGGGCACTTGGAGTCTTCCACCAGTCCCTGGAACACTCCAGTGTTCATTATCCAAAAATCCTCAGGCTCCTGGAGATTTCTCCAGGACCTGCGCAAGGTTAATGAAGTCCTGGAACCAATGGGGGCCCTCCAGCAGGGAATGCCTTCACCATCTATGCTCCCTGCTGAATGGCCTCTAGTGGTCATTGATATTAAGGACTGTTTTTTTCATATATATTTGAATCCGGCTGATTCGGCAAAATTTGCATTTTCGGTCCCGGCAGTCAACGCTTGTGAACCTCACCGCAGGTTCCAGTGGCGCGTGCTTCCTCAGGGGATGAAAAATTCCCCAACACTCTGCCAAATGTTCGTGGCAGAAGTGTTGAGGCCAATCAGGCAGAAACATCCACAGTCAATCATCTTCCATTATATGGACGATGTATTGATCTGTGCAAAAACTCAATTGGCGGTGGACGAAACACTAAATTGTACAATTTCGGCGCTAAAACAGAAAGGATTGGAGATATCCCCTGAAAAGATACAGAAGGAAGCACCCTGGAGATATCTTGGACTTCAAATTACAAGCAGAGCCATAAGGCCACAGCAGATTGAGATTAACAAGAAAGTCCATACTTTAAACGATCTCCAGAAACTACTGGGAGCCATCAATTGGATCAGGCCTGTGTTGGGGATCACAACCGGGGACTTGCATCCCCTATTTGAGCTGCTGAAGGGTGACGCCGATCTGTCCTCTCCCCGAACTTTAACAGCAGAAGCCCTTCAATCCCTTACCACCGTGGAAAAGAAAATTTCACAGAGACAGACATGTAGGAGGATGGAGGGGCTGCCATCCTCCTTAATAATTCTAAGAGAGCAACGACAACCTTTGGCCCTCCTGGGCCAATTCACAATCGATAATAAAGACTTTTGCTTGTGGGAGTGGATGTTCCTCCCTCATCAATTCGGCCGCACGATCACCACTATAGCTGAGATGATTGGCAAAATAACATCTAAAGGCCGCACTAGGTGTCTGGAGCTCAGTGGAGAGGAGCCAAATTTTATTTATCTTCCACTGACCTCTGAACACCTAGATCAACTGTTGCAGACCTCCATCGACTTCCAAATCGCCATCGGGGGCTACCCGGGAGAAATTCGGCTGCACCTCCCGGCGTGCCCATTCATACAAAGGCTGGCTCCGATCCCAATCAGGCTTAAAATTATGCAATCCGAAATCCCGATCGAAAACGCAAAAACAGTTTTTACCGATGGCTCGGGGAGAACCGGAAATGCGGTAATTGTTTGGAAAGAAAACGAAAATTGGCAACAAGATATTCATAAAGTACAGGGTTCTCCTCAGATCGTGGAACTCTCAGCAGTTGTGCGGGCTTTCCAAATTTTTAGTGGTGAGCCAATAAATATAATCTCGGATTCGGCCTACGTAGTGGGTGTGGTGAAACGAATTGAAAATTCATACCTCAAAGAGGTATCTAATCGGGCTCTGTTTGAATTGTTAACTAAATTGCTATTCCTCGTAGAACGAAGACAATTTGACTACTATATCGTCCACACCCGCTCGCACACCACCCTACCAGGTCCCGTGGCAGAGGGGAACCGGATTGCCGACCATTTGGCAGGTATAGCTGTAACCCCTAATCTTTATCAACAGGCGAAACTCTCACATGATTTTTTTCACCAGAATGCGCGATCGCTGCAAAAACAATTTGGCTTGAAATTGGCACAAGCAAAAGAAATCCTCAAAACGTGCGCTGACTGCCAATCATTCGCACCAGTCGCTCCCGAAGGGACAAACCCTAGAGGGTTGTCACCTTTGGAGATATGGCAGTCAGACGTCACACATGTGGCTGAATTCGGCAAATTAAAATATGTACATGTGTCTATAGACACGTTTTCAAAAATGATTGTGGCCACCGCACATCCTGGAGAGAGGAGTAGTCATGTCAAAAAACACTTCCTGTCTGCATTCGCGAGGATGGGTGTTCCAAAACAAATAAAAACAGATAATGGGCCTTCCTACGTGTCTGCGGACACGAAGAGGTTTTTTGAACAGTGGGGGATACAGCATACCACAGGTATTCCCCATAATCCCACAGGACAGGGTATAGTGGAGCGAGCACATCAGAATATAAAAAATCTGCTCAAAAAACAAAAAGGGGGGAGTATTGGCCTGTCCCCCCAAGAAAAACTGGAGAAAGTGATGTATGTTCTCAACTTTCTCAATATGATGGAGGAACCTGAAACTCACACAAGCAAAAGTCCTATAGATAAACACTTTAGGTCAACTCCATCTCAGTCAGACCAGAAGGCCAAGGTACTATATAAAGATCCGCTTACCGAAAGATGGACGGGCCCCTTCCCTCTAATTACGTGGGGGAAGGGGTACGCCTGTATTTCAGGTACAGAAGGCCCCAAGTGGATCCCAGCCAGAAGAGTGAAGGTTTACCAACGTTGAGAAACAACAACAATGAACGAGACGACCACGCTCCTGTTCCTTCTGATCTTCACGTCCGGATCCATCCACCATACCATCTCCATCCCTTTAAGATCGTGGATGAATCAACCAAATGAGAACCTTTGGGTAACGCTGGCCAAGGCTACGAACACTGACACCATGTGTTTGTCCTTGCCCAGTGCAGGCAGTCCCTTCAAGACCTGTCTTGTAGGGATTCCTATCTCCCCCTCCGAATGGGACACGTTCACGGCCCAAACAAGAGTCCGAGGACCCCTACCATTTAATTCCCCTAATTTAGCCCAAACCATTTCAGCATTAAATTTCATAGATATTCCATTTCAAGAAATTGATTTGCTTGGCTCCCTGCCTTCTGCTTTATGTATTATTTTCCACCGTTATACCCTTCCAGTTTTATTTACTCCCCTCAATGTCACCGCAAATAAACCCATATACCAAGGAACAAAATCGCCGTGGTGCAACGATTCTGTAGCCACCACCGTCCCCACGGAACATGTTCCCCGAAACATGAAGTTACCCAAAGGCTATTTCCTGCTGTGCGGAGATCGGGCATGGCCCGGAATTCGGGCCTACCCTGAAGGGGGTCCCTGCACGGTAGGAAAACTAGCCCTATATAACCCGGCGAAATTTAAATTGGATAATCAATTGGTCAGCCCCAAAATTAGAACTAAAAGATCCCCTGACTATGTAATGGGCCCTCCTCTTTATTTTGATGAATCAGGTACCCCTTTCAATTTAGATGACTCTGAGTATGATGATTCTAACCCTAAACATAATGCTCCCCTCAAACTCCCTGGACCTAAACTTTTTGAATCAAAACCGTCGCCAAAGCTTGAGGATAACTTTCAGACAATTCGGATCAAAAATTCGCTCCCTGCACCACATTTGAATCTTGGGAAGCCGCAATATTGGCCCACTCCTCTGCCCTTTCCAGAAGAGTGTGATTCCAACCTTCACATCTGGTCAAGAGTAAAAAACTTTTGGGCGTCCTTTCCTTTTCCAGGAATCGGAACAGCACATGCCCTCTCTCTTTTTACACACCTTGGTTGCTGGTTGACCAAGGAAGCAAATGCCACGACATCAGCAATAGAGGGCCTGCTGGAGGACTCCCAAAAGCTTAAAGAGGTCAGTTTGCAGAATCGAGCCGCGATAGATTTCCTCCTCCTGGCACATGGCCACGGGTGCCAGGACTTCGAGGGAATGTGTTGTATGAATTTTTCTGACCATGCCGAGTCGATACACCAAAGCATCAATCAGTTAAAAGGCTTGGTCAGAGAAATTCAACAAGACAAAGGAGGAGGCCTCGATGACCTCTTTGATTGGCTTAAGCTTCCAAATTTGCCTGGATGGTCCAGGAAGATTATTATGTTACTTGTTTTATCCCTCTTCGGTCTTGTTTCTGTTTGTGCAATTTTACCCTGTTTAGTTTTATGTTTAAGAAAGATCCTTCTTGGCTCTGTTAACGTGAACACAACCATCGTTCAATCAAACAAAGAAGGGGGAGATGTTGGAGGCAGATCGGAAGAATGGAAGAAATATGAGGCGTGGAGAAAAATATACAATCCTTAGATAAGACAACAGCACCGAGTTGGACTTTACTATGCTGGATTTGACTTTATTATACCGGACTGGACACAAATATATTAGATGTAACATTTCCCGGATTAGACAGTTGTACCCCAGTTTTTCCCCAGTTTGATAGTGTATGGTTGTATGTACCCTCAGTTGAAATGTACCCTTGGTTGTTGTTTTAAAATTTGTCCTCCATGTTGTCTTCCTTATCCCCTCATAGTTTTCCCGCCTTTTCCCTGTTTTCCCGCTCCTCTGCCTGCCATTGGTTGAGGTTTGGTGCAGTGCAGAGGTAGCTACCATTGGCCCGTTCCCCTGGATACACCCAACCTCCTCCCCCTCGCACCCAGCTATCCAATCTCCTGAACGCCTGAGCTGTCCGTCCCATGCTCCTCCCTAACTCAAGCTCCACCCCTGAGTTAAGCTTATATAAGTCGCTGTTATGCTAATAAAGGTGGCATTGCTTCCCTCACCTCTACCGTGCTCCGAACCCTCATTTAGCGGTGCCCGATCCTCACCCCATATCCCAGCGAGCCGTGGCAACAAGATGAAAAGGAAATTAGCTACACTCTATCGTTAGTACCATCTAGCTGCTCCATTAACAACAGTCAGTGATAATAATAAGTTGCATTGCTACACTCTATCGTTAGTACCATCTAGCTGCTCCATTAACAAGAGTCAGTGATAATAATAAGTTGCATTGGGAAAATTAGACCACGCAGAGATTAATAAGGAAAAAAATAGAGTGACTGGAACATTAGACTTGGACCCCATTAGAATGATCAGACCACTGGATAAAATGTCAGGTGCCCAAATTAGGGCATGTTTTCTATCCTATATTTCTGTCCTATGGGGTAAGGAGTAAAAATTTCAAAATTGTGATGAGGCAAGAAAAGGTAGGTTTGAATCAGACAAACCAAGACTATGTGCTCTCTGTCAGTATATTACAAAAATAATGCAAGAAATGCAGGGTATTTTAGAATCTTAAAAACAATGTTGACCTTTCTGGACCCTCCTCTTTTTCTGTACTTTTTTTCCTTCCCTGCAGTCCTCCTTTGCTCCTTCAGCAAGCTCTGAAGGCTCACAGCCCTCAGCCAGCTGTTGTTGCTGGGCTCCGGCCTCTGCAATGCATGGATGAGGATTTCTCCTGGGGCAAGCAGGCAGCCAGCTCCAGGGGTTACCTTTTCTCCTTGCCTCCTCCAGACTCAGCTGGCAGAACTATGGACTCCCAGCACCACAGAGCTGCTTTTCGTTCAGGATCAGGAGGAGGCTGAGGGTGTTGCCAGCCTGCTCTAGGTCTATCTTATGATTACCTCCAGCAAGACATATGCAGCCCTAATTCCAGAAACTACTATATTGACCTGTTTGGATCTTGCAGACTGCATTTTGCTTCGTTCAGAGTAAACAGTGCCAACTAGAACTGCAACAGCTAAAGGTAAAGACAGATGGTAGTGATTTCTTGCAATAAGGCAAAAATTCCAAAATACTGCTTCAAGATTTTTGTGAATTTAATTTCAATTTCTGTAGGGATTGGATTTCAGTTCACAGCATTGTTTGATCTGCAGGCTGCTGTGTACTTTACAAATGTTACCTTTTGACATAAATTAACCAAATCATGGTTAATTCCACATGAAAGCAAAGGGGATGTTACTATTATCTTTTACATGTGGCAGTAAGGTACTGTAAAGCACTTTTTGTACCTAATTAGTTGAGCTAAATGTCCAGTAAATAACATGGAGTTCCAGGCTAAGCCTGAGCTAGCAATGGAGTTTTCAGTTAACAGAACAAGTCACCTGCTTTTCTCAAGAAGAAACATCAATGGGAAAGTGGTTTGAAGTATGCTGGTGGAAACCAGTGAATGAATTATTATTAGTAATACCTGTAGCAAGTTTTACCAGATTTGTGGTACTTTTGAAGCTGCAGCTGCAGTTCTGATGGGAGTGGGATGACTGAGCCAAGGCTTTCCTTTCTGCACTGTCTCCTGTGTGCTGATTCCATGGGGTGAGCCGGGAGGCAGGCGGGGATTTAGGGAAGCACGTTCTGTGCAAACTCCTCCCTGTTCCTTTCAACTTGTGTGAAGTATAAGGAAGTGTTAGGTGAGGAGGCTTCCCAGTGTGTTCAGAGAATGAAAAGGTGATGGTGGAGATTAGGATTAACTTTTAACTTCTCCCATTTGCTGCCCGGTTTGGATTCAAATGACAGGAACAGGGTTTTGGGAATCATCACCAATGGATAGACCATAAAGGATGTGAAAGGTAAACTGTGGGGTTGAATGAGCTGTGGTGATGGCTACTGCATGGAGGTCTGTTTTCATTAAATAAATATTTCATGATTGTTTTTAAATACAGATAATTTCCTGAATATATCTACATCTGTCTTCCATTCCTAGAATAGAATAGACCATAATAAAAAATGCTTATAATAAAATAGACCAATACTGCAAAGTTCTGTAATGCAAGAGAACTGATTAAATTTAATTAATGTGTAATCAAAAATTGATGTGCTTGGATCTGTACAAGCTATTTATAACTCAGGCCAAACCAGGAATAGCTCGACAATAATGCTAAAGGTTGGAAGTGTGTGCTTTCCCTTCCTCATACAGAGAAAGATACAGTAAAATAGTGGAACCCTGCAGGATCTGGCTCTAGGGAACAGGCTAGAGGAGATGCCAATTGATGAGAAGCCATGGAGATGGACTAAAGGAGATGGACTCAAGGAGTATGTGGCATAATGGAGAGTTAACTTTGACTTGTGATGTTCTTTAATCGCTGATGTGTAGCCATTGTGGCAATTTATAGGGAGTTGGAGGGTAAAACCAGGATTGGTCTTCTATGGAGTGGGCATGCAGAGTCCCTCTGGAAGCATGACAAGTGGAGAAGGTGTCACATGAAATCCCAGGAAGGTTTCCTAAAGGTGCACAAGTCCTACCATTGCAGCCCTGTGTTTGCAGTCCTACTATAAAATGTCTATGTGTATGTCTGTGAGGTATGTGTGTGCTTTCTTTGTGTGTCTGTCTATCTATCTATCTATCTATCCATCTATCAAGTAAAGAGAGAATGTACTCTTTGGGAGTAAAAAACTCAATGTTTCAGGTGTTGTTGTTTATTCAAAAAGTCAATCAGTAACAGAGTCCTGTATACGTTTGATGCAGTGGAATGTTCTCTGAACAGAACAGCCATAATAATTTAGAAATTGGCTGGTTTGTTCAGAATTTTCAGCCTCTTTGCACCAGCAGTGAGCTCTCTTTCTTCCCTTTATTCAATTTTAGTCCAGATTTTTTAGTCTTTTCTCCATGTTTCTGTTTATCATTGTGCATAAGCCCCAGTCAAAATGCATCAAACCAAATCCAAGGGCATTAACACTTTTAACCCTATTGCTTGTGCTCTCAGGGAGGTTTGGTATCCAGCTGTCTCCACAGAAGAGATTACTTTCTTCTGCGTATACTGAATGGAGAGCAGCTGTTCTCTTGTCCCCCACCCAACACTTCCATGAGGATAACAGGCAGAAAAGAGGCCTTTATTGAAACACTGGAGAGGTTAGATGAGAATGGAGGAGCTACCCAATCTGCTTGATGAGGCAGGAAAACAAGAGTCTCTGCAGTAGTGCAGAATGCCAAGGGCTGAGCCTGGGATGAGATGGAAACGTGTAAGTTTTCATTTGCAGCCTACGGAAGTCCATCACAGTTTGGGGTTTGAGGGTACCACCCTGGGCATGCCACTGCAGAATGGGATTGACTGCAGTGGCTTGCCTGCAATGAATTCCTCTGACTGTTCAGTTACTAAAGCAGGGCACAGCAGTTTGTGCTTAGGCACCTCATCTGTTCCTGTTTGTAGCAAGCATCGCTTTCACCTTCGGAGCGTTAGAGATACTTTGATGCCAGGATCGCCATAAAGGGAAAGGTGTTTTCATCCTACAATGTAACTAGTAAACAAAGTTTGAAAAAGTAGTAATCTCATTATCAATAAACTAATAAATTTGCCTCATGGTGAAAAACATAGTCTTTGTTGTGTAAGGACTAAAAAAGTTTAAATCTTTCTGGAAGAGAGAAAGGGGGAGTATGGTGGTGGAACAGCTTAGTCAGAAGATGGATGAGGCAACAGTAGCTTGATATTGATCTCTGTCCGTGAATTAGATAGGCACGGGCTGATAAAACATCCCTATTTCTCTAGGTGGCATCACATATTTCCAAAATATCCTCCTTAGCCGCTGGCTGCTCAGCCTTGGGAGTGAGACCTGTTCTGCCGTTCAGTGGGGACTTTTTATCGGGGACTAGAACGGAGATGTTAAACTGGCAAATGCAGCAGTGTGAGGCTGCAGCCAGTGAAAAGGTTCTGTTTGATATATCAAGTACGAGTTTCCATTTCATGGAAATAATACCTTTTCAGATGCCATTGGCTCAGCATTAAATACCACAGGTACCAATGATGCAGAAAGCCCACGTGTTTGTAGTCCTAGTGGTATCTGAAATGAAGCAATCCGATACATCTATTCTGAACAAGTTTGCGCAACACCTGAATGTAAATGCAGCTCCTGAGCCAAAAGGGGAAGAGGAGGAGAAGGCCCCATTTTGCTGGCATTTCTCATACAGCTTTTTGCCAGACCTTGGCTCCTTGGGTACCTGGCTGTGCCTGCCAGGGTTGTCCTTAACCTCTGCAGCCTCCTAGCCCTGGAGCGGGGTGAGAGGCTGCAGAGCCTCTGCACCTCATTCAGCACCCCAAATCTCAGGGTGAAGGGAAGTTCAAGGAACTATGTCCAGGAAAAAATTGGTACCTCCATTTAATGTGTTAGAAAGAACTTCAGTGATACTGTTACCTAGGTAATAGGGCAAGTAAATGAGCAACATTGCTGTAAGACAACCTGATAAATGAGACCCTACTTACGATTCTAAGGGTTGTAAATATGAATGCAAAGGAGATTAGTTCTTTACGAGGTCTCTCTCTATTTCCTACAAATCAATAATACATGGCCTCTGTTGTGGAAAGCCTTTATCTGTGTTTGATCTTGCCTCCCCCAGAAATGGCTCTGCATCTGCAGACAGGGATGTAATTGTGAACAAGAGTTTGCACAAGTGAATCACTGTTCAGCAGATCCTTTATCTTACTCTTTTGTCACTAAAGTTGCCTTAATTTATAGGTGTCATTTTGTAGTGCTGCTAATTTTAGTTGGCTGTACCAAAGGAAAGTATTTATCTTCTGTCATTTCTCATCTTTTTGGCTTTTTAAGAAATTATGTTTGCGATTAGCATGACTTACATCAATGAACTTAGGTGGCTGGAACGCTCTTAAAAGTAAAAGACGCTCATGAATTACAAACCTAATAATTGTCTACACTCAGAATATCCCTTTTATTTAATAGCACACTAGATAGGTAATTTGTTTTCTGTCTCAGCATGCAAAGATTGCAGGCCTTCATTCCCGATGATAGGCAATCTCACCTTTATTTTTAATGTACCCTTGTGCACTGAAAACAACCGGGTGCTATTCAATCCCAGGGCATTGATTCTTCAGCAGTGTGTTGTAAAGAACTTCAGTGGGATCTCAGTGGATGGTAACTCATCATTAGTGACAGAAAATCACTGTAAAATGTTGCCAGACATTTAGCTAAAAAAAACCACCTTCCTTTGATTCCTTAATGTGTCTTGATGCCCAAAGACCTCATAGAATAACTAAGTTTATATTTAAGTACTGTTATATTTTTCCTTTGTTAGTAGGCACAGAAGGTAAAATATAGCAAATTTGGCAATCTTATTTTAACGTATTTTCTTCAGTTTTTTTAAAAGCTAACTATTGACTAAGGAAAGATCTGTTTCTTATGAGCCTATGCAGAACTGAGACTTTGCAGTAACTTAATATTTTCTTTTGATTTTTTTGCAAACATTTAAAAGGGTTTTCCCTGCTCCCTGTATGAATGCTTTCAAAAGTTTATTCACAGGAGCATTGACATGTTACCTTCCATTATTTATAGGCAGATAGTTATTGCTTATCCAGCTAAGAAATGAAGGTGAGTTCAAAGCAAAGCAGTTTGGTTTCTTCTGTTGCAAAGACATTCTCGGGTAACCTTTTTAATGCCAACTGCAGACTGTGCAGATAGAAAAGTTCAGTGGTGGTGTTCTGCAGCAGAAGTGAACAGAAACTCCCTCTCCTGGGAGATTTATGATAAAAGCTCTCCAGAAAACAGATCAATATCTACATTCCTGGCTTTATCTTATATCACTAAATTGTATTAAGAGTGAAAATTACTTCAGAAACTGAACATTTAAAAATATGCAACCTAGTATTTTATACCTGGAAATCCATGTTCCTGGCATTTTTAGACAATTACATTAATAAATGTCCCCTTGCTTTTGCTCTTACTGCTCTTTCTTCTAATTATACTGCATATGGAAGTTTTGTCTCCTCTATTTCTTGGATTGCCACAAGTGACGTGTTACAAAGATTAATATTCTCTCCAGGGGGAATTCTTCATTTTAATTTACTTGACAAAACTGTACATCAGCAAACTGACTGGGAAAGCTGCTGTGCTTTCCTTTCCAGTTCACTATCTGTTTGCATGACCAAATTCCTTTCTCTGGGCAAGAAATTTCCCAGTGGTGCTGGGAGTCTACTCTTCCTACCAGGTAGAAGGGACGTATTTTTAGTTCTTCTATAATGATTTGCACTAGCACATACATTGCAGGTTGTTGGAAATCTCTCCAGCAGTGCTTTAGCTTTGCCTTACCCCGGAACATTCCTGCTTGTGTTCCTTAAATAGCTGTTCTCCAAAGCCCAGGGGTTTTGTGTGTTTTTGAAAAATATTCTTGCTTAATTTTTCACTGAAAGACCAAGCCATTCACTTGCATTGTTTGCATAGTTACCACTTCCAATGGAAATTAGGTTTTTCCCACCACTTGCATCATAATTAGATACTAGAAATTTATGAAGGGTGAGGTTTTTATTCAGCAAAATTATTCAAGCTGTTGATGGTGATTATTTATGAAACCACCTGTGAATCAGTCTGACTTTATTAGCATTGAAAATTGTCTTGGTAATGAAAAATATTAACTCCTGCTCATATAAATAATAATAAAAAAGACACTTATTTGGAAATCTGTCATGTAGGAGAAAATGTTCTTACATTAAACATTTGCTGATAAGTAAGCATGTACTGCCTCTGTTCTGATAACAGTTTCCCTCAAATGCTGATTCAGGTTTGCAAAGTCTTTAACACAGCACTGCAGGTTATGAAATTACTTTGTCTTATAACAAATTATTCAGAAACTTTGTATTAGATGGAGGACTGCCAAGTCTCTACTCTGGGCTGAGAAGCAGTACTCATGTGAGCCTATTCTATATTAAGGCTGCCAGGAAATAAAACCCTTTCCTTGGCATTAGCATCTGACTACACTGAACTTCTCAGCGTGACTCCACAGATGCTTTTTGACAGTGGGAATGCTCACACCTACATGGGACAGGAGAGTGTCTTAAGGTACTGTCTCCTCTCCTCCTCTTTCTGCTCCCGGTCTGGATGCAGCAAGTGGCACGACACACTGATATTTCGGGCAACAGTCCCTCATTTCTCATGTGCTGGAGTGCTGCAGTATTCCCATGCTGGAGTTCCTTCAGCTAAATCAACCTTTCAAACATATGCTTCTTACAGTGGTTCTATTTAATCTTCGACTGCTGTTCCTTGGGCTTACATTGCTTTGGAGAGGACCATGCGCCCCAGGAATGTGTTTGCCAGTGATTGATGCCCTGTGCTGCAGGCCTGTTGGAGAGTGTGGCAGAGGCCTGTGTGGGCTGTGCAGCCAAGCCTTCTGTGTCAGAAACTTCTCCAGTGCAGCCTGTGGCACCAGCCAAAGCAGCCTGACAGCTCCCAGCCAGTCTCTCACTGCCTTGGAAACTGCTGGTCCAGCCAACTGGCTGGTGTAGCCAAGAGTTTTTTATTTGTTTGTTTGGGTTGTTTTTTTTTCTTTTCTGTCCTCAGACTGTTAAGCCAAGCACAAAACTAATCGAATTCATTCAGTTACAACAGAATCTTGTTCAGTGACTGGGGTTTCCTCTTGGCAGAAGCTTCTTCCATTTTGATCAGGTTATCTAAGCTGAAGGCAAGATATTTAGGACATTTCTGAGGGTTTTATGGTGCTTCACCCTGGCTTTATGGAGACTGCACTAATACATTTAATAATTTAGGGTCAGGTCACCACCATCCTGACCTAGTAGTCTAGTGTGGGAATGAGTGTGGCTCGTGTCTCTGAACCTGCCTGACACTTGGTGTTACACTGTGATCACAATGGTCGAGCTTTTCTCTGTTTCAGTGTTACTGATATCAATTCAGAGTAATTCCACTTGGCCAGCCAGGGTCCAGTCATCTGAAAGACACCTGGGATGTACTTTCTCTGCAGAGACCTGTGCCTGTTTTCTTATTGTGACTACCTACTGAAGGGATTACCCTGGGACAGAGTCTTCTTGCCTTTCCATTTGACAACACCTGCCTTTCATCTTTGAATACTTTGTGATGAGTATTCTTGCCCGATCCCCATTCAGTATATTCTTTTTTTGAGAGGAGAGAGGGGCTCAGAAAGTCTTCTGCAGGAAAGGTTTTCTTCCCCCAGACAGATAAGCAGGGCTGCCAGTTCAGTGAAGCTTGTATTGGCACAGCCAGGATCTGTGCTGTCGGACTGCCACTTCCTTCATGGCCTCACACTCCAGTGCTGTGACTTTTGGAGCTGGTTCAATCCTGTCTGTAGGCCAGCATTACACCCACCACTCATCAGATCACCACTCCATGCTCCATGCATGACTTGACTCCACTTTGCAGTGCCAGGATATCCTGCCCACCCCACTGGCCTCCATCCTCCTCTGTCAGTGGTAATGGCTGGAGAACCCACGGAGAGAGCCAGCTGATGGCTGTGTCTGTAACCTGTGCCACCCTGAGGCTTCAGCTGGGCACTTATGGCTGGATAGTGGCATCGTGAGTTCCATGAACATGTGAGTGACACTTTGTGCTTTGGGTCTGGTGTCCTGTCCAGTTCCCTGATCTAGAGGCCAACGAGGGCTGTGAGTCTAGATTAGAAATATGGGAGCAGATCCAGAAAGGTGACTGAGGTCATTGATGAGTGAGACCAACCCACAGGTGATTTTCCACCAAAACAAAACTTTGTGGATCTCTTAAACCTTCAGACCCACACCTAGGCTCTAAAATATGTGAGTAGGTTCTTTTTTTTTTCCAAGTGCTGAGACCATGTTCTTAGTTCTTGCATGAAGAACAGTTGCACAACATCTCAAAACTTAGGTCAGCTCTGTAGGTTTTGGAATATTGATGGGAAGAATAACTTTTGGCTTTATATATATATATCTATATCTTGATTTATTTTTTTAAATTCAACTTTTCTATTATTTTTCCATAACTTGTGGTAATTGAATAGTATTGTCTCTAGCTTCCTTAATGTCCTTCAGTATTGCAATTCAGCCAAACAGAGGACTTGTTCAAAGAGGAGGAAAGTGAGGGTGGCTTTACTGTTTCATTTTTGATCACCATCATAGGGAACTGGAAAATCAGAATCTGAATACCATCAATGCAGTGAGAAAGTCGAAATACTGACAGAAACAACCAGCTACTATTACATTAATTAATTGTCATTCATTGCAGGTGAACACAAAATAAATTAATCCTTGGCATCTTGTCAGTATTCCTGCATAGGCAATTTGTCAGATTATTAAAAATACTGCTACCTGCAAGTTGGCATTGGGGTATCCCCAGAGAGAGAGTTAATCCTAAATCAAACTGTGTCATATTAGAGAAGGTCTCTATTAATAAGTAATTAAATGGCTTATAAAGTTGATTAGTTGGTTTTAACACAGTAAAATTGCTTATTTTATGGGAATATTAATGTATTGTTGTTCTTACACTAATTTATTGCAGTTCTGTAGAGTTAGCCGTGGTAAAATTGAACAGGATTAGAACTCCTGTATTGGGAATTAGTAAATCCATTATTGTAACTGATTTCCATTTCTTCAGAAAGCAAGACAGGTCCACATTGCTGATTCTAGTAATTTCTAAGTTCTGTAACACAGGGAGTGGGATCCAAAAGAATCCCCCTGTGTAGATGCTTTGGGTTGCATTTCCTTTCCCAGAAAGCTCTGTGAATTCACAGATTAAGAAATAATTTTGTACAAAACCAAGCTCCAGTTCTCACATCCACCAGTGTTCCTTAGCAGCACTGAAATTAGTAGGAAGCCCTTCAATCTTTCATCTCAGTGTAAGGCTAAGTGAAAATCTTTCGACATTTAAAACTTTTTTTGTAGCCATCTCCCCCCTCTGGGCACACCCAGGTGTCTCTGGGAGACAGCTGGGGTGGAAGGTGGCCACACAGGTGGGAGAAAAGTGATCTTTTAGCAGTGCCCTCAGAGCGTTTGGCACAATATGTGGAGAATTGTGCCTAATGAGCTCCCTGGGGCTGGGACAGGGGTTTGGAGCTTTTCCACAGCCCCACGCTAGTGGCCAGTGTGGGAACCCAAAATAGGGGCTGTCTGCCTGGTTCCTCGGATGCCCTTGTGGTTCACCAGCCCCACCTTGTGATACAGAATAATTGGGCATAGTATTTTTTTTGAGACTGCCAAGCAGAGATTCAGCAATCCTTTAGAATCCCAAGAAATGAGTAACTTTGTGCACACGGAGGTTGGCTTCGTTCTGCTCTCACAAATGAATCTGAGGGACCTCTGTAATATCAAGAAGTGTAAGTGAAAACAGAATTAAGTCATAAGTGCATAGATTATGTCCAGTTCCCAGTGGGAATCACACTGAGACTTGGTCACAGTTAATGAAGAAAGATGAGCTATTGTGAGGCTCCTGGGGCAGGAGGGAGCTGTAGTCCATGAGAAATCTGCAGGAAAAGATAACTATGAAGCAAGGAGTGATGGAGGGAGAATGCTAATCTTAAAAGGTTGTTTGGGAAAGCACAAAGCTCTGCAGGAGTTGTTTGCTGTCCCTCATACTGAGGACACCCCAACAGTTGGATGTTGCTGTGGTTTGGTGTTTGTAAACTTGGGTGTTGCAGCTCAGCACTTGGAAAAAATTAAGGCTTCAGTCACATATGAAAGTGTGATATTCCATAGCTTCGTTCCCATAACTAGGAAGCAAACTCCTGGCACATCATTGTGCCTAGCTCTGTTGTTTCACAGAGGAAAGACAAGATCTAAGCTATGAGAAATCCAGGAAAAGTTAATCTGGGGAATGAAGTGTTTGTGTGGAGTGTGTGTGTGCACGAAGAGAAATCTGTGTCTAAGGAGGGCGACATGTTTATAAAATATCACCCGTGTGTCTGTACAAATATGATTTCACCATTTTCTAGAGATTTTATATTAATTAGAATTTGATTTTATTTTCCTTTGCTGTAAAGATCCAAGCTGTTGCTTGTTTGGCCGTACAGAGCTTTCAATAAACTGGCTGACAGTTGCCCCGGTGTACTTCACAGAAATGTCTGTCTGCTTCAGTAAACAATCCAGATTGTCAAGATTGGTAAAGTTTCTTAGAAGTCTTTGCACTTAGCCGTGCCTTGTAACTACCTTTTGATGTTTGGTGTTTCCTAACTACCTCTCTGCAATAAAATACCTGGGTTTGTGCTCCCTCCCTTCTCTTTATCAGAGAGAAGTGCAGTTGTTTTTTTTTTCCTGATACAGGGCGATCCTTACCTCTGCACAGTTGGAGCAGAAACTGGCTTTTCGTTAAAATCTAGCTGCTCTTTACAAGACTAATTATTCCTTCCTTAGATGCTCAGTAAACAGTAAATCTTTAGTCAGCTGTTGAGATGAGTGTGAGATGAGCACTGCACTGGGTGCTCATGAGTGGCATGGCACTGAATGTGTGCAGACATCTGAATATGCTCAGTTAAAAATTCCTCATTGGTGCTTCTAAGAAAAACTGAAGAAAAGTGGAAAAAAGCTTTTCATGAGATATATCTCCTAACTAGTTCTACTGCTATTTCTGTACTTCCAGAAGTAATTGGAATTTGGCTCAGCAGCAGGAGTAAGTCTGTCATTGGCTACGATTGCTTACTTTAATGCTTCTGCTTCTTCCGGGACTGATGGGGAGACTGCTGCCAGTGCATTCCCAGCACAGAGCTGAAAATGGTTTCTAACTTCTTTTTCCTTGTGTCTTTTCTGGTGAGATGGCTGTTTCATACTGCTTGGAAGTGACAGGACAGAATTTCAGAAGTATTGTGAAAGCATCACAGGTAGTAGGGCAGGATCCAAAGGCAACTGGAGCTGTGATTGTTGCTGGGTGAAGAGCTCTAACCAGCTGGGATTTTTGGTCCTTGTTTTCCAGGTTTCCTTAACATCACTGGAGGTGGCCTGCCTTGTTGCCATGAACATAAGGTGCAGATAGGTATACACTGCTCAGTTTTCTTTCCTGATTTACAAAGTCAGCATGTTGTTAGCTGTATGGTGGCACTGCATAGTAAGATTCTTCTTTTTCATGTGTCATATTCCAGGACGTGTGCCTTGCCATGACTATCATAGCATAAAAACACCTTAGTAAAGAAAAGAGAATTTACAATAAGAAAAAACAACCAGGATAAACTGTAGCAGGGAGAATGCCAAAACTGAAACCAATGCACCGCTGAAAGCTCAACAAAATAATATTTATTACAAAGAAGTATCCAACAAAACAAGAACAGATTCTCACAGGTGGCTGGGCCAAACACAGAAAAAAGCACGAATACAGAAACAAAATCATTACTGAAGATAATCCAGAAAACCCAAGTTGTAAGAAAATGTAGCTTGAATTTCACCATCAAGCACTTTGAGAAGAGTGATCAGCAGAATCTCTCTGATGCTGAGTGAGCCACATGGAATTTCTTATAAGATAAAGATTTCAGCAGACAATCAGAATTTCAGCATGGACAAAATTTTTGTAAGCACGTGTTTTTAGTAGATCTAGGTCTTATGTGAAAGCATGTAGATTAAATATCGGATTTAATGTAATTTCGAATGAGGCTGTTTTGGAGCAAGGAACAGCTTAAAAGGGCTTCCACTGATCTTTTAAAAAAAGTAAGAATCCAAAAGCTGCATAGGGCTACTCTGAGGTTTCTTCTTTTTGAGAAATGCCTCTCAGAAGGTCATCAGACCTGTATATTATTGCCAGGTCACTCAAAGGCCACAAATCTCATTCCATATCCACTTCCCTCTGCTTGTGCTGGTTTTTTCCCTTCTTTTGAACAAAGTGATTGCAGACATTCAGAGAGACAAAATTAGGGAAGCACAGAGCAAACTTCCATTTGATATATTGATTATAATGTTAAATAAACTCTCGTCTTTGTTGGAACTCATAAAGATTTGGAAGAACTTAGTAGTTTTGGGCTTCAATGTAAGTAGAATATATGTTATGGTTATCAGCCCATGGGTTTGTTGTTGTGTGTTTTGGTAATGACTCCTATCTATTGAGGAGAACAAATAAACAACTTCTTTTCCAAGTGTTACAAGCACTGGAATAAGTTTAATACAAGCTCCAGTATCTGTATTGATTGTATTGTATCTGGCAGTTGGCACCAGCGCTGCGAGGGCTTAACTCTGAAAGTAATCGCTCTTCAGAATCTTTCTAAACATTTCTAAACAATTTTCAGAATCTTCTTAAGCATTTTATCAGATTCAGAATATATCCAGAACCCTGGATAAGTGTCAGAGCTTTCAGGTTCACTGTCTCCTTTAGTGCTTTTTGCAAGGTGCTATGGCGTGGGAGCAGAACCCCAGCTGCTGCCCTTCCAACAATAGCAGGGGCTGTAATGGTCAGGGGGAATGGTGACACAGCTGAGGTGGGCTGTAGCTGTCCCTGTTGCTTGCCAATGTGCTTGTGGAATGAAAATAATGAGAAACACCCACAAGAGGGGGGTGGGGTTGGAGTTTCTTGATTAGCAAAATAAGAAATGGAGAAGCTTCTTCTTCCAGGCCTTCCTTGCAGTCGTGCTGCCAGAGGGATCAGGCTTGGCGTGCCAGCTGCATGGTGAGGCAGAAACCCAGCACTGCTGCCAGCATGGAGCCTTGAGGCTTTGCTTCTGGCTGCCACTGCGCACGGCAGTGCTGCAGAAGAGGCAGACTTGTCCAGCTGAGCCAGGCCCTGGGTGCCAGCTGGCTGACTCCCTCCCGTGTGAGATATGTTCAGATGAGGAATGTCAGCACAGCATGGTTGTGGCTGGAAAAGTGGGTAGCAAAGACTTTGGGGAACCTGAAACAGAAGGAACTGTGGCATAAGAAAGGCTGAAACAGAACAATAGATTTGGATATACAGTTTCTCTGTGCCAGTTTCCCACCTCTCTCACACTTTCTGCTTTCCCACTTGGCTCCCAGACTTGCACATCCACCCCTAAGAGAAGTGTCCCTCTTCTTCCCTCTCTGTGTCTTACATTCCTCTGTCTCCAGCTGTCAACATCTGCAACAGGAGAGAGGAGAGCAGAGCAATCTTGCCCTGCAGGAGGGAAACTTGGTAGCACATGTATTCAGATTCTGGTTGCAGAGACAAAATTCCAGCCTAAAATGAGAGTACCATAAAAAGACTGAAGAGACCATGTATTGGAATTGAACATTTCCAGGGATGGGGCAGCCACAGCTTCTCTGGGCAACCTGTGCCAGGGCCTCCCCACCCTCACAGGGAACAATTCCTTCCCACTATCCCATCTAACCCTGCCCTCTGGCAGTGGGAAGCCATTCCCCCTTGTCCTGTCCCTCCATCCCTTGTCCCCAGTCCCTCTCCAGCTCTCCTGGAGCCCCTTTAGGCCCTGCCAGGGGCTCTCAGCTCTCCCTGGAGCCTTCTCTTCTCCAGGTGAACCCCTCCAGCCTGGCTCCAGAGCAGAGGGGCTCCAGCCCTATAAGCATCTCTGTGGCCTCCTCTGGTCTCACTCCAACAGGTGGATGTCCTTCCTGTGCCGAGGACCCCACATGTGGATGCAATATGTGCTCCCAAAATTCATCTCGTGATTTGATTCAGAAATTCATTTTAAAAGGACTGGTTTTAGAACTATTCAGAAGTTGTTCTCATTAATGGAAAGGGGGGAACTGTAGGCAAAAAGCCTCCAAATATCCTTTTGTCTGCAATTTCTCTTATTTTTCTCTCAATCCCAGCATAAGTCACATCATTGAACTAGAGTGCTACCTTGCAAATAATTTTTATCAAAATCCTTAATTGTTCTAAGATGCCACTATGGTGGCATGCTTTTTTGATGTGAGAAATAAGTTGATCATAAATGTTCCTTCTGCCTAAAATAGCAATTCAGGTGAATGGAAACATTGCATACAAACACTTCTCACACTGTTTTCTGTGGTCTGTTATTAGGGCGTTTTGAGATTGAAATAGTTAATTTTTCCACCTTCTTTAGCTGAAAGTGATGATTGTCAAAATCATTACCTTCAAATTACTTCACTATTTCATTTAATGAAAATCAGAATTGTTCTTTTTTTTCCAAGACAAAGTGAACTTTCACAATTTATTTCCTGCAGGACATAAACTTTACTTTTCACCATCTCTGCTCATTAGGCTTTAAATGAAAGGACTTTTTTGAACTAGAAAACCAGGCATTTATCCTTCCCCATAGTCTGGATCAGGAGCAAGATGTCAGTTCCTGCTCCACTGTTGGAGGCTGACTTTCCTGGGAATTTGTTTAGGCTGTGTGTGAAACCCACTTTTCCCAGCTTTGAATCTGCTGGTTGAGCTAAAACCAGTCCTGAGCCACCTGTAGCTGGCTCTGGGGCCTCATAGGCAGCGACCGGATAATAGTTCTGCTATTTCTGAATAAAAAGGCATAAATGCAGTTGCTTGGCAAACTCCTGGGAGTTGAGGATTGTTCCTTTTTATTCTCACGGAGCATGCAAATACCTCGTTTTCAATTGGAGCTTGTGCCAATACAAGAAACTGTGTCAAGATTTGTGGTGGCCAAGGTGGAAATGAATTAAAGTTATCATTTAAGAAAGCAAAGCAAAAATCCCACATTCGAAAAGAATGTGATCCTCCCACAGATGAATTTTAACAGAAATGAAATACAATTTTGTGTGAGCCAGCAAAGCAAAGCAACATGACACCACATTTCTACATCTATTTTCAACACTGATCTAAGTGAAAACTGCTGATTGCTGTATTTGTTCCAAGCAGGGATGTACCACAGTTGCCTTGAATTTTCTTGCAAACAATGAATCGCTACTGATGGCACTGCTGGTACTTCTACAGCTATTATCATATATTTAGACAAGCTCATTATCAGCATTATGGATGTTAATGCTCTGTAAGAGCTATCAGCCTATCCTGGGAACAAAGGGAAATAAGCAAACACACAGAAGTTATTTTTGCAGAGGGTAGTTTTAAAAAGCATTCATGTGTATTGCACTGTTTGCATGCAGGTCCTGAGCCAGTGGGATGGAGCCACATGCTGAAGAGTGTGTTTGCCTGTATGAAATAATTGCAGATAAGAAAAAAGGAACCTATGAAGGGAAAGGCTTCATTTCAATATCTTCTCTCTGGTCAGTTCTTGCAATTGAATTCTATTATGCTTTTAAGTGTCCTTAAGTTCATCAGGTAGGGTTTCATCACGTAGGGTACAACTTCTGTCTTCAAATAGTTCTTAGTCAGCTGTCACTGAGAAGTGGATGAGCAGTGCAAGGAAAGTTTTTGCTGTTCATCATCAGCAGAACTACATCTGCAGTAAGGCTTTCACACAGTTCATGTGTGCGTGGAGCTGCAGCTGGAGATTAGATGGAAAAGGCTTGAAGTTGAGGTTTTCCACTTTTGTAGGGGAACATCCACACGAGCAGCAAAATGCGGTCACAGAGCCTGAGCTACAGAAACCATGATTGGATTGTGTGGTCAAACATTCAACCAGGGCATGGGAAGGAGGGATCTATCCACATGAGTAACTTCAGGCATTTGGAGATGCATTTATGTAAATGTGTCGTGATTTGAACTTTTCCCCTTTGTGTAAACGTGCCCCTTTTTCCTTAGGGGTACACCTGAGCCATAGGGCTGTACCTTGGGTGTCTGTCTGACTTCTTCAGAAGTTTGGGAGTTCTGTAAGAGATGTTGTTAGGAGACACCAGCCCCAAATATCTGAAGCTACGGGACTGGTAACATTTTTTCAGGTCCGTGTTTCAGTTGGGAGAGAAAATAAATTTAAAGGGATTCCTCCTTCTGTTTTTGTAGCACCTCTCTTGCTCCCTGTCTGCTTTGCTATTACTGCATAAACCAGACATTGTAATTTGAGCAGCCAACATGGCTGAGGCATTCAGCCTGTGGAGCAGGTTGGCAGCAACTGGGAACTCATGTGGGATGGAGCAACTTCTTCCTTCACCAACAGCCTAAAGCTGAGTAAGAAGTCCTACACCTTCCATTACACTTCCCAGGCAGCACACATAGGAGCTCATTGCTCTGGAGGGTTAAGAGACACAAAGGTGCAAAGAGCTGGAATTCAATGGAAAAACTTAACTTTAAAAGTTTTCCAAACCCTGCAGAACTTGTAGACCTTTTTGTTCACTTGTTCACATCTTCTTTGGCCTCCTTGCTTTATTTAATTTAGGGGCAACTGCAGAATTCAATTAAGCAAGACACCACTCTAGGAATTCATTCAGTGCTGCCTCTTGATCTTTGAAACTCCCGGCAGGCAAGTGAGATTTCCAGGCTGGTGAAATCTGCAGGGAACATTTTGAAAATCTCATATGACAGGGAAAGAGTTTGAATTTCAGGGAGCAAAATGGTCAGAATAAATATGCAGCTCTATAAATGCTTCTTTGAGGGTAATTTCATACTTCTGTAATTTCAGTTTTGCCTGGAATTTTTGTGGAATAGCTTTCAACATCAAAAGCATCAGAAAACACAGTTACCTTTTTCAATGGGAAGCCTCCACCCTTCAAAAGGAGTCTGAGCCTTCAGTAATTTGATTCCAAATAAGTATGTAATTATAGATTTCAATATAAAACCCTTTCACAAAAGAGTTTTCCCTGAGAAGGGTGCAGATCTGGGCTTTGGTGTCCGTGGCTCAGTGACTATGGGACGACTAGCACTCTCAGATAACCCCAGAGCTTTCAGCAGAACTGGGTTCTTAAATTATTCATGTCCAAGTTGGGAGAGGTTTATCTGAATAACTTAAGTTTATCTGTGAATCTTAAGTGGTATCTCAAGTACAGCAAAAAGGATTTGTTTGCCTTAATGCAGACATTTGAAAACAGTACCAAAGTCTTTGAAGATATTTGTTTCCTCTCTGATTCAGAAGCAGGAGCAGCTTCATTTGAGAAATGTAAGAGGTACCTTTGTAAAGGTGAAAGGAGGGAGAGTGTAAAGGGAGGCAGAGTCAATGCCATGTCACTAGGCTGCAGCTTTCAGGTACCCTACCTGAAATGTGGGCAAAAAGTTGCCTTTTTTTCTCCCGTGTGCTTCACCCGATGCCATGACAGACACTGTCACAGCCACCCTCCGGGGACTCCATCACTGACACTGCTATAGTGGAACACAGCCCAGAGGCTCTGCTGAGCAGGGATTTATTGCAGGATGGTCAAGTTTTACTTGCCCTGCACTGCACCTGCCTTCTGCTTACCTGCCTCTCAGGGGTACCCAAAAATGCCAGGCTGTTTGAAAAGCATAAGTTACACCCCTCTGGATAAACCGCTTTTAAATTTGGGGGTATTCAGTGGTATATCAAGTGTTTCATAATGGAATATTGCATTTTTGTAGAGCAGGAAAAAATGTGAGGAAAATCCTTAAACTTCCTAAGTTTTTGCATTTTGATGCAGTCATACATAGTTTAGCATCTTCAGCAGATTTGTTTTTTCCTGTGTGCTCTATTTCTATTTTAATTATCCTAATGAACACTTGCCATGCTTTTATTTTGGTTTTATCCTTTCAAAAGACAGGCCAGGTGTTCAGGTGGTGTATGGTGATTTACACCAGGAACACCTTACCCACAGTGTGCTGATGCAGGGAGTTGTTGCTTTTCTGAATTCAAAAGCTGTTTTAGAAAAAAGCTTGGAGAAAAAAAAGCAAAATAAGGCTGGAAGGAGATAAGGATCATCAAGACCCGATTAAAGAGAAGCTGGAGGGAGAGGCAAAACAATGCCAGAAGGATGACCACTGTGACAAGCTCTCCATCCATCTGTACTGGCTTTTCCTCTAAGCATATCCCAGCAGAAGCTCCCACATAACTTCCTCTGACATCTGGAGTCTCTGGTGCCAGGCAGGGCTCCAAGCAAGAACTCTCTAGTTTGGCTTATTACTGGGGAAGCAGCAGCAGCAGCAGCGTAAGATCCCATTAGAGTTGCACTCAGAGGTGTCCCTGGGTTTGGCTACAGGCTTGCATTACAATTTCTGCTCAGTCTGCAATACAGGATCACAGGCAGCAGGATGGGAAACATGAAAATGCTGCCAAGGAGGTGTGGGAATCTTGGCCAGACTGCTCTCTGCTCCCTCCACCACAGATCTTGCCCCGGTTGCTGTGCCTGGCTGCAGCCACTGGGGCTGTTCAGGGCTGGCTTCACAGGTGCCAATGGGCTCTGGCAGTGAACAGGGTTACAGCTGACAGTAGTGTCGTGTAGCAGTGCCTGGTTTGGGGGGTGGGAGGGAAGTTCATTGCATTAAGATATTCTGATATTCAATACTGAGGGGAGTACAGTGGTGGAAATTTATCCCAGCATCTTTTGTCCCAAGTAGATTCCTCTGCCCTGAGCTCCTCTGCCCCACCTCTGATCCTGTGCTCGTCGTTTCAGGGGTTGCTGTGAGGATCAGGCACCTGGAAGGATGCCCAGGTTATTGGAGGTACAGAATAGGAGTGTGAAAGCAGTCATTTAATTTCCCATAAATCCTACACCTTGCAGGTAAACCCCTGTGATTCATGGCAGGAGGTTTGGGGAGCCACTGGGGCGTGGAGCAGGGTCCCCCCTGAGGCAGATGGCTCAGAACCAGGTGCAGTGAGAGGGGCAGGGGGGACTCTGGCCTTTACAGGCCTGTCTCTTGAGGCAGGCACACAGTTGGAGAGCAATCCTTTTAGTCTCCTGCACTTACTGGAGCCCGATGTTTCATTAAACATTCCAGGTAGTGCCCACGTCCTCTGTAAGCCAACATTGCCTGTTTGGATAAGATGAATTTGTGCCAGACTGTGTTAATTCTTACTGCACTCACAGTGGTTGCTGCATTTGCCTGCCCAGTTTGACGGTGAAGAAAAGGCTTTCCAGGTGCTTTTGATTGCCCTGAATCTGAATCTATAGTAAATAAATTCAAAATTTACTCTCTTACACAAAAAAACTTACTGAGCTGGAGGAGAATAAGTAGCCATGCATTTGCTTCATAGGCACCAAAACCAGCCTCCCTGAAATCTGTTCTTTCCTCCCTCACTGTCGCTTTTCCCCAGGGAATCCCTCAATAACGTGCAATTTGGTTTCAGTGTTGCACTGCAAGCAATTGATCTTTTCCCCCAGAAATTATGGGTGTAAATCAACTAAACATGGCATTTAAGACCACGTGGCAGTTTCGTTGATCTTTATGTATTGTTCTGAATTAGTCTAAACCTTGATTAATTTTACAACACTAAATAACAAATCTAAATATATTAAGTTTACTTTGACTGATTTAGTTTACAGATGTTAAGGGGTTGAAAAGGATCAGTGGGTAGAATATATGCTATGGTCTATTATACCCCAGTCCAGCTTAACTGTGTGTTACACTTTAATTTCAGGCTTCAAGAGATTTTGCCCACACAATCTCTTGCAAAGCCTTTTGATTCTTTGATACCTTGAGCTCACATCCAGACAAAAACCTACACACTTTTCTCTGAGAGACTTCTTTTAATTTGGTGAGAAAATAGGCCAAAATAGGTCAAAAAAAAGCCATTTGACTCAAATATTCTGGGCTTTCTCTCAAAGCTTGTACCACATCTTATGTGTTTAGATGAGGAGATGATGGTGCCCTTTTCTGCACCTCTGCTCAGTAGCTGAAACCAATGTGCCTTTGTAAGCATCATGGTGGATGAAGTCCTATGGCTCCATATGGACAAAGCATGGGAACAAATACTGCATTTAATATGTGAAAGAAAGCCCAGCAATGTAGGACTTGGACTCTGCAGGAGACAACTGGGGCTTCTTTTCTGTCCCTTCCCTCTATGTGTGAAGAACAAAATATTCCTCTTTTGAACGACGAAATTGTCATTTAGTTTATAAACTCAAAGGGAATTCCTCCATTGACTGAAGTGTTTACAGCCTAATTGCTGGAAAAATTTGAAGGAACAGCTCAGCTGGGGATGGGGCAGGGTGCTTTTGTTGAAGTGGGATTAAGCCATTTTTACTAGATGGAGCAGCCTCCAATAGTTTAATGAGCAGGGAAGGGCAGTTTCAGTACTGAATGGCTGCTCTGTACAGCCATTAGAGTGGAGTTTGTTACTGACAGTAAGAAAGAGAATTTCCACTGTTTTCATTTCTTCTCTTCACTGAGGGACATTCACAGTATTTAACATACTTCTAGGAGATCTACTATTGAAATTCATGTCTTTATGCTTCTTGTTATTGTCAATAGACATCCAAGTGGGGGTTTGAGGAAGGCACCTGAAGGGGGATGGAGGAGCTAGAGGGAAAAATGGGTGTAAGTAGAGAAAGGAGAATACAGCTGAGAGGTTAGATGATTTCTTGGTGCCAAGAGTAGGCTTTGGAAGGAGCATGAGCCTCAGGCCACCCAGCAAATGGGCTGGTGTCCTCACAATAATGCACAGGACAACAGAGAGGACTTCAGGAGTATCATCCCAAAACTGTGCTGTGGTAAGGTTCCTTCCTGTGTTTGAACCTCCAGAAGAGTTGAGGATAAGCACACAGGTTAGTGTATCCACAGCAAATGCTACTGAAGGACCCTGTTCTGCAAAATGGGTGCTTGGGGACATGCTGCAAAACTGGGTACCCTTGTATGAGAGAGAGGGGGGAATGGCAGGAGGGAATGATTCAGACAGTGAGCGATGGAAACACCAGGAAGGGATGTTCTCAGTGGCCTTCCAAAATTCCTGTTGACATCATACTAAATAATGGTATGTTTTTGTGCAGTGATAAATACTGCTCCTCTGAATGCTGTACTCGCTTCACTGATTTATTTGTTACAAGTCATATCAATGACCTGTCTTTCATAATTAAGTTGACTTGCTCTTCACTGCCCTTGGCAAGTGTTACTCAAAATAATGCAACCTAAAATAGTATATCTCAGTCTCCAGGGCTGAAATTCAACTGCTAATGCTCTCCCAGTGATCTTCCTCAGTCTTTTCCAGACACAGTGGTGACTGGAGGTAAAATACTTTGGGAAGAAATGGCAGTGTGTTGGTTGGGAATAGTGCTGCATTCCTGTAGTTATGGTCCCAGGGCATAGCTATACAGAAAGTTTTGTTTCTTCTCTTTCCAGCCAAAAATTGCAGCAGATTGTTGAAAATAAAATAGTGACAAGGTAGTAAAATCCCAGCAAAGTAATTGGTGAGGGATAGCTTGTCGTTAACAAATAATGTTGTAGTATATAGCTACAAACCTCCTTGTGTTCAGCAGGGAGAAATAAAAAGAACAGCACAGAAAGTAAAAGGGATCATTAATTGAGTGAGGAAAACAGAAGTATTCACAAACACTGCAAGTGAAGGAAAGAACAGAAAGTTAGGGAAAGTTAAGGAAAGAAAAATGATTACACGAGAAATCTACAGAAAAATTTTACACTGTGTCAGATCAGTCCCAGATTTTTCCAAGTTTCCCAAGAAAGACCAATCCCACACCAAGAGAAACATGAACACAGAGCTGTTCCCAACACCCCTCTGAAGAGCAAAGATGTGTTTTCCATTAAGCTGCTGCTCTAGTACCCAAATGGGCTGAACTCAGTTTCTGACCTTCTAAAATTTCCCAGGTCACACTGGGCAAAGTTTCAGATTGCTCTTGTCTCAAGGTTTAATGACAAATCACTGTGCAGGAAGGGCTGTGAGCTGATGGATGCTGAGGGCTGGCTGGGAACTTTTTAGGTGTATGTTTGCGTGGTGGGGAGCAGGGCCGTGAGCCTCGGCCTCTCTCCCCAGGTGATGGACTCTCTGGCCTGGTAGAGCCTGTACATTGCTGCTCTTGGTTTTCTTCCCCTGCCAGACCTATTAACTACACTGTAGTCAGTCAAGCTACTAATTAGGCACAGGCTGGGTACGTTGGGCTGGTGACAGCAAAGGCAGCAGAGCTCAGCCGAAGGCTTGTTCCCAGTGAGAGAGGGGAGCTGTGTCCTGCCCTTCGCTGAACTCCCCTCCCATCTCCCCCGACTATTTTCCCCTGCCTTGCACTTGGCCCCAGGCCCCCTTCACCCTGCCATGAGCCAGTTCAATGACATACCAGAAAATTGTCTGCCTTTTGTTTCCTCTTTTGCCTGATTGCTGTTTTCCATCATGTCAGTGCATCCAGGCAGGGCTTTGCTACCAGCTAGAGCCAGCAGAAGGTAGCAGTAGTAGCAATCATGTAGGAGTAGAGATCAGGAAGGAGGGTGCAACCCTTTTGGCAGCAGAGCTGATACATCGTCTCATCGTGTCTTGTGGAGCTCTACTCTGCCAGTCACCCAATTAAATGGTTCTACTAGGAAGGGTGGGGATGAAGGACAGAAGAATAACACGGGGAGCCAGAGAAAAAATAAGATAAAATACTTTCCTGGAAGCAGTCCAGCTCTGTGCTGTGTAGACTTCATGCTCTGCAACTCTGGCATCACATTCTTGGTGCATGAATAATGAATTGCTTGCCATTTTGACAGTCTGTCCCAGATTTGGCTCACCCCACAGTAGCTAACTAAAAGTCTCTACTGCCAAGGTTGTTCTCTTGGCTCCCTTTAGAGATGGAAAAAAGGGTCAGGCACACCCAGGCAGTGATTTATGCAGCCTGGTTGGAGCTGGGGTTTGTCCCTGTGTGGAGGTGCCAGAGCGTGGCAGCGGAGTGCCACAGGAGCTGGGCCATTGCCCTTGTCCAGGGGGAAGGCTCCTCTCATTTAATGCACTTCTGTGTGCAATGAGTTCATCATTAACTGGGCTCTCTTTCTTTGAGAGAATCTGTGCCAGGTGCTGCTCTTCATTCCCAATCCCTGATGAAGGCTGCAGTGCCTCCCCTGCTGCCAGGGAGGACCAAGACTCCTGCCCCAGGCACCGAAATGTTTAGAAGCTCATCAACTCTCTTGGCAGGGACAATCAGTCCTCCTGCATGGATGAATCAGCCCTTGGGGGAGGGTTGATGGGTAAGCAGCAGGTCTGGTGTTATTCCAGATGCTACAGGGAGCATGAGGATCCTGGGGCACCTGTGTCACAAAGTCCAGCCGTGCGTGGGTGCCTCGGCCATCCCTGGGGCTCAAAGCACAGCCCTTGACATGTGTGCTGCAGCTGGGGAGGCACCTCTGTCCCTCCCAGGAGGGACATCTGTGACACTGTTCGGGCTGGGGGAATGAATCGCCTCCCTTGCTTGTGTGGTTTTGGCATGTGCAGGGGTAGGGAAGGTATTCTCCCTTCTGTAGGGCAGGGCTTCTTCTGATAGTGTTGGTCTTGTCTGTTTTGGGACACTCCTGCCCTCCTCCTTCCCTGAGGTGCCCCTGAAAGGGAGGATGCTATGGGGCTGAGGGTGTCCTGGTGGGAAGAGCACGGAGTGTGTGGGGCCTCAGCCCCAGCACAGAAAGCTGCCTCCATTCGAGGCCAGTGGTGTCCTTGGGGGACAAGTGGTGGAGTTTGGGGCACAGCTGAATGGATTGGGTTTGGTCAGCAAAAGATTAAAGTTCGGGTTATAAGGTTTTTCCCATGCTTTTTTAAATTGCAAATGTACTCTTCTGCGATGATTATTTTAGGATAGCCCTAATTACCCGAGTATATTTTATCCCAATCCATCCCCAGGATGGCTGGTGCAAGGGCTGACAACAGAAGAGATAGTGAGAGATAATGAGAATATAAATGGAGAGATGAAATATCTACATGAGAAATCCAGATGCAGCTGAGTTCTCAAAAGTATTTTAGGTTGTATATTTATTCTACCATGTGAACAATGACCTAATCTGCTGTAGGACTGAGTCGTAAAATATAATACATTACCAGAATACTCTAAAAGTTTAGTGTTGGTAACACACAGGTAAGACACTGTGAGTAGGAGGTATTGTCAAATGGAAAGGGGAAATAAAAATGGTGGCATGGGGGTGATAAAATGGATAAAATCAGGAACTTGAAAGCAAACCAAGCCAAACCTTTGGTTACAGGACAGTGTGTTTCTGAGACCCCCTACAGGAAACAATTCTTTTGGGCCATGATTTGAAGGTATATCCATTTAAATATCGGTTAAGTTTGTTCTAACTTTTATTTTGGCAGTGATTTGATGATAAAATGTTTTAGAGTTTGAATTGTATTTAAATATTAAAATATTTAAAATTTGTGTATAAGACTTAGAGCACAACAAATAGTAAATAATCCTATTATTTAGGTATAGTCAGTATGAGGCTTCTCGTTATCAAGGCTGTGAAGTATTTAGAAAGCAAATCTTTCCTTCTTAGATTATTTCCCTGAAAACAGAGGGTTGAACCTGGTAGGGCTCCTTATAGGAAAACAGAAAATTAACAAGAGGCATTTGTACACTTGACATGAGTAAATAATTCTGTTTGCATTTTGAGGATATAATATTCTCGACTGAACTATCGGCAGCTATTTGGGCCTTTCATATGTATATTTGCATGTGTCACTCTGTTGTTGCAGATAAACAAGCAAGTGGAGTTCTTTGCATGCATAATAATGTTATTATCAGTTCTGTGATAAAACCAAATGAAAGTGCTTTCTTTCTTGATGCAACTTGGCAGCCAAAACATCCTCTGGGTTAGCAAACCTGAAAATAGTTTCGTGCAATTTTGTGCAAAAGAAGAAGGAGAGATGAAGGTAAAAGGATAACATGAGCTTGTTGGTGTGAGAGGGGCTAGCAAAACACCCAGGTCCAGCTGTGGAGGGGAGGAGGAGAGGAATTTTTAGGCAAATTTTGGTAATTGGTGCTCAAATTCCAGCAGAAAGAGTAATCTCCATGCGCTTGCTAAGTGCTGTGCTGCTGCAGAGCCCTTTAAGGATTCAGCTGAAATTTCCTTGCAGGGTAGTACAGAAATCTTGACCTGAGAAAGCAGCCAGAGTTTCCAGTGCTTTATGTTGGATCGTTAATAGGTGTGGTGGAGCTCAGGATCTTTAAGATTCAGACTGAGTGTAGATACCACTGGCAACACTCTGCCAGCTTATAAAATCAACCTGATAAGGACTGTCACCACACAAGAAGCCAGGTGTTAAGAAGAACATTGACAGATAAAACACTTTTTTCATCACAGATGAGATGCTAGTGAGGATGCCAACATCTTTGCTAGTCCTCCTGCCCCTACTTTTGGCTTACAACCACTTCCTTGGGCCCCCTTACTTTTACCCTGGCTTAGTTAAAGATGGAGATTTATGGAAAAATCTGTCTGTCTCCAGTGCTCAGTGAAAGGAATAACATTATTTTTCTTTTTTTTTCTTTTTTTTTTTTTGTGTTTGAGTCCATGGTGAAAATTCTGGAAATGCAATGATCGGGTTGGGTGATGACCAAGTTTGAAATCTTAAGCACTGAAATGAGATCCTGGAAACAGGGAAAAGTAGACTGAGCTGAGAAGCAACAACACGTAAATTAAGCAGATATTGATTTCACTGAGGTGAACATCAAGTTTTATTGATCTGAAAGATAAATATTGACTGAAACATCCTCATGTGTTCCCTAAACCCTGCGCTGTTGTTTCTCCTCTGACCCAGGTTTCCTTCTTTTCCCTTGTCCCTTCCCAAAAAATAATATCTCACCTCAGCTGCTCTAAACTTCTGCTGTTTTTGCAAAGCCAGCGTTGTTTTCCAGCTCACTGTTGTAAACATCAGAGACAGGAAAAATGGCTTTGACTTTATAAATCAATAAACCCCTATGCCCAAACAGTTATTAACAAGCTAAACAGGTGCTTTGAAATCCAAACAGCCTCTTATAAATTGATAACAAAAGGCTGTGCAGCACAGTCAAGTTCTTGGCTCCACTTACAGAGAAAATCTTTCACAAAAAATGTAAAATTACACTTTGAGAAACTGATGATTTTTGATACTTTACAGAAAAAATTATTACCTTATTCCTAACGCTGTCTAAAATATTTCATTGAAATGATCCTTTACTGCCTTCATGTAAGTAACAGTTTACAAGGACACAGAAACTTTGCAAATAGTGGAGAAATGAGTATTTGGAGTGAAGGAGCAAAATACACGGTATGTGACATAAAATAATGAAACAATTACTTTTGAACTATATGGGTGGATATACCTCTGTGTTAATGTGATGGAAATTCAAACATTTCAGACCTCAAAAGCCTCTACATGATTACAGCATGTTTGTTTGGACAAGTGCAGGCTCTAGGCGAGGAAAGAGGACTTTTTTCTGTAGATCTTGAATGTAATTTAGGTTGAAATATTTTGCAATGTACAAAACTCTGAAATAGTTTTCAGGATTTTATAGTGCTTAAGGTTCAGTATGCTGCATGGGGAAGACTGCCCAGGAAGGCAAATTAGTGAATATCATATGGTAATACAAAAAGAAGGAGAAAGAGACGAATGGCTACAAATTCTCTCCAGGCAAGTTCTTGCCTTTAGAAGAGCTAAATAATTTTGTTTCCCACTGGAAAGACCTTCACATTAAGCAATCATGAAATGTGGAGGCAGTAAGCCTCCACTGACTTTTACTCCGTGGACCAGTTGAAAGTTATTCTGTTACCCAGTGTTATCTCTGATCCTTGAGTGTTTGAAATTGTCAGGTTGGGCAGCTAAGAAGAAACCTTAGTAGAATTTAGACCTTCATTATGATAACTTAGAGAGATTTCACATTGACCTTGTTATGAAATTGCTTATTGGCTTATTTCACCATGAGGAAATTGTATGAGATTGTGAGTAAAAATAGGAGGAATCGAAAAATAAATATGATATTTCAAACTTAGGTTTGATTTTAATTTTCTCTATGGGTTTACAGAGCTGTGGAGATTCTTTCCTTCTCCTGACTTTGTCCTTAATAGGCATTTTTGCTATTCTCAAGATTTCCACTGTCTGTGGAGGTAAACACAGGATTTCACCCAAGGTGGCCTTGCAGTCAACTGGAGAGAAAGGCTGCAGGAATAGACTGGAGGCTCAGGTGATCCCAAAAGTCATAGGATTAATCTTGATTCGTGATGGTTGTGTATGTGTAGTGTTGAAAAATGTAAGTGCTCCCAGGAAATTTATATCGTAGCTGTTTATCTTACTGGTCTTGTTCTTCAACTCTCTAAAGCTTTGTTAGTTTAACAGAGGCATGGCTTTTCCCACGGCTTCCTGCTTCTTCCTCAAAGCACCCTTATTGACAGGAAAAAGAGTTATAACATGGACAAAAAGAAAAAATGTTATGGTGGAGTATGTGACTAAACAGCATGTATCCACAACAACAGGTGGATAGATATGGATCTCAAGCAAAGACAGAATATTATGAGTAGACTACTGTGAAGCATATGAGAAGTTTCTCAGCAAATCAAGAGGCATTTTTAAGTCATTAAATAATTATTTTAAAGCAGGAGGCAAATTAAATTGTTTTCTTTGCAATATGGCAAAATTTAGAAGATGAAATGCTTTTAAATGAGGCATTAAATCTACAAAGGTAGCACTGGTTCTGCCCATTGCCTTGGGCTCTTGAATATTAGATTCTGCCTTTCTTTCATAAACTGCTGGGTTGAGTGTCAGATGCAATTTTGACTTTGTTTTGATGTTGGACACCACAGATGCTTTGAATACACAGTCATAAGTAGACCATAGAAGTAATGGAAGGACTCATTCGTAACTTGATGTCACGAGGGAATACCTCGTGATGTACTAACTGTGTTGGTAAGTCAAATGAGATCTGACTCATGAAAATTGCTCTGTAAACCCGCAGAGAAAATTCAAATCAAACCTAAGTTTGAAATATCATAATTATTTTTCACTTCCTCCTATTTTTACTCACAATCTCATACAATCCTGAGACCAGAAAAACAAACTCTGATAGACAGAAGTCCTTCCCTAGTTCTGATTCTTCAGAGCAATAGGAATCTTTCCAAAAAATCCTGTTCCTATGAGAACTTTAACGCATTTTGTAGCCCTAGAAAGAATGAGGTGTTTCAAAAAAAGGATTCAGCGAGCATCTAGCCAGCCAGGTAGCCTTCTGATTAGCAGCTCCAGTGGCTGATCTCTGCAAAACTTTCCAGCAGTACAGATGTAATAATATTTATTTCATGAAATGTGTAAATACTTATTTCATGTCTGTTTGTAATTATTCTGGCTCTTTAGGAGATCCCAGCAAATGCTGCGAGTTAGGATATTATTGGAGGGAAAGGACCTTGTAGCTGCACAGCCTGCTCTAAGTTCTAGCATGTTTTACTGACATTTGCATAAACAACACTGACAGCCAAAATCAGCGTCCAAATTTGTAAACAGTGACCTACCTGCATCCCAAGTTAATTGTTTTATATGAAGAGCAGGTCCCATAATGATTGTCTTTTTTTTTTTTTTCTGGTAGTCATTCAAACCAGTCATGTTTGCAGACTAGTTTCTTATTGTTTCTTGTGTGCTTATCTGTTAAAAACAGTGAGTGAAGTTGGAGGATGAAGACACGGTCTTGCATCCTGTTTTCTGGAGGTGGCAGCAGCCTGTGCCCCTGGCTTTACTGAGCACATGTGGTGTCCCTGGAGAGCTCCATCACAATGGCTCTGCATGGGTTGACTCAGCAGTTCCAGCTTTTCAAACAGTACAGAGACAGGGTTGTAGTTTTCTGTTTTGTATCACTACTCCCGCTGTTATAGGCAACAAAAAGAGAGAAGGAAATTTTGTGTTATTTTTCTAGAAAGAGAGACTGAGCTACACCTTCTCTGTGCTGATATTCTGTCAATTGACTTAATAAAAATGACAGAAAATATTGCCAGAGGAGAAAGTGAAAAGGTGTCATGCAGGTTTACTAGGAATAACTGTTTACTCTGTGTAATCATCACTTAATGAACAGATCTGGAAAAATGTCCATTTTGTGGGCAAGTTAAAGAACCGTGTGCTTTTAAACATCATTTAAAGTTTTCAGTTAGTGTGCACAGATGGGAAGTGGATGTTTATTAGTCATAAAACAACACATTAATGGTTCTCTGGTGACACTGAGTAATCTCTTTGAATCTGAGAGAGTAATATTCCAATGAGTCATTCCACCAACATGGGAGTCAGAGATAGGTGGCTTTCTGGAGGCTCCTGTACCTCTCCATTGACAATTTAGAAAGCCAAAATATGTGACTGAGTCTTACTGGTTCATTTTTTTTGATGGTGAAACTTAGGGATGTAAGCCCTGTCATCCCCATGATGCAGGTCCTTAGATACTGTTAAGCTACCAGACAGATTTTAAAGTGAACATTGAGTCCAAATTTCTTGCATCGGTGTTAGGGCATCTCTCGTGACAGACTTGGGTATCTTGTGAACAGCCTGTTCCCTGCTTGGGTGTGGAGTTAAGCAGCCTTACTCTTTAGAATTCTTTGCACTTTTCCTGGGCTCAATTTCAAGCTTTTATGGCTCTTTGCTTTCAACTTCTGTTTCCCTCATGTCTTGGTGATGGAGTTGTGCCACATCATTAACTGTAAGATGTATGGCTGTAAATGTTCAAAGAATGATGGATTTTATTATGCTGCCGCCACAGCCATGTTGAGGAGGCCATCTTTAATATATTATTGATGCACTAAACCATTATTTTTAATAGCATTGTGCACTGGGAGAATGCTGCCAGTGGAATGGAAGCGTAGATGAAGATGAGTTCTGGAGTAATAATTTGGTAGGAAGTCAGTCTCTTTGAAGCGTCTCTGGCTGAGCATATGCACTCTTTTACTTTGTGCCATTAACTGTGGAGGAAGGATTTACTGCTGGAAATGCAGGATAATTTGACAACTGTTAATTAATTCCCATATTGGAAGAAGTCACGTGGATAGAACTTCACATGGAAATGTTTGCTTCTTTGTCAGACTTACCTAAATGAATTCCCTGTGGCAGTCCAGCACTGGACATTGTAAGCACATGGTTTGCTTTGTTTGAAGCAGTTCATGCATGATTTCCTCCTTTGCCTTCATTCTTGGTTTGGATTTCAGTTTGTTTTTCTTTTTCTCACCCATTAAACTGAAAAATTAGTGTCTTTTCCAACTTAAAGTCTCTGTAGGCAATTGCAAATCTGGAGTTTGTTATGCCACCAAATATCTAAGCCTTATGTCCCAGGAGTGAAGAATTTTCTCTCCAATTTTCCATTCTCAAAAGTATAAATTTTCAAACATCTTCCTTGCCAGCATGAAGGTTTGAGTGGGTCTCACCTGCCCCCAGGGGTGGGTGCACACGATGTGCTATTTCCACAATGACATCCCAAAGTCTGTGACAAGCCCAAAGGGAAGCAGGTAACCCCCTGAGATAGTGGAAAACTCATGAAAGAGATGTGCTAAAAATTTTGTTTTAGTACCCAAATTAAGGCTTCTGCAGTCTTTTTTAGCTCACCTCTTGCAAAGTGAAAACAGGGTTGAACATTGTTATTTACATGCATGTATTGTAAATACGGTCAAAGAAACTCTGCAGCCTGACATTACCCAGAGGAAATGAATCTGTTCCTCTCTTGTTTTGTGTTTTAAAAGAGAAATTCAGTGCTCTGCGTTGAGCTTTTCCCTTCAGAGGAAGTCTCTCCCACGGGCCCAGGGCTGTCTGAGGCTCTGTGTCTGCACATGAAAGGCGAAGGGAATGGGATATGACAGACTCTGCTGCTTGAGCTAGAAAGAAAAACCCAGCAAATTCCAGCAGTAGGAAGGGGGGCAGGAGGATAATTTCAGGCCAGGTTGGCAAATTTCACAGGCTCAAGTTTGATCGTATCTTCTGGCTGGTAAATTTAGAAGCCTAATGCATTACATGGATATTAACACCTGCTCTGATTGGATCCTGGTAAAGGTAATAGGATAACTCACCCTGACATGAATGCTGGGATTTCACCATGTGCATTCCCACTTCTCTGCAACACTAACACAGGTCCTGAGATCGCAAAACATCTCGCTGATGTTTAAAAAAGTCACAACTCTAATAACCCCTACAAACAGAGCATGACAGAACATGATAAAATAAGCAGGTGAATGTCACTGTTAATGTTGCTTTTCTGTCAAATCAGCAAAGCCAAAGGCTGCTGTTAGCACAGGGGTGGATTACTCGGCTCAAGTTCTGGATGTGTTCTTTTTCCTTGTCCTTCAGAAAAAAACCAAACCAGCACAAAAATATTTTATAGGTATTTCATACATAAAATACAGAGTTCTAAACCATGCTGCTACTCTTTCATTTTCCATCTTTGTCAATAAGCACCATATTTGTAACTTTTATTTTCTTTATTTCCCATCCTGAAATTCAGTCCCAGCAGCTCTGTTGTTAGATGAGAACTAGTGAAGTTAAAGCAAAGTTCTTGTTGGCTCAAAAGGAACAGAAAAGCTTGTAGATAATAGCTCCTCATTGACTGAAGTCGAAAGGCAATTTCAAGAGGTCTCTGATGTTCCTAATTAGCTTGTGTCCTTTAAAAAGCCACCCCAGGAAGCTAAAACCAAACCATGTAGATGGAAAACAGCTGAAAATCCTTCTCCTCAAAAAGAAAGTAGCCTTCACTCTGTCAACACTGCAAACCCTGACCCACTGTTCTCCTTTTCTTTGGGCTTCTATGTAAAATTATGAAATATTAATTATTACTCTTACCCACCAAGAGACTGATTTGTTCCCAAAGTAATGAAATAAAGCATTCTTATTGAAACAAGCAAAGTATTTCCTGCTGATTGTTCTGCTGGTTTAAGTTTAGTGTTCTGTAAAAATGGCAAGAGTATATTCCAGGGTGTACCAAACAAAATCTGGAAGTGACAGATTTTTTTCACAGAACTGAAATTCTCTCTTATGGCAAGCTCTCATCCTGAGAATCCTTAAAGGAAAACCAACTGAGAAATGAAAAGAAAGCACTGAAAAAAAAAGCATGGATTGTATGGTATTTATTGTAAGTCTCAGGGTTTTTCTTAATGTACTAAATCTACTTAATTATAGGGAATTGAAGCTTTGGATTGGATTGGTTTTTTTATATGTTACATGTATTCCTTGCATGAAAGATGTTATGCAAATATATCATCAGCTTTGGCCTTGGCTCATGTTTAAAAGCAAAATAATCTTTAAGCATGTTGGGATATGTGGAGAGAAAAAACACACTTGCCAGCATGGTACTGGGACCAGTTCTTGAACTGGAGCATATGACTGTGTGTGCCAACACTTGCGGGTGATTAACACTCTTCCTGCCCTTGCCTGCGGGGTCTTTAGCCCGCGGGAGGCTGATGGAATGCCAGGGCACACACCAGCAGTCCCTGCTCCCACGGGAGACCCAGCTGAAACCATCCCCCTTAACAGGGTGGCAGAGGCTGCAACCTGAGGAATTATCCAGCAGAAGGCTAAAAAATGAAAGAGGGAAGCTGACTCTTTTCTGATAAACTGCTCGCAGTTGCAGCATTGCGGCTTTCCTGCATTTGTATGGCCCATTGATCTTCTTCCAGGGAAATGGCATTTTAATTGCTGTGTATTCATTTTCTTTTCCTGTCACCTCTCCAAAGGAAGCTGCTGCTGCTTTGCCTGAGGAATTTCAGTCGTCTTTGTCAGAAGAGGCTCTTTGTTTTGTTGTTACAATTCTTTACCCGTCCGGTATCCGATACCGTCTCTCCTGGAATTAGTGGATAAGTGCCTCTGGTGTGGGTCATTAGTTCGGGTGCTGGTTGTGCTTAAGTGAATAAGCTCTGAGGGATCTCAGCTGAGCTGCAAGCAACCGGCTCAAATATTTGCATCCATGTCACGGTTAATCTGCAAATGTTAATTTGGATAAAAAGGAAAATGTATGCCTGGAGAATGCATCAGCTGCCACGTTTGCAGCGACGTTGGTGAAATATCGTGGAAAGGGCAGTAGTTTTGATGTTTTTTAAGTGATCCATGTCTTTAAGTGGGGGTCTTCCTTCCAATTTTACCTTCTCTGTTACTCTAGACAAAGCCAACATGGTATATTTCCTAGGTGAATCAGAAAATCATAGCAAAAATCATGTTAGAAAAATATCTGTTAGGATGATGAATTTCACTAAAAGTATCAGCCAAGCCTTAGGGATTTGAGTGGGCAACACCAGTTCTAAAACTTCTCCTTTATATGTTTTTAATTCTGAAATGTCTATTTTTTCTCCACAGTCATCTTCTTTGTGGTTTTTTTCCCCCATTATTTTCTATTTCTATCCATGGCATGAAGTGTTACTGTCAACCTTGTCACTTGTAAGCTGCTATACTACAGAGGTATATATTGAAATTTGTAGTGGAGGTGTAAGACTGTGGTGGATTTCTACTCAGTCTCTTGCCCAAGTTAGCTGGGTCAGTAAGAATCAGCTTGAGAGATGTAGATAATGTTTACTTTTCCTGTCCTTAGAACTGTTCCCTCCAGGGCTCGAGCCCTTACTGACGAAGGTTTGCCTGAGAGGTGGCGTGGTCTCGAAGCACCTTCCTTGATTCATACCTGGAACTAGCAATAAATGAAATCTGAATGTTTAAATTAATTTTTTGCCTTTAAAAAGAGCATTAATTTTGGAGAAGTATTACTGGCATTTGTGCAAAACTGCTTCTCCTTCCGTAAGTTCTTCGACGTGTAAGACAACAAATGGACAGAATATAGCCAAGGAAGCAGCTGCTCCTGTTACTCATTGTCTATCACAGCTTTTGCCTTTTTTTCCTTGAATTTTGTTGTTTGTCATTTCCTTTGAAAGATGGGTTAGTACAGCCCTTCCTTAGATTCAGAACACTTAAGAATTATATGAAAATATACTGAATATCACCTTTGTTTGACTACATAAAAGGTATGTTTTAAAGCCAATAGTCTTTTGACAGTAAGACAGCAAACTAAAGCACATATTTTTGGGGGAAAACACCCTATTTACGTAGCTGTCATTAATCATTCAGGAAATAACGAGCTGTGAGGAACTAATGAAAAATGTTTTGGAGATGCTTTGTGTACAAATGAGAGGGTGTGCATGATAACAGAAAGATAAAGCTAATTTCATAAAGCATCTCACAGTCTGAATGCATAGTCATAAATCAGCTGCAGTAGTGAGCAAAGGCAATAACCACACAAAACCTTCTGATCAGATACTGAGACCTGTCTGCTTATTTCATTATTTGACTTTTAGAGTCTTTATATCTGTAATAAATTTGTGGATTCATAGAAAAATACATATGGAAAGGACTACGAGGTGCCTAGTCAATGAACTTAGGCTTCCTGGAGCAGGAACAGCCGTTCATCACCAGTGGAGGGAGGATGGGACCATGGCACAGCACGGGTCCAGGACACGAGGGTGGGATGCAGGTGGAATGCTTTATTCACGTGTGCACCCGGTCTTTTATCAGCTCGGGAGGGGAAAGGGCCAGAACATAGGGCGGAGCATGGGGGGACAAGCGGGGGGACAAACCAGGATAGGGACACGGGCAAAAGAGGGAGGAACGTGGGAGGAACTGGGGAGAGAAGGGGTGAATGGAGGCTGTCCCCTCTCTGCAGCTTCTCCAGCCAATCCGCAGGAAGGCAGGGGAGCGGACAAGCCTGAACACTCCCGGGAAATACAAATTCTGGGGAAGCATACAATGTGTATATCCATAATAACTGTAAAGTCTGTATCATAAAGTCCTTTCAATCACTGTACATCTTTTTCCACTTCTGAGATTTTCCCCATTCTGATTCCTGGTCCTTGACATCTCACCCTTTCTTATTTGTTTGAAAATGTCTGTTGTGATAGTCCTCTTACAACCTGCTGTGACACAAGAAATAGTTAATAACAATACAAACAGAGAGAGCAAAATTTCAAAGCAAGTTAAAAAGGGTTTGTTTAAATGGACTTGGGGGAGGACAGATCTGCATCTTCCAAATCAGTTTGGACAGCTGCATCTGCTGAGTGACTCCCCCCTAAAAAATTGTTTCCAGCCCGAGATGCCACTGCTCCATGGTGTCTAAAAGCTTGGTGATAGTGGTCTTCTGTGGACTACGAGATCCTGGAAAGTAAACAGAACATGTTAGAAATGGTCTTTCTGCTTATACAGCTGGAAGGGAGAATTTAGGATTGGGGTCACGTGGTAAGGGCATAACTTGCATAATCCGTTCATCTGATTTAAGTTGAACTGCAGGGAATGGTAGTTTGAACAGTGTCCCTGGTAACTGCAGTGCTCACACGGCCTTCCGGAACCTCCGTGTGACACTGTGTGACATTGCCTCTGCCACAGGCGGGACCGTTACTCTCAAATATGAGGATGCTTTGCTATAAAGTCACTCTGCTTCCCGGTCACTGAAGTTCTTCCATGAAGAGGAGTGTCTGAAGGAAAAAGGGATTTTTCAGAAGTAGCTGTATATGTCATTGTTTCACTTAAGCATTGCAGTTGTGCCTTATGCAATTTTAATTTCTGTTCTGAGGATGTTGATTGCATCTGGAGCTGCATCCAACACTGAGTTGTTACAGGCTCATAAATATTCTGAAACTGCCAATGTTGCTGAGATGCTGCTGAAACCTTTTCAAGAATATCCATCTAATAACAATTTCCTTGGAAGGAAGTGCTTTCAGAAACCTGCCAGGGTCTGTTTAATGGGAAAGATTTAATAACATGGAGCAATTGGTGAGGCAGACAAATTAACAATGTGCATGAATTTGTATTTGCATGCTAAGTATGTGCCAGTGTTAAAATCCCTTAACAATAAGCTTGTTTTTCCACCTCCATAAAGCCAATTATTACCCACATTATGCTGCACTGAACTCTCTCAGTTCCCAGTCAGTCTTACACTTTACACTGAATGCTTATGTTATTTAAAGATCTGAAAATTTTTGATAATTTTGTGCCAGAAAAGAAAAGAAATATCAGAAATATCTGATAATATACAAAACTTCAGAGCTTATGTAGTAATGAGCTTATGTAGTTTATAGCTTCTGAGCAATGTAGTAACATTGTGTAATATGTGAAAATAGTATCTGATAACTCCAAACACAAACGTGTCTCTATGATCTTAACCAGGAGCAAAATTTCATCTCTTATGGTCCTGTCACAGTAACAAATTATCTTACAAAATAAAAATGGAGCAAGTTCAGTATCGTAATGCAATTATTTAAATTTGTTTGGCTACTAAATTTAGGGATTAGGAATGAGGGGAGAACAGGTAGAGCATTAGGAAAGTAACCTCCTTTGAGCTGTTTGCCATGAGATTAGAAGAGAGGTCATGAAACTGGGAAAGGTAAAGCATACAGAGTAGTTTTGTGCTCCCTTGTAAAACTGATGGTTTCAAAACCTAATAAATCCAACAATTGTTCCCATCTGCACGTGTATGAGATTTTAATTAAGACAACACGTTTGCTTGTATTTTTAAGGGTCCTTTACAGCGGTATTACATCACTAAGGTGCTCTTGATTTTAAGGAGTTTCTTCCTACTCATCTATTTCCAGAAAAGTAAAGGATTTAGCAACTTGTGTTCAGGGCAGAAAGGTGAGTTCAGCCATCGGGCATGGTGATGCTTTGCAGGGAGATGGAAACAATCTTTGTGGCCTTTTTCTAGGCACATCTGGACTCTAGCAGGTGTGCTGCTCTTGCTGGCCAAGAGCAACATGGGGCATTGACCCACCCCTCATTGCCAAGCACCACTGAAACCTTCCTAGGTACCCTGGAGCAGAGCACTCCCTGTAGTGTCAGATTTTAGAGAAACTCTTTTTTGGCAGGGCTGCCCTTGACAGAGCAGTGCAAAGCACCTCTCTCTCTGCCCTCTGTCTGCTTCGTGCTTGGGGATGTGGCTGCTGCTGGGCTTTGGGGATTGTACCACGAACGGGCAGAGTTAAGACATGGTCCCTTGAGGGCTGACTTGGCCCCTTTACTCTGTCATGGTCGTACTGGGAATAAAGTCCTGCTTTCTGCTTTGGAATATGACATGAAATGTTGTGGTTTGTGGTGTCCAGGGCACATCAGCCTCATTCCTTCTGTGCCAGGGCTGCTTGTGGTGTCAGAGTGTGCTGGTTTAGAGTTAACCAGCAGGGGAAATGAACTCAACTCAAAGGAGAGATTATAAGTCAGAATAACAATTTACTAAAATAATACAGTAAGTACAATCATACAAACAAACAATTGGTCTTAACCCACAAAACCCAAATGTATAGCCCAGTACCCTGGGGCATGAACAAAGTGGTGTTCCTTGGGCCCCGCTTGAGTCCAAAGTAAAGGGAGAGGGGAAGAACCTGCTGGTGGGAGAGCAGTTGCAGTCTGGTCAAAAGTGGTGATTGCAGTCCAGTTGAGGGTGGTCTAAGTCTGGTTGAGAGCGATGAGCTGCAGTCTTTCTCTGGATCCCACAGAGTGGTTAAAAATGTTCCAAGACTCCAAGATTATATATCCTCCAGTTCAGGCAGGAATGTTCAGTGCTTCCCTCAGGGTGGGGAGTTCCACAAAGGGTGTGAGGACAAGAGCATCCTCCTATCTCACAGGCCTCTTAACACCTAGTTTATAGCCTGAGGAGTCAGGCTCTATGGGCAGAGGGTGCGAATAGTCTGTTGACAACAGTTTCTGGGAAATGGCATGGAAGGCTATAGAATACACAGTTTTGGGTTACACCCATACCATGATGAACTGGTCTCAGTTGTCCTAACTAGGACACAGAGCATCGTGGCTAACGGTGCACGTGTGCAGTGGGGGTAGATTGGCACCTGAGTGGGCCTCGGGGCAGGGCACTCGCTTCACCTGCCCCAGCTCAGGTGTCTCCCTTGGCTTGGCAGGGCCCCTGTTTCTCTGCTGAACGCAGCCATGCAGTGCTGAAAGCATCCTCAGCCATGACAGTGAACCCAGCCCCTGCTGCCTGACGTGGGTGTTTTGTTTAACCATTCTGCTCCACACACTGCAGCAGCTGATGTCATTTCAAACTAAGAATGGCAACTGGTACCCACCTCCTTAGCTGTGTCATGTTGGGGCACCCCGTGATAAGCATGAAGCAGCGAGGCTAAGCTTTTTTACTGCCTTAACATCAGACTTTCCTCTTTTCTGTCATTTCCAGGAACTCTGATACAGCTGTGAGTGCTGATATTGTATTTACCTGCTCCTAATTTAAATGCTTCTAGGAGGAAGCAGTCCCTGAAGCCCACTTTTCCTCTCTATACTAAAACTAGATTAAAAACATAGGCAAAGCAGGCTCCCTTGGCCTTTTTTCCCCAGTGGAAGCAAAGCCCAAACCCTAGTGCATGCCTACTGATGATTTTACAGCTTAGAGCAATGTTTTTTTTTTACTTCTCTACAGTTTTCTCTAGAATACTAACTTAATTTTTTGCCTTCTGCAGGCACTTCTGGTTATGTATTTGAACTCCACAGATCTTGTAACATTCACCCTATGGAAATGTTTTGATCTCTACTGTTAAGAATAGTGTCTGCTTCACTTCTTGTTGCTCACAAGGTGTTTTCAATATTTTGGACAGGCCGTTGCTTGTTTCAGAGGTGTCAGTGTAAAAATAAAAGAACGCATCCTTAAAAAACAATTTGCAGGGAGATTTTTTTGGAAGAAGTTTGTATGTGTTCAGTCATCTTATTCAATGCACTTTATTAACTGAAATAAGGAGTTTTGTGCCGACTCTGATAAATCCAAACTGGATGGGAACTTCTGTGTTCAGAAGCAGCATGTTCAGTGCTAAAGTAACAACAGAAAATCCTAAAGGACTTATGGATTTTGTGGTACTGAATGTGCAGCCAAAATTTAATCTGGTCTTCTAAAGCTGTGAATCATCAGAAGATATGGACAAAGTGGAAGAATATTAAATTGTTGAATCATATTTGAAACTGAAATAAAGCCGAAACATCAGTTCCTTTATACCCACCCATGTACCTTCACACATACAGGCATGCTTTAACTGGGAAGAACATCCAGGTCTTTGCTTCTGTTGCCAGAGAAAAGTAGTTTGCAACTAATCCATATCTGGACAAGCTCCTGAACCAAAGATGACCCTTGATATCTTTCACACTTGAGCATTTCTATTGCTGCTGTAATTCTCAATATACATTTCTTCCTTTACCTTTCTACAACAGTAATAATGATATTACATCTTTTATTATACCCTAACAACAAAAATTATCCTTATCTGGCTGATTTGGTAAGCTGATTTTCCACTTCTGCTTCAAGGGTTCTTGAAACTCTAAGTCAGGGAGGTTTTGCTCTCTGGCAGTTTTAATGAGGTTTCACCAATGGCAACACATTGTCAGGTTTTGCAGCTGCATTTAACCCTTAGTTTACTCCTCTCAGTAAGTTTCAGACACATGAGAAAGATATCTCTAGCATTTATTCGGATAAATGGGCAGATGTTCAGCTGCAGTAAATTGTCACATGGATTTACCCCATGCGAGTGTTGAGCTCTGATAATTAGCTTAAACAGTGTTTAAACCCTTAGATTTGTTTTCCTGAGGGAAAACTGAATTTCTGTTAGATGAAATGTTAGTGGCAAAAGTGTTCTAAAGAGTATGAATATAAATGTGAATTTGAGTTTGCTTATTTCATAAATTCCTTATGTAAATTACGTCTATCTGCTAAGGGAGTAGATAAAATGCAGTGTGACCCTGAAGATAGTGCAGATGGCACATTACAGGCAGCAACTATTTGAAATATTAGTTCTGGTCAAAAAAATTGCAGGCAGAACATGTGCTGAGTTGTGTTCCTGTAAAATTCAAGCCTAATGAGAAAGTTTGCAAGTAGGCAAGGGACATAGCATATCTCTAGGAGAGTCAGATCAGTCATTCATCCCAACTGGGAATGTGCCCGGAGAACATTTTTTCAGGGAAGTTGTACAAGCAGAGGTACTGCTGATGAATGCTGCTTCACATCCCACTGGAACTGAAAGGCAGTGGGGAAAGGAAGGAGCAGCCCCTGGGCCGTGGGATCGGTGTCCTTTACTGGGACACCTGTCCAAGGACTCCCTTGGACATAGGAACACATGTAGCTTAAGCAGGCTAGATATAATACCCTCTTTATTAATTGAACAATTAATAAGTCTACAGTATGTCACAACATCTCCTCAAACTTGGGAATGTCTGCAGGGAGACATTTGCTGATGTTCTTTCATCCTCTTAAAGCAGCAAGCTGAAAATCAAACCTTTAATTTACAATCTGAAGTGATACAGGTTAATAGGCACTAGAAAGATACCAAGCATACCAAGACTTTCAGAAACAGGTTATCCAAAACACTAGGAAATGTAGCATTGATACACAACAGGAAAGGAGGAATGGATACGCTTGCAGCCCAGAAAGACAACTGCAGCCCAGGCTGCATCCCCACAGTGTAGGCAGCAGGGTGAGGCAGGGGACTGTGCCCCTCTACTCCACTCAGGTGAAACCCCACCTGCAGTGCTGCCCCTAGCTCTGGGGCCCTCAGCACAGGAAGGTTATGGACCTGTTGGAGAAAGTCCAGAGAAGGCCACAGAGATGCTTTGAGGGCTGCAGCACGTCTGCCACAGAAACAGGCTGGGAGAGCAGGAGGTGTTCATCTGGAGAAGAGAAGGCTCCAGGCAGACCTTAGAGCCCCTTCTGGTGCCTAAAGGGGCTCCAAGAGGGCTGGAGAGGGGCCTTGGGCAAATGCCTGCAGAGACCAGACAAGGGGCAATGGCTTTAAACTGAAAGAAGGCAGATTTAGATAAGATATTGGGAAGAAATTCTTCCCTGTGAGGTTGGTGAAGCCCTGGCACAGGCTGCCCAGAAAGTTGTGGCTGCACCATCCCTGGCAGCGTTCAGGTTGAATGGGGTTTGGAGCAATCTGGTCTAGTGGAAGGTGTCCCTGCCCACAGCAGGGGGTTGGATTTAGATAATCTTGAAGGTCCCTTCAAACCCAAACCGCTCCATGACTTTGATATTGTCCACCTGATTTGGGTTTCCCTGGCCTTCCCAGGAAGAACAAAGCACCTGTCTAAGGGGAAATACTAACAGTGGGCTCTTTGTGTACTTTTAGCTCAGGCAAAGCTTTGGAACGTAGCCCAGGAGCCGTAGACAAAAAGGCAAAGCTCTATGGCAACTGTGTACATTTTCGCCTGGCTGTAAAGCTTAGGTTTGCTTCGCTGCAGTTCCTGCTACCGCTGCTTTGCCACCGGGGGGGCTAAAGGTGTCTCTTCCTGGTGCTCCGGTGAAGAGCAGCGCCATCGTGAGCTCAGTTTAGGCAAGGGCGTGGACTTCCAGTTTAGTTCTGTGGAAGTTGAGGGACCTGTGGGACCTGTGCGGAGCATCCGTGACTGCTTACGGAGCTCACTGCTGTGTGTTAGTGTCTCCTTTCCTTCCAGTAATGGAGCTGTACTGCCAGAAACTGCAGACCTTGAGGAGACGAAGAGGTTATTTGTAGTATTTGAAACTTTTACTGACCTAGTGAATTAGGATATATGACATACGTTCTTGATGGAAGCAGCCTGACAGTGAGACCACCAAGTTCAGTTTGTTTCTCCCTGATGGCAACTCAGAAATGATGCACAGGTACACCTTAAGTAGGCATGAGGACTGCTATGATTTACTGTTTTAAGTAGGTCGGGTACTTTTATGCAGCTAATGCGAAACTAAAAATGTAACTTCTGTGTTGAAAGTGTCTCATAATATAGACATTGGATGCTATTTTGAATCCTCTAAGTAACAAAGAATCAGAACACCTACATGAGGTGGTTTTTCTAGTGTTTACTTCTAATCCTCATTTAAAAAAAGTTCCTCCTTTGCAATTACTTTCAGCCTCCAACAGCTGCAACTTTTTCTGCTATTTTTGAATGGAAAGCTACCTAAAATCTTAGGTTATTTTCCCATGGAACCTGTCATAATGTGTTGTAAGCTGTTGTAAACCATAATCAAGTAATCTCTGTAACCTTTCTTGAATAAGCCAAAGTAGCCTGAGCTTCTCAGAAGTTTCACTGTGATGATTTCCAAAGGTTTTAATTTTTCATGCACATACCTTTTTTAATTTTTTTTTATTTCTAAAGCACACTGAAAAATGGGCACAGGACTTGGTTAATACTTTTTGCAGAAGTAATGGACTCTCTTTACCAACCTGATGTTCTTCTGGTTATATTTTAAACAATATCAGCTCTAGTGTTATTCTGCAAGGTAATTATTGATTCACACCTGGCAAGGCTCCTAAGAACTTGTTGGGGTATGGATTCTGTGTTATGGGGTATATGATCTTTCTTTTATTAGCACTCAGTGAAGTTAATCAATTCCTAGTACTCATTTAAGTGTTGACATTTGTTCTCTAACTTTTCCTCAGGATTGATTTCTGCTTTGTAAAAATTCCTTTTTAGAGATTTATGGGCCAGATTAATGACAACAACAAAATTAGGAGTGCGAGATCCTTAGAGCTCTGGGTTTTAGTGTGTAGGAGATCAATAGGGGCATGTTGTTCCTGAGTCGGGTGAGGTTGGGGTATCTAGTACAGCACAGCTGGGAAACACAAGCAAGAAGGGAGCATGGAAGTGAAGCTTGGGTTAACAGGTGTGGGTCTTGTACCTTAAAAGACTTGAGAGGAAATTCTGTATTTCCAAGTGATTTGAAAATAAATATAAAATAACAGAGTTGTCTGCAATTTTGAACAGTCGCACAAAGTTGAGTCAGAATAATACCCGAGTCAGGGGAGCTTGTTTATTCTTGATTCATGAAATAGTTCTAGCCCGAAGGAAAGGACAGACTGGGCTCCAATGTGTCCCAGAGATGGGAGGGTGAGGAACTGAGGGTAGTGAGTTTGCAACTTCCTGATCAGCTGAGAGAGTGCTGAAGTTGTGACTGGTGTATTCATGGAGGATGGTAGGAAGAGACCCAGGCAACTTGTACCACAGAACTGCAGGCTGGCTGTGAGGGCTTCTGGATGCTACCAAATCCGGGCCCTTTTCCGACTCCTGATCACTTTTACTGGTGTCAGTTTTCCACACTGGGTGAAGTGCTTTACTGGGCAGAGGACTACACACTTGTTTCCCCCAAACAGAATCGTCTACAAACTTCTTTTCTCTGGATTCTGGCTGGCTGGGAAGAATTTCCACCCTGCCTTTGCAGTCACAGGAAATATAACTTCTGCAACTTCATCTTTGGTGTGTTTACAACCTTTGGCTGTTTCCATTAATAACACCCTCTTTTGTCAGTGTTTGGTTAAATCATACATAGTTGATTTCTTTGTTGCTGCTTTCTGAACTCCATCCAGTTTTTCTTTTTTGTTTCCTCCTCTTGAAGTGTCAAGAAGTAATTATTCTGTCTTCTCAGGGACAATGGAGAACCCAGGAGGTAAATTGAAGTATTAAAGTAAGAAAGAAGAATGGAAACAGGTTTAAATGTTGAGCTCTGCATGTATATTTCAAACCAGTATTTGTAAATCAGAAACAGAAATATTCTGCAGAGCTTTTATGGTACAGCTGCATCTATATCCCTTTCTAGACAGTATTTCTGCAAAAGGAGACGAATTACGAGATGGACAAGAGGAAGAGGTTTAGGTAGCATAAAGAGAGTGAGTGCTTTGGTTTTGGGGAGCTCTTTTTGCTGCAGGCCAGGGAGCTGAGCACCACAGGGTCTCTGAGAAGCAAGGAAGGGATGCTGGGGGCTGTGTGTCAGAGAAGTGTATCAACCAGAGTGAGGGAGGGAAGGGGGGTTTGGCTGGGTGAAGAAGAGGATTATGGCAGTAAAGGTTCTTCTCAAATTGAATAACTTCATGCTAGCACTGGAGAAGTTTATGTGCAAGAGTTTCTTCTCATAGAAAGGGACCCACTTACTCATAGGTTACCGACAGATATGGACACAAATATTTTCATGGTTTTTTGTCAAAAAAACCAAAAAGGTTTATGTTTTGTAAGAGGTGTATGTTTTTTAGTGAGGGCATTTGCTTCCCCAAGGAAATTAGTAACTGAAAGTAAAGGTGAGATAAGAAATTTCAGCTAAAAATTATTTTGGACAGATTTTCTTGGGATATTAAATAATTCTTTCATATCATCATTGGCTTCTCAGAGCAAAGATTAAGTAATATAAAAGGCTTGTAGGAACATAACTTTTTCTCTACTTTCGGGGATTGCTTGTTAGCAAAAGAGTCCCTAGAATCATCAGATTCTTTGCCCTATAGTGTATTCTTACACAAAGAAGTCAGCAGGATTGGGTGGACTCAGTGGTCTAGAAATGCTATTAGCCTAAGAAGCTAGCTTGATTATCTTTTTCAGCTTCAGTACACTTCTGAAAAATGGAAAGGAGAATGGAAGAAAAGGAAAGGAAATGGAAGAAAACAGGATATTTAGATTCTATGTATACAAGGATATACGTAGCTCTTGCTGGGTGTTATCTGCAGAGACAATTAGGAGAGAATGTCTGAAAAAAGAACCTTTGGGGCTTTCTGGAATACCTTTTGCTAACTAAAAAGTGTGTCATGTTGGCTATCCCGTGTGAAATCAGTCATAGGGATCAGAGAGTGGGTGTCCACCATGAAAGCTTTCACTGGAATGTGTGTAAGCAGTCAGGGGCAGAGCAAGCTTGGTGTCTCAGTGCCCCAGGCAAAGACACGTAGAGCTAAGCCATTAAACAGAAAATAGGAGCCACATTCTCTGTGTGCTGGCACTGTGCCTATTCAAACAGAATGTATGAGAGTACCACATAAATATCCATGTTTTGTGGGCAGTCGTTTAATCACAGTGAGGATTTCTGTGTTCATAAACAGGAAAAGCAGGAAAGCAGAAGGGGAGGGTTGAGGAGAAGAAGTCACCTTGTTTATCAGTCTTCAAATCAGAGCCCCAGCAGCATGTGCCTGTGCAGGGTGCCCTGCAGTCACCTCCACCCAGAAAAGGCAGCTCCCTCCTGCCCAGAGCCCAGGTAGTTTAGTGCTGCCCTGAACTGCCTGCTCAGTCCTCCCGTGAGTGGTCATTGTTTCCCATTGTTTTCGCATCTTTGAACTCCTTCAGCTCTCAGCACCTGGCCATTGGTGAGCTATCCCTAACCCTGGGGTCTCCTGTATCATCCTGGTTCCCTCTTTCAAGGCCACACTTCTCACCTTGTTCGTTTATGTCTACTCTGCATCCTGGTCTCAGCGATATCCCATTGCCACCATTGCTCAGTGCCATGTCATTAGGCTGGTGCTGTTAATGGTTCATCCTGCACAGAATAACTGCTCACTGTCCATACCAAAGCTAGGGTTGCCCCACATGATTATACAAAGCTAAGCAAAGCATAAAAAGCCACCTAGTCATTAAGAAAATGCTGGTAAACAAACTGAAATACTGCTCCAGGCAGGCCAGGAAAAATCCAGAGAAAGCAAACTCAGTTGTCAGGCTTTGCAGTAAGCCTGTGGCTGGGAACTACTGATGGCAATCCTGCATGGACTGGGGTAAGGGGCACCCTTGCCTCTGAGCATCTCCATCAGGAACCAGGGCGGTTGGTGTTTAAAAAAGAGAAGCTCTTTCCCTTTTGGTAAGTGCTTTCTCTCTGAACATTAAGGAATGTTGTATCTCTCAAGCTTTGCAACAAGAGATCTTCCCAGGTTTTTGTGCATTATAAAAATCATGGGCTGTTACAGTGATTTTAGTGAGAGAAGATTGAGCTTTTGCCACTGATTGTTTTTATGTTCAAAATAGGGAGTGGCACTTCAGTAAAATCTTACAAAACAGAAGCTGGTACAAGGTGCCTGCTTTGTACTCAGGGAATTGAAACAACAAAATGTCACCTCCTTCAGCTCCTTCACCCTGGAAGCAGCACCCTAAATGCCTTATCTGGTGGTGGTATTATTGACATACCACCCGTGGCTGCTAGCCAAATTCATTGTAATATGGACACTAAGAATGTAATGGGACACAAGTGCAATTAATGCTGCAAATGACATTTATATGACAGTCTTAGAAAATGTTAGAAATAGGAAGTGCTACCCGGGAGTTAAGAGGAATGTATTGAATGGCTGAAGAATGCAGTGGAAATGCAAGGTAAGGAAGAAGGAGGATTGGGTAAGAACTGGGTTCTCTCCTGGGAAAGGGCAGGAGAGAGTCCTGGTATGACAAGTGCTATTTGTAGGCCAGCACTCAGCTGCAGAGACCTACCACTCCCAAAGGCAGCCAAGGCTCCTAAGTACCTTTAGCAGGTAACTGGGAGAGCCTGGGGAAGAATCAGTGCAGCTGCTGCTGTGAGAGCTGAGTTGCTAAGGGGAGGCCTTTTCCTTCATCTGTTTTCTTTCTGAAGTTTGCTTCCAGTTTGAATGAACTCTGTGACTTTATGAGTAATGGGAATAAATGTGGCTGTATTGGGTCTGGCTGAGCTGGGGTTCATTTCCCCACGGCAGCCCTCCCAGTGCTGTGCTTTGCACTGGCAGCTGGAAGGGTGTTGATAATGTTGATAACACCCCAGTGTTTTGGCCACTGCTGAGCACAGCACCAACACTGGGACATTCCTTCCTTAGCTGAGGGCAAGATCCTGGGAGGGGACCCAAGTAGGCCAGCTGAGCCCAACTGACCCAAGGGACATTCCAGCCCATGTGAGGTCAGCTCAGCTCTAAAAGCTGAGGCAGGGAGCAGGAAAGGGGCATTCATTGTCTAATGGCTGCCTGCTGAGGAACCGTCCCACGTCCCCAAGCCCTGCTCCTGAATTTTATTTCTTCTTCTTTTTTTTTTTTTTTTTTTTCCTAGAGACCATACCAAAAACTCTGCTATACAGGTGTCACTCTGTAGCCAGAGACATGAGCGTGGATGCACCTCTGTCAGCATGAAGGTGCTTTGTTCTAGTGGAGTTTATCTTGCTTGCTAGACAGGAGACATTGCCTCAATAGATGTGGAATCTGTACCTGTGTGGTGATTTTTCCCTGTTTGAGTCTATGTAAAGAAGTACAGTTTGACAGCACAGGTAAGCCACTTGTTGTGAGAATTCAGAGAGAGTGACTTTGTGTCGTCATAATACCATGCTTCTCTAAAAATATACATGGACTGCTTTGTAATCTGCCTGTGTCTAGAAATTGCTTCACTTCCTACTGCACCTCTCTGGATGGAGCAGCTACTCAGTGATCCATCATTCAGCACAAACCCATCATGCCCTGACACTGTGCAGGATATGCCCCTACCAAGAAAGGCAGCGTAGCCCCCTACATATAGAGGAAACTGTGAAAATAGAAAAAATTGGAAGCATTTTATTTCAACATTTATCGTTATGTTTTCTAAAGCGGGATAAGTTGTATGTTTTTGGCAATCAAGTCATGTGGACCTAAAATGTATAACTGTTCTGAAAACTTAAATGTTCTGCTGTCACTGAACTTGAACTGACTTTTATTGTTCCTGTGATTGCCCTCAAAACATCAATTTTGTCCTGCACTAATTTTACATCTGTCCATCTCTGTGATTTCTTTAAGCTGTGAGCCAAATTGAGGCCAACACATGTATCATAAACAGCAAAGCATTTAATTCTGGTCTTCATTTGCATTCGGTTTCATATGCTTCTAAGGCCTCTGCAAGCACTCTGGTATCTATACATTTCAGAGAGGAAAATACAAATCTGCCACAGACAATTTGCAGGAAACAAATCTTTGTAAAGCAATAACTCGACAAAAGATGTATCTAGAAGAAGCAATGTCACAGCAATTGTTAATGGCCAGAGCCTGGTAACAGCCGTGAGGAATGTTGTTCCAGTTTAAAAATGGATGAGAATATAATCAAGTAAATCAGATCTCAATAAACAAGAAGCCAGTTAAAAGCCTCATAAACAATTAATGAATGAGAAAAAGATTGTTGTGGAGCAAACAATTAACCAGAGACAGAGCTGAAAAGTAGTTAATGACACAGCCATAATAATCATGACTTCTAATGACAATAAATTCAGGAAGACAATGCTGTCTTGCATTCTAGCATGGAAACATTTAGAATTCACATTATATTATTTTAATGCAGAATTTTTAGAACAGAGTCTAGTCTTGCAAGGATATTTCTCTGCTGTTATGATAGCAAAAAAAAAATTATGTTACAAATTTCTAAAGATGTAAAACAAAACATTCATTTGTCAGAACTGTGGAAAGCTAAATCCCTAGTGAGTGCCTTTCTCCTGAGCCCCTCTTTGTCTAAAGTACTGGGTTTCTTACATATCCCCTTAGTTATATTGTAGAAAATTAAATATGAATAAAAATATCTGAGCTTATTTGGAAACCTAGCTGAGGGGCAATTCATGAGCTAGAGCAGGGAGCTGGAGCCTCGGTGGTTTACTTGCAATGGGCTTTGGGCTCCATTTCCATTGAAGGAGTATCTGGAAACCCAGGAAAACGTGGATGAATCTTGGACTTTATCTGTGGATCAAGACTACGGCTTTCTTATTTTTGGCTGTGCAACAGTGAGCAGCAAACGGAGTAAAACCAATTTCCAGGGCTTTTGCAGCTTTCTGGTTATTGGCATTTTCTTTTGATGTTATCAAGCAACCTGGTAGAAAACCTGACAGGTTTTTCATGGGAATTTAGAAGTCAGGATTAATCCTCACTACTGTATTTTGGGAACAGGAGGAAAAAAAAATTCAGCAAAGCCAGTAAGTTGCCACAAAATGTTTTTGCTTCAGGTAAGTACTCTTTTTAACAAAACTGAGTTTGTTAGAGCATGCTCTGCCTTTGAGGTGACCAAAATTCCTCCTTTTTAGAAAATGAAATCACTGGTTACTATTGACTGCTAATACATACCCACTGAAGAAGGGATATTTTTACCAATTCAAATTTGTTTCAGTCTCTCTCTCTGTTTTGCTTATGCAGGCCCTCATTCATCTTTGCTCTTCCTTTTTATGAGGCACAGAGTAGAAGGCTCAAAATAAAGCTGTACTTTGGTCTTTTGAGTTCTTAGGACACTCCTTAAGATGATGAGCTAGAAACAGAATTAATAAAGATGAGGACTAAAAATAATATTTAACTGAATAATTTGAAATGAGATCATAATGAGTACTAAAACCAGAGCCCAGTGACGTCGGGGCCCTATGGACAGGCTTTTTGGCATATAAAGAAAAGTGTTCTACAACTGCCCTCACTGGAATTTGCATGTATTCCAGAGGGTAAAGTAAATGTATCTCCCCAGTAAAATACTGGACTCTTCTGTCAAACCTGGAATGATGATGAACACCATGATGTAGCATCATTTTGTGTGTTTTCCTGAACTAAGAGCCAGAACAGAGCTGCTCATTCTGTGCATTGGGATGGGTCTGAGGAAACAGCTCTTGTGCTGCAATCTGCTGGTTTGAAGTGAGGCTTCTGTTGCAGCCTGTGTGGCCACTTTGGGAAATACAGGAGAGATGGTTCATTGACTCATCACTTTCCTCTTGATGTAAAGCTGTGGTTTTCAACCTTGTTTTTAGTAAAATGCAGATCAAGTTATAAATTCATATATATATATATATATATGTATATATAATATTAAAAAGATGATACCTCAAAATACTGCTTAACACTGGCTGCTGCTCCGAGCTGAAACATGAGAGAGGAATGCATGCCTGTTAAAAGGTTGACCTGCTTGTTCTCAGCAGGCTTTTGTGTCCCTTGCCACTTATAGAGGTCCCAGAATTTAATGAAATTAATTTTTTTTTGTAACCATTACCTCATGGGAGTTGGCTAGTCCCCAACAAGCAGTCCTGCTGAACTTTGTACAAAATTCTGTCCTGACTGTAACTCCTCTGTTTTCACTCGTTGCAGGAACTGTGCTGCCTTTGTTTCAGTCTATAATTGTAGGTTTTCACTGAAATCTTCTCCCACATTTGTGCTTGATCTGCAGGAGGAAAGTTTTTATTTATTTAACTGCACTATTTGGATATAACAGTGAATATTTGGAGGGAGCTGCTCAACTTATGGCACTGAGACCACTTTCACATAGCTCCAGCTCAGAGAATATTGTTGCAAAATCTGCTAAATAGCAGCCTGAGTAAAACAGAGCACAATAGTCATTTGAGGCCATTTCCAGAGCTTGCTACTCTCAGGAACCTATGGATATTTACAGCACAGTAAATTTTGTTGCTCTTCATTGTACCGTGCTCCCAGTCTCTTACCCTTTAGGAGAGAAATCAGTACCTCTGAGCGGATGAGGACCATGGGAAATTGTGGGAATTGCCACGTCGGGTCAGTGCTCCTCCCTTTGGGGTGTGTGTTTGCTTTCTCAGCAGTAGTTTCTACAACAATAGAATATCAATACTTTATACTTCCAAAGCCATCTTCTGAAAGGTGAAACTAGAGTTTCTTGCAAATTCTGTTAGAGCAACAAAAAGCCGTGATATTAGATCTGCTAATGAGAAAGTCTTCTCTATTTAAACTAATTCTGGGGCTTTTCTCTGAAAAAAACATTTTTGGTGCCTGCCTATCTGTTATTGAAAAATCTCCATTATAATCCACGGCTTAAATTATCAGTATTTTCAAAATTAACTGGCTTGCTCCTCTCTTCCCATAAAGGCAATTCCTGTTCAAGTTTTCCTAGTTTTTACGCCGGGTGTGTTGAACTCAGAAGCTGGCTGTGTGCTGTATTTCCTTATTGATGGCTGTGATGGCACAGCACACCCTGCTCACAGGAGGTGGCAGTGCCTGCAGATGAGGCTTTTTACCTCTTCTCCTGAAGCCTTTCCCAGTGGCTTCAAGGGGACTGGGTTTTGCATTTTGTATCCCAATGAAGGTTTTGTCCATTGTTAATCAAATGCAAGATGTTCAAACACTTGTCCATTTTTAAAATTTAGCTCATTTTTCTCCCCAGAAGGATGATTAAAAGTCACTGAATTTACACTTATGTGACATTAGCAATGTATTCTATTTAAAAAAAAAAGAAACAACAAACAAAAAAAACAATACCCACCCCTGTTATTTCAGCCTTATATCAAAGTGTTGCCAAGTTCCTCCTTGGGGAGCTGGACCAATGCAGTGCTGTGTGCAGGCAGAGGAGAGGGATGGAGTCTAGAAGGAACAGATAGTGGGCTCATTGGAAATGAATTTGTCATAATTCATTCTGGATTGAATCTGTCTTTCTGATTTGAATACTACGTGGGTTGGGGTTGGTTCATTTGTTTGTTTTTGTTTGTTTGTTTGCTTGTTTCCCTCCGATGTGTCTAGAAGGAGGAAAGCTGCAAGGCATTCAAAACACACTAGGGGAAAGTGTCAAGTTAAATACCATCAGGGCCATCTCAGCCGTCAAGACTGTCATTTCCTATTTTGACTCCCAGTGATTTTTTCTGTAGACATGTGAACAGAGGAGTGTTTAAATACTGGATCATTTCACTGTGTATCTGAGTATTTCTTGATTCTGTGATAGTGATCAGCTACCCTGTGGTCACTGCAAACACTAAGGCAGTTAATCCTTTACTCGGGTGTCTTAAGATAGATAAATAATATTTTCCAGAGTTGTAGCCCAGTTATTTAAGTGGGTTTTGCTAAAACCTTAATTTTATAGGCTATTTTCAAGTTGAAATGGCCAGGTTGGATGGGGCTTGGAGCAACCTGGTCCAAGTGGAAGATGTCCCTGCCCATAAGAGGAGGTTGGAACAAGATAGTCTTTAAGGTCCCTTCCAACTCAAACCGTTCTGTGGTTCTGTGAATCTGTCTTGATTACTAAAGCTCAAGGGGAAAAAAAATAGTATTTACTAAAGAATATATTATAATTTATGTGTTTAAAGTACTTGCAACAAAGAAAAGGTTGCAAATATGTATGTGCCACAGCAGTGGCTACTGTACAGTGGGGCTGGGAGAGGTCCAGGCTGAACCCGAGTGTTTTGCAGCTCTTTTTCAAACTAATGTACAAAAAGGAGAAAGCTGTCCTGTGACCTCAAGGCCATGTGGGAGAACTTTATTAAGCAACACTGCTAACGTGCTTTGCTTCACAGCTACTGGGTCAGCATGCAGGGGAATGCAAGTCAAAGAATTTAAGCTGTCTCTCAAGGCAGGGTGAGCTTGGAGAGAGCTCCAGTTTGAACAAATGTAGAGTTTCTGTGAATTCTTCATGAATGTCAATAAATACTGAAAGTAGGGGAATACCTTAAAGGTTTCGTTTTAGTTCTTTTAAGGGATTTTTCCTTATCTTAATTCATGCAGAGGTAGAAATGCTAATGAAACCACTCCCCCATTATGCTCAGTGGAGCCTAATGTGTCAGTGAGCATGTCTATTAACTGACTCATGGAGGAATGGCAGTGGAAGGGGCCCTGGCATGTCCAGTGATAACTTTCAGCTCAGTAATTCAAATATTTGGCAGGTCAATTTGTAGGGTCCTGTCCCCTTTATTTTCAGCTGCCTACCCAATTTTGGATTATTGTTAGCAGTAACAGAAATCTTCATCTTTGATGTATTCTTTGATAGCTCTACAGAAGAGCTGTTCTGGGTGGTTCTGACAATAACAACTTGTTTTCTGGAAGAGAAATGTTGTACTGAAGTTAGTCTGCTCCCTCTGAAATCATAGTGTCCTGCCTGGTTTGCACACAGCTCCAGCCCTTTCCTGGCCAGGGAATATCCAGCTGCCAATCTCTGCTTTAGGCTTCGCTGGCTATGGAGCGTTGCCAGCATTCCCTGCCCAATACCTGGGATGTGACACATTCTAAATTGTACAGACTCCTCCACTCTGTCATATACTGCAGTGACCGGTTGCAAAAGGTAAGAATCACTCCAGTTGCACAAATATCAATCCTGATTGAACCCTTTTAATTCCAAAGCAGATATTTCAGATAACTACTCCCTTTTCTCCTCCTAAATGCTTCTAGTAGCTGTTTGATCCTTTTGAAGTCTTGTATTTTTAATTCAGTCTTTCTGAAGCTCGTTAGAAGCAGCTAGCAATCCTGGCCAAGCCCTCTCAAATAAATGAGTTTGAAAAGCATTTACTGTTCTCCTAGTAATGTTAAATTACTGTTTAAATAGGGAAAATTAGATCCAGGACTTAATCTCTCATCAATATCCTCTCATGTGACAGTGTCAGCTCAGGATTGCTTTAGTCATTGCAATTTCAATAACACTTGTATTTGGCAAGAAGGGCTCTGTTTCTATTACAGAAGAGTTCATAGTGTTGGGCTGCCTTTATCAGTTGGTCCATTTGCATAGTAACTTGGTGCTCCTGGTAATTCTAAGCCCAGGGAAAGGTGGTTTGGCTGCAAGATCAGTTTTCCTGATAGGTGAGATGGTTTGTAGACACAACGAAATAAATGAGCCTTGAAAGAGAAGTGGTTTAAGTTTGGCTTGCCTAAAGAACTAGGGGGTGTAAAATAAATTATGCAGATCCTTTAGAAAGGATTTTCCATTCTGAGTGTTTTTCAGATTTCTCCCAATCTTTAAATAACCACTCCCATTCATAGTCACTGGCTGTATTTCTGAAATAGAGGACAGACATGAGTGTTGTGCCTTTGGTTACATCTTTAAGGCAGTGTGTTGGTCTTTGCTGGAGCCAGGGGATCCAGGAAAGCAGGCAGGTTGTATGCTCATCCTGGCATTTTCTTAGCAATGGTCCCATATTCTAGGAGTGTTGCAGCTCAGAGAAGGTCTGGAACACTTAGAGGCAAATAGCTATGGGATAATTCATCCTGATATATCCTTTGCTGTGAGCATTACCAGATCTTTTCTGACATTTGGGGGGGAATTTCAGGCAATAGCCGGACATAAACTGAGTTCATGTGTGGGACCAGAGATTTCTGTAAATCAAGGAGATATGAAACCTCTAGGCCGATCCCATGGCAGCTCCTTAGGTCCTTTCTTCCATCATATGATGGCAGGCAACCATGAAGGAGAAATGGAAATCCAGCAATATGGATGCAAGCTTCATCTCGAACACCCACTGTTGTGAAACATCCCTCGAAGTCCTGCATGAAATCTGTTGTGCAAGAGCAGAAATCCCATTTGGATATTTGTGCCCTGCATGGCAAACAGAAGAGATAAAGGGCATCACTGATGTCAGTGGGCAGCTGCACAGGCAAGGAATGTGTGAGGCAGGATTCCTGGATGATTCCCATGCAATGGAGGCAAATAAAATCCTTTCAGCATGTCTGCCAATTCTTTATTCCACAGCCCAGAGAACAAATCTATTCTTGGGAGCATGGGCAAGATAGCCTACCCAAACACCTGAAGACTTGCCTACAGTGTGGAGTGGAAGCACATGTCACTCAGCCAGTCTCTTGGAAAGGAAAAATCAAGCAGTCCAGACCAGCCATGGCAATCAAGATACATAGTGGAGGGGATGGTAGGAAGTGGGGGGCACGTGTGGAGAGGGAATAAACAGAATATCTCTAGCCTTTATTTGTCTGAGGACATTTTTCCTGATGATGAAGGAATGTGTTTGGCTTGGATCAGAATAGTTTCCTGCTGCTTCTGCTTCTCTTTTTACAAGTTTGTACCAGTTTTGTGTTACCTTTTTATGATGCTTCTGCTTCTTTTTGCAAGTTTGTGCCAGTTTTGTGTTACCTTTTTACGATGCCCTGGCAGCTACTGCTGTCATGTCAATAATCTGCTTCTGAACAGATGCACTTTCTGAAAGGGGTAAAATTCTACAGGAAGTGGATTTGCTTGAACCAAGTAAGCTGTCACTGAAAGATTGAGCAGAAGAGGCTGAGAACTGGCAGGAAAGGAAAACATCTCTCAAACAGCAGCAGAAGGGAGTGTTTCTGTCTTTTCTTAGTTTTGTGTCTTAAGGTCCTGTTTCTTCTGCTTTGTGTTCCCCTTTAGCCCAGGCCTTTGTGTCTGCTGTCTGTAGTGCACAGTGTGGCCCTTTCCCTTTCCTGAGGCAGGAGCAGGGGACCTGCTGCTGGAGTTTGTTGGCTGTCCCTGTTGTGCTTTTGCTTTGCTACTCTGCTAAAAACAAGGGTGATGCTCTCTGAGTGGCCAAGCAGAGCAGTATGATACTCTGGCTGTTCTGTCAGATTATAAACTGGGCCTTTTTAAGCACTAATTATTCTCTGTCAAGTTGCTTGTTTTTATTTTCTCCTTTCAGGGAAAACAAATGCCTGAGCTCCACAGGCAATAGCAGTGGTACAGCAGAGACAAGTTCTGATAAGGCATCTCCTGAAGATTGCTGGGATCTTGCTAGATGATCACATGCACAGCTAAAGGGTTTTCAAAGTACTAAATAAAGTTGTTCCTTTTGGTTGTTCCAAATAGGTGGGATCAATCATTTCATTCAGAAAGAGAAACACATTTCTCTTTCGTTTCTAACCAGTATAGTATAAATTTATGTAACTGAAACCAAGTGTTTGCAAAATATCTGTGTTGGACTCAGGCTGAAAAAATTAATGAATTTAAAGTATTCTGCCATTGGAGAACTTCAGTCACCGAACAAACAATTTGTTAACGAAAAACCTCTCTCAAGGCAAAATTCACTTACTAATTATTCACAGAGCTCTAGTGTAATGATGCCTCTGTGGGAAAAGTATGGCTGATGAATTGATCATGTGAGGCTTTTTTGCCGTGATGTATCATCTAATGGGTTTTGCCCTGCAAGTTGTTGCACTCAAGGACTCATGGAAAGCAATAATGCTGGGCACTGAAATTTACAACCCAATTTACACCGCGGAAGGAAAAACAGATTTCCATTGAATTAATGGTTAATTATCTGAGATATTTTCATTATTTCTTGTAACTGAATCGGTTTGTCACTTCTGTTAATTAATTAGACAAAAGAAAAAGCATCATCAAGCAACCTATTGCTCAAATTAGCGTCAGCTGTGGGATTAGTACATGGTTTATTGCCCCATGAACACACATGGCCTGTGTTCTGCTCTCACCAAGGCCAGCATGGGCTCAAAAGCTGAACCACTGCTAGCTCTGAGGAGAGAGGAAATGAGCCTTTTCATGCTTAGTCAGCTTAGAAATCCCTGGCTTTCTCTAGCTAGAGAGAAGCCCCATTCCTTTAGCACAGTGAGCTTAAACACGTCAGCATTGGGAACTGTCTTGGCAGTCACTATGCTTGACTTTAAAGGGACTTATTTTGGGCTTGCCATCGCTGCTGGCACCAGTGGTGACGTGAGGGTTGCCAAGGTTGCCAGGAGGCCCTCAGTGATGTGCACTGACATTCACATAGGAGGAAGCAACAAGCTGAGTCAACAAAACAATTTTGGAAAATGGACTTAGAAATGATGATTTGCTCACCTTTCTTCCCTGACACCTGAGAGCTCCACATCAGCAATTTATGAAATTATTTCCCAAGGACACAGTAGGCTGGGGATGTGTCTTTCTTTCTGCTCTGCCTCACCTTCCTGTTGGGAGGGATGTTTTGCTGGGCAAAACATGATGGAGCGCACATAAGACATTGCTATATTTTAATCTACTCTAGAGGAAACATCTTGTCTAATGATATTTTTTTTTTCAAACTTCTTTTCCTTGAGTGATGAGTATGGAGAGCATGAGGTGGAGATGGGGGAACCTGTCCACACCTCCCCTCTCCACTTCACCCATCCTCAGTGCCTCCAAAATCCTGCTGGAAGAAGCCCTAAGGGGCAGTGGGGAGTGATGGGCCTGCCTGGGCTTCACTCCATTCTCATTTGGGCTGTAAAACTGTCTGGCAGAGTAAGTGAATTTACTATTTTCACTCTTTGGAAAGGAGGAACAGCTGAAGTGGTGTGAGGAGAGTGTTTTGTACAGCTGTGATGGGAAGGCTCTAGAGGGATGGCAGCACTCCTGTACATCAAGGAAAATATCAACGCTGTCCAGATCCCTATAAACTACCTCCCTGTTGATTTTATAGGATGTAAATGCCAAAAAAGGAGGCAGACACTTGCAGTCTCTTTCTACAGTGTGTCTAACCCTGCTCCCAAATGCTAATGGTGAGATTTTTTTAATGTATGAAAATAGAAGAGATAATCAGTGGAAGGCAGCATGGAAGAGTTGGCTGGCAAGGCTTGTGTATAAACAGTATCTTGGGGTTTTGGGGAAGTTTTATAATCCCCTGATTTTCAGCTTCATTTCCTCACCTGCAAGTTTATGTAATGCTGATGGTAAAAAACACTGGGTTTACTTTTGTTTGTTTGTTTGTTTGTAAATATGAATGTTAGGAAAAATAATATGGTGCTTCCCACTTTCTTAAGTGTTTGCTCTTTAACGAATGGGAGCATGAAACAGAAGCTCATGCACAATTCTCAGTAAATAAGTACCACTGTGTTGTGAATAGTATAGCTGTAGATGAGCTCTGTACCTACCATTTAGAGAAATGATGGAAAATAGGAAAGTTTGAAATGTTAAATAAAACATAGGAATATATAGTAATGTTTAAGAAAAAAGATGGGAAAGCATGAAAGGAGAATCCCACTGAATCCAAAAGCTTTTCTGAATAAGTATTCTGAAGAGACTACATTGCTGCTGTATTTAGAAATTTCTTAAAATAATCTTTAATAGCCCTGTTCCAACATAGAATTGTGTGCATTTTAGGTCTCTGAATAAACCTCACTGCTAGGATTCTGGATTATTCTCCTGGATACATAATATATTAGGGTATTTCACATTTAAAAAGAAACCTCAGAATAAGCCTTTCATTGTCCTTCAAGTATTGCTACTGCCACTCTTCAAGAAAACATGGTCTTAAAATCATGCCAGTGAAGTAACATTCCTCTCTTTCTTTCTTTTTTCTTTGTGTTTGTGTTTGTTTGTTTGTTTTTTTTTTTTTAATTTAAATTCGTGAGCGAGTTGTGTGCACTAGAGCTGCAGGAAATGCCTCGCAGAAGGCAGTGCTCCCTCCCCAGAGCCCCATGCCCAGGGCTGGGCTGTGGCCTTTGGCCTTGCCTGCTCCCCTCCTTCAGCCCCTCGGGGTCTGCCTCAGGTGCAGCCCCTTTCCATCCTGCCCCCAAGGAAGGTCTCTGGCCCCTCAGCCAGGAGAGGGGGCAGGCTGAGGCAGGGGGCTTTGCTGCCTCTGTTGCAGGTGTTCCACTTCACTTTTTTCTTCTGGCTTTACACATACAGTTATTTTTTTTTTTCTTTGACTGTTCAATTTGTCACCTTTATACATACTACTCTCCCTCCTGGTTTTGGTTCCACAGTTTTTCAGGAGGGTTTGTAGTGGTTTCAGGGTACACATACAGTATGGAAAACAACAGCCTTGATCCTTAGGGAAGAATGTCAGACTAATTTGAGCCTGGCAGTCAGAAATACTCTTTTAGCCTCCAGCAACTGGTGTCCCTTGGACTTGCTGAGACTGAGATAGTTTCTTATGACTTAATATCACTAGCTGGATTTGTTATGAACTTGTGTTTCCCCCCCCATCCTCAGCAGTTAATGCTGGTTAGGGTTCAAAACTCCTTACACACGTCACTCCCAGTGACAGATGAGAGAGAGGAAGTGTCAATAGTGTGGTCCTGGCAAGTGGTTATCTAACTGGAGCTGAAAACTGAACTGGGATGGATGGCCAGGCCTTTAAATGAAGGCAGGGAGAGCCTTGCTGCTCTGGAGGCACACCTGACTTGGGAGTTAGGGACTGTCAGTCTCTTTTCTAAACCAGGTGTAGGGTTGGAGAGGGATCCACAATGAGCAGGTAGCGAAGGTACTGAAGGTACTAAACTGGTGGAAACAGTTTGCTTTTTACTTGTGTGTATATTAGTTGCAAGTGCAAGTTTATGAGCTGTTCTCACACTTGGCGTGATGTTGTTGGCAGTCTCAGGGAGAAGGTGGCCAAGAAGGCTTTGCTTTCTGAGACAGACAGGTAGACAGGCAGACTCATTTTGGGAAATAAGTATCACCTGCACTGCTCAGGTGCTACCTGTTCTCTTATGCCTGTTCTTTCTGCTGCAGCAGGAAGCTGGCAGAGGGGATGAGCTTGGTACTTTGAAGAAAGGCATGGGGGAGCCAGAAGCAGTTCATTCCTCCATTAGGTGTTTGCTATCACAAGATCTGTACCAGGCAGGATCCTGGCCACCTACCAGGATTTTTGTCTGTGTGATACCTGTGTTGTGGTGACATGCCGTGGAAAGCTTTGTGCACACTGCAGGTAAGCAAGCTGCAGGTTGGATCTTCCCTCCAAGACCTTGAGGTGGAAGGTTTCCACCTTGATTAATGTACCACTTTCACACAATTGTAATTTCTCAGACTTCAGTGGGTTTTCTTGTGACATGCTAGTGTCAAGTCAGATTCAGATCTCATAGATTTTGCAAATCCAAGCTGAAATAAAGTAAGAAAAGAAGTTTTCTAGCAACATTTGTAGTTTCTTATATGCAGCTTGGGAGTTAATACACCAGAAACCTTTTATCTTGTAATTTTCTTAGTAGTGCTCTGATGATTCTGCAGAGAAAAACAAGGTGAAGAATTACACAGAAATGAAAATTGAGAAGCAAAATGCATAGTTTCCGTGCTCCTTTTGGGAGCTTTAGAGAGATGTCACTTTTTCAGTGGTTGGTGATGTGTGACTGTGTCTGTGTCCTAGTCTCAGCTGTGGTGCTGCAGGTGGCTTCAAAACCTGAAGGGCCCCAAATCCCTTCAGAGGTTATAGAAATGTAAAACAGCATTATTAAGTTGGTGAAAAGTTGCATTCGAAATATCTTGCATGTGGTTTTTGAGATGAAAGACTTGACAACAGCAGTGGCTGGTAAAATGAATCCAAAGTATGCTGATAGTATCAGATTTTCATTTCTTGAATAATTCTGACAATAAAAGTAACATTTTGAATTGTAACTGAAATATGTATGTATTTTTAGGCACACATTAGCTGTCTAAAAAAATGGCTTTTCTGTCTTCCATTAGCTAGATATTGAATGCCTTAGGGCATTTTAAATTGTGCTGGAAACCAGGTTGGCACAGCAGCGATTCAGGGATTTGCTGTGTTTTTCTGTCAGGGATATGCATAGCAACTTTTTTCAGATTACAAATAAAAATATGTTTTTCAGGCTACTATTGCAGCACAGGACTTGCTAGCTGAGAGCTGAGCTGTGCTGTCTTTGCTCCCTCTGCTATCAGCATTGGGTAAACTGCAGTAACAGCGATGGTGAGTTTAGCCCAGCTGAAGTCATTTCAGGTCTTATTCAGCTGTTGTTGGCACAGCACCTGTTCAGCTGGAGCAGCAGGGTCTGCACTGGGGATACCCATGCATGCCCTTGGTGGCATTCATGCAGCTTTTCCCCTTCCTACCAGAGCATGTGGGCATGTGAGCAGTGTCCTCTGTTCTGCAGAGCCAAACCTGGGACCTGGGGATGTAAGGAGAGGCAGTACTGTGTGTGGAGGGTGACATCACTCATATCTGGGGTGGGTTACATGTTTCTGCAATAGAGAAAGAACGGTACAAAAATGTGAACACCTACTCTGACTCTGAGGAGTGCATCTCTCCATTTGTATGTACTCCTTTCATACTCCAAAATGTCCCTGCTGGGAAGAAGTGCTCCTCTTTGAGATAGTTTTTCCTTCTAGCAGATGTCACACCATTAGCTGTTTGGGTCTTGGCTGTGATCTTTGGCACAGTATTTGTCAGCAGCAAAATCAATGCTCTGTCTGCCTTTTTAGGGCACCTTTTGTCAAAAGTTTAGTTTGTCTCTCCAGCTCTCAGCTTGAGATGTCAGCACTGGCAGTCAGAAAAGTCAGCCTCTTCTATAGGAGCTGCTACAAGAAGAACAATAACGTGAGCAAACGCTCTGATGTCATTTTAGATTCAGTTACTGCTTCTGACTCCAGAGAGATGGGAATCCCTTTGAAACAGAAACTCAAAACTGCCTTATTTTTTTTTATGGTTGCCTGTAACGTGTTGGACCTTTCAGCAGCAGTCATATAATATGCTATTTCCTAATAAGTTTTTGCCTCTGTCTGATAGACAGTATGTTAGTTTGAGGCTGCAGTAATGCAATGCAGCAGCTTCTGGCTGCATTAAAATATGGGCATGGTACTCAGGTGTGCCTGCAAAAGGTGATGCTGGCATGCCACAGAGTAGAGTTTCTGCCAGGGAGAGATTTCACTCTTGTTTTCACCCCTTATATTGTATGGTTAATGCAGTAAGAATAATAGTAGTTGCATTGTTAATAATATCACAGTGTTAATATGTTCAGAGTAGTAGTTGTCAGTATTATTAGGCGTGAAACTCTCGTAAGAATCTATTTAAGTGTCCGAGGACTGTCGCTGCCTCCAAAGGTTTCCAGTCTAAGGGAAAAAGATACAGCAGCCAAGAGAAGGAGCTGAGCCAGTGGTTAAAGGGAGTACACATGGTCAGGCTTTCAGCTTCAGGAGTGAGGAAGGAGAGAGGTCTGAAGGGTCTCAGAGGTCATGAAAAGAGATGGGGATAAGTTAGAGTAGCAGAAAGCGGAGTACTGCAGGTTGGCTGGGGGAGCAGTGCTGGTGTGATGGAGACAGAATGTATATAGATGTATTGGCCATTATACTGCCCAGACCTCTGAGCCATGGGACATAAGTTACATGGCTCAAAATGGCAATTATGTGTTTGCTAGGACCTGCTGCTTCAGTTGATCAGTTGAGTTGTAATCCAAGCTGACAAAAACTCCACTGACCAAAGATCCTGGAGAATCCCAGTCTGCCAGAGAGGCACAAACACCATCTGCAGACAGGTAGATATTTTAGAGCTAATGCTGTAATGCTTAGTTTGAAGAGCAGAATCAAAGATTATCCTCTAGGGTTGATATTCAAAGTGGAATAAAAGAGGTTCTCTCTTGTATCAACAGGAAGATTTTACACAGTGCAAACTGTTCTTCAGGGAAGCGTCTTCTGTGATGGTCTAAATTATGCACTGGATGATGATTGTCTTGCACCACACATACAGATCATTCAACCATGAGATTGGAATCATGTTTGTAATAATTAAAAGTATGTACCTGCTTTTGTGCTTGGATATCCTGTTCTGGCCTGTGATTAAAGTGTTTCAGTATTAGGACATGAATTTTGACTCGTTCTAGCAATCATTTGTGTAAAATCTTTGCTCTGGAAGATGTGCATCCAGTTCCTCATTACCTTGTGTAATGAGCCAAATCCATAACCTTCTTGGTGTTGTATGAAAATAACACAATGGGATTGGAGGGTTTTATTTATGCTATAGTTCATTTTCTGTGACTGGTTGACATTTGCAGGAGCATTGAGACTTGAGACAGTTAGCTTTGTGCTTCTTGGAGAGTTCAAGAAAGAAACTTTTCTGCCTACTGTAAGATATTTACTGGTGGAAATAGCCTCTGTCAAATCAGTCTTACGATGAGAGTGGCCAAGCACTAACTAGATGTCCTCTGGATGTCCCTTCCAACCCACTTTTCAACTGTGATTGTTTTTTTCTATTCTGGCTTCAAAAAGCCTCACCAGCATGGAAAGTCAGAAATCCGTCAGATTAAAACATCAATAGCAAAACAAATTGGGCCACTCAGTAGTCTGCAGCATTCCTAAATTTTACAGGACATGCAAAAATCTACTGAATAAGGAATTGTGTAGTAAAGTGTACAAATTCCACAGAGAGACATGGCAAAGCCCTGAAGGTTTAGGTTGGGCAGCTCACTGCCCATCATGTCCAGCCATGATGTTCTGATGGTCTGTAAGTGATTGGAAATGTATCATGCTGCAGTATTTAAAAAGAAAATGAAAAATCCCCTAAGAAATAATGCCACAGGGGATCTTAGAAGTGAGTTACAGAAGGCAGAATACGACCCAGTGAAGTGGGATTTGCTGCATGTCACAAGCTCTAGCTGACTCCACTGAGTCAGTCTGTGACCCTGAAAGAGTTATTACATCGTTCATACCAGAAAATGCAGAAATGGGCTTCCACTCTTCTTCCCCTTCTTGTTTTTGATATTTGTTGGCAGGGAAAGCATAAGATAGGCAGCCTCTGTTCAAGTGCTCAGCGTCTGCAGCAGCACTAAGCAAGGCTGAGCCGGAGGGCAAAGTAATCGCGTTCGGGAAACCACTAAGTGAAAAGTTACATTTCAGGACATGCACCCTGCATTATTTACATCCATCTCTCCAAGCCTGATACAGTGCATGGCACAGCTCAAAGTCTTGCTGAAAATCAGAATGGAATTGCCAACTTAAATTGTTACTCGCTCGTACTATCAAGGAGATGGTGACATACTCAGACACATCAAATGTATCTCATCTCCTTCCAAGTATGTACAACTTCCCACTTTTTTTTCAGCTGATCTCAGGAAAATACAGCTCTGAAGAGGGGTTTGGTTTATGATAATTTCTCGAGTCCCTGCTGTTTGTGAATTGCTTCTCCTGAGAGTACCAAATAGAGGTTTGGATATATTAAATTCAGGGCAGAAATTCTGGGGCTGTGTGGTGTCTCCCAAGGAGCGGCCCTGGATGGACACAATGCCTTTCCACCCTGGGCTGGGGTGAGGAGGGGGCTGCAGCCCAGCTCTCTGGCTTTTGTCGTGTTGCTCTCCCACATATCCCATCTCCTCCCTGACTGAAGATCTTGCCACGTTTGTGGAGATCTGGCAGTGAGCACACCCTGAGAAGTGCTGCCTGGCTGAGCTGAAGCTGCAGTTCCTGTCACATGCAGCAAGTCCTTTGTACCTTGCCTCATCCTGTCGTGGTTATTAGAAACTTTTGTGACTGCTGCATCCATTTCCCTGGCCTCTGTTCTCTGCTCCCAAGCCCCTGATTCCCTTGTGTACTGGCTGTGTGTGTGGAGCACCAACAGCTCTCTGGCTGTTGTTATTTTAGTCCAGCTCCTTGACAGAGGGTCTGCTGCCTCTGTGTAGGCCAATAAATCTCACTTATAAGACCTTTTTATTTTCAACTTGGTGTATTTTTGTGCAGTGTAGACTGCATTATTTTGGGGGGTGGTTTGGCACTTCTCTACCCCTGTATCAGTGGTATTTTATTGCTGTGCTCAGGGCTCCCCTGAGGAGCGGTTGGAGGGGAACCTGTGCCTGCAGCATCCTCTTACTGGGATGATAGAATCTGATACCATTTTGATAAAGTTACAGGTTGGCAATAGTGCACAAGCCTTCGAGGATTGTCTTTTTAAAGAACCTATGATTAACTTTCCTGACAAAACTCATCTTTCCCCTGGCAGCCTAAATGCTAACTTCATGGCAAAGTCTGATCTCCCAAATCTAACGAAGGACTAAATCAGTTACCTGTAAACTTACAGGGATTTAGTTTTAATGTTTCAGCAGCAGAGTTTTTTGGTTTGGTTTGGTTTGGGTTGGTTTTTTTTTTCAATTAATTTATAATGCCTACATTTCTCTATGGATACAAAATTACAGCAGTAATTATTTTAGGATTCAACCCAGTTGTTTTTTGGACTTGCCAAAAGTCAGGGCTTTATTATGCTATTGATTTTTTTTTTTTTTTTTACTTTTTTTAATTAAAAAATTCCAAACTCTTGACAGATTTTGTTCTATTTGAAAACCATGATATAATAACACCTGGAATTTCTAAATCTGCAGCTAGAATTCTTAAATCCCTAGAGATGACACATTTGATTGTTCAAATATGTTCTTGTTGATCTTGTGCAACAATAGGTTTTCCCATGTGGTTTTAGAAAATATCAGATAAACCACAAGCAAGAGGGGAGGATGTTAGCAGGCGTGAAAACTCAATGTTTCCTAGTTATAAGTAGTTTTTAGTTTTGTTATTTTTAAGCAATAATAGTAGCTGCCATCATCCACAGGGTGATGTTCATCAGTTGAGTGAAACCGGAAATATTCAATAAAGCACAGAAGTAATTATGGGACTGAAAGAAAAATCAAAATATATGTTACGTTGTTTTTCGCTTTAGTTGGTGGAGTGAAATCTTTGCAGAACATCCTGGGTTGTTAATAGGCATAAGATGTCTGTTGTCATTGGAATTGCACTCCTTGGTGACCTAAGCATGGGCTCCTTTGTCCTTTACTCTTTATTGCTGTACCTTTTGGGGCGCAGAGCTGCCTTCCTGTTTATAAGCTGCTGTTCAGGCAGGGGGTTTCGGGGAGGTTTGGAGTGTCTTTTATACTGATATGTACTCAATGTCACTGTCATGCCACATAGCATCATAAACCCCATCTTAGGTTCCAATGTAATTAATTCTTTAAATTTACTAATGCCTGCACTCTGAATGAGATGGTAAAGCAGAATGAATGTGTCATTACACTAGAGCATCCTGGTCAGAATTGCCTCTTTTACAGGGTAAAAGATAACTATCTCTGTAATTAAATGTTCTCCTGCTTGCTTAATAGCTATAAACCAGCCACTTTGCTGGTGTAATTGCTGAGCAGTATTTAAGAATGCTCTGTGTTACTGCCTGATGTGGACCTTTGGGAGAGTTACAGTAGGAAGGAAAGCAAAAAGCAAGTTACTGTTTAAGAATGATAAATACAAGTATTAATAGTAAGTATGTGGTTTTCTTTCTTGAAACTGTTTCCTACAAAATTAAAGCAAGGCTTCAGATATATTAACGTCAAAGGCACAATGCTTCAGAGAAGATACAGCAGTAGGAAGAATTATGTTAATAAAGTTACTTCTCCTCTCATTTTCCCCCTTTCTGTGCTCACTTGCAAGCATCAAAACAGGTCATTCCTATCCATATATATGTAGTTTCATTTTTCTGAGGTGTAGACAATTGTGTTTCTTTCCAAGATAACCATGACAGTTTGCCAGCATGACCTTTTTTTGTGTTCAGTTTTCAAGTACAGATTTTATTGCATTGACTGCTCTTGATTCCCAAGTGAAAGCAAAGATGCTGCTTGTGTGGGTTGTCATATTGAAGGTTGCTTTATGCTACAATACATTTAATTGTGTAGTGCAGCAAAGTGTTTATCTGTCCTTGCATAGTCATTTTACACAGTAAATATTCCTTCTTGTCTGATAAATGCTTCTTCTTCTGTATGATTTATGTTTCCTTGCAAGATTCTCTGTCTCTGCCTTTAGTGACTGAATAGCAAAGCTTTGTTGATAACTTCTTTTGTCATATTTACCCTGGTTCTTTCCATTTTGAGTCAAAATATTGTCTGTTAGTATAAATGTAGATCATTTTCTCAGCAGGCTGGTTCCTTTTTTGTTCCTTCTCTGATGTAAAATATTATGTTTTCCCATAAGTAATTCTCTTATCCTTTGATATTTTGTTAATCACTTTGAGGTAGTCTGCCAGTTGGTTTTATTGTTTGGGGTTTTTTGTTTGTTTGTTTTTTCATTTATTTGTTTTGGTTTTGTTTTTAATAGCTTCATATATTAAGGGTCTAATCCTGCTCCTGGTGGTGCTTTCACACATTTTTCCTTTGACTATAATGGTGGTATAAACACTAAGACTTTGGCATTCATACTCCTAGAATGTGTGGTATTTTCATGTGGGCCTAAATGCAGGTTGTATTTCAGAGTAGGATTATTCACTCGCTAGGGCACAAAGACATAAAACAAGGGGAGGGGGGAAAAACTTGTGAGCACAAAACAAATACCTCACTTTTCTGAAATACAAAGGAAGAGGAAGTCTGCCAGGGAAGCCAGAGAGTAAGCAGATGATTGTGGTACAAAACCAAACCAAGCTACTAATAAAAGCCAGACCACCCTATCAATGATTTCTGCTCTTTGGTTCACTGTGGAGGAGTTTGAGGACAGTTGCTGTTCCAGAACTTTTCTTTTAGGACTCCTTATGAAAATCAGCATAGAAATAAAAGGTAATTCTTCCCATAGAGAGGTCATCAGTAGATAGAGTAGCCCAGTGGCCTGTGGTGGTAGGTGTGTTAAATGTGCCCCAGGTGACCCAAAAAGGAGCAGGGAGGGAGCAGGTTACGCTGGAGCTATGGAGTTTTTTGAGTGAAGACGGGGGCTGACTGAAGTGCTACATAAAAAAATCCAGGTCTGAGGACCTGAGTGATAAAAGTGACAGGTGAAACACAGGTAAATGCGATGTGAGGTACATGGGGGTGGTGAGGGGAGCAATCCTGAGCTCTTCGTCTGGGCTGAGCATTATAAGTCAAGAGAAAGGTTTGGGGATAAGAAAGGTTAGCTGAATTCCCCACAGTCTTCAAGAAAACAACTTGCCTGCTTGGGTTTAGGAAGAGGAATGAAAATAAACCAGAAAACATTGTTATGACACTGCATGATGGTACTTCTGCATCTTGAATATTGCGTGTAGCTCTGGCCCCATCTTCATAAAGGTACAACGGAATTGGAAAAGGCTCATAAAAGTGCAGCCTAAATGATCAAATATACTGAGCAGGCTCCATAAAGGGAACAAATGGGACTCTGTTGCCTGAACAACAAATGCCTTAAGAGGTTTAGGAAACTGGGAGGTGAATATATCTTCCTGGGCAGAATCCAGCAGGAACCAAATGAAACTCAAGGGCTCTAGATCAAAACAGTGAGGTTGTTCTTCACTGAGTTGGTGGTAAAACTCTGGAATACCACAAGACGTTATAGATGGCAGAAGTTTCCAACTGGGAAAAAAAAAAAGCTGGATATATTTGTAGCAAAAATTCCTTCATTAAACATTAAATAGAAATAGACTGTGTCTGGTTCAGGAGATTGCTACCAATCCCCCTTGTCCTGCTGGAGGCTGGCAGAGCACTTCAGGGAAGTGATTATGGACGGCAGGAGTTCAGGAGACACACGCAGACGATCAATATGATCAGGCAATGTTCAATTTATTATTTAAATGGTTAGCTTTTATGCAGTTAGTTTTTTCCAGGTGTGTGATTACAACAAGGTGATTGGAGAGCTCAGTCTGTGCACGCATGTCATGCCTTCAGTTAGTTGGTTCTGATGCTCTGTCTCCGTGGCCTGACATCATTCGTGCCACCCAAAGTCCCTCCTATTGATCCGTCTTTAGGGACTTTCCTGGGGCTTTCCAGGTGCCCCTTTATCTCCAGTTTCCCACAACTTTCAGCTATAAACACATGGTTTTCTCGTGCCTTATAACTATAAACATACAGTTTCACACAGTTTGCAAGTATAAACACACAGAGTTTTTCACACGGCTTGCAACCTCCAAAGTTATTAGAACTATTGTTCATAAAGTGTTCATTCTCCTGCCACAGATGATCCTGGGATTATGCTGTTTTTCCATTCTTCCTGAGGCAGCTGCTATTGGACCCTGTAGTGACAGGCTGTTGGGATGGATAGACTTCATTCTTCCTTATGCTCTTTTGTCCCAGTGACATCTTTTTGCTCCCCTGTATTTAACAATGTGTGCTTTGAGCGGATGTGTTCATTAAGCAGTGTTTTCTCATATTATGGCAGTGAATGTGACTATATATGTATTAATAGCTTGAAATCCCTGTCTCAGAAGACAGGAGGAAATGCACTGAAGTGAGACAGCCAAGCCACCTCCCACAGGTGCTGTGGCAGCTGCAGCTGCCCAAATACTGAGTTAACTCTCCTTAAGGCAAGGATGAGTGTGCAGAAAAAATGCAGATAGCAAAACTGTTTTTATAAGAGGAACATGTAGTGAAGGCAAATGCCAGCAAAAAGCTTGGCCTCAAGTGTGTATATGTGTGTGTGGCAGAGTAGCAAGCACTGGGGTCCTGGCATCGCTCTTACACCTGAACTCTGATGTCCAGTATCAGTGAAGTGACTGTGTGTGGGTGTTCAGTATATATTCACATTGTAGTAATAATGGAAAATTTAGAGAAGTTGTTTTTCCTTTTCACTGTTCTCATTCACCTTCATGAGAAACAAGTAATGGGATTCTGTTCTCAGTTATGCTTTTGTAATACGTGTTCAACTTTATTAGGTTTTGGTTTTTTTCACAACTTTGTTCATAGATACTTGTAAACTGAACCTAGACAGGTTCCAAACTGTATTTCACCTTTCTAACTCCAGTCCTCTCTTCTTGGCCCCTTAAGAGAGACTGCTGCAGTACAGATGGGCAGTAGATTTTGTCCTTGGAGAGAAATGCATTGGAAATGCAGCTTTGAAACACCAGAGGAGATTGTGGCCTAGATCTTGGTAATCGGTGGAATACCTGTAATGTAGGAACTGCTCTGCTGCAAGAGTGGTACCAAGCTGTAGGCTTTGGCCTAGTCCTAGAATTTGACATCACTGGCATAAGTGAAACCTGGTGGGATAAGTCCTGTGATTGGAGTGCCCTGTTGGATGGTTACAGGCTCTTCAGGAGGGACAGGCAGGGCAGAAGAGGCAGAAGGGTGGCCTTTTATGTAATAGAAGGGTTGGAATGTCTGGAGCTCACAGTTGGGAGTCTCTGGGGCACGTGTCACTGTGGGAGTCTACTCTGGACCTCCCAGCCAGGACGATGACGCTGATGAATTATTCTTTGAGGAACTGAGGGACACTTCCAAGTCAACTGCCCTTGTCCTCAGGGGGGACTTCAACTTGCCAGAAATTAACTGGGAGCATCACACAGCTGGAATCACCTGGGCCAGAAGATTCCCGATAAAGCTGGATGACAACTTTGTGGAGCAGGTCCTAAGGGAGCTGACTGGGAAAGATGCCCTCCTTGATCTGCTGCTTGTCAGCAGAGAGGGTCTTGTGAGTGGAGTGGAGATTGGGGCCGTCTTGGCCACAGGGACCACAAAGGGATCGAGCTTAAAATCTCTGTTGAGAGGAGGCAAAGCACCAGGAAAACCTCAGCTCTGGCCATGAGGAGAGCAGACTTGAGGCTGCTCAGGGAATAAGGTCCCCTGAGAAAATGTTTTTGCAGGTGCTGGGGACCATCTGTGTTGGTCACTTCTCAAACCTCACCTCCTAAGGGCACAGGAGCAGCAATTCCCAAAAGTTGGAGGTCAAGCAGGCGAGGCAGAAGGTGGCTTGGCTGAGCAGGGATTTTCTCTTGGAAATAAGGTAAAAAAGGAAAGTGTGTGCCCAGTGGAAGCAAGGCCAGGTGAGATGGGAAGAATTCAGAGATGCTGCTTGCCACTGTAGGGAGAAGATTCATGTGGCTAAAGCTCAATTGGAGATGAAGCTGCCAGAAATGTGTGGGACAATAGGAAGTTTTTTCAAATGTGTTAAGGGCAATAGGCAGTACAGAAATATCACTGGCCTGTTCCAGGATGGGACTGGTCACCTCCCAAACAAGGACATGGACAAGGCAGAGGCTTTCTTTGCCTCTGTCTTCAACAGGGGTGACGGACCAAGAGGGTCTCAGTGCCCTGAGCTGCAGGACCATGACTGCGAGAATGAGCAACTCCCAGCTGACCTTGAAATAGTGCAGGATCTGCTGCTCCAGCTGGATCCCTACAAATCTTTGGGCCTGGATGGGATTCATCTGAGAATCCTCAAAGAGCTGCTGATGTCATTGCAAAATCTCTGTCGATGATCTTTGAGCTCTCTTGGGAATCCGAAGAGCTCTGAGGTGACTGGAAGCTGGTGAATGGTATCTCAATTTTCAGGAAGGGCAAAGAAAACCCTGGAAGCTCCAGGCCTGTCAGTCTCCCTTCAGTGCCTGGTAAAGTTATGGAGAGGATTATTCTCAGAAATATTGATAAACACTCAGAGGAAAATGACTATGCTGTCATTGGTCACAGCCAGCATGGCTTCAGGAGAGGAAAGTCCTGCTTATGAAACCTGATTTCCTTCTACTACAGGATGACCCACCTGGCTGATCAAGGGAAGCCAGTTGATGTGATCTTTCTGGATCTCAGTGAAGCTTTCAATCCTGTCTCTCCCAGGATCCTTCTGGACAAACTGTCCATCCCACAGCTGGATAGACACATCCTGTGCTGGGTGAGATGTTGGCTCTCGGGTCAGGCACAGAGGGTGACAGTGACTGGGGTGACATCAGGCTGTGACCTGTCCCTAGTGGGGCTCCACAGGGCTCCATCTGGGCCCTGTGCTCTCCAACATCTCCATCACTGACTTGGACACAGGACTGGAAGGGACAGTGAGCAAGTTTGCAGATGACCCCAAACTGGGAGGAGCTGTTGAGTCCCTGGAAGGCAGGGAGGCCCTACAGAGAGACCTGGACTGATCCAAGGGCTGGGAATCACCAATCATAGGAAGTTCAACAAGGGGAAGTGCTGGATTCTACCCCTGGGATGGGGCAACCCCGGATGGACGGACAGACTGGGAATGAGATGCTGGAAAGCAGTGCTGGGAAAGGGCCCTGGGGGTGCTGGTGGGTGGGCAGTTGGCCCTGAGTCAGCAGTGCCCTGGCAGCCAGGAGGGACATCCCTGTCCTGGGGGCATCAGGGAGGGAATTGTCCCACTCTGCTCTGCCCTGGGGCGGCCTCACCTTGAGTTCTAGGGGAAGTTTGGGGCACCACAAAATAAAAAAGACATTAAACCATTAGAGAGTGTCCAAAAGAAGGCCCTGAGGATCCTGAAGGGTCTGTAGGGGAAACCTTATGAGAAGTGGCTGAGGGCACTTGGTCTGTTCAGCCTGGGGAAGAGCAGGCTGAGGAGAGACATCATTGTGATCTTCAACATCCTCATGAGTGGCAGTGGAGGGGCAGGTACTGATCTCTTCCCTCTCCTGACCAGTGAAAGGACTCGAGGAAACAGCATGAAACTGGGTCAGGTTAGAGAACAGGAAAAGGTTTTTCACCCAGAGGGTGGTTGAGCAGTGGAACAGGCTCCCCTGGGAAGCTGTCACAGCACCAAGCCTGACAGAGCTCAAGAAGCATTTGATCAGCACTCTCAGGCATGTGGGGGGATTGTTGTGGTGTCCTGGAGTGGAGGCCAGGAGCCCCTGTGGAGGCCAGGAGTTGGGCTCGATGACTCTGATGGGTCCCTTCCAGTCCAGCATATTCTATGATTCTATGTACATCCATTTTTTTTTTGTAGGTAATAGTGGAAGTAACCTCATTTTTATTCAAATATTTTTTCTTTGGCTGCACTGTTAACTTATGGTCTGTAGATAAAGATTACTTACAGGCAACAGCTGCTGGTGAGTGCAGTGTGGTTCTCTCTCACATAATTCAGTTTGCTGAAGTTGAAACAGTATGGTATAGTTCTGGCTTAATTAACCAGCACTGAGAAAAGTTCCTGCTTTTTCTGAAGTATCTTGTGTGTCTTACATTTAGAGATCCTGAAAGTCTTGATTTCACTCCTTTGCTGGAGGACTTTGGGAAGCTCTTAGTTGACCTTTTAAGAGGCCTAAACCTGGCTGAACAAACTTGATAGACTTGATCACGATCTGCTGCAAATAAAAGTCACTGGAGCTACACTGATGTACAGATAATCTAAGTCAGTATTTACAGCCTGGCTGTTGGTGAAGTTTACTGACACTGCAGCTGAGCTCAGCTGTGAGGAAAAACGTGGAGAGGGTGTAAGTTGTAGCCCTCAGTAATTTTGTTTTCTCCTCTTCTGTGTCTTCTTTTCATCTGCTCACTTAAAGGTTGTATGAGGAAAGCTGGAGTTTTCTCAGAAGGAGTAATAAGGTTTAGGGAGAGAACTGATTATTAATTCCATTAAATGTAGTCTAATTTCATTTTAAATTTTTAGGAAAAAAAAAAACCAAAGCTCTTGTATGGGGTTTTTTTTCATCCCAGTGATTTCTAATAATTTGGAGACAGGACTGTAGTCTCATATGAGATTGAAATCTCATGCTACGGAAAAGATTTTTTAAGCAAGTAAAAATCATTTTTTGAATGATGTGTGTTTCCAAATAGTAACTGTTATCACAGTTAGCTGCTTAGTGTGGCAGTGTGTGAGAGGAAGAATTACAGAGGCTGGCAGCAGGCTTTCTTAAGTGCAGTAGCTGGGGACTCTTGCTGCTCATCCTTATCCAAACAGATCCAACACACCTACATTGCTCACCGTGGGCTTCTGTTCTGATGTGTGCAGAGAGCAGTTTTTGTGTCTGCAGACTCCTACACAGAAGGTGTGGTAATGTATGTATTTTCTTCTGCCTGTCTGTCTTTTCTTTCCTGAAGATTTTTGTTGTTTCAAGGCTTAAAAAAACCCCAGCAAAACACCTTACCTGGAACCTCATGATTCTTCTGTACAAAGCCCAAACCACAACTTCTCCGTAGTAGTTGATCCCCTACATAAGTGCAGGAGAAGGGTACTTGCAGTTACATCTGTTCACCCTTGTGGTTTCAGCAGAGCTTTTGCATCCTTATTACTTGCTCACTAACAAACAAACAGCCTCCTCTGACCTTCTTCTGCAGTGTTTGTGCTGTGAGTCAAGTAGGGGCTTCAGCACTGCAGAAGAAAAGCGGTATCATAGTTCTTTCACAAACTGTGGAGAGTTCTATCATCTAACTCACACTGGAGATCCCTGCTGTAATACCACACCAGTGCCATAATTTCTATTCTGTCTATTCAGAATTGCTTCCAATGTAGTACATTTATCCTGTATTCAAGAACTGAGTAGTTGTTTGCTGTTGCCATATGCATAAACAACCCCTGATGTCAGCGAGGCACCCTCTGTGCCGGTATCAAGGTAACCCGTAAACCTGACACGTACAGCTTTGTACACAGCCTGCATTGGCATCGAGTTCCACCTAAAACCTGTTCAGAAAGAATGACTTTCTTGTTCAAACAGATGGGCTGATGACAAACTGTGTGTTCTGTGGACTTTGGGCAGTGCTTCCCCTCCAGAGTTGTCTCTTCCCAAGCAGGAGGCAGCACATGCAGTGGAGTGATTGTTCTGGGCACTCACGTCTGCCATGCTTATTCTTTCATTTTGTTTATTCACATTGTTATTTCTGCCTAGCCTGCCCCCTCCCTGGCTGAGCTAGCACACTGAATGCACAAAAGACTCTTTTTCCTTAATGAATACTTCTTTTTCAGTTAAAAAAGAAGCTATACAAATGCATTCTTTTTTTGGTGGAAAACTTAGAGGTGTTGCAGTCTCAGCATGGGAAAACTCAAGTTCTATCCCCAGATCTCACACTGAGTGGGAGAGATCTTAATACTTTTCCTGCTTTCTCCACATTTAGTGGCTTCAACAGTTGGTTTCCTCGGTGAAATTTCCCTGATCTTTCTTTTCTCATGTTACAATGCAAAAATTTGGTGTACCCTGGTCTCGTATCACCAGGGTGGTGGGTGTAAGTTTCAATAAGACTTCACCACAATAAAAAATCTTGAAAAATTAAACAGATTTATTGCACCATGGTTTGTAGTAGGAAATGGACTTGTTAAGCAGATCGAAAGGAAATTTTATCACCCCAAGGAACAAGTAATTTTCAGTACAGCTTCTCTCATTCCCTCCTTTCAATAATTACTTCCTTCCTTTCTTTAATTACTTGTAAACCTGTAACACTGGACATCACTGAAGGATGTGAAGCCCTCACACTGTGTAGCTATAGCTGCATGTTTCATGTTCTCATCTCTGGTTTAGTGATTCAACAGGTTGGCATATCCCTACTTCAAAGTGAGATTTTGTATGTGCGAGGTACCCCAGGAGTGCCAATGCCCAGCAGTGTAGACAGGGCCTGTAAATTCTTCCTCCTTCTATTTATTCTGTGGAAGGTCACTGCTGCTAACACTGCAAGTCACGACGTTTGTCTCTCACACTGAAGCTGAAGTGGAATCCCACACAAATTGCTGGGGAAAATCAAAACAGCGGGAGGGAGAGTGCTGTGCCCTGACATCCAAGTGCTGCAATACACTCTGCTCCTTGCATTAGGGATGGCTAGGATGCTGTCATCTTACCTGGCAATGGAGCAGTACTTTGGAGTCCTTTGGAGCCTTTAATGAAAAGATAAAATTTATATGATACTTGAAAGGGAAGGGGATAGTCTGACTTACGGAATAAAAGCATAATTCTCCCTTCCTTTCAAGCACCTCTTTTAAAAGTACGATGGTAAAAGAAAAGGAGAACAAGGGAACACTAAGTTAAAAATAATACAAATTATCACAGATTCTGAACTCCACTGACTCTCCTGATGAGAAAGATGACCCACACGATTTGGTTCTTCCATGTGCTGCCAGGAGCCAGGCCCTGAAATAAGAAGCAGAGGTCTTTGATCTACATGTACAGAATAAGAAAAGATTGGTGTAGAAAACTGAACCCACTGGACCTACATGGGGTTTTTACTGGCTCTTGAAAGATGTGTAAGTCATTATAATAATGTTCCCACCTCTCTGCTGGTTTAACCCAAAGGCCTGTAGCCTGTTAACCTCTTTTCAGTGCTGGCAAAGCGGTGTGGAAGAATAGGGAAACCATGTAGTGATGATTCCTTAAAATCCTGGATTATCTCCTGGCAATCTGTACTTTGGGCACTTCTGAACCAAATATTGTGTCGCTGTACTCAATAGGCTTCAATGGATTTTCCTTTCTTTAATTTAATTTTGAAGCCCTGTCAGTTTTTGACAGCCAAAATGCCCTGTGGCATAGAGCTTTGCAGCTTCACTGTGCACAGTACAGAGAATTTTTTTCCTGTGTTCTAATCCTGTGATTTAAAATGTTTTTTTTTATTGTATAACGTCTCATTCTTTGAAAAGAGAGTGAACACTTCAGTTGGTAATTTAAAAATTGTTAGCATGTGGTTGGTCAGCTTTTTCCTGAGGTGGAAAAGTTTGTCTGTTCAGTTTTTCTTCATAGGAAATCCATTCCGTGCCTTTGACTGGACTTGTTGCTTGCCCCATGCCCTTTCCAAATCCATGGTATGATGTTGCAGATAGGTGCTTTGGAATTGCAAGCAGCACTCAGGATGTAGGTGCACTGCATATTGATATGAGATATCTGTGTTCTCTTCTGCTCCTTTCCTAATAACTTGGAGCACTCAATTCCCTTTTTATGACCTTTGCAGAGCATTGTGCTCAAGTTCTCATGGAACAGCATATCCTAACTCCAGTATCTCATAATCTACCATTATGTATATAAATTTTAGGTTATATTTCTTTGTGTGCACAATACTGCATTTATCTATGATGAATTTCAACTCACTCTGTTGTGGGGTTATGGTGCTTGTGTTACCCGGCCTAATCCCAGGAGCTGATATTCCAGTGGTATCTGTAGGCTGTGTCACTCACTGCTCTACTCACATGCATTTTCAAACCTGTTCACACACCAGGGCTGTGTTGCACAGGGTGTGGTGACCTTCCACCACGTACTTCCCAGTGTTCATCTTCCTGGCAGTTCCTTAGCTAGGTGAAAACCTTCAGTTCCATGCAACAGTTACTCTGTGAGCTTTGGGGTAAAACATTTTAGTTGTGAAGCTTTGTCATTGTGTGTGGTTATTTTTTATTAAGGGAAAGTCACTTAGTTTCATTGCTTACCCCAGCACCATTTAATTCACCGTTAAGCATTGCTTTAAAGGCACCTTAATCGTTCCCTTCCCTTTTCCTGATCCCCTGCTTCCAGGCAGTGCTTTTGCCTTCTAGGAAGAAGTCTTGCAGGCTGCACCCTGTAATTTACTGCCACTCGTGGTCTCGGTGGACAAACCAGAAGTGTGCAGGTACAATGTGGGGCCCAGCACCACAGGAGGGGCCTACCTTACATAGGCATTTTGCAATAGTTGCTCATAACCCTGGTCGGCTTTCCTAGTGTCTCTCTTGTCATGGCAGTAAGGAAGTACTTGTCCTCTTGATAACAGTCACTAGATTGCAAAATTCAAAAATTAAGATAAACAGGATGGGAGCTGTCAAACCAGTGGAAGGTTCCCAAAGTGGACTGCATACTGAAAAACTGGGCAGCAATGGACATGTTGTGATAACAGTTTTATTGTATGTCCTTGCATTTGCATTTCAGTATGCAGCAGAGGTCGATTGCAGTCTAGGAATTATATTGAAATGTTCATCACTAGAATGGCATCTGCAGGTTAGTGAATGTGGACTACCTACAAAACTTTAACCCATGCAGTAAAACAGTACCTTCTCTCATCACCAATGGCAAGTGTGAGCAGAGCTGGAATTCATGGTCTGTGTGCTCTTGGAAGAACTCTGTATTCAAGAAGGAGATGGAGGAGGGGATCCATGACCACGGCGTCCTTTGCAGCAGAATGTTCTGCAGGAGTGGCACCGTATTCTCCTCATCTGTGGTGGAGGACTTGGCAGGTGTTTTCAAACTGCACAGTTTACAGCTCAGTGGAATTTGGAAGTTGTTATTGCTCATTGCTCTCCATTTTAGATGAAATGAGGGTGGTGATGTAAAATTCCCATTGCAGTTTATCACACGGACTGTGAGGCTGCCCCGACAGCCCTCACTGGAGCAGACTGGGGGATGTAACAGGGACATAACTGTGAAATGGAAGCACTTTCAGAACTCACATAAGTTGAGCATGTGTGGTTTCACAGAAAACCTCAGAGCCAGGGCGTGGGGCCATGCCACGTGTGCCCTGTGCTCCAGGAGCTGAGCAGAAGGGGTGTTCCCTGCCCCAGCCACCGTGTCTGAAGGGAGCTGGGCCAGCACTGCACTGCAGAGCCCCGGCACGGGAAGCAAAGGGCTGTTGTATTTTGGCTTTCCCAAGTCCCTAAACTAACACGTGCACAGCAGTGATGGAAGCAGGCAGATTCAGGCAGTGACTGTGAAGCACCAGGTGATTACTGTTGTACAGAAAAAGAACACTTCATTTCAGGATCACCACCTGGGTTGGATTTGGATCTATCTATCTATCTATCTGCTTGCACTGCCCCATGGGACTGTGGGGGCATCAACTCACTGCCTTCTCTTAAGACAGGTTTTTCTGAGCACAGAGCTGATTCTGTAAGTTTATTTTCAGATAAACTTCAGGTGGTACTGAATGAGCAGAAAGGTAGTGGTTAGTTTTTAGCAAAGACGTTTTTTCATGTACAACATTCAAGGGAGAAAGGAAATTGTCAGAGAAAATATATCCCTGTACAATGAATATACAGTACGAGAAGGCATCTGCCATGCTAAGAATTTGGCAATAAGAATTTCCACCCTGTCTTTATGTAACAGTTATACAACAGTTTTTATGGTCATTTGCAGCTAGAACTCTGTAATATCAGGGAAGTTTTCTTGCCCAATCCTGATGTTTACGAAATACTACAGTTGTCCTACCCTATGATTTCTTGGCTCTGAAGTACTCTCATAGTAAATATTTTTGTCAGCGAGAACCTTGCCCTGTGCTTCACTTTTAACTTAAAGACTTCATGAATTCTAATTAGAAGTTATATTGAAATTCTGAATGCTTGCTGGCAGGAGATGTTGATTTGAGTAATTGCACTAATATTATATAACATTCCTTGAAAATATGAGGATCAAGGTTTCAAAAAGATTCTAATAAAACCTGAATTGAAAACCTGGAAATATCAGTGCTGGAGAAGTGAGGGAGGTGGAAGACAGCCAAATAAACTGGAAGTTTCATTATTATCCACTTCTATTATTTTAATACAGGTCTTAGACTATTTAGAGCTTTCTCTTAATGGTCCACTTCCTAGAATCCTGTAATTAACAGAAAAGTAGATTTGAATTAAAAGTATTTCAGGACCTCATTGACTGAAAAAAAATGAAATCACAGGAAAAAAATTGCAATAGCACACATTTAAACATAGAGGTGCTAGAAGGCAAATAATGTATTGCTTTTCAAAGTGTGACTTGAAAGATGTCACTTAATGCTTATTTTTAAATATATTTCAGACTTGTTTTGACTGAAAATTTTTGCTTAAAATTATAGTTTTCTCTGAGACACTCTTAATGTTTTCTTTAATTGAAGGTTTACATTAACAGCCCTATAAATAACTGAACTCCCAAGTGCTTAGATTCTTTCATTGAGTTAAAGAAATTTTTGCCGGTAAAATGAATACAAGAACGCTCAGGCAATATTCTATGAATGTTCACAGGTGGAAAGCATAAGCAAGTAGAGACTCATGAGATCACTGAACAAGTCCAAAGGCCAGTGACAGGACCTGTGTCCTCAAAGTTGTCACAGCCCTGAAGGAACTGGGCCTTGCCTCAGAGGAACAAGCTGGCCAAGCTCACGAGCTTGTTTTTCGTAGTGGATGTTTTCAAATGCCAGGTCCATTGCAATTTCCATTTTACTCATTCCCTGTTGATTTGATCAAATGCAAACTCCAGTCCATCTTACTGTTAATTCATCAGTTGGTTATGGCTTTAGTTCAAACCTTGATTTGATTAAGAGGGTTCAATGTTAGTCAATCCAGTGTAACAATAACTTCATTTGCTTTCTTTTTATGCTCTGGCTTACTAATTTTCAGTAAAATTCACAAGGACGTGCAAAACCTCATTTTCTCTGAGTCACAAGAACTGGCTATGCTGAGAAGGTGGGAGGGAATCCAAGGGAGACATCAGAGCTTCTGGCTCCCTACTTCTCTCTTATCATACACAACAGTTAATGTGTGGCTCAGAAAATCAGCATGTCGTGTGGATGACTCACGTAGAGGTGGAATATTTGACTTCAAGCTTGAAATACAAACACATAGTTGCAGGTTCTGTACATACAGATATATCCTGTTGAGAAAAAGTGATCATAATCCAAATATGGGGAGGAAAGAAAGGCCACCTTGGGCAAATCTATTCCTTCATTCTGAAGTTTTCTAATACCTCTGATGATCTGGAAAGAGTGAGTTTATTTTCCTGTGAGCCCTTCTCCTTGCTTCCCAGTGTGCCAGCTGCATCAGTTCCCACTGCAGCACAGGCAAAATAAACAGAGAAGTAAATAGCAAGATCTTCTGCAGGCAGATCCAAAGTCACAGATCCTATGCATGAAGTGTTTCCTCATTTTAAGCAGTGGGAATTTTTCATTAACATGAACGGGGTCAGGAGTTAACTCTACAAATCTGTACCTGCTTAACCTCCCAAATTTCCATTTGTTCAGAATGCTCCTATATAATTTTCCTAGAAATGAATGAATGATCTGTAGTATTCTAAGGTCTCTGAGTGCAGTACAGCCCTGAGAAGTGCATAGCAGTGGGAATGGATGGGGAAGGTTGTCCTTCAGCAGTGCTATTTCCCACTTGAATCAATGGGTTGTTGTAGTGAACTTGACAAGAAGCATCTTATTTCTTTAAATGCACGGAGCTTAAAGGAGCTGGGTTACTTTAGTCAGTCCAGGGAAAATGTGTTGACCTGAGTGTTTTTAATTAAGGCAGAGGGGTTGTTCTGTATAACAATTCAAGAGCCTGCCTTCTTCTTCCTGGGTTTCCCTGGATCTTGCATATGGTGCCCAGAGTCACAGGTGGGAGAAAGGACAAAAGCTGTCACAGAATAAGCCTCTCTGTTATTTACTTATTGTTGGTGTCACTCTAGAGGCTGCAGTAGGCTGACACAGATGTCAGTGCTTGTGGAAGTGAGGGATTATGAAGGACAGGAAGGATCAGGCTGAAATTCAGAAGGGAAGGCTGCGGGGGAAAAATCAAGGGATTTCTGAGCAAAAAGGTCTACTTGATTGCCCCTCTGAGGAGAGATGGAGTAAAAAGGAGCAGGAGCAGAGGCTGGAAATGGCAGCAGGAGGAACACAGGCATGTTCTCCATGTGTGCCTTTGAGGGGTCCACGAAGGTGAGGAACACATCTGGCTGTTGTGAGGGGAGATGGGGGTGAAGACACCTTGGTGAGATTGAGAAGAGGCTGAGGGGAGAATCGTGTTATCATTTAGTTCCTCACTGTTATAACGGAGAAGGCTGGCTGTCCTTAGAGCAAAACCACTGCCTCGGGCAGATTGACCCGGTGTGTAGTAGCAAACACATCAGCCCTGAGCAGACAAGGGAGTGCCTGTGCTTCCAGTCAGGGCTCTCAGTGAGACAGCAGCCAAGAGCAAATGGAAAGCAAGCTTGCATTGAGATATTAATCTGCAAAAAGCTGTAATTCTGGAGTTCTGTGTGCTGCTCAGGCCGCAGAGTGTTTAAAGGCTGATGCAGAAGAACGGATGGAAGGCTTCCTGCCCCAGGAGAGGCTGTGTTCACACAGTGCTGGAAATTTGGAAGGAACTAAAAGCATTGGATGAAAACTCATCACCTACTGAGCAGGCAGCATCCTTCGAGCAAACGCACACGGGATTTTGTAACCAATGTAGTGCCTATAACTTTAATTGGCATAATGATATTTCAGTGTTAAATATGACATTTTCCTTTGTCTTGGCTGGCATAGTGTCTCTGAGAAGTGTCATCTGAGAAGATGGAAGGCAGCAGAAAAGAGGAAGGAATACCTACTTTGGGACCAACTGCAAACATTATCCCTTTCTATTCGCAGTTTATTGCTGCAGCAAAATATGAGCTTTTTTATATTTCATGAGTTTTTTTTCAAGATCAATGCTATATGTTTTACATCCCATGTCAACTTTTTTGTGATTAATGCTAGTCAGAAACTTTACAGAGGATAAAGTCTCCATCCTGTCATTTTGTGCTGTCATACTGGTCGGGGGAAACAGGATATCAATGTAACAGCTCAGGAGAGATACAATTAATATTCTTTCCAAATAGTTGAGATACTATGTAATAATTTGAGATATATCTCTTTAACACCTCTGTTTACAAGAAAATAAAGCCTTGGTAAAACAAAGGGATCTTTAAAATACTGGGGAAAAGAAAATGTGGAAGTACTTGAAGACTTGCAAAACACGAATTTACTGATGAGACTAGAAATCTGAATATATGGACACTAATAAATGAAATAATTGAACCTTTGTACTGCTGAAAAAATACTGTAAAACTCAAAGACCTGATAGACTGATGGAAGGCAGGTACTATGTTAATTTTCAACAACAATTAAAGAAATAAACCCGAGACAAACCACAAAAGAACCCCAAACCAAAAGAACAACAAATGCAGGAAGAAAATTATACCTGAGAGTTGCTCTCTTACTAATGAAAAAAAATAAGGTTTTTTGGTACAAGGAAAATGTCATGAATGTTTCAAAGGCAAAACCAGCATAAATTGTTTATAAAGAATAACTACTGGAATTAACATACATGTTCTTATTAACAGAGTTGCCAAAATGCTTTTGAAGAATAAGCGTATTAACTTGTTTTGTGCTGAATCAAAATTGATTTATTAGCTGTGGAAGAAATGCTTCTTTTAAAAATTTAAACAACTATAAACCTCCAGTAATAAAACTTGCTACAAGGACATGAGCTTGCTGACTTCTTAAAAATCTTTGAAATACTACATGGCACCAAGATGCAATTAAATGCAATGATTGGTGTGAAGCAATGTTGTTCATCTATTTGACTGTTCTATATTTTTGATAAAGGGAGAAAGACATTAAAAAAAGGCCCAGAATTGTACATACAGACTGGAAAAGTCCTATGTATAATCAGGCTAACCTGTCTGTTTTCTTGTGGTATGGATAAATTATTCTCGTTTCATAATGCATGAGGATTAATTTGAAAAAAAATATAACTTTTTAAAAAACAACAACCCTAAGTATGGCAAAAAGACCTCCTTGAATTCACTGTGCTTGCTCTTGGCTGGCATTATTTTGCAGTGAGAAACCAACACGACTTGGTTGTTCCCAGTATACATTTCATTGCCACATGCCTGAAGGTTTTCTTCATGAATCCCCATAATATTTCAATGTCCAGCCTCAAAATTACCAGCCATGCTTTAACTGGCCATAAAAAAGTACTTGGGCCTGTATTAAAATACTCCTTAAACACAAAATATTCAGTATGACCTTATGTAGTGGGCTCTGTGATAAAACACAAAGAGCATTATCTGAGATTCATCAGAACTTGAGAGAAATATTGCTGGATATGGCAAAGAATTACCAAAACCAAAAAGGATTAACGTGGTACTGTAGAGAAAAGTCTCTTGGATTTAGAAATCACAGCACATATATAGCAAGCACCCACTTTTATATTCACTGCTGTGAGACCAAACTATACTACAAAGCATTTCCAGGAGAGGGTTTTTTCACCTATTTTTTTCTGACTACTTACATTTCTACAGTATGCCAATCTCTCCTTGTTCTGGTATGATAAACACTCTAGGGTGAGCTATTAAAGGTCTCATTTTTCTTTCTGTTTTTTTTTGCCTACCCACTGTCTGCTCCAACCTGAAAATAGTCCTTTTCTTCACTGTAGTGGTCAATAATTTTTCTTGGTGTCTCTTGCCCTTCGTCCACTGTGAATTGTGTAATCTATGCCCTCTCTTAAGGAAATCTGGTGTGCTGTTCCAGCACAAACAAACAGAAACCCTCAAGCCACCCCATTTATACTGGTGAGCAGTTATTTCTCCAGGTAAGTGTGGCCAGTGGAATGACATTGGTGTTCTCCACACGGGAAGTTTTCCTTCAGGACTGGGACAGGTGAAACACCCTGTTGGGAGCCTTGTGAGTGAGGATGCAAAGGAAGGGAAATCCTGCCCCTGACTAAAACCTTCCCTCTGCTCACTGTGTCCTGTGTCACTGCAGGTTCAGGAAACACTTTGCTTCCTAGAATAACAGGAGAAGTATCTTTCATATTGGGGCGTTGTGCCACAGTTCTTAAACTGCAGTATAAGCAAAGAGTGCCTTTTTTCCACAAGTTAGTGCAATGAGCTAATATTGGTATTAATTTGGAGACGTGTGTAAAAGGCAGTTAATCAATGTGTTTTGTGTACTGAGAACAGAGCTGACAGTGTCAACTGGTGCTGTATGGAATATTTGATTTTATTTTAATTACTTATTTATTTCCTGTGTTCCATAAAACAGACTCTACAGGCCTGCTTCCTTGGCTTAATTCCTTGTGGATGAAGAAAAATCAATATAAATGAAGGCTCAGTTTTGCAAATATCCATATTTGGGTTCAGTGTAGTTACTCAAATTCCTAATAATTTGGAAGATCAGATCTTCATTTATAAAGTGAGAATGGATAATTTATTTCTATCTCAGCAAAAGCACACTAGGCATCATTGTCTATGAAAACCATAGCCATGATTAAGTATTAATTATACTGCTGGAGGTAACTGCAGGGGGTGAGAGGCTTGAAGTATTGGCTCTTTGGCTAAAGCAATGTTTTATATATGACATATTTCTTATGAAAAAGATTCTTGTAGAACAAGCCCTTCAGAGAGGGACTGCTCCAAACCAAAGTTTCTTTACTTTGGTATTTTTAAAGGAAACCATGTTTTTTTGGTTTGTATTCTTATTTTTCCCTTTATATTCCGGTACGCTGTTTTAGAAAATAATATTTTTATGCTTCAGAAATCAGATCGAGTCAACTCTTTGATTGTGACATGCAGCCACAGGTGAGCTCTGGTCACTATATTGTAAAACCTCTCTTTTTATTTTGCATGGTTACTGAGTGGGAACACCTGCAGAAGGTCAGGACCTGGTAAAGCTGTAGGCACTTGGGGCTGTGATGAGTGCTCAGCCATTCTTTTGGTTGTGGCCGCTCCTGAACGTTTTCAGCAGGATCACACTGCTCAGTGTATACCAGTAAAGAGCTGTATGGGCCTGTTGAAAGTAGGTGCTGATGTTTAAAGCTCTTTGGAAACATTACCTGTTTTTAAAAACCCGTATCTAAGGAGAGGTAATAAGGCTTAAATAATACCTAGTGGTCAGATTATGGCCTCTTGGCTCATATCTGCGTCACTAAAGGAAGTCTGAACGCAGTTTTTATTGTACCCTGTGTGTGCTCACTGTTGTACTCGGTGATGAGGTCCCCTGTGCTTGCTTTTTGGTAGTGTTGGGATCATCCTGTACCTGGTAAGAAAGTTAATGGCGAAATAAATATAATCCAAATAAATATAATCCCAAACCTGCTTGTTTTCTGGCAGCTAATTTCAGAGGACTCCCTTGTTGTCCCTGAGGTCATAACCTCTACATAACAGGTAGGTAAGTGATTTCAGGAAGAGGAGAGGTGTGTCTAGTCTCTCAAGATCACAGGGGTTAAACTGCTACAAATTCAGGCTAAAGGAAATTCATTGTTTTGATACAAAGTATTCAAAGAGAAGGTAACAAAGGAGGAAATTTCTGAGGGTTTAGGTAGGTTTGCAGTTGAAAATTACTTCTCTGTCTTTACTCCTTTTTCTTCTCTTAATCTCTTTCTTCACTGTGTCTTTAATATCTTGCATAACTTAAAACCGAGTGGGTTGGTTTTTGCTAAGTTGTGTGGATTAGTGCGTGCTAAATAATAGCTTTGTGAAGTGCTCTATCTTGGTTGCATGTCAGCCTTTTGAACTTTAGTGAGGATCCTTATTTTCTCCCACATTTTAAAAGTAGAAGTGTCTCCTGAGAAAACATGTGCATCGTATTATCTTTACACTACCTCAAGGTATTAAAGCCCTGAAGGCTCTGCAAAAGTTCGGTGGGTGAAATTTTGGAGCCTTGTATATTTTTAAAAGTAAACCTTTTTAAAAGTAAAGGTTGTGGCTCCGTGGCTGGGGTCTTACAACGTGTGAGATCCCACAGCCCTGAGTGCTGCAGCTGCTGGTGGCTTGTGTGTGACCAGCATTTCATTTGAAATGCAGAATTGATTATGTCAACAGGTTTGATATCACAGTGTTCCAAGGAGGGGGATTAATTCACATGCTACCTCTATGGACCATAGAAGCTGCTCTGAGTATTATTAATTTAGCTTTGAGGAGTTCTCACTTGGATTAATAGCCTTTTGCAAGGTAAAAGAAGACACTTTTTTCTTTAAACTACCAAGCAGTATGTTCCATGTAGGCGTTTGTGAGGATTTTAATGAGCTCAAACCATGTAGTGTTCTTCAATTAACTTTGATTATACTTGTGTATAATTTATTTTGACAATAACTGCAAAATTACTTTTCATTCAGGAAACAATTGGAGCTCACCACGTCTTGACCTCCTTTACTCTCATGTAATTTTAATGAAGATAGAATTGAATTTTATTAGGGATGAGACCAATGCACTTCAGAACAGAATCTTTGTCTTTTCTACCCAAAAATGGCAATAAGAAGGGTGGTGATGAAAACAGACAGTAACAATGGAAAATGAATCTTTTAATTATTGTAAGATTTTATTTAAGAGTGAGCATAAAGATATTAACAGCAATAGAAGTGTTTTATGTGCTTTATGCGATAATATTCTGAATAATAATGCCTGATAGAGAGCATTATTTTCTGTACTGCTGGGGAAGAGGAAGGACAGCTGGAATAACAAATAAAATAAGAAGGAATGGTGTTCCCTGATGCTCAGTGCAGCACGTTTGCTGCCATTGAGGTAATTCAGAGATATATGTAATAAAAGTCTATAGAACATGCACAGCTTTTAGCAGTTGTTTGCATTCACTGTTTTATTGCAATTACTGTTACTCCTCTTCTGTTTCTTAGTGATACTTTGGATTCTCCTTTGAGTTCCACCTCAGCTTCTCTGTCTTGTTGGCACTGCAGGGTCTGGTGTTCCTCACAGTCAGCTGCTGTTCTCACACACAGAACTGCTTCCCTTAAATACTCTTCTGGTTTTGATCTTTTTTCCTCTCATTAGAAAAGATTCTGGTATATAAGAAATGAACTTCTCATCAGAGGCAGTATAAACCTCTAAAAGTATCTGAATGCTTTCTACCTGGAAAGCAACAGAATAGTGAACTACCTGTCATAGTGTGTTTGGTACGTGCACTTTGGGGACAAAATGTTTTGATAAGCTTTTTGTATTTTTGAGGGAATGGCAGAGACAAGACAGGTTGAAGAAATACCTGACAGGGAGAGTAGTGTTCCTACAGTGTGTAAACTTGCCATGGACCTTTTAGTGCTCTTGTCACAGGAAAAACGTGCTTTTATTCAGAGATTTAAAAAAAATCTTAAAACCCATAACAATATATATTATCCAATCATAGATGCACATTTGCAGGAGAAGCTTTCTCACTACTGCATTATAAAGACACATTTCCAGCAAAATAATTTGCTGTGGATGTTGCACTGCTACTCTTTAACAGCAGTCTGTAAATTTGGTGGCCTCTGTCCTGGAATCCAGGCTTCCTAGGCTGGTGATCATTTGGGTTTTTTTGCAGCAACATATGTGGCTGCCTCGGGAACTTGCCTGCAGTGTATCAGATAAGTTAGAAGAAAATAAAATGTCCACCTGGAGAACCGAGATTATATCTGGAGCTCATTGCTTATTTCGGCAGCATGCTGCTGTGTTGTCTTTGTGGACACTTGATTTCTGTTGTTCGAAATTTATTGACTTAAAAGAATAATTAGGTGTCTGCTGTCAGCTTGGAAACGTCCCTAACTGGGGAGGAGTGGTTATTATAGCACTTACTCTAAACAAAATCTGGATTTATCCAGTGATGGGAATGTGGTTTGCTCTTGCCTATACTCCATTCCTTCTACCTGCCTCTAAGGTATAGCGGATAAGTCAACTTTTTGCAACAGTTCTGTGTTCTCCCACAGGCACCCAGCACCTGGGGCGATGCTGAGCCATCCTCTGGGTGATCATGCCCAGCCCAGCCCGGTCCCCCATGGGGTGGGCAGGGGCTGCGCTGAGGTACTGCCCCCCTCCCACTGCCCAAACGACCCAAGACAGAGAAGGGAACTGCAAAACTACTCTTTAATGAACTAAAGAAGAATGAGGGATGTGGGAGAGGGTTGGGCCTGAGGGCCTGGCTGCAGATCACTGGCTCAGGGTGTCTTCTGGTCTGGGTGCTGCGTCACCGCTGTCGTTGTCTTTTTCTCGGCCGGGATGTGGCCCTGCGGGGAGGTCCCTTGTTCCGTGGAGGTGCTGGCTGGCGCCGAGCACGGGGCCTGGCTGCTGCCACCTCTCTTGTTTTGGGGTCCGCCTGGATGGTGGTGATGCCTGGTGGCAGCTGCAAGTGGTTCTTAGCAACCTGGGGCTGCTTCTGCATTGTCTTCTCCCCCAGCTGGGCCATGCGGGGCAAGGGAGGCCGGGGGTCACTGAGTGGGCTGAGGGAGGGGATCAAGTTGGGGGTGGTGGGTACGGCATCCTCGCTGTTCCTTTGCTGTGCCTCCATTGCTGGCTTCTTGGGACAGTCGTCTTCCAGCAGGCATTCACAGAACTCGAGGAGCTCATCGAGGTCCTCAGCGGTCAGGCTGGGGGCATTGGCGGCCAAGGTGGTGTCCTCGCTGTCCTCTTGAGCCACCTCCACTTGTTCCTCAGGGCAGCCACTGTCCGCCAGGTACTCAAAGAGGTCGTCCAGGAGGTCACTCAAGGTGGGGCTGTTGGGGGCATTGACAATGGTGTCCTCACCCGCTGGGGTTTCAGGCTGGGTGAGCAGGTGGTGGTGGGTGATGTCCTCTGCCTGCTCAGGAATGGCCTCTGTGCTGGTGGCTGGTCCCTCCTCAGGCAGATCCGTGGGCTTCCTTGGACCAGGGGTGGTAACCACTGTTGAAAATGGAACCCCAAGAGATTGAAGTTTTCCTCGGCTAGACTGCCTACCCATGGGCTCTGCTACCCCCCAAACTCACCTTCGGGATCCATCGTGGTTCTGCCTGCCAGGGCAGGTCGGTGGTGGACACACAGCACACCAGAGCCCATGGGGTACAGGGGCTCTCCCTGGACCACAGCCCTTGGCTGGTGGGGCAGAAGCGCCCCCGTCACCAGCTGCTGTCCCCAACCATAGGCAGAAGGACAGGGAGGCAGCTGCACTGGCCAGGGAAGCTGCACCACAGGGGAAAGGGACAACACCTGCCCCGGGGCCCCCAGAGGCCCTGGGACCTCCTGCCTGACGGTGGCTGGGACCAACTGGTGGGTGCTGGTGTGGAGCTGGACAGGGCCAGAGTACAGTGGCAGCCCTGGGACAGAGGGCAGCTCCCAGGGAGCTCCCAGGGCTGGCCTGGCGAGGGCAGCGAAGCTCACGCTGGCCACCTTCAACACTGTCACCTGGAGAGGGAACCTCTCTGTTGGGGGAAGCAAAAAGGGGTGATGAGGTGAGATATTGGGGGGCGTAGCTAGTTGGGGATACCTGGAGGGCAGGACTCCCGGGAGGAATGGGGGCCTGCTGCTGTACCTGCCATGGTGCTTGGCCAGTTTGGGGTTTGTTTGGGGCAGGCAGCATTCTGGGGGTTCTGTCACTAAGGTGACTGTTTGGGGCAAACAGCATTCTGGGGATTCCATTGCCGGAGTTGCTGATCCCACCAACACTCGCTCCAGCCAGCATTGTGATGAAGAGCTGCCCACCACCGGCATGAAGGTGCCCTCCGTTCCCTCCCAGCTCTGTCCCCACTCCCAGCACCAAAGCTGCCACCAGCTCAGGAACAGCAAACTGGGAATACCCTGTTGTTCCCAAAGGGAGCCGTTCCCCGTGGGACAGCCCAATCCCACCCAGACCCCCTCTGGGCATGGCCCAGGAAGAGCTGCACCTTTCCCACTCACCTGCCGGGTCTCCATCAGCCGTTTTGGCAGTTGCCAGGTTCAGATGCCACATCCAAGGGCGGTTGCAGAGCCCTCGGCCTGGCCCAACCGCCTGCTGGCCCCGGCACTGCACCTCCACCCCGTCCCACAGCCCTGGGGCTCGTCATGGCCTGGCCACCCCACCCAAACTGGGCACTGTTCATGCTCCAGAACTGCTGTTCAGGAACATTACAGTGGCTCCAGGCTGTGTTCCGCTGAAGCCAATTAGAAGCTTCCAAATCAATCCTTCCTTCCCCTCCTGGTGTTTGTGTGGGAAATGGAATTGGTGGGTGGAACTGAAAGGGATGTGACCCTGGTCCAAAATCGTCTCTATCATTTCGGGCCCAATTTTCAGAGCTGCTGAACACAAGTCTGCTGAAATTAAACGAAGGCTTTGGTGGTCAATCGCTCTGAAATCAACTCCAGAACTGGCAACAGCTCTCATTTTGTCTCACTCTGGTGTTGTCCAAAATTAGGTTTCAAGCAGTGTGGAAGGGTATTTCTATATGTTCTTTCTGCAAATATTGCAGCAAAATGAACTGATATGTTATAAAGTAGATTCTGTTTTATTTATGCTTTATCTTCATGCCTTTAATGAAATTAATTTTTAAATGAACCTAAAAATTTAAATAACTCAAAGTGTCTTTCCTTGCAGCTAGAATATAGTAGGTCTTTAGTCTGATCTACCATAAAAAAAATGGAGGATAAGCTGTAAAATACCTTGTGAAATGTATTTTGCCTTTTCCTATTCTGGATGATGAATTGGATAAATTCTGCTCTGGTTTGGTGCAGAAACCCAAGTTCAGATTTCCTTTGTACATCTGAACTTGCAGGAGGGTTTGTTTTATTTCATGACAGTAAAGAAAAAGGAATTTAATCTTTTTGGTGGGGTAGGGTTTGGTGTTTTGTTGGGGGGTTTTATTTATTTTTATTTTTATTATTAGTCTTTATAACTCTTAAATCTTGCACTTCTTTACAGGTGTTTCAGCTGTGTGGTGCCAGCTGGCAGGGCAGAGCCCCTGCAGTGACTGGAAGTGCCTGGTGTCAGACTACTGGTCTCATGTCAGCTCCGGGGTTTGTGTGACACAGGTGGGTCATGGGAAACTGCTTTCAAGGCCTTACTTGGGGTGTCACAGTGTCTGATCAATGTTTCTTGTGTCTGAGGACTCCCTGACACTGGTGTCTATGAGAGGAACTGTTGAGACTATTTGTGTGCACAGCAGATGGTGGGGCAGCGTGGGGGCAACCCAGCAGGGTCTGAGAGCAGCAGATCTCACCTCCAGCCTGTACAAGCTCTGGACAGCAACAGAGCTGAATTCTTTGAAAACTGTGTCCACATCTTCTTTTATAACTAATAGATGTCTGCTTAATAGCTACTAAACGTCAGAACTTAGCTATTGAAGACTTACCTGGTGTAAAGATAGATGCAGAGAACGTTTTGGAGTAGGCCACTCACTGGATCCACAGATCCAGCTGTGGATCTGTGGGTTTCCTGTATTTTATTTTCTTGGGTTTTATTGGTTTGTTTTTGTTTTTTTTTTCTTAGAGACAGAACTCAGTGAAAAAGGACTGGAGTGTAAATCCAATGAGGAACAGCTCAGGGAGCTGGGGGGGCTCAGCCTGGAGAAAAGGAGGCTCAGGGGGGACCTTCTCTCTCTGCAACTCCCTGACAGGAGAGGGGGAGCTGGGGGGAATTGGGCTCTGCTCCTAGGGAACAAGGGAGGCAGGACAAGAGGAAACGGCCTCAAGCTGTGCCAGGGGAGGGTCAGGTTGGATATCAGGGAAATTTTTTTCATGACACATGTTGTCAAGCATTGGCACAGGCTGCCCGGGGCAGTGGCGGAGTCGCTATCCCTGGAAATGTTCACAAAACGTGTGGATGTGTCATGTGAGGACATGGTTTACTGGTGAACATGGTGGTGGCTGGGTTGATGGTTGGATTCAATGACCTTAAAGGTCTTTTCCAAGCTTAATGTTTCTGTGATGATTCTACAAAGATATACAGTGCTGCCACTGTACCAAAGCAACGTTTGGATGGTTTAGAAGTTATTCTTGGAAACACATCCTTTGATTTGCAAAGATGAGGTAGTCAAACGTGTTTGAAAATCAAATCTGGTAGTTTGGATATCATCAGAAATTACTCTGATTTTCTGATGTCTGATAGTAAATTCACTGGATTTCATAACTGAAAATATTGTATGTTTAAAAGACTGTCATGAAAATACAACCCTGTAGGAATCCTCATCTATTGTTTCAATGAGTTGCATGTCAAAATTAGTAACTGTCAAAAGCTTAACTGTGAATCACAGAACTTATTCTGACATCAGGTAGTGAACCAAATTCCATCCAAATGCCATATATTTTCCCTGAGAACAAAAAAAAAAAAGGCTACCTGAAGCATTTTGCAAAGATCATCTCTGATGCTGGTGAGTGATGGTCATTTTTGATGATGGTGAGGTTGTGTGTATTTGAAATATGGGAGTTAAGGATGTGTGTTACTAGTGTTGAAGGTTGCAGCTCCAATGACAAAACTGAAGGACTGCAAGTTTTAAAGGGAAACTGGTATTGTAAAGCAAGTTGATAAGGAAATGATGAAAATTTTGAACGTCAGACCCTACAACACTATATTTAGATTGAGTTTATAACTGTTGGGATGTAGAAATGGGAATATAGTATGATTTTACTTTCCTACCTAGATCTCTGCCTTCTCTTTCATGTTGGAATTGGTTAGGAACCTCTAAAGATTGCAAAACATCTGTTTAAAGAGCTGACCTTCTTGGCCAACTCCAGGAAAAGACTTGGCTGTGAAGTCCCAAAAGGGATTGACTAAAATAAAGTCTTTCAAAAGGAATGAAATAGTCAAACAGACATGCAGCAGGAAGGGGTATTTAACAGCACCTCATCAAGTCTGGCAAACTAGACATTTTATTCTTTCTGCTTTTCAACTCTACAGAAACTTTTTCCTTCCACTTTGTTTTCCTTCTCTGATCCTTCTAGTCCCAGAGTTTAATTCTTCATTCTTTGTAACAGCTTTGATTCCATGGTATGTGCCAGATCATCTCTGTAACATTAAGACAAACAATTCTAAATAGCATAGGACACAGCTTGTCTTATGTGAGTGGCCTTCACTGTGTTTTGGGAATTTAAAGTTTTGTAGACTTGTAACAGTTAGCAGAGTAAGGCCCTAAGTAAATGGACTTGCAAATAGAAAAGGGATAAGGGAAATAAATTGACAGTGATAACACTGTGCACCATTCACAGATGGTTTCTTACAAAGAAAAAAGTGAGTAACTTAAAATTACAGCCTCCAGGTTTGCCTGCTCTTCATGAAAAGATGAATACAGTTGTGGTTCACTCAGCTGCAGATAGTTTTTTATTTGGTTAACAAACTGAAGTGTATCCAAAACTCTGGTTCAAACAGCAAGCATGCCAAAAAAAAACCCTCAAAAAACAAACCCAAACAAACCAAGATATTTGTGAAGGCTTGCCAGTAAAGCATTTATAATCTGATTTTTCATTCTATTCTGATTTCTGCAAATATTTTGATTATTGCAGAGCCTGGATACTAGTTTTCTAAATGTAAATTTTATGCATTAATTAGGCACCATTAAGCATTTCTCCCAAAACACATAGATTAAGCATTTCAATGTGCTTTTCTAATTACATTTTAAAAAAATCAAGCTGTAAAATTGCCTGGAGTCAGTTTGTACCCACACATGCAGCTCTCATTAATGTCAGTGAGTGTTAAATGTAGAGGGAGAGAAAATTAGACTTGGGATAAACCTTATTAAAATGTGCGTAGGTGTTTAAACTTAAATCTGTATTGGTTAGTGGAGAAATGCCTAAATAAAAGGGTCTGGTGTAGATCCAAGGCACAATAATAATTTCCCAAACTCGCCATGTGTGGGATTCATCCTACTTCGCTTCAGGCATCTTCGCTGGAGGCTGAACAAATGGCTTTCATTTCCCATTTTCATTTGGGGATGTGCCTCCCCCGGACCTGGCACAGGCAGTGTCCCCTGGGGTCCCTGGGGGTGGCCTGTTTGTGCTGCCCAGCCCAGGTTGGCTTGGATGCTCGAGAGCTGAGGGAGGGAGGTCAGGCAGGTGGGATGATGCCAGGACCCACCAAGGCCATGAGCCAACGACTTGTAGGATGAGGACTGACACCCCACATGCAGAAGAAAACCCGGGCAGGTCCCAAGGCTCCTGGGCCTCTTCCTTGCCAGCCCTTTGCCCAAGGCCCCGAGGCAGAGGTGGGGCTCAACCCCTGCACAGCAATCAGGCACAGGCTGAGCCCCCGGGGCACTGGACCCAGGCAGTCTGAGCTCTTCTTCCTGCAGTGTCTGCCTGGGGCTGCCCAACCGGGCCTGATTCTCTCCAGGAGGGGCCAAGCCCAGCCAGAGAGTCCCCTCTGCCCCTTCCATCGTGCTCCCTGTCCTGGGCCTTCCAAGAGATAGGCTGGACACCCCCAGCCTCTCCAGGGAGATGCTGCAGGGCAATTGCTCCTGCAAGAGCTTTGATTTGATGTGCCAGCTGAAGGAAATCCTGGTTTGGGGAAGAGCTGCCTGAGGCACCTGCCCCGCTGCTGTCTGAAGAAGGACATTCTCCAGAAACAAGAGCAATAAAAAAATGTGTGAAGACTTGGAAGAGGAGAATAATTTCTCCATGAATCCACAGCTCCAGCAATGCTCTGGGTATGCAGGATGCATGGGCAATGCTGTCCCTGTGCACTGGAACATTCTCCATCAACAAATGTTTTATATCAAACTGGCTTCATGAAATGAACATTCAAAGATAGAGAGGAGGTTGCAAAGTGTCTCCTAACCCAAGAGAAATCACATTCTGCCTGCTCTGGTGTCTTGATGTTATGGTGAAAAAGACAGTTGATTGCCAAGCCACTGATTTGTCATTCATGGCATGGTGTACTTGGCTTTTGCTTGACTCTGGGAGTAGTTGTGGGGTTTGTGGAGTGAAGCTGACCCATGTGTTTGTGTATTGCTGTGCTTAAACTGAATATGCTTTGTTCTGGAGTGTGACGTGGAAGTCTCAGCTCTGTAGCATTAGTGTTACCCAGGTTTTGCTCATCCTTCAGGAGCAGTAACCCCTGCTACCAACACCACAGGTTCTGAAGAACCAACAGTATAATGTGCCTTAATCACACTTGCAGCTTTGGGCAGGTGAACTTATTTGCTTCCTAGCCAGATGCATTACTGATTGCGTTACTCAGACTGTGACCGGATTTGCCCGAATATTGTTCAATGTCTCCCTCTTAAATTTGTACTCAAGTAGATGGAGTGCTGACTGTGCATTTCAGTGGGGGAAAGAAATCATCTACTTACATTCAGAAGCTGCAAAGCAAAAGGGGTGCTTCACCTCTGTCGTCAGTGAGATCTGAGAACCCAAAATCGTTACTGGGCCTGAGCTGGTGGTGTAATTTTGTGAATGCAGTGGGCAACAGATTGTGTGTCTTGTGTAATGTCTCTTCCAGTGGGGCTTCTGAATCCTCCCTAGATTCTTTGTAATAACAAGTAATACAGTTTATTAGACAGTATTAGGTTTGCAAATTCAAAATCAGGGGTTCTATCTGTTGGAATAAGACTTGCTGCAAACACTGAGTGGGCTAACTAAAGGCCTGTAAGGAGCCTGTAACAGGATTGAGACCTGTGCCAAGACTTTTGGTCACTGGAAGAAAAAGAATTTTACCTTACCAAAGTATTTAGAATTTGTCACGCAGGAAAATAACCAGCTCAGACAGAAGCTGAAGGTAGATTTTCACAAGGAATGCAGAATTTCTCCTTTTCACGCGGAGTCTGGAATGCTGTCTGTCTTCCTCAGGCTTGTTGATGTAAGAGAAGGTAGGAGTTCACAGAAAATGACACCCAAGGCTCTCCACTGAACAGATGCAATAAATATCCCAGCGTCTTAATAAAGCTGTGCAGAGTGCAAAGGGCTGTGTGAAATACCTGACACAGCTTGTTATTAGAACATTCAAAAATACAGGCAAAGAGAATTAGGTTAGCATCAGGTGAAGGCTCGAAGGAAGAGGCTATCAACTGGATGTTTGGGGATATTTTTTGTTATTATGGTTGTTATTCGTTATTTTGTGTTGGCTGCTGCTGCCATCTACAAGGCTTCTGCAGCAGTGGCAGTATCTGCACAGAAGGAAGGGAGTGTGGATAGAAGAGAAATACATGGAACTTGCAGCTCATGAGCTCAACTTCAGGGAAGGAAGGGACATTTTCAGCGGAACAGAAAGCAATGGCTGAAAATCTGAGTTCCTTCAGGAAAGGCTTCTTTAGTGGAAACTAAGACTAGCAGTTGGGTGTGTTAAATTTGGCTGTTTCATGAACTAAGTGGGAGAACCAGCCAAATGGATTTACTCCCTCATGTGAGTGGCAGGGAAAAGAAAGGAGCTTTTTGCTTTCATATAAAGGGGAAAAAGAAAAAACAAACATAGAAAAAACACTTATGTTGTTTAGCCAGCACTTCTTCCTCGCTACCAGAGAAGAAGTGTTGAGGGACATTGAGGACAACAATTTTTGGGTCAAGAAATCTGGCAAATATCCTTAGAAAAGTGAAGCAAACCTTAATTTTTGTTCACTATCTGTACACAAGCTTTTATCTGAGCTGGAATGTTACCTCTGTCTGTTAGGCTTTGTCCAGCACTTATATATGTCTCCAAATCACACCAGTTATGTTATGATGGAAATCTAGCAATTCTAGTATCTGAGGAAACTGTGGGACAAGAGCAGTAACAAAGAAATTGGTGGATGATTCCAGTTAGTCCATGGAAGAATTGCTGTTACTGAGCAAGAGAGTGAGTGAAACAAAAGCTGGAGAACTAACTAGAGGGGTTACTATGGTAGAAGATACTGCAGGTAGTTTCAGGTTAATAAGCTTACTCAGTAGTCAAGAAGGTGGCCAAAAATTTCTTCACTTGGTAAATTGAATAGCATTTGTCTAGTGTGAAATATCATAATAGAGTTTTCTAAGAATCCAGGAATTTTTATTCAAGAAACCTCAGTCCTGAGAGCAAAAGAATCCAATCCTGCACAAAGCACAGTTTGGCAGGTGCTGGGTTACATCCGAAGAAAGTATGACCTGTGCTTCATATATCACTGAGTATCCAGTATCAGCCTACCAGTGGCAGGGTTAGAAGGAACCTTTGTTCTGGTGTGGCTCTGCATCAGTCCCTGCAGAATATCAATATAGCCTGGGATAATGTGATTACCAGTAATAGTAATACTTATGTCTTGGTGGAAAATATTCTAATGGGACAAAAGTTTGCTGCAGCTTTGCCAGCTAGTTCAGTTGATGTGTTGGACCTACGTGGTTTGCATGCTGTTAGGAGTGATGGCTCGTCTGAAAGAGGCTGTGAAGAATAGCATGGTACCTGGAAATCCCTTTTCTTTGGAGTGGTACCAGAATGATGTCTCATTCTGTGTAAACACTGACACCTTGCCAATAGAATTAAAGATTGTCAGTGGGTTGCAGCGCCGGGAGCTGCTCTGCTCTGCCCAGTGCTTGGCCAGGGGAGGGGCGGGAGGTGGAGGAGCCAGTTCTGAGAATCAGTTTCAGTGAAGGGAGTTCTGAATTGCTCCCCTGGATTTTGAAATGCAGGGGCTGAAAAGCTTCACAAGGCAGTTTTATTGTTTAATCAAATAAAGCTGTACCCTAAAAAAAAAAATGTTAGTGTAATTTTTAGTCCTTTTCTGCCTTGGAAAACCTAATTAGAGCAATTTTCAAGAGACAGGGTTATTTCAGGAAGTTATAGGCAGGATCTTTTGTTAAAGAAAATGTTAAAAAAGATAAAATAGCATTGTGTAAGGAAGGACTGTGACCTCCTTCCCCCCAGTTCTTCTGCTTGTTTGGAGCTGTACTTTAATCAGAGTCAAAACAAAGAGAATAAAGGAAGATTAAAACATACTGTCATAGAACAATGTGAATTTCACACTTTTATTAAGTGGAGCTAGCACAAAATCCGGATATTTCCAGTTCCAGGTTTAAAAAGTATTTTGAAATCTTAGGTGGATATAAATAGCATCTAACTTTTTGTGTTGGACTTTGCTGAGGTGCCATAAACTGCTGCTGCCCTCTCCATTTGCTTTGCTTTTCACAAATACAAGGTGATACAAATGACAGAATTAGCAACCTGTCAAATCGCCGCCTTTCAAATTTATTTAATTATTTCATTTTGGTATGGTGTTTCCTGTTGATGCTTTAAATAGTAGTGGGCACATCTTGTATTCTTTCTCCGTAAGTCATTAACATTTAATCTAACTGCAAGTAGATATAGAACTGACATTTATTTGCTGTGGTCAATTTAAGTTGTCTGTAGCCCCATTGTTTCTTTTATTCACAAGGAACTAAAATAATCTTTAAAAAAACCCTATAAACCGGTGAAGTTTACTGTTGGCAAAATCTCCCATGATCTTTGACTAGGATATTGTTATTTAAGAAGTAAAGCAACCCATGAAATAATTTTTTTTCCCTTCAGTTTAAAGTGCAGTTAAGTAGCGCAGTAAATATTAAATCCATTGATGTGTGCTTTATATTTTATCATATTCAAAGTGATCCACGCACAATTAGGTTTGCTTGAATTAAAGTCTAGGAATATAGTGCTCATTTAAATGCATTGCTGTCTATTAGGAAAAAAAAAATCCGTGACAACCTAATGTTTTCTCATTCTTTCTATGTGGTTAATTTAATGCCTAATAAAAGTATATGTTTTTCTAATTTTTACAAATAGCAATTCATGATTTAGGCCCTACGTTTGTTCACTGAGCTGAGTCAAACCCTGAAATGAATCCCTGGAAGTAGAAAATGAGGTTTTTTATAATTTTAAAATGCTTTAAACCACCGATTTATTTGTTTATTTTCTAAGCCATTACTTCAATTTGCTGAGTCAGATTTCTGGAAGTTAACTTAGTAGAACAGCTCACTGTGGTTTTGCTGAAGGCTGATTTTTGGGAACATGGGACATAGCATTTGGGGGCGCTGTCAAACAGACCTCGTGAATCCAGCTGGTTTATGAAGGCTGGGTTCTGCTGGGTTCACAAGCACTGAGGATCCTTGGGGCTCAGCAGGGGCAGAGGTGGACCAAGACTTGCCAGTGTGATGATTGACAGATACCCAGGATGGATTCAAACCTCTGTCCTGCTCTAAAGGATTGAATTCCAAACACAAGCCACTGGCTGGGAAGGCCTTTGCCCCATAACTGCTGTGAGCATCATGCCAAAGAACCAAGCACGTGGTGGCTGAGGAGCCAGACTGGCTTGTGTAGACATGATTCCATGTGTCAGTAATTCAAATTAATATGAATGTCTCATTCCATCCACGATATCTATGTTTTTCAGAACAGTATACAGGAGACACTATAATGCAGCTTTGAACATAGTCACAGGAGAGGAGGGGAAATATAGGCGTAGGTATTTCTATTTTTTTAATCCCATGGATTGATCACCAATTCTGTGATCAGTCCTTGGTTATTTAACAGTCACTTGTGGAATTGAAAAGGCTGGAGGGACCTGCTGTGGGATCAAGGAATGTCCACACTGAGCGCACCAGTTTTGGGAACAATCTTAAGCAGAGTAACATACCGCATATCCCAGTGCTCCTAAGTGCTGGTTTTAAATTCTTTTACCTCTGTTTTAACAGGAAACATTTTTCCGAGGATGGAATTAGGGAGTATTTGGCAAAAATGTATTAAGTACCTATCTTCACCCCTCTTTCCAGTTTCAGCTTCCTGAGAAATTTCCCTGTTAATCGTGGGTCGAGAGAATAAGATTTGCCCTTAATTAAAACATAGATTTATTTCACAGTTCTGTTTGCATCTTCTCCACAGGTTTCATTTATTCTTTTTTCTGCAGAAACAAAATAACTGTGTTTTTCTGCTAAAATAAACTGACAAAACAGCTTTCCATAAATAGGATGGGTATTTAAAGCTGTTCATTTAAACTTATGCAGCAAAAAGTAGATGAGTCCATTTAATCTTTTGGCAATTAAAAATGAATGTTAAATCAATTAGAAACATTACTCTAATGAATTATTCTGAAATTGAAATAATGATCTGTACTAAAGTATTCCTTTTTAAAGTATTTATTTTTGATTATTTAATATTAATGTGTTTTTAATAGATTGCATGCTAAACAAAACAAAACAAAAAAACCCCATAGCATGTAAGTTCTGCAAGAATTTAAACATTTCCGTTTCTTCCTATATATTCCACAGAATATATGTGGATTTGTGGGGTGCATTGTGCATTATTTACCCTGGTTTCAGTCCCTGGATGTTGGTCATTTCTCTATCACTGGGTTCTGGTCGGTTCTGAGGGTTGTATCTAACAGGAGGTGGCAGCTGTAAGGTTCATTTCACAAGTGTTCCAGCAGGATGTGTGCAACTAGGAAGCCTGGGCAATGGCAGGTAATTTCCCTAAATCTCCTAGTATGAGGGTTTTGGTATCCATTAAGTTCAACTCAGTATGGAAATGACACGTCATCTTGACTAAATCTCTTGACTAGGTCCTTTATTAAGAAAATGCATGATAAAAATAGCATGAGTAACATAATAATTGGGACTTTCTGCACACATTTCAGAGAAGGAGAAATACATGCATTTAATAGATCATGACCTTTAGAAAGTACAAAATACTGCTTGAAGCAGCACCGCTGTTCTTCTGAACCTTTTATTCAGCCTTTTTTTTTATTTTATGGATGAGTGCTTTGAGAGAGGACACCCCAAAGGTCACCTCATCAGTGGCTCTGGGTGGCCCATAGCAGGGTTTAGGGGCCAGGTGAGGAGGGGAGGCTGTGCCAGGTGCTGGCTGCTAATGGTCCCAGTACTGCAGCTGTCCTGATTAATAGCTGTGGGTGGATCTCTCCAGTGTCTAATTCCTTATGCACCCATTTGTGTTTCTGGCCTCCCTGACACGCCGTGACAAAGATTTGATGATTTTAATGGTGTGGTGTGAAAAAGTAGTTAATTTCATTTTTGCTCCCAGTAGTGTCTGAAAGTTCTTGTATCTTGAGAAAGAGTGAATAATGATTTCCTGTTCACCTTTTGATCACTACAGTAATTTCATTGGCCTTTATAATATTCTTCATTGTCTTCCCTCATGTGACTGGGTCACAATTTATGGAGTTGCTTTAGGTCTGCACTTGTTCCATACCTGTAGTTGTCCATAAGAAGGATAAGAAGGCCAGAAAGCAGCAATGCTGACTTCATACCTCTCACTGCACTGCCTAAAAGGATGGGTTTTTTGAAGTTTTCCTCACTGGAACTGGGTCAGTTTTGTTCAGGCAAACAACAAGCTGGCTGCAAAAGGAGCTTTCCATTTTACCAAACAGCTTGTGGATTTAGATCGACATTACTGAATGACTTACATGTGGCAAAAAATAGTCTTTTCCTGGACTAAACAATCCAGCTTTAAGTGATTTTTTTTCTTTTGTGAGCCAAACGGGTGGAGAGGACGGACCACTAGACTCAGGGAGAGATACCTAATATTGAGAAAAAAATAGGTTTATCCGAGGTTTTGGGGGAGGGCCTCTCATTTGCTAATGTTGAGGGCCAGAATTGCAAATGGGGCCTAATTTTCTGCTTTGAGGAAAATGTCTGTCTCTCAGTATGTCTCTTCTGATCTTTAGGAGCAAAAAGCAGAGGGAATTGGCTTCCAATTCTCAGTGGTATTTGCTATAACTTCCTCTTAGGACAATTCTACTGAGGTTAATCTAATCCACTAAGGTTCCATTCCTTTCTTTGTCAACTCTTTTTAAACCAGTCCCTATGTTAACCTTAACAGTTCAAGGATCAACTCTTTTAGGACATAATCCTGTGTGACTTCTGATAATCCTATTGTCAAGGCACACAGTAAATGCTTGTAGGAAAGTGGCATGGAACAATTACATTTGCTCTCTGGGATTATGTGCAATATGCTCTTAGAGTATGGGCTTTAAAATAGGAAATCTTTAATGTTGAACAGCTCCTGTAAAAACAGTTTATAGTTCTGAAATTAGATTTTCTAAAAAATAACCACATAAAACCTTATTTCAATATCATTCTTCCCCTAAAAAGGGAGGGGGAAAAGGCACTTTCTCCCCCTTCTCTATTTTGAATCAAATGATAAGTCACAAAATAACTTCATTAGCAGCAGTACATGTGAGACATAGACTATAGGCTCAATTTCCATAATTTCCAGATAGCATTAGCTGTATGGACAGGGGTAACATCACAGTCTTCAGTGGAGCTGGAGCAGAAAACAAGGCAAATTATTTTCTCCTTTTATTCCAACCCCAAGGTCCAGTGATCGTCCTCTAAACTCCATGAAATAATTTATTTTTAAAATACATATTTTTTAGTCACTTCCTATGTTATCTGCAGAAAAAAGTGACGCAAATAAAATACTTCTTAATTTATTTTTTTTCAATTTAAAGATTAATTTTGTGGGATGGCTTGATGCTGTGTTGTGTCCTGGCAGCAGTGCAAGGCAGTTGTCAGGCTGGCACAGCCACCTGTGTAATTCATGGGCAAGTGCATGGCCATGCAAAAAGTTTAAGAAGTTCCATGTGACTTTTGAACTCCCATAAGCTTTTTGTATTAAACATACATGAACATACATATTAAATGTACATAAGCTTTTTGTATTAAACAGTTCAGCCTTAAATGCTGCACAGAGCCTGCAGTGAGATAGAAAAGACTCCTTGGGACACAGTGTAGACTCAGTGGGACTTTTTAAAGTCTCCTTATTTAGATGAAAAATATTTTGAGATCTCAGTAATCTGATATTGCTGTAAATTTACCAACAGCTGCTGTAATCTGTCATTCTGATGACACATAATCAATTTTCGCTCTAAGACGGAAGAGCAGAATTACTGAAGTGTAAATGCCCATTATTTGTAAACAGCTCAGTGCCATCACAAACATGTTCTCTTACTTATTTAACACACTTTTGCATCTCAATAACTGCTGATCCCTCCAGATTTGCTCATCCTACTCTCTTCTGGCCAGTGATTTTTAGTGTTTTCTAGATTTAGATAGTCTCTGCTAGCATTTCTGTTGTGATGGACATTCCCTATAATCTTCCTGTGGAACATGGCTGCGTCTTTGATATATTCTGATAACATCTAATTAAAGCCTGATGGGCATTCTCTTGCTGAACTTATCACCCTTTCCAACAAATGACCATTTTCCCTGTCATCTTTCTCTGTACTGATGATTTGTGATTCTCAAAAGAATCAGAGTGTGTTTCATATGGATGCTGATCATATCTGCACGTGCATCCTGGTAGAGGATTAGATTTTGATAGGAACATTTGAAATTCTAAACATTCATGTTTTCTCAAGTCCCAGCCTCTACTGATTTGTGGCCCAGGGACTCTGAGCCAGAGGCAGCAGTTTGATACCTACAAGTCCTGTGTGGATTTTTGTTGCATGACTCTTCTCATTCATATCTCCTCTGGGCCTGAGGTAAGGAGATCCACCTGGTGTGACATGGACACGTATTTCCTTTGGTTTCTCCTAAACTCTAGTTCTATTGGGTAGCTACAACTCCTTCTTGCATTGGAAGAGGCTGTGAGCAGTTGTTCCCTCATATTCTCCATAGTACTTGTAGTTTCTCAAGTGTAATTAGAGATAACTGTAGATGTGGATTTTTTAGCTTGAATATTGTTGAATTTACCTCATTTCCATAAGTATATTAGAGACCTGTTCTCTAAAATTTGTAATATGTGCAAACTGAGTACTACCTATACTTCAAAGGAGAGCAACTGTTTGTCTCAAAGTAGGAAACATGGCTTTTGTTGTGTAATGTTTCAGAAACAAGCACCCACTGGTTTTGTACAAATCTGTAAGAAAACTTAATGAGCTAAGTAAAATACTGTCACATGATTCATGAGTCACAGGTGTGCGTTCCTCTTTACTTACATTAATGTCACTAGAATTTCTGACTTAATATTAGTCTTTAAAATGATTGTACTCTTTACCTGAACTTCAGATAAAATGGAAAAATCTCTTTTGGATTACAATTTTGGTCTCTCGAGTTGCTGACACGTATGAATTATTTTCTATTAAGTAAACAGTCCTCTGAAAGGTGAATTGTGTAGCACATTCTCACTTCAGAATTCGCATTCTGCTCTCTAGTTATTACACTCAGGGGTGATGTTTATGCTTTCTGATTTCCTAAGTAGTTTTTAGGTAACTTCACTATTCCAATTACCATCTCTTTGTCATGTATTCAAATTCAGAAGAGAAAAAAAGCAGTCAGGGAAGAGACAAGTTGTGACTGGAAGCTGACTAACTACCAGAGCTGGTTTCAAAATCTCTTTTCTTTATTTTGTTTATTTTTTCATTGCTTACTCAGTAAAGAAGACCTAGGCAAAATAAAAGTGTTACCTTTTTTATGGGTATTAATTTACCTGATGGGCCTTTGTGTCTCATCTCCTTAATATATTTTACTTATGGTTCTTTTCTCATTTTTTTTGCAGGTTTCTGCTGTATTTTTAACTTTGCATTCACTTTCTTATAAAAATTTTCACTGTCTTGCCAGCAAAACACTAGGCAAAAAAAGACTTTGTGGCTTTTCAAAATGGTACAATCTTGGCAATCCAAAATGTGTGCCAAGTGAGCTGAACAATATTTTGCTCTTAAAAAACTGGGGGAAAAAAAGGACTATTTCTCTAAATTTATTTCAATATTTCCATTTTCTTAAGTGTGGATATTCCTTACAATTGGATAATGGCAGCTTTCTCACTGTTGGGCTTTTTTGTTTTAAAGTGAAACATGTCTTATTTTATATGTTCTTCCTTTGTAAAAAAACCACTTTACTCTTTGGTGTTTCCCAATCCCTGATTTCAGAAGCAATGTTTGGGAATGGGAAGCTGACACACGGAAACAGGGAGCTTCTTGGAGTCTTCTAGAAAAAGCAGCCCTTTAAGTGTCACTTAAATAATCCATCCTCAGCAGCTGTGTATGCAGAGCCTGTCATCCCATGCAGTGATCTGCCTGTGCTCCTCGGAATAAAGAAGTGTGTGTTTATTGAGGCGGTTTAGCACTGGGTTTGGCACCTTCTCTGTGAGCTGTTAACTGAGCATGGTGTTTCTGTAGCATCTTGTAAGTGATAGCACAGTTTATAGATTACATTATGCCAATTATAAGGACTGATATTTTTTCTTTGATCAAATAAAGCGAGCTGGGTGTAATTTAAAAGCTGCAGAAAATTCCATTCCAGTACTAAATGATTAAAACTTGGTGCAGACTGATCTTTAATCATTCATTTTTAGATAATCCTTGCCTTCAACTACCCAACCAATGGAAAACGATGGTACAAAAGAGAGTTACGGTTATTGTGTAATAAAATGATTTTAAATTCTGGGATTTCAAAGCTGGCAGTTGCAATAACGATCAGACAACAGTGAGAGCAGTGGGGAAAACTTAGATAAGAATGAAAGCGACTCCTGACAGACAGGCTGACACACAGCTCTGGAGACGTGCTGGGAACAGCTGCCAGTGCCATCCTACTCAATATCCTTCAGGAGCAGTGCAGAACTGGAAGACAAGAGCAGCCCCAGGTTTGGGGGGCTGTGGCCCGTGCAGAAGGAGCTGTTCTGCACTTTGGGTTTTGGTGCCTGTGCACGGAGAGCTGGGGAGAATCAGCTGTGCTGGAGCTTGTGCTTCCTGTTGCTCAGTGGATGCCTCTTGGGTTTGGGGAAGGGCACAGTGCTCTGTGGGATGGCTGTGGGTGTCAGGTCTTATGTCTGCTAAGTTATCTGCATTTTCAGTTTTTTACATTTGAGCTTCTGCTTGGGTCTGTCTGTTCAATTAGGCTTCAAAATTTCTCTTTAAGAAGCCAGCTTAATATGTAATAGCACAGCTCTGCTGTGTATTTGTTCCAAAGTCTTACTGTAGATTCCAAAATAAAACCCAATTAACATTGGAACCTATGAGATTCCTTGCCAAGACCTCATCTTTGTAACAATTATTCAGCTAGTGTTCAATCCACATTAAAATCAGGCCCAATTTGCATAAAATGTCTAAGCAGTGCACAGCATCTTGCTGCCTGTTAAATCTGCTCTGGTCTCCCCACCAACTATTTTTTTGTAATAAATGATGAGTTGAGATGAGTTTACTTGCTTTCAAATCTTACCCTTTCTGCTTCTTCTTATTCTTTCTTATTCTTTGTGCCTTCATTTTATTTGGAAAAAAAGCTCCAGACTTGTCTTCCCCCCCATCTGAATACTCAAAGTAGAATTCTTTCAGCATATTAAGACTTTCAGTAAAAATTTTTGATTGCGGAGTACATTTCCACTTGCTTAAAAAGAAGCATCGAATAACGAAGTCAGCAAATGCAATATGGGGAGTAAAGAAGTTATGGGACGTTGTAAATTGATTTATGTCCTGATTCTGCAGTAATTTACATGTGTTCTGTCTAATTTTGGAAGGGCAATTTTTTGCAAAAACCTGATGGCAAGATAATCTACTTGACTGAAAAGTTACTGGGAACAAGTTTATCTCTGTTAGTGTTTATGAAAAACAAATGGCACAAGGCAAAGCAGCTTTGCCAAGTAAACAATATTACCTTTCTCGTGGAGCATCTGTGTGCTCCTCATTTGCTCAGGACAGTTCCATCTCCGGTAAAATAGCTGAAATGGTTTTGAAGTCATATTTGAGTATTACCCTTTGCCATGAGCTATTTCTCACAATGAAACCCCAGTAACTTCAGATCCTGAAATAAGGTCAGAAGTTGAGGTAATGAAGTTGAAATACACAATTAATTGTGAAACTAGCCTGTTTCCTGTTCTTTTGATAATAGTGTTTCCTGTGACTGAGATGCTTTCACTTTACTTCAGGATGTTTTTACTGCAAGTATAGAAAATTATATGCAATAGAGACATATTAGCAGTGATGTTGTTAAGTTGGGAATTTTAATAATTTTCAGATTTACTTTTAAATCTCTGATTTGTATTTAATTAGCATTTCTTGTCTTTTACTCAGGCCATATGTGGCTTTCAAAGCATAAGCTGTGTGAGGGAGACAGTGGCAGGAAAAAGCCCTACTGTTTTTTTAAAGCAAGCAAGGACATCCATTCAACTGAAAATCAATATATGTTTTTCTTACTACAGAATCTGTGTGTAATCAATGTATATGCTGTGAAGTGGTGGCAATTGGAGTTAATATGCTTTAGAATTTGCTGCTAAAGTGCCATGCAGAAAACACCTTTAATTTAGCAACAGAAAAACTAAGTTTTGCTGTATGAGAAAGAGAATTAAGTAGCTATAATAGCAAAAAAAAAAAAAAAAAAAAAGGCAGTACCGAGAAAACAAACACATTGTCAAATCTAAAAATTTAATTTACAGGAGTAACTTCCCAATTTTAAGTCTATATTTAAGTCTCTAGAATATCTTACACAAAGGCACTAATGCCAGACTTTGGCTTCTCCACATCTTTGTGAGCTCCCCTTTTTGTGGTGGTTACTGTTAAGTCACAGTTTCTGAAGCTCTGAGTTCACTGCTGGGGAAACACTCATGTAGCCACCTGGGAAACAGCTGACAGACTGCTTTGGTGTTGGTTTAAGCAGAATGTTAGAGCCTCTGAATAAGCTTGTAGAAAGAGTATTTTCTTTTTTTCCTTGCTACATTCACATTTCTCTTGCTTACTTGTTGGTTTTTTTTCCAAAGAATATTTACATGGTACTAGTGCTTGCAAAACCAGGTCAGGCTGGGGGCTGAATTCTGCTTACGTGTAAAAACATGTAAGAAAAAATCATTCTAAGGAATGCTCATGATTTTCAGAATTGCTACTGGGAAATATTTCTTCTGCTTAGTACCATCCTCCAAAATCAGAAATACAACTTCAACAACATGTCATAGAGCAAACAAAATCAGGTCCAGAGCTATTGGTCACATCTGTTGTAATAATGACAGACATCCTTGAAGCTTCTTGGGCAAAGTGGATTCCCCAGTGGGAGGTCTGACAGTTCTGTACCAAAGGTGGGGAGTGTGTATACAACATTCCTGATTAGGCCATGGCATTTTCAACTGTAACTTGGACTGGAGCAATACCTGTTTGGTTAAGTTTTTATCATCTTCAAAGCCCCATTATTTTTCTCCTAAGATGCTTCTGGTTTAGTAGTTATTGCTGAGGAAAACAAAAAAGGGACCTGTGGTATATGCAAAAGATTTGTCATAGCAAATGAATCAGAATTTGGAAAAACTATTTTAATTGAGGTTTTTTTGTTTGGTTGAAGAGCAAACTGTGGTAAGAAAATGTGAGGAGAAGCAGATGTGATTTCTTTGGGAATGGTGATTGCTCAGAGCCAGCTGCTCTCTAGGAGTCTATTCTGAGATGTCAGTGGTGAAAAGATCTGCTATTAAACAGTGATCTCAAGACTGAAAATATATTGATGCAAGATGAGTAGTGATAGAACAGCAGGATTAAAAGGTGACATCAAGGGTTCCTTGACTTAGAGTTGGGATCCATAGTATCATCTGGTTTCAGCATGAAATAATGTACCATCATCCACTTATATGTGGTTTGTGTTCTGTGCATCTCCCAGAGGGTTTGCTGGAATGTCAGTTTAGCTAATCTTGGTTTAGTGTTACTGTGTTTCTTCTGCAGTTTCTGACATTTTTCAAAAACAGAATTCCAAGTCCTATGTCTACTCTGATCAGAGACCGATTTCTATTTCACTGATGTGAATTAGGATTTCCTGCAGCAATTCAGCTGCTGTTGTTTTTTGTTTATTTGGGTTTTTTTGTTCAACCAAACACTGTTTCGTGAAGTGCTTAAAAACCTGATTGATCTTGGTGTTGGGTCTTTAACAATGTTTTTTGACATGTCATTGAAGTTTTGCTACATAAGCTGTCCTGATCTATGCAGAAGACAAATGTTTGAAAGTTACTTACTGTTAATTGTAAAGAAGAGAAAGTAAAAGTAATAGCAATGAGTTCTTTTACCTGCTCAGTACTTCTTGAATTTTACAAATGTTATTTTACATTCTGAATCTTGGATAGATATGGGATACAGCTGATGCTTTGATTTTACACTACCTGCCTGTTGAACTGTGCTTTGTTGTCATAGCAATTATCTCCTATTAAAAATATTCCTTTGGGGATGGCTATCTTGCTTGGAACTAACCCAAAGCATGTATTTACCGCTGAACACAGTGATGATGATAGGTTTTTTTGTTTGTTTGGGCAGACAGGAGAGGTTATTTTCTTGATTTTGGAAGTCTCCTTGTGTTTTGCTCGCTGTTTCAGGACTTCAAACTAGTGCTATACAAGTCCACAGTAAAGAAAGTGGTATTTAAGCCTTGCAGGTGAAGGTAGCAGTGGTTGCCAACACCTTATTTTATTCCTCACGTATCAGGAATCACATTGAGTTGGACACATTTACTGTCAGCTGAGATTGTCTCCTGAGGAGAGGATTCATACTGGCTGCATGGGTGAGCTAAATGCAAAGGGAAATGATTTTATGTAAAAATAAGGCTGTAATTTTCAGACAATAGAGTTCCTCTCTCTCTCTACATGATGAGAATCTAAGCATGGATATCATGCTGTCTTGAAGGAATTGATGATTGTAGACGTAAGAAACTACATGAAAGAGATGGGAAAGAGAAATAAAAGAAAATAGAAATAAATTAAAGCATAGCCACAACAAAGGAAAGTGAAATATCCATCATGTTCAAGTACTATGAATATTTTTAAGATAAAAGAAATACTGCTATTCAAGAAAATGTGGCAAGTAAAAGCAGGGACAAAAGTTGGACTATGATATTATTTGTGTCACTCTGTTGGATAGGGCTTTCAGGTTCATCCTCCAAAAGTGGCATATATAAATTTTTTCTGTCTAGATGAAGAGATTACATATCACAGGTTTGTGTGTGGGGATATTTCCAAGGGGAAGATAATCCCAAGGGTTAATGGCCTTAAACTGAAGGAGAGTAGGTTTAGATCAGAGATTACAAAGGGATTCTTCCCTGGGAGGGTGGGGAGGCCCTGGCACAGGTTGCCCAGAGAAGCTGTGGCTGCCCCTGGATCCCTGGAAGTGTCCAAGGCCAGGTTGGACAGGGCTTGGAGCAACCTGAGCTAGTGGAAGGTGTCCCTGCCCATGGCAGGGAGGTGGAATGAGATGAGCTTTAAGGTCCCATCCAACCCAAACCATTCTGGGATTCTGATAATATAGAAAATGTGGCTGCCAGAAGTGATCTTTTAACCGAGATCTGTATACCCGTGCACTACCAAATGTGATTTCAGGTGGTGTAACATCATTGTTTTGAAACAGATTTTAGAAGGTCTTTTGGGCTTTGCAGAGTTAATTGAAAAATTATCGAGAAGATTCTCTGACAAGCTTAAACAGGCCAGGTCCATGCTCCTGTTTATACTGCTTGATTGCAGAGCAACTCTGATAAGGTTTCTGTACAGGACTGTCTGACTGGATAACCATCTTGCTAAAGTCAATCAAATTGTGGGTTCTCCCAAAAAAACCCACATCAGCAGAGAAGTTGACAAAGTTATCACAGTAATTTGCAGTGTCTGTAGAAATTACTAAAGTGGGAATTAAAATTTCTGGGAGTCTCAGTGTTCTGTGAGTCGTGTAATATTCTTGTGAGATGATTTCTGGTGAGAGGCATTATGCTAGGTAGAACAGAAAATACCTTTGAATTGTCCCACAAATAATGAAAGATGGATTCTCTGTCAGAGTCATGGATGAAGTAGGCTGTGGGGGAGCCAGAGGGTTGGATGGCATCAGAGGAAAGGACTGGCAGGCAGAAAATAAAATCATGGCCTGCTGGGAGCACTCACCCTTGCTGGCTGAGAGCAGCTGGGGTTCTGTATGATGTTAGTGATTTAATAACCTGGAACAACCATCAGTGAAGCACAAGAAGATGTAAGTCCTGTCTTCGAGCAGAACATTTTGGCATGAACCAGCAGGTATTTGGTAGCTGGCAGTGACATCCTGACAGAATGAGACAAGGAACTTCCTTATTCATTGGCATGTTAGTTATCTCCTGAAATAATAACTGCTTCTCCATTAGAAACTCTCCCTCCTTTTTTATGTAGTTCGTAGTCAAGAGTACTCTAAACATTTGCTTCCAGAGCAGGGCGAGTGGTCCAGCAGCACATGCTGTGTGAGTTCCAGGTGTCCTGCTGTGAGGTGGTGAGGAGGAGAAGGGCTGCCTTATGCTGGCTTTTCCAAGGTGTCACTAAAAGCCTGAACAGGAGTTTTATCTTTAATAATGTGGGTAGTTTTCTTGAATTCATAAATACAAAGATGAAAGGTCAATTATGGAATAAATCCCTGCTGATCCAGGAAAAGTAACCTTTAATTTTATTGTTATGTTCACGCTTTCTCAAATTACCTGTCTAAATACTATGAATTTTTGAATCTCATTGTAAATTATTCCTCATGGAGAACCTGAGTAAAAATCTCAATTACAAAGCCAAATACTGCTTCTCCATGATGGAGCAAACCAATCCAAACCATCTGTGAAAAACAAACATTCTGGTGAAGGACACACTGTATTTTCCTGAGTGTGATTATTCTTTTTTAAGTCACTGAGACCAGACTTTAAATGAGCCCAGTATCTGTAACCAGAGACACTTCTTTCCCCCAGAAATAGTTTGGTTTCAGTAATATGAGAAGTAACAAACCTAGCTGGATTTCGATGGAAGTTACAGTATTCAAAATTAGAAAAAGTACTTTCACTTTTAACACAAACTGTTTCTCAATGTTTAGGAGAGAAATATGGAATCTACCAGACCTCTGTCTCAAAAGTCAGTCTTTAGAGAAGAAACGCACTTTAAAGAACCCCTGGTCTTGTTCTAATTATTACATAAATTGAAACATTTCCTATCTTGCCTACCCAACTGAGAAGCCAGCAGCAGTTAATAAACTATATGTAGATGTAAATTAGTAATATAATTCAAATTAAATTGTATTTCTTTCATTTTTAATAGGCAATGTCATTTTATGAAATAATCACCTTTTGTAGTTTTATGAATTGGAGACATGTCAGATTGAACATGCTGTAAAGTAATATTGAAACTAAGTATTCTCATTAAATATAGCAGTGGGGAAGTGGCCCAGGGTCTGAGGCACTTTGTAAGGTAATGTCTAAGTTAACTCTTAGAAAAAGAAGTAAAGCACAAGTCTGTTTCTTCACACATTTCAATATTTTATGAAAACTTAATGTGGGAGCATGTATTTTGGATATATAAGAAATGCTCCTGAAAACTGCAGTAGCAATTAAGTTGAAATACACAGTTCCTTTCCAGTATTTCAGACAAAGAAACAAAATTATTTTTCCACTGAACTAGAGCTGGATGAATGCAAGATAAAATTTGTGTCAGTTGTGTTATGCATTTATTCCATTATTTAGGGAGTCATTGGAGTAGTGTGAAGTATACAATAGAATACATTATGGGATGACATCAGTACACAGTGATGTTTGGCTACTGCTGTACTTCTGTGAGAGTGTGCTCCAAGTTGTCCTTTTTGCTCCAGTTGGATTCTCTTGATGTAATATCAGAAATCCAAGCTTGATACTATTGGTTCTCATGCAGCTGCTCCGGGGAATGAGCAGGGGCAATCCTGCCCTCCCTTTTCTGTGCCCTCCACAGCTCTGTTTGGGTTTCATATGGTTTATGTCTGGTTCCCAAAGGCTTTCAGCAGCACCAGCCTGCCTTGGTTGTATCAGGAAAACCTCGTCAGTGCATGGTGTCATTTTGGTGCCCAGCAGGTGTCTTACCTTAGTGTTAGCTGTGACACAGGCCTGAATCCAGGGAAGTTGAAGGAGTAATAAATTACTTTGGGGTTTTCAAGAGAACACTTTCCTTCTATTGGAAGCTGTCTCTTACCCTTGGCAGGGGGGTTGGAACCAGATGATTTCTGAGATCCCTTCCAACCCAAACCATCTTGTGATTCTGTGATTCTTCTGTGTCCTGTCTCCTGTCCCCAGCTGTAGCTGTCCCAAACACGTTGTCTTACAGTCACTACACACTTTGTCATGGTCCAGCCTTGTTAAAGCCAGATTCAGTTTTGCAATTCCCTTGTCTCGGTGGCAGGGGGGCTGCGTGTAATAGAACTCTGCACGTACACATTATGTCCCTGGAGTGATTCCTCTCTGGGTCCTAGTCCTTCCAGCCCATCCCACACAGGTGGCTGCAGTAGTTCAGTGTTAAATGTAGACTCATGAAAAGGCAGAACACCAGAGTTTCGTTGGTAATGTCTTGAGGGTTGTGGGCTCTGTGTATTCCAAATGAATGCTCCAATGCTCCTCATATAATCATAAAAAATGCTATTGTCATATTGTTCTTCAGATGTTTCTTTTTTAAAACCACACAACTCCAGCTAGGAAACTACAATAGGATGGCCAGGTGAGACAGGCCTATGTGTGGGACACATCCATCCATCCATCCATCCATCCAATCAATCCAAGGGTGCATCCACAATAGCAGAGACTGAGTGATTACAGAAGACATGGTCTTTCCATGAGCAAACACAGAATAATCATTACAGGCAACAGATTAATTGCAGAACTTACTGCAGGTTTTTATATTTGTCTTGTTTTGTGCCTAGACCACTATTTAGACAGAGAGTAGATGGGGCAGCTACAATTCAGTTTGAGATGGACTTTCCAACCCTGAAATCATGACTGCCTTTAGTGAGAGGGAGCAAGTGTCTCTTCAGGATATTAGGGCATTTGAGTCCTCTTTCTGTGGATTTAGTTACTGTTCCTTGTTCTGCTCTTGGGTGTGGGAGGGCTGTTGATGTGCTCTGAAGCACTGCAACCAAACATCCTGTTTTCAAAGTTTTAACTTTCAAGTTTCATTTGAAAAAGTTCTTGGAATCTCTAATTATCTTGTCCATTTTTTCCTTTGTAGGATGAGGGAGAGGACAGCATTATAATTGGAGATTAGGGACAGTGAGGCTGGCTTTGTTTGGAACAGAAGAGTTTAAACTGTTTCTGTCATTGGCGCAAACGCATAAAGTCTAAGATCTGTGTCACAGTGTAGCTGCTTAATGTACCTGATTAATACACCTACTGAAGCAACACCTAATTTTCAAGTCTTCTTTTTGCTGTGGCACCTGAGTTCCCTTTGTGTGTTGAAGGAACCCAAACCCTTTTGTTTTCAAGTTTAATCAATGACATTTATTTTCTTGGCATTGTTTTCCCTTGTCGGCAGACTTGCCAAGATCACTTTTAAAGTGTTAAATCATAGGGGCAATCTTAGAATTGGAGATCCAGAGCTGTGATGCACAGTATATTGTAACATATGAAATAATCTAACAAATGCAAGTAGAAACATGAATTCCTAATTCTCGTTTTAAATACATCATTAACCTGTAGTCCTCTCTTCTTTCTTCCTTCTTTTTCCTTCACTTCTTCAGCCAAGTGGAGAGAATCTACAAATATTTTATTGATGATAAATGTTTAGCTCCTTATTTAGCTTCTAAAATTATTGTTGTTAACCTTCAGTACTGAATACTCATACTACAGCTATGGAATTTTTGATTTTTGAGCCTTTCAATTACCTTCTTGAATTCAAGAGAGCACTAAAGTGAATATCCTGTACACAGAACTTCCTGATGTCTCTTCTCTCAAAACAGTCAAAAGACAGTTTTTTAGAGGGATAGGTCACTCTGTGGTGGCAGCTGTGCTTGCCTTAACTTGGCTCAGTGAATAAGTCCATACTAGCTCTTGTACCCCTGTGTTCTCCAGTTGAATTACTTATTTTGAACAGATAAATTGCCTGTTTTAAAGTAAGATCATGACATAGAACTTAGTGACTTACACTGAGGAGTAGTTTGGTCCCACACGGGAGATTCTGTAAAACTAAGCTGCCACGCTTAAATTATTTTCAACCTTGCACACTGTACAGAATTATTTTCCTTAAGAATTTGCATTTTTAAATCTTTGTTTTAATCAGGTATACTTCCTGAAAATATTATAAAGCTTTTCTGGATGGTTTTGAAGCTTCTTTGATTTTGTAATCCCCAGAGTGCTTTTCAGTATCTGCATTAGGAGAGATGGTTTTCCAGAATTAATATGGGTTGTATTGAGCTTTGGTGGTAGAAAAGCCCGTTCTCTCAGAACGGGCATTTTAGTGCAAAGGTAACCTTGGTCTAAGAAACAATCCTCCTTTGGATTGTGGAGAAGCAGAATATGCAGTAAATTGCAGTGGTACTTACCTCTTTGCAAAAAATTCATGTTGTAAAAACTTACACCATCATCAGACTGAAATACAGTTGGAGCGGGGGAAACATATTCAGAATTTAGTTAAAACCAAAAAAAAGAACAATTTTATGAGTTATTCTTACAAAGATGAATTGGTAATCTCTAGTTCCCTTATGGTTAATGATCAGAAATAGATGTTTTGTGAACGTAACGTCCCATCCCATGCTCTCTATTCCAACAGCTAGAATATTTTGAATTTAGAAGTGCCATCATCTATAGGTTACAAATTCAGATGTAAATGTCTACATTGCAAGCTCCTAATATCAGGAGAGATTAATCTCTAGGTGTGAACAGGGCCTGTCCTTTGCCCTGCAGGTCTGTGCTGAGGCTCTGCTGGTGGAACCAGCGCTGCCGTGGGCGATGGGGCACCAGCTACAGCAGCCGTGGCACAAAGTGCTCTTCTTCTCACTAGCTGTGCTGAGCTGGTTTTGTTGTATGCCACGGTTTTTCTTTACCCTTAGGGAGTAAGAGATAAGCATTTAGGTTGTCCAGCTGGATGATTATTTCTTGATATGCAAATATTTGCATTTGGTACCTTAAAGCGTAATTTTTAGCAGAGCCATAAGGACTAGACCTTGACATGATATTTTTATCCAATTGTTTTAATAGCTCAAGAAAAACAGAAATTAATGCTTCCTTTCGTGCATTTTCAAGCCTCTCATTAATTAAAAAAACTAATTACTTTTTCCATTACAGTAATGTTGATATTTTTGAATCAAAGGGCATTGCATTTAACACAATTATAATTATGTGAATCAAGACCAGAGAGGTTAAAGATTAGCTTCACGTTTGCTAGGGCTTCTGTTGCATTTAAAATTTCTGCTTGTTTGGAAAATTTTTTCCATGAAAGCAGTATGTTTTAACAGTATGACTTTTCTTAGTTCTGTCATCTTAGACCTTGCCAAGCTCTTACTCAGCTTGGAGCAATCATTTTTTGAGAATCAGTCACTCCTTGGGATGAGTGGACATCAATATCCACAGTTGCTATTATGAAATTGGGGTCTCAGTCCCTGCTTTTTTTCCTGGTTGCAGCTGGGCTGACTGACAAGTCTGGAGCTCCATTGTTGTTAATTATTTTAGTCAGGGGAAGACAGCCTCATTTCTCTTTCCCCAGTATTCTGCAGGGGTGTTTTTTCTCCTGAGGAAAATAATAAAGGCTAATATTTCACAGCCTGTAATTAAGTAGAGGGGAGTAGATGACATCTCGCCTGTCTCTGTCAGGATAAAACAGGAGAAAGAGGACAGTGTTTGAAGGGGCTCCCTCCTTTTAAAAGTGGCAAGATTCTGGAAGGAGAATGACTCCCAAGCCAGGAACACAGATAGGACTGTCTGACAGTGTCCATACTGGCATGTGGTAGGGTGCCACAGGATTACATCTGTTTTGGTGAGGTTACTTAGAGCTACCACTGCTGTGGGCCCTTGAACTGAATTGACAGCAGCAGGAGGTGAAGCACACCTCATTTAAGTTCCTCCAAAATAAGCCCAGTTCATGAGTTCTGAGACTTCTCCCTTGGGTGATCTGAGTGTGGTGAGTGGGGCACTGTGGGGATTAACTAAAACAGTAATACAGATGCACGATATCTATCTATCTGTCTATCTATCCATCCATCCATCCAGACAAGGGAGAAGTTTTGAAACTCTCAATTGCTAGCAAGAATTTTGTGGCAGAAAGATTGCTTCTGAACTGCTTCCAAGGTTTCTTTTAAAGGTTTCTGCATTTAAGCAGCTGTGCTTTTAGCTGAGCTGGATGGAAGCAACTCGACTGGCATAGTGGGAAAAGCAGTGCAGAACTGCAGCCTGGAACACCGAGCAAGGCAAAACCTGTGTCAAGTGAGATCACAGGAGTGACAGCTTTATTGCTGCCAGGTTTTAGTGTACAACAGACCTGAAAAACTGGACAAAAGAGAGATAAAGACAGACAAGTGTATCAGTTGTAGACTCTAAAAAGTCAATAGCTAACAAGGGTGTGCTGTATGCTTAATCAGAGCTTAAACTGTCTTGAACTGAAGCCTAGCAAAGACATGGTTAGTGTCTAGTGAGTGCTGATTTCATGGAGTTGCCCTTTGCTCTTATCCTTTGAGTGTTTTTGTGGAGATGGAGTGTGTAAAGTGAAAGGTGTTGCTGCTTCCTATTTTCCTGCCTTTCTGTGAACAAAAGTACTGTAACGTAGGAATGACACCAGCCTGCATTCTCATTGGGATGGGAAAACAGGCTGGAGAAGGCCCTTTTTGTCTTCTGGCCCACAGCTAGTTAATCCTAGAAGTGGTACTGCTTACTATTAAGTAACAACTTGCTTGGCATGAGAAGAATATGTTAGTATTGTAGCACTAAGCGACAAAGCAATTGCAGTAAAAGCATTTGCTGTGTGAATTTGGGTGTGGGACCCATCCAGGTGTCATAGCACTTGTCTGGTGCCTTGTTTACAGGCTGTGTGTGCTTCACTCAACATGGTATGAATGTCGATTAATTAGAAGGGAAAAGTAATAGATGTTAATGCCTCTAGAAGAAGAAATAGAGTCAACCTGTACATTAATTGACCTTTCTAAAAATTAACTGACATATTTTGTGTTTGTTCTTCCCTTGACTGGCACGCTGCTTTAGGACTCCATTAAATGTAAGCTTGTCTGTGACAAAGAATGACGGTCTTTCCTGGCTGAGGGACAGGACTGGAGATTCAGAAATCATAGCCCTTCTTGGCCACAGAGTCCTCCCTGATTTCTGTCAGGATCCATTCTGTCTCAGTCAACAGCAATGGATATTACTTAACCACAACAGTCTTAAAAGTTGGCTCCCTGACCTCAACTACCCATCTGGGTCCTCTTTATAGTCGACAGGGAGAGATTGGTACATGCAGAGAGTGATGAATCATGCTCAAAGACAGAATTGTGTTTGATTGTGGAGGTCTCTGCAGCTACCTTAGACCAGACAACTTTTAAATCATTCCAGTTAGGAGAGATGAATGTTGCCTGTAGTCTTTCTGTGGACTTCTAAGTGGCTCGGAGCAGGTATACGCACTCTTCTCTCTATATTTTCTGTACGTGGGAAGATGAAGTTCTTTTTATCACATAAGTTTACTGAGAGTAAACTAAAAAAATAAATACAAATTGTTCAGATAGGTTTGTTTTGGTTTATAAAACAAATAGTAAATCAGAAAACGTGGGAAACAGCCAGCCCTGTTGGTGTACTGATTGCTTGTAGAAGTGCTATAATGTATGTGAGAGCACAAGAAAGTAGGAAAACAAACCTGGTTAAGGCTAATAAATACATGGGCTCATAACAGAACCTACCAGGTGCCTTTTGTACACAGCATGCTTGAGACAGACGTGCACCTCAGAATGTCTATGCAAGCTTTGTTTTTCTTTTTTTGCTCAGTTCAGGATCAGTTTTCAGCACCAGGCTAAGTTCCCCTGAGCTTGCATTTGAAACTATAATAATTTCACTCACATGCCCTGTTTCGGGTGCAAAATGGATTAAAGTCTCTGCAGAGCTTAGGCACAAGAACAGCAGCTCTGCAAGGAAATCTGCAGAGGATCCAAAAGAAGTTTCTCGGCTCAGTGGTTAACTGTTACTTACTTTGTGATCATGTCTCACAAATTCATCCTCATTAAATAAAGCCTATTTCTTGCTCCTGGCTTTCCCAACTTCTCCTCAAGTCATTCATTCCATTATAAAGAACAAATGCTATCCAACTGTCAGTTCTGAAAATAGTAGCTTCAATAGAAAGGAGAGACCATGATGCAACTTTTCCTTAAACTGCTTAGCAATGGCTGTATTCCATAAAGCACTGAATTTAAGGGGTTTTTCACTGAGTTTTGAAGAACTTGGTCCTGTTTCTCACTCTTGTCCTATTGGTCATATGCAGTACTGGCCTAGCTCAGAAAAGAATGCTTATGGTTTTTAATGGTATTTTAGACAAAATGAGGGAATTTAATTAGATTAATGTCCAAATAATACTTGTTTGATGGAACATACCAAAATACAGATGCCCAGAAACTTGCTGGCCCTAACTGAAAGAGAAGGAACAGCTTTATCAAAGCACATATGAGACTGTAGTGCACAGAGAAAATACTGCTGTTAAATACTTCTACGTGGATAGATAAGACATAAATACTCCATTTTTTGTCTGCAAATCCGTAGTTGTATTTACATCAAATCCATACTCAGTAAAGATGGAAATAGGAATGATGGGGAGAGAAAGAATTAGTTTTGCTTAGTAGCAATGGGGGAGTAGGGTAAAATAGATTGATTTGATCTTGCAATTGCTGCCCTGACATTTTCCTGGGGGAAAGAAGGGTGTTGGATATCCAAAGGGGGTTTTTTTAATGGAATTGGAAGTCGTGATTTTGTGATGGAGAAAATGGGAGCATGAAACAGATTGGACCATAAGGCACTGCTCAGAGAAAACTCAGAGAAAACAGGGAGTTTGAAAGCTCTTGTGGATTTCTTCATCTTTTTTTTCCAAGTGAGATAGGAAATAAAGTAGATAGATTATTAGCTTACAGGCTGATAATAAAACAGCCAAAGCAGATGGTAAGAAAGATAAAGGAAAAGAGAAGGTTTATGCATAGCCCATTAACCACAGTTTGTACTTTGTTTGCAGATTTTTATGAGAAACTCTGCAACAAATAAAAGTCCAAGTTAAAAAATTAGACAAAATTAAAGGAGGCTAAAATCAGCCCAATTAAGACAAATATATAATACACAGTTGACTCAGAAAACTTAATTTTTTACAGTGAAAGTAAATGTTTGTCAGTTTCTTGCAAGCCTTAAAGGTAGTTAAAAAATTGTAGTTGCTTGCTCTTTGGTACATAAAATAAAACCCAGTGATGCTTTTAGAAAGTTTTCATGACAAAACTAAATGTGTGAACTTCAGGGAAAGTGATTTTATTTTGCAGAATTTATTTGCCTCATTCTCATTCATTCTTACATCAGCATGATTTCCTAAAGCTCACAAACACTGGGACATATGTTCCCAGGTATCAGCCTGGGACTGTCTGGGACATAGAGAGGAAAGGATGCTGGAGCAGGTCCTTGTTATGTCTCCAGGGTTCTTCTGGACTGGAAAAGTCCAGAGGGATATTTCTTGTGAGTCAGTAGTTGATAGGAGGTGGTGCTTTGCATCAGGGATTGGTTCTGGAGGAATTCTGCAGTTATCCTGACTCTACACAGTTGCTTTTTCTTGCATTCAGTGATGCTGTCTCAATGGAGGAGAGGTCCTGGCTGACTGGAAGCTGGTGAATGTTGTCCTGATTTTCAAGAAGGGCAAGATGCAGGACCCTGGAAACTCCAGGCCTGTCAGTCTTACTTCAGTGCCTGGTAAAGGTATGGAGAGGATTATTCTGGAAGTATTGAAAAAAACCTGAAAGCCAGCACTGTCACTGGTCACAGCCAGCAGGGCTTCAGGAGAGGAAAGTCCTGCTTCCTTCTCTGACAAGGTGACCCCCCTGGTTGATCAAGGTGTGTACAGACAGGTCCGTGAGTTGTTGGCCTGTGGCCGGCCCTTGGTAGCCAAGGCGTGGGAACAGACTGTGGGAACGGGAACTTTGCAAGACATGGAATCCCCAAACCCTAGAACACAAGGGAAGCCAGTTGATGTGATCTCTCTGGGTTTCAGTGAAGCTTTCAATCCTGTCTCTCCCAGGATCCTTCTGGACAAACTGTCCATCCCACAGCTGGATAGACACATCCTGTGCTGGGTGAGATGTTGGCTCTCGGGTCAAGCACAGAGGGTGACAGTGACTGGGTGACATCAGGCTGTGACCTGTCCCTAGTGGGGCTCCACAGGGCTCCATCTGGGCCCTGTGCTCTCCAACATCTCCATCACTGACTTGGACACAGGACTGGAAGGGACACTGAGCAAGTTTGCAGATGACCCCAAACTGGGAGGAGCTGTTGAGTCCCTGGAAGGCAGGGAGGCCCTGCAGAGAGACCTGGACTGATCCGAGGGCTGGGAATCACCAAGCATAGGAAGTTCAACAAGGGGAAGTGCTGGATTCTGCCCCTGGGATGGGGCAACCCCGGATGGACGGACAGACTGGGAATGAGATGCTGGAAAGCAGTGCTGGGAAAGGGCCCTGGGGGATCTGGTGGGTGGGCAGTTGGCCATGAGTCAGCAGTGCCCTGGCAGCCAGGAGAGACATCCCTGTCCTGGGGGCATCAGGGAGGGAATTGTCCTGCTCTGCTCTGCCCTGGGGCGGCCTCACCTTGAGTTCTAGGGGAAGTTTTGGACACCACAGTATAAAAAAGGCATTAAGTCACTAGAGAGTATCGAAAGGAAGGCCATGATGATACTGAAGGTCCTTGAGGGGAAGCCGTGTGAGGAGCGGCTGAGGGCACTTTGTGTTCAGCTGGAGAAGAGGAGACTGATGGGAGACCTCACTGCAGTTACAACTTCCTCAGGGGGGGCAGAGGAGGGGCAGGGACTGAGCTCTGCTCTGTGGGGACCAGGGACAGGACCCCAGGGAATGACTGGAGCTGTGTCAGGGGAGGTTTAGGCTGGGTATTAGAAAGAGGTTCTTTCCCCAGAGGGTGTTTGGGCACTGACCAGGCTCCCCAGGGCAGTGGGCACCTGCCCCAGCCCAGAAACCCCCCGTGCCCTGGGCTGATCCCCCAGCGTGGGCAGCAGGGCAGGGGGGGATTCTGCCCCTCTGCCCCTCAGGGGAGACCCCCCTGCAAAGCTGCTCCAGCCCTGGGAACAGCCCAGCAAGGACATGGAGCTGCTGGAGCCAGTCCAGAGGAGGCCCCAAGAGGATCCGAGGGCTGGAGCAGCTCTGCTGGGAGGAAAGGCTGGGAGAGTTGGGATTGTTCAGCCTGGAGAGGAGAAGCTTTGGGGTGACCAAACTGTGGCCTTCCAGGACCTGCAGGGAGCCTGCAAGAAAGATGGAGAGAGACTTTCCAAGGGCCTGGAATGGCAGGACAAGGGGGAATGTCTGCCAGAGGGCAGCGTTAGATGGGATACTGGGGAGAAATTCTTGGTTGTGAGGGTGGGGAGGTCCTGGCACAGGTTGCCCAGAGAAGCTGTGGCTGCCCCATCCCTGGAAGTGTCCAGGGCCAGGTTGGATGCGACTTGGAGCAACCTGGGCTAGTGGAAGGTGTCCCTGCCCATGGCAGGGGGTGGAATGGAGTGATCTTTAAAGTCCCTTCCAACCCAACCATTCTTTGATTCTATGATTTTGTAGGAATGTACAAAATAGGATAAAAGCCTAAGACTCTTCCCCAAGGAGAGGTGTTTCATTGTGTATTATCTTTGCTCAGCATAAATTTATCAAAAATTCCCTTCTAAGGCAAGAATTCTCATTTCTTTTCCAGAAGACTCTGTCCAGGTTTCCCTGTTACAACAAACGTGTCACATTGTACTATGTATTTTTGTTTGGATTCTGTTTATCAGTTGCATCATGTAGGAGTTACTTCATAGAAGTTTCTGCAGGCATTGTTATACTCTGATTTCCGTCCAAAGGCCAAATTAAACACTGTAGGATTTTCTCTGCAGTTGGGGGATTGACATGTAGTTCACTATAAAGCTGTGCAAACACCTGCTTTGGCAGCTCATCTGCTACATAGAGAAGCCTGAAGGGAAGTTAACTGCACTGTGCTGAGGCTGGCAGCTTTCCAGAGACAGGTGGTGGATATTAATTAACCCAAATGAGAGGTGAAGTGTGCTGGTAGGAACTTATCACAAGCTGGGAGCTGCTGCCTTTCAGAAAGATGAGCTGTTGCTTGTGAGGTAACTGGTGATACCTGTGTTGGCTTGGAGCCCAGGGCCAAACTCTCCCTGCCTTCCTGGGATGCTGTGCTTCCCCCCCAGCCCTGCATGGGCTCCACAGTGGTCTGCCCTGGCTCTACAGTGTGCATTTCCAAATCTGCTCTTGAGCTCGTCCTACAACCTGTGTCACACAGAATCAGAGTCATGATGGTTGGAAGAGACCTTCAAGGTCACCCCAGCACTTCCATAATCACCCCTAAACCATGTCCCAGGTGCCACATTCAGATGTCTCTTGATCACTTCCAGAGACAGTGACTCCACCACCTTCCTCGGCAACTTATTCCAATGCCTGACCATTTATTCAGGGAATTTTTTTTTTAATACCTAATCTGAACCTCCCCTGGTACAACTTAAGGCCATTTCCTCTCATCCTCTCGCTTGAGACATGGCAGAAGAGACCAACCCCAGTGCAGTGGATAAAAAGAACACCCTGAAGTGACACTGCTGTGTTTTGGACCTAGCTCTGACTATTTGTCCTCTCCCAGGTAAAATTATTCACTGTGTGTGAGCTCAGTGAGCTTATAGTTTGAGCATGACCAAACCTGTATTTTACTCAATGCCTCACAAAGACCTTTGCCCCTTAAATTGCCCTGTGTAATGATATCTGATATGTCTGTTATGGAGTAGGAATCTTCCTGCTCTATTCAAATGGGTAGAAAACTTTTGGATCTCAATTTAAAGGCAGAGTTCTACTTTTTCCTTGTCTGGTTAGTGTTTTACTTGGAGGTTCCTCCATGCCAAATGAAGCTATCCAGTTTAGTCTTAATTTAGAAGAAAATATGGGGACAGAATGAGCAACAATATGCACATTATGAGGAGGAGGGTTAATTTATGTGTCTACAAAGAACAAGAAGGTGATGGGTATACCTGTGGCTTGCATTACCAGTGCCTCTAATTGCTGACAGAGTCCCAAGTAAGGGGTTACAAAGATTATTTTGAATGAAGCGCTTGATTGAAATTGGAAAAAAAAGACATTATGGTTAAATAGGAATGTGTAGGAATTAGTGTCCAAATTGGTTGGTTTGAAGCTCTCAAACTCATTAGTAATGTCACGAAAGTATTCTAAAAATTATGTGACTACCATGCAGAACACTGGAAGTAATAACCAAAATCTTCAACAAACCCAAAAGCCAGGAACTTTTGTAGAGTGAATTAAACAGCCAAATTATTCGGTACTATTTTTTTTTTCTGTAGATGAAGGCAAAGTTGTAATCCTCTTTGTTATTTTCCTGTTGTTAGCATCCTCCATAGTTGTGATGGACTGAAATGTCGGTAATGTCTTAAACATTGTCAAAATCACAGAAAGACTTTTTGTCAAACTACAAGGAAGCAACTGCCTGTCTGGGACCACCGAAGCCCGACTGGAATTTGGACTGTGACTGGGGACTTGAGATAAGGCTACTGTCTAATCATCTCACGTCTGAGGAGAAGTAAACAAGGCTCAGGAAAGAAGAATTTATGTGTGTTAAGAATCAGCCCTGGCTGGGCTCAGGGGGTAGTGGAGGAGAAAGGTTTTGGGTGTGTGATGGTGAAATCTCTCCACACCAAACCGAAGGAGTAACACCCTGACCCCCGGAAAGACCACGTACACACAGGACATTCACGTGAGAGGCAGCTGAGAAGGGTCATAAACCACCAAAGACCCCCAAAGCGCCCCCAGACTCATTCCTGAGGCCTTCCACTACCAGAGCACTGCACCTGATCCAACTGATCCAACAAATCCAGAGTCTGTTACAAGAGACTGCAAAGCTTCCCCCCTCCGCTCCATGGGAGGTACCTGGGCATCTCCTGAATGTATATTAATCCATTGGACTCTATGTTTTTTAGGAAACCCTCCCCACCAAGAAGACCAGAAGAACCTGACCGACGGGATGCAGCCAGGTGACATGGAGCGGTGATACTTTTTCTATTTTAATCTCTCTCTGTCACACTCTTTTTTCTATTCCCTCTCCCCCCCCGCCTCCTTTTTCCTGTTTCTTTCTTTCTCTCTCTGTCTCACATTTGCCACTGAACAAAACCCATACTATTGACTTTGGCATCTGGTCTTGTTTGTACCTTAATTCGGGTAGAGGCATTTCTAACAATTTTAATAACTGGATCATAACAATAGGAACAGGATTATTGGGCAGGAGTGCCTAAATTCCCAGCTTTCTGTGGTAAGGAACATCACAGGAGCATTGAAACGTGGTGGTGCAGATGAAGGCGTCTTTCAGCTGTCACCCAACAAACCTTTTCATATTTACCATCAAAAACACAGGTTATTTAATGCCACAAGTATTTACTGTTGGCATTTTTAGCTGCTCTTGTTTCTTAAGAGCAGATAAGTGTAAAAGATCTGCAGTATTTTGCATGAGAGGCTTACTGATATAAAATTATCAAATATTGATATAATCTTTGATAAGATTAGTGAGGACTGATGATTCCCTCTAGTGCTCTCTTAATTTTGCAGGAGAGAAAATGTAATTTATTCTTAATGAAACTTGTCAAAAGTCCACAAGATGGTTGTTTAATCAAGATAACACAAAATCACATTCAGAATTACCTTTGATTATAAGAGGTATCGTTGTCCTCCAATAATGTTGTATTTTTTCCTCAAAACCACTTTTAAATTTTGACTATTTACAGGATTTGTATCACATAGCTTAAATTCAGTAGCATATACAAAGTCAGATCACTAGACCATTGCTGCAACGGTGTATTTCTTAAACCAGTGCATCATTCCACAGTGATTAAAATAAAACTAGCCTTTCTAGGCTGCTGTAATGGTTTCTTCTTTGTTCTTCATCACACCTCTAAATATCTTCCCATTTGTAATTGCCAGAAGGTTTAGGTTCTGTGAAGAGTCATTCTCTCTCTCTTTTTATTTCCTTCTTTTTTCCTGAAGATATATTAAGCCTCCAGCTCTTGAAGTTGGCTTCAATTTACACTTTGGTTACTGAACCCGTGTTTGATAAATCATTGTCCACAGATGTTGTCTGCATTAATTGCTTAATTTTCCAACTAATGGATCAAAACTTGAGCAGATGTGTATTTCCTAACCAAGGCAGGGAAGAGAAAAAGTAGGCACGGGATAACTGAAGTCAGCTCGTGGCAGGATTGAGAGCACTCACCTTTCCTCTCTAATGAGTCTCTGCAGTTCACCGTGGGGTGAGGCATTGAGAGGGGTTTAGAAAGGCAAAATGGGAGCAGCAAAAGCTGGGGGCTAGGAGATGGTCAAGCAGAAGATGCTCAGTTCTAGAATAGGTTGAAAATTAACCTAATTGGAACTGGTGCACAAAACAGACCCGTGCAGAATGGGGCAGGTACCTCCTACCTGCGGGAGCACAGGTCCTGTGTCTGCAGCTCGAGGGGAGGAGACTGTGCTTGACCTCAGGACGTGATTTTCCTCTGAAGTGTAAATATGAAAATGCCAGCAGGGGTTAAGTTTTGGCAAAAAAATCCGGTGTTTTCAAAACTATCAGAGGGAGCCCTGGACTTGAAATCCCAAATAAGAATTTACCACATCCACTGGAAAAAGAAAACAACAACTGGGGCGGGGGATTTCTAAATAGGGTGGTTTGTTCCTGGTGGAAGCCCCAGGATGCATTCGCAGTAACTTCAGGTGCTTAAACCTAGTTTAACCTCTGACTAGTTATCCTGTAAACCTGGTCTGTAGTCTCTTTCCCTTAGACAGCCTGTGCTCTTCATTCTGGCTCTTAAATTGCATGCCTAAAGTCAAAACACCTTGAACCCTTGGTGAGCACAGCTGGAGCCCTCCTGCAGTACCCTGAGGTAGTAGAGGCACTCGAGGAGCCCCTCTGATGACCCACGATGTTTGCAGCTGTGTTTTCTTGCTTTATCTTGGTTTTGTTAAAGGCTAAGTGGCGTGGTAGCTGTAATTTCCGGGGCAGAAATGGTCATTCAGCCTGAGTTATGTTAAAACTCATTGTCTCATATTTTTTGGGGGGGTTTGGGTATTATTCATTACCAATTTTTTAGCTTTGTTTTTCTTTTTTCCTCACATTTTATGGGGCTCGGTCTACGTGACAAATTCCCATTTTTAGGGGAATTTTTAGCAAGTGCTTGTCTCTTTCCTTGCTCACCTTTGTGGTAATCCTTGTTCAGGTGATTGGCAATTAAAAATATTTTCTGAGGTTGCCAGAACTGAAACATGAACTTCTGACAGCTTTCATAGTAGTGCACAGGAGAACTGAAGTCTTTCATGTTTTCTTTCTGCTTTCCACTTGTCAAGTCTCATTGGAAAGCATCTAGTCACATGTGTTTGCTTACACATGAAGAGATTTGCATTTATCAGTGTAATCTAATTATGTCCTTTTATTAGGGTTGAACCTTTAAATGTTTGAAGAAATGTTGATTAACAATGACCTTTTTTTATTCTAACACATTGTAATAGATGTAATCTATTAATGAGAACATTCCAGGTCATGTGTGTACTTCATCTCCTGGAGCAAATGATGTCATTGCTGTTCTTTTCCTTTTGTGATGAATCAAACCAGTAAATAGTCCTTTGCTAGTAATTTCTTTGACCTGTTTATTTTTCTCTTCTGGTCAAAAATTTTCCGTGAACAGTTCCATTTTATTGTCTTCATCCATTGCATGAAGTATTTCCCCAGTGATTTCTGCAAACAATATTTAGCTTCTAATTATTTCATATACAGTTGAGTGATTTCAATAACATGTTTTCCATGTGCTGCCAGATAGTGTGCCAGCACGCCAAAGGGTTCAGGCTGCTCATCCTGAGCTGCAGTTATCTAAGTACAAGTTGTATTGTGATGTTACAGTCTTTGCAGCAAGACTGGGGGAAGGAGCCTTATTGTTCCTAAAATGAATTAATTTCCTAACATCTGAGAATTTGGAAGTTTTTACCGTGTAAGTAAAAAAAAATATATAAAAAAGAATTAGATATTACTATTTAAAACAAATACTCTTTAAAGTTTGCATACATAGCCAGGATGTGATCTGTAGGAAATCAGGTTAAAAAGGCCAGTTATTAAAATTATTTAAGAAAACAGAAGAAAATGAGGAGGTAAACAAGACAACTGTTAAACTGGGTTAACTCTACTGTCCTCTTACTCTTCAATTCCATTGAACCTTTGAATAATTTGAGTTTAATATTGCCATTTTTAACCAGAAAAAAAAAATAGAGACCTTTCAAATTACCTTTAAGAGAATAAAGAAAAAAGTACTTTTTCCCAATTACTAAAACTCAGTTCATATCCATAACCCATTGAGAGCAACAGTACTTCTGATATATTTCTGTGACAAAAACTGTATTGAACAATACAAAAAAGAAATCAGTCCTTCAGAATTACAGAGTATTTTTCATCAGCTGAGTGTATTTGCAGTTCCACTGGATCAGTCACAGAACAACACAGTACTTCTTAAGTAATTTTTAAAACAAAAGGCTTGTAACAATTCCAGTGTTGAACCTCTGAAAGAAGAAGAGCAATAGACATATACCTGTTTATAAGCACTTTTAACCTGTTTGTTTTTTTTTTACAGTGGTTACCCCAATTGTTATTTCAGTATAAATACCAATATTTGTTGGGATGTGGTGTCGTGGCCTATGTTTGAAAGCTGTAAATCCTACTCTTGTCAGTCACTACCACTTGAGTGATTAAAATATCAAGAACGCTGGGAGAGATCATTGCTGTCAGTTTATTAAAAAACAGGCCATGTTGAGCACTTAGATTACTTGTACAGGTTTGCATTATTTTCCAAGTATATCTGTACAGTTTTATTTTCTGCATGAAGAATATTGCAGTGCCTATGTGACCAGAGAGTTAAAAATAAAAGAATATCAAAAAGTAGATTATTAGGAATGCAACTGAAGCACCAGTGAGATTGAGTTCATCGTGGTATGCTCTTTGTACATAGGTAATGCTGTCAAACAGACCGAAATAACTGTTATCTTTGGGAGGAAATTAAATTATTCAAGGGCTAGATGAATAGTGGTTAAAGATATGATTTTATAATATTTCTGAAAGAATATGCCCTTGCAATTTTGTTACTTTTTAAAATATGCACTATACTTAAAACAGGTGTTATGCAGAGCTCTGAGAAGATTCAGTTCCCAATTTCAGTATTTACTTTTTTTTTTTTTTTGGTGTACAACTATCTGTGAGAATATTTAACAGTGAATTTTCATTAATTGGGAACAATTGGGAAGAAAGAAATATTTCCCATAGAGGTTTTTTTTTAAATCTCATTCTCATTTAGTGTTTGCAATTGAAGAACTCTCACTTTTTCAACTAATTTACCTTTCTGTGATATTCTTTACTCCTAAGGAGCTCTTTTTATTTTTTTCCTTTTTTTTTTTTTTACTGCCTTTCATCCCATTTCCTTGTAACAGCAAAGATTTCCAGTACCTCCAAAGTATTCCTTAGAATACTGAGGATGACCTCTGAGTTTGTGTCATAGCAGATTTAAGTAGCCCTCCTTTTAGGCCGTGGTAATTAATGAAAATACTTAGCAGGAGAAATTCATGGACTCATTAGGAAACTCTTTGATCAGCTTCTACCTATGTGACAGTTCCTAATTAAGCATGATTTTTTTTTTTTTTGTCTGCCATTTTATCACGTTTTCATGTTCTTGTGTTACACCTCATCTTTCTAGTTGTAGCAAAATTCCCACAAAGTCTCTGGGTAAACAAACCCGTTTGTTTTTTAGTGATGAAAACTATTAGATGAATGGAACTGAATAGGTGTCACCAAGAGTAATTTTACATATATCTCTATAAATCTGTCCTTAAAAAAGTACATTTTATTCTTCCTTTCCACAGTCTAAGGAAATTGAAAGCCACATGTCCTGCTTGCTTGGTGGAAGTTACAGGTAATACCAGCTTCTTGTGAGGCAAGGGCACTCAGCATGGACTTCCAGAGCCAAGGTCCTGTCCCAGAGAGCACATGGTTGGTAACAGAGGAGGAGGTTCTAGGTAGGGCTTCCACCTGGAAAGCAAGGATAAGAGAGTCTTCCAGATAGCACTCCTGGTACATCTACCTGGAAAACTCAGTAGTCAACCTGGACATAGTTGCTGGAATCCAATGCTCTGTCCTTTCTACGACTTCTCCAGGTAAGAACCCTGATCACAGCATGGTAGTTTGGAAAAGAAGCTTTTCAAAGAGACTCCTGGGCTCTGGATCCGAGTGCTTGGAGGCCCTTGTGCCAGATCAGGGGTGCTGCTGTGGGGCAGGGCCTGACATGGCATAGGTGGCTTCCGTCTCGTGGTCAGGGATTTCAGGTCCTCTTTGTGAGGTTGTTTTGCAGTCTGGCTCTTCGAGTCTGTTCTACACATGAGGCGTCTCATTTCCTTTGGGTTTCACTCATTTGATACCTTTAGATCACTGAGCTCGTTTGCATGGTAGGGACAGGGGTCATGGGGTTTTGACTGAACATCAACAACATGTTGCAATACCTGACTGAGCAGACCTTTGAGCACAGGAAACAGCCTGTAGAAACAGCAAGGTGGTATGATTTTTGAGCAAGTGTTTATGATGCTGTTGGTGAAATACGTTACTTTTATTTAAAAATACATACCTCGAAAAGGCCTGCCAGGATGAGTAAACACTTGGGAAACTCAAGCTATGGAGCTCACCCAAAGTGAATATTGAAGTAATACAATCACTGCCTCGCATACCTTCCCTTCTGATAACAAAGGCTTGTTAGATAATGCCATAATGTGATCTGGAACTCTGGTAGCCAAATCCAGACAACTGAGATCCTTGAATACTAGAAACTGCAAGGTGGTACCTTACCTACTGGCACAACTAACTAGTTGTCAAATGTATCTTTTTTTAGTTTTGTTTTCCTTTACTAGTAATCCCTCTCCTGCCTTGGCTTCATTAAGCAGCATTATGCTTTGTTGACTTGCACTTTGTCAAGCTTATTCCGCTTTCAAGAAAGTGCTGTGTTGGACATTACTACTTCCCTGAATTCTGTGTCAACATCTGCAGCTTCAGAAACTTGTTCTAAGAGGACAGTAGCCCTTGCTACAGTAAAATAGTCATGTACTGCCCTGTCAGTGATGAGTACTTCTCAGAAGGTGGAAAGGTCATTTACCTTCTGCCAGCCTTTTCTGCTGAAAAGGAATTCTCTGTATTTAGTTATGGAGCTTCCTCAAATATCTCTGGGAAAACTGTGGAGCAGGTAAAATCTCTCAACAGCTGTATTTCTGCATCAGCATTAACAACTTGTGAGACACTGGATTATTGTAATCAATTATTGGCTCGGACCAACTCAAGTGCGTGTGGTGGAAGGGACAGGTTGAATCTCACAGAGGTGGAGCGGTGCCCTGTCCCACACCCAGCCCCTGTGAGCCCCCTGGGGCAGCCTCGGAGCTGCTGTCAGTGCCTGCACAGAGGGGGCATTGCCCACACCAGGCCCTGGAGCCCCTGACCCAGCCTGGGCTGTCTGGCACACGAAAATCCTTCCTGGGGGCGGGGGTGTGACCACAGAGGCCAAAACAAATCAAAGCAGCGCCACGTGCTCCCCGTGTGTTCAAACCCTGCCACTTGGACATGGGGGAGCTGGAGTCTCATAGGAGGCTGGTGGTAGCCATAATTTTCTCTCGTTTCTCTCTCTTTTCTTTACTTCTTCTCCTAACCTCCTTTCTTAATATTTTGGGTAGCTTGAGACCAGATGGGCTGGATTTTACTGAATCGTACAGGGTTAGTGTGTGCTAAGTCAGTGCTTTGTGGAATGCTTTATTTTGCTTGAATGTTACCCTTTAAACTTTTGTCAAGTTCCTTTGTTTTCTCAAGTTTACCACTAGAGGTATCTCCGGAAAAAACGTGTGCAGCTTTTCTCCTTTGCACTCTCTTAAGGTGTTAAAAGAACTGAAGGCTCTTCAAATAATCTGGAGGGTGGATGTTGGAGCCTTCTACAGTTTTAAAGTAAAACCCCCTCCGTGAGCTCATCACTAGGGGCCCAGGGTCTTGCACAACTGGGACAAAGAGGTCATTCTCCTTTTCCAGTTTTAAAAACACAGCAGTTTCCTGGCTCAGGTCAGTACCTCTAGTAATTAGGATTCATTATTGCTGGGTCCTTAACTCCTGTGGTTAACGTGGGGGCTGCAGGCAGTGGGGCTACACAGGCCTGGGGTATGGCACATGGTAGGTGCCCCCCTGTTGTATGATGTGACATGTACCTGCACATCAGTCCCTTGTCACAGACACTAGGTGTTGATCATGTAAGGGATTAATGTCCAAATGTATGGCTGGGTGGCTCTTGAGGACCCTTAAGAGCTCAGCTGAGTAGACACAACCATTTGTTGGTTGTTTCAGGGTACCAACCCTCTTTGCATATTAAAGCAAGCAGCCAAATATAATTGCATAAATAAATGAAGACAGCAGCTTCCTGGAGTGCTTGAGGAAGTTGTGTATCCGGTGATGAAGGATACAGTAACGAAGGAAATGGATTCAAATGACTTTCTGATAGGGAACGTCCGTGAGCGAAATGCTGACAGAAGGCACATGCATCGAGTCCTGCCTGCCTTAATGAGTTGCAGGCACATCTGAAGCCAATGTTGAGTCTATATTTCTCATCGTAGTGTCTGTGCGAGCTTGTCACTGTTTATTACGTTAACCCTTTGGCCAGATGATTGCAGAAATACTGCGTGCTGTCAGTACTTGACAGGATGCAGCCTTTGAATCATATATACGGAGTTAGCATTTGAACTTGTACCCTCTCTGATTTATTTGCTGCTGCCTCAAGAGTTTCTGTCTGTTTTAAAATCATGCCTGAGTTATATTGGTACTGGGAGATATATTATGGCTTAGTTGTTCTGTGGCTCCATGTTTCCTGTCCCTTACAGCTTATCTTAATCATCACTCTTAGCTTAACTAATGTGCAGCTCACTGTTTTGGCTTCATTTCCATTAAACTTATGCCCATGTAATAAAAAAATCTGAAAATTTTCTGTGGAGTCAGATGCTGGGCAAAGTCAACTGTACTTGTTTAGAATGAAACTGCAACATCATTAAATCATAACATTCATTTACTTACTGCCAGCTCAGACATGCAATGAGGAATACATCATCTGCTATTCAACCACAGCCTTTGTATGGCTGATTTGTAAGTGCTTATGTGAGGTTCAAGACCAAATGAACATCAGTGAGCTCTTGCCAGAAGTATGGAATACATCTGTTCACTATTCGGGCTCCATGATGTGATCACAAGTCAAACATCACCTGGCTTCTCTTTTGGTGTGGAACAGTCTGGGCACTGGAACTGTTTCAAGCACAAGGAGATAAATAGTCAAATAAAGGTAAGACTAAGTATGGGTGAATTAGTTCAGCTGAAACCAAAAGTAGTTCATCCCCTAATTGGAGTTGACATTTTTGGTGCAGAAGAACATACAATTAAGAAGCAATATTCATGAAATATGTTCTGTTGAGTGATGCTGAAGTTCAGAGCCTGATAGATGAGACATTCTGGTTTTCATCCTATTTTTTGAATGCTGGAAACATTGAACCTCATTTTAATGTTACTCTGTACTCTTCCAAGGGAGGAAAACCTTGGGGTACAGTGACTCTGACTTTCTGGGGTTTGAGACATGGAAAACAGCTACTGTTGGACTGCATTATTTTAGCAAGAATAGTTGAGGTTCAAGTATGTTTTTTTAAATTGGGATCATGGATAGGATTACAGAGAGGTTTCTGAGCTGCAGGGAGCCTTTCGAGGACAGAATATAGGAGGGACTTGTGCCTCCTCTGTGCTGGGTTCTATAGGCTTTGGGTACCTGAAAAACAAAACTATACCAAATATTGAAATTTTGGTATAGTTTTGTGCCACCTCTCATGGCACAGCTCTACTCGATAGTTACTGATTCTGTGTATGTATCAATGATTGGAACCTAGTTTTTAACTGTAGCAGGTTCATAGCAGGGATCAAGGTTAGGTAAGTCTTGGAGGTGCTGTGACACTAAGTTGGAGGCTGTAGACTTCCTGTGTCTGAGCTTTTATTTCATGACAAAATCAGAACAAGGTTGACTGCTTATCTTTTTTGTAGCCTTTTTAAAATTTTTTTTCCTCCAGCAGAACTTCTTACAAAAGTGTGAATCTCACAAATATAGAATCACAGAACCATTAAGGTTGGAAAAGCCCTCCAAGGTCACTGAGTCCCCCCTGTGCCCAATCCCCACCTTGTCCCCCAGCCAGGAGCACTGAGTGTCATGTCCAGTCATTCCTTGGACACCTCCAGGGATGGGGACTCCACCACCTACCTGGGCAGCCCCTGCCAAGGCCTCACCACCCTTTCCATGAAGAAATTCCTCTGATGTCCAACTTGAACCTCCCCTGGTGTGACTTGAGTCCGGTCGCTCTCCTCCTGTCCCTTGTTCCCTGGGAGCAGAGCCCAACCCCCCCCGGCTCCCCCTCCTGTCAGGGACTTGCAGAGCCAGAAGGTCCCCCCTGAGCCTCCTTTTCTCCAGGCTGAGCCCCCCCAGCTCCCTCAGCCGCTCCTGCTGCTCCAGCCCCTTCCCCAGCTCCGTTCCCTTCCCTGCACACGCTCCAGTCCCTCCGGGTCTCTCCTGTTGAGGACCCAGAACTGGGCACAGCCCTCGAGGGGCCTTAGCAGGTGCCCAGCACAGTTACAACAAAAAATGAAGCAGTTCCAGATGGGGAGAGTAAAGGAAAGGGGGCTGGCAACAGCATTTCCACATTAAAGCCATGAAAAAGGAATATTGGGCAGTTTCTGGTATGCACAGCTACTATCCAAATGTATTTTGAGGTTTTATATGTATTATAAGAACAAGCAGGTGAAAATTACTGAAAGGAAGGAGAGGATGGGTATGTTGCTTAACTAGTCATAGCTCAGTCAGGAAGTGGTGGCAACCTGAGGCCAGAAGGTCTATCACCAGGACACACAGCTTTCCTGTAATAATATGTCCCTAGTGAATAAGAAGGTGTCTTTTATCTCTCTTTTATCCATGTTTATTCTTATTTGCTTGAAAGGTAGGACTTTGTCAGAGGAAAGTGTCTTTGGGAGGACTAAACATGAGATAAATGGAATTAATGAGGAATAAAAGCAGTCATCTTTTGGCTATCACCTCTAGATTTTGCACAGTTTCTGTGAATAGTTTTAGTCACTGGTACAAATTCATGTAGTCAAAAGAATTCCTTGGTCCTTCTACTCACTTTGCAAAGTAAGAGGTTGAGGCATTTACATATCCCTGTCTTCTGTTTCAGTTTCGTCTGGTGCTGATGTTTGCCAGCACAGAGGTGCTGATGGTAAATTTATCAGTTCTTATCATTCCAGCATCTCCTCACTATTACTTTTGTGTGGCATTTTGCTGAACAGCTTTGGATAAAATGTCTTGTCCAATTGGAGTCCACATCTAGTAAGGAAACCAATTTGGTACGTGGAATATATTGTATTGTTTCTAAGCAAAGCAGTGAAAAGGTGGATTACACACAGTATGTGTTAAAGACCACAGTGCCTAGCGAGTGGATGTGAAGGTGGTTGTTTTTTCTTAAAATTTTCTGTCATTATAATGAGTTACAGTATTGGGTCCTGCAAATGTGGTTGTGTATTCCATGTGTCACTGTACAACTCTGTGGTGTACTTGGAGTGTTCTGGTCACCCAGGTCACAAGGCAGAAATAGGAAGGATGCAGAGAAGGATGAGAAGAATATATAACAGCCTCTATAGAGGAGGAGAACTACTAATCTGGATTGTCACTCTCGAAAACAAGGTAAGGGGAGAAATGAAAGTGGTCTAGAAAGTCATGAGTGGAGAAGGAGCAGATAATCTGAAAATAGTTTCTCACTGTTCCTTGGAGCTAAAGCATCAGGACAACCTTGTAAAATTATCGGGCATGTGGTTTAAAGCAAAGGAAACCCCACCCTATTTTGTCATGTCATACTTACATCATGTCCATGGAATGTTTTGGAGGCCTAAAAAATAAACATAAACACACTTCATGACGGTGGGGGTGAAAGAGATGCTTGTAGAGAACACGTGCAGCTCTGTACTTCCTATGACTTCAGTTTCATAAACCCCCAGGCTACAGGTTGCTGGCATCAGGGGACAGTAATTCTGTATACTACTCACTTGTCTTTGTTTTGCCCTGGCTGTTTGCTGCTGGCCAGTGCCAGAGGTGACATTGGCCTGTGCTGGCCTGTGGCTTTACTCAGTGTGACATTTCTCATTGTGCCACTGTGGAAATGTACTGCTGCTCCAAGACCTTCCCATCTAAACAGGCAACCCAAAAGGTGGGGGAGTGAAGCAGGTACTTACAGAGGTAAGGTGCTGTGGTCATGGCTCTGCAGCAAACAAACCACATGTATGTTTGGAGAAATATGTGTGAGTTTGTGGGACTTGTTTTCACTTTGGAGGGAGGAATCTGGTCTAACAAAAAACCAGAATTTCTTACAAACCCATGAGGTTTTATTTCTGCAGATGAAATGAGAATAATTTGAGACAGTTTTTCTTGTGAGAAATGACTCAATAAAGCGACTTTTCCTTTCAGTGATGAGTTTTCAGTTTAGGTGAGCCCAAGCAGTCATTTTTGGTATTACAACTGATGCTCTTAAATAAAATCAAGTCCCATTTCTCAAACTGATTATTCTACTTGGCTTTAGGATATAGAGCTTTGGACAGGTTATTTTTAATGTTATACACCTTGCTAGGTTTGTGCCACCACATCACAGTGGTTATGAGTGGGGGTCTTAAGAGCTCTGCTGTGCTGTTTGATTCAAATTAAATGCATTGGAAGAATTCTTCTTTCTGAAAAAAGACTTGATTTCAATGAGTTGGGAATGTGAATTGCCCACAGCTGGTGATGAAACAGTTTTCATTCTCATTTTAAAGACGATACAAACATAATCGTGCTGAGCACTGCAGACACCATTAATCCCACTGCAGTTTTTCCTCAATTTGATTACTTCCTAATCTTTTGGATGAAAAATTGTAAAGACAATGACAGTAGGACATAATCAGGAGTCAGTGGGATTATTCATAATACTCCTGCTACAGTTTTCTGCCTACCTAAACCAATGGATTATTTCTCAGCTGTTACCAAACCAGAAAAGAACTGAGGTACGTCAGCCAGTGGATGAACTTTTAGAGTACAAAAATGATGGATATATGTTTCTTGTATGTATGAGTTTACTATAAGAAGGTCTGCATGAGATTAGATGTTTTTATATGGCAAATTCTCTCCTTCTGTTTAACTCTTAGTAATCTTATGATTCTTACAAGTACTGCAGCATGTAAAAAATGAAATAATGTTCTGTTGTACAACTTATTGGCTATTTGTTAATCGTGTTACCTCTGAAATATTCAAGATTATGCATGTCACATGAAATTTCTCAGATTAAAATCTAATTTTAGATCTAAAAATGAGTGCTAATGTTGTAATGGAAATGGCTTAATGGAAAGCTTCTTGATTTTGTGTGTGGTTTTGTTTGCTTGCTGTGTTGTGCCCTTCACGTTTCTGGGAGAAAGCCCCTCGTACATTCTCTTTTCTGTCCTTTTGGAGAGGACAGGACTCTCATCTCTTCTGCTGCCAACTCTTTGAAATTACCTATTCAGTACAAGTTCTCTCCAAAATATTACCAGATCAAAACAAGGAGAGTGCTAATAGGGCAAATAGAAATTATTTCCATGAGCAGCCTGAGCTGATGCTTTGCAAAGCCCAGTGCCATGAAAACCAGAATTCTCTGGCCATTTGCTGGGCAGCCTCTCCCTGCTAAGTAGCCAATGTTAATATGAGTGGTGAGCCTTAGCACACTGCTGTAAATAGCATCAGGAGAGAGACGTTAATGTTCTCTCAGATGCAGTGTGGCTGCTGGATTTATGATGCGTTTAATCTCATCAGTTACCTGCAGTGTAGACACAGGTTTTCTTGTCCCTGGAAAGAACAGTGTATTTCAGAAGTGCAGGAGGTGTAATAGAAGGGTTGGAATGTCTGGAGCTCACAGTTGGGAGTCTCTGGGGCACGTGTCACTGTGGGAGTCTACTCTGGACCTCCCAGCCAGGACGATGACGCTGATGAATTATTCTTTGAGGAACTGAGGGACACTTCCAAGTCAACTGCCCTTGTCCTCAGGGGGGACTTCAACTTGCCAGAAATTAACTGGGAGCATCACACAGCTGGAATCACCTGGGCCAGAAGATTCCCAATAAAGCTGGGTGACAACTTTATGGAGCAGGTCCTAAGGGAGCTGACTGGGAAAGATGCCCTCCTTGGTCTGCTGCTTGTCAGCAGAGAGGGTCTTGTGAGTGGAGTGGAGATTGGGGCCGTCTTGGCCACAGGGACCACAAAGGGATCGAGCTTAAAATCTCTGTTGAGAGGAGGCAAAGCACCAGGAAAACCTCAGCTCTGGCCATGAGGAGAGCAGACTTGAGGCTGCTCAGGGAATAAGGTCCCCTGAGAAAATGTTTTTGCAGGTGCTGGGGACCATCTGTGTTGGTCACTTCTCAAACCTCACCTCCTAAGGGCACAGGAGCAGCAATTGCCAAAAGTTGGAGGTCAAGCAGGTGAGGCAGAAGGTGGCTTGGCTGAGCAGGGATTTTCTCTTGGAAATAAGGCAAAAAAGGAAAGTGTGTGCCCAGTGGAAGCAAGGCCAGGTGAGATGGGAAGAATTCAGAGATGCTGCTTGCCACTGTAGGGAGAAGATTCATGTGGCTAAAGCTCAACTGGAGATGAAGCTGCCAGAAATGTGTGGGACAATAGGAAGTTTTTTCAAATGTGTTAAGGGCAATAGGCAGTACAGAAATATCACTGGCCTGTTCCAGGATGGGACTGGTCACCTCCCAAACAGGGACATGGACAAGGCAGAGGCTTTCTTTGCCTCTGTCTTCAACAGGGGTGACGGACCAAGAGGGTCTCAGTGCCCTGAGCTGCAGGACCATGACTGCGAGAATGAGCAACTCCCAGCTGACCTTGAAATAGTGTGGGATCTGCTGCTCCAGCTGGATCCCTACAAATCTTTGGGCCCTGATGGGATTCATCTGAGAATCCTCAAAGAGCTGCTGATGTCATTGCAAAATCTCTGTTGATGATTTTTGAGCTCTCTTGGGAATCTGGAGAGGTCTGAGGTGACTGGAAGGTGGAGAACGTTGTACTGCTTCTAGGAGGACCCTGGAAGCTCCAGACCTGTCAGTCTCACTTCAGTACCTGGTAAAGTTATGGAGAGGATTATTCTCAGAAATATTGATAAACACTCAGAGGAAAATGACTATGCTGTCATTGGTCACAGCCAGCACGGCTTCAGGAGAGGAAAGTCCTGCTTATGAAACCTGATCTCCTTCTACTACAGGGTGACCCACCTGGCTGATCAAGGGAAGCCAATTGCTGTCATCTTTCTGGATCTCAGTGAAGCTTTCAATCCTGTCTCTCCCAGGATCCTTCTGGACAAACTGTCCATCCCACAGCTGGATAGACACATCCTGTGCTGGGTGAGATGTTGGCTCTCGGGTCAGGCACAGAGGGTGACAGTGACTGGGGTGACATCAGGCTGTGACCTGTCACTGGTGGGGCTCCATCTGGGCCCTGTGCTCTCCAACATCTCCATCTCTGACTTGGACACAGGACTGGAAGGGACACTGAGCAAGTTTGCAGATGACCCCAAACTGGGAGGAGCTGTTGAGTCCCTGGAAGGCAGGGAGGCCCTGCAGAGACAGCTCAATAAACTAGAGAACTGGATGATCACCAACCACAGGAAGTTCAGCAAAGTGTGAGAACATTTCCTTTTTTTTTAATTTATAGCAAGAATATTAAATATTTCTTGGTATTTCCTGTTCAATTGTTCAAATCAGTGAAAGAAAGAAAAAGCTCAGCTTCTCATACAGCACGTAGAAAGATTTAAATAAAAGATGTGGACACTGTAAATAAAACAAAATATTCCAAAATGATCATTTTTTTAGTCAGAATTAAGAACGTTTCACTGTTTTTGGTTGAATGAAAGGGCACTTTTTTAACTGAAGTTCTGTGGCACTGTTCGTATTGGTGACAGAATTTTCTCTTTTCAGCTAAGTCTGGAGATACTACGAATTACTTTTTTTTCTTCTTAGGAAATGGAAATTTTTACATTCAGGTCCACTTTTACACCTCCAATATAGGGCACCTTAAATATTCAGATTTTCAGTTGCTGTATGACTTGTGCTTAAGGGTAGACAGGTTTGAAAACTGAAATATGCCAAAGGGAAGTGCATGTAAAAAACCATATTGCATCCTTGATGTCGTAGGTTGGCATGAAAGATCAGGTTTATACATTAGGCTTTTGTATTATTTTGTCCTTCTAAAAGCAGGAATGCCTTTTCTCCAATTCATCTTAAATATTGAGGGGAGGCAGGTGGAAATTTCAGTCACTTATGTTATCAGAGCGGATCTGGCCCAGTTTTATGTAGTGCTAAAGACAAATGATGACTTTACCTCCCTTCTGCAACAAGACCATGAGCACACTGGGCTGAGTATTCCAGGAAGGACCAACAGGGTAGTTTTTAAAGATATGAATCATTTTTGCCAGGCATGCCAGGGTTTTCTTACAGAAATGCTCAATAAAGAACGAGTTAGCTCATGAAAAATCACAGAAGAGTTTCCTCAGTCCTCATAATGCTGTAAATTACATTTGGTCAGTTGTGAAATACTGTCTGGGAGACACTGCAGGTCTTGATACACATTTTCAATATGTTATTGATTCCTCCCTCTCCAAATGGTTTATCATCTTCAGTTATTTAATAGATAATCCTAACTGTAATTTAAATAATTGCCTTGAGGCTGTTGAAAGCTCACAGTGAGACAGCCACCACAGTGCGAGGTTTGTGTTGATCAGAGAGTATTGTCTGAAGCAAGAGGACTTGAACTAAGAGGATTCTTTCTGGTAGAATGAATTCTCTAGAGTTATCTCCGATGTAAAGGGAGTACTTATTTTGGAATGTGGTTCAAGGCATTTTTCATGTTGGCAGTGAAGCGTCTGTTGTGTGAATTAAGGATTTTGATGGACTTAGCTTTCAGAAGACATCAGAAACCAAAATACTGGATTTGGGACCTCTGTGTTTAAAAGAAATGTGGTATCTTGCTTCAATTTCCAGATCAACTGTGTATTTCTGAGATGTATCTTCTCTGGTACATGGTTTTAGTTATTATGTTTGAAAAGTGCAGATTAAACTGAAATTGTGTATATGCAGTTGAGCCAGGTTAGCTGAGGACACTGTTTTTTTGCTCTCCTTCTTCATACTAGGGCAGATTGAGTTTGAGTGTAGCCCTTACATTTCTCAGTTTCAATTTTGCTTTAATAAGTACAACAATTCTCACTTGCCTCTTTCAGTCCAATAAATATCTTGTGCTCCAGCCAGGAGTTTTTTTTTCCTTTTCCTTTAGAGTAAGCTCACCCAAATCTGTAGGAAAGTTTTTTTCCAGCAACAGAATTGAGAAACAGGTAGCAGAGTCTTCTTCAGGATGCTTTGGGGTGTATTGTGTCCCAGGATTTTAATGTGAAGGCCAGTGCAGAGCATTTTAGTGTTTCCCACTCAAGAGAAGCCAGCAGGTAAACAGTTCTAGAAGAGAGGAGCCAGATAATAATACTGGCTTCTTCCATATTATCCCTGACTGGTTAGAAAAAAAGAAATGTGTACACTTCAGGCCTCCCACTGGTTCTGTAGTTCCCAGAGTATTTTGCAGTGAGGTGGTCAGTACAATCAGCAAAAATAACCCTGGAATTATTTGGTTTCTTCCATTTTTGCTATTTTCTAGCAGCAAAGGTCTGTTCCCCCAGGCTCCCATGGGCTTAGAGAGCCCATGTATTATCTTGGAAGAGTAATCCAATCTGCTTGCCTGAAACAACCCCCAGAACATTACAACAGTCCCTTTTAATTGTTCTTTTTCATGTATTTGGTGTTGAGGCACTGCACCTGCTGTCCTACTCACCGTGTTGCATCCTGCCTGTGCTCTTCTTTACCACCCTTTGGCACAGCAGGCAGTCGTGGGAACAGCTCTCACATCACCAGGTTGTTTCATTAGCTTGTTCTGAATGTGCTTTTTTAGCTGTGTGTGGGAAAAAGGAACGTTATCCTTGGCTTCCAGCTTAAAGCTGGCAAAATACGAGTTTCAGTTCTTCCTCATGAGCCTCATACAACAACCTTAACAAGTGACACGACAACTACTTTGTATGCGTAAGCCTAGAGGGTCTTGTTCACTGCAGCTGAAATTGGTGGTGAACAGATCTTTACAACACGAATTCTAATGTCACAGCAGCTTTACACTGAGTGGTTTAATTTCATGCCAGCTTTAGATAAGATTTTTTTTTTTTTTTATTTCATTCCTGTGGTGATTCAATAGCCTGTTGTTAAAAGTCAGCACTCAGGTAGGTGCCTGTTGCAAGCTAGAATCAGAAAACAATCCAGTAGTGCTACAGCAACGAAAAAGTTATCATAATCTAAATGCTACAATAAATAAGCACAATATTTGATGGGGACTGGTTATCTCTTTATGTCCTCTCAGCTTGTGCTCTTTTCTGTGACAGGAATTTATATGTGAGACTTAGAACCAACAAAAAATATTTAACTCTTCATGGTAATCCTTCTAGAGTCATACACTGCAGAGAATTAAGATTGTTACTGTTTCTGTTTCCTTCATCAGTGGTAATGTCTTAAAAGAGAGATTACTGTGGAAGTTTCCCTCCAACTGAGATAGTTTAACTGCAGCTATGGTGATAGGTTTCAAGAACATACATCCTCTTTATTTGCTCAGTCTTTGTAATTTTCAGGAGCCCGTTTGTTGACTATTTTGGAACCAGTCTATGTATTATTGAACACACATTTTGCTACCAAGCATACAAATAGGTGAATATTTACATACATAGTTTGTCCAGAAAAGAATCTTGCACACCTTTCTTATGCATGGATAGTTTATCCTTGTTTCTTTTCTGAAGATTCCACCATTACCACTGGAGCTTTTTAGTCCCTGTGCTTTGTGCACCTGCCTGGTACCTAAGAAAGTCTGGAATGACTCGGTATGGAGAGCAAGGAGAAAATGTGGGGCTGTTTATCCACCAGTCTGTGTGTTTACACATATATCAGCAAAAGCAGGAGGCTCACAAAACTAAGGGAAGCAACAGGACTTGCTCTGAACCCATCATTTGAGGCATGGTAGAGAAATAAGAAGTTTGTCCTTAAGATCTAAGACCTCTCCCCAGATGTAAGAGCCTGAGTACATCTTAAGAAGATTGGAGAGAGAGTCCTGATAAATGGAGCTGGAGGGGGAGTTTGGGAGGAAGAGATCAACTGAAGCTGGCTCTGGTCAGCTCACTGAGTGAGTAGTTGCCCAACCCCCAGGAGCTGGAGCACACCTCCTTGTTAGGGACAGAGGATTGACTGCTAAGGATGGATTAATGAAGGGAGACACTGGGAGAGCATGTGAGTCCCATAGGCCCCAGTGTAGTATCCTTCATACCTTCATACCTTCCACTCCTGGTCACCAACATCCTCCTGGAACTCTTGGCTAATAGCAGCAATTACTGTTTGCTTGTTACTATTCCAACAGAAGATAACTCAAAATTGCTTATGGCATAAACACAGTGCAGTAGTTATCTGCCTGTTACAAAGCTGTTTCAAGACATTTCAGGCAGTGGGCTTGGCTTTTCTTTTTTGCCTTGCCTGAAAGTTCAGATGGCCAGAACACTCAAAAGTGGGTTTCCTGTCTTGGATATGAAATGGCATTTGTAAAGCTTTGCTGAATGGTCATCTTAAAAGGCTCGAGCTACAAGCTTTGCCTGCTGTAAGATACTATTTGGGAAATATGTCCTTTAGAATTTAGCTGGCATTTAATCCTGGAAACCTTTGTCATGTAAGAAATAGGACATTGGATTTATGGGGGGCTTTGTGTTCCCCCCCCCTCCAAAGGTGTATTAGTATTTTCACTTAAGTTAGCTTTAATTGGATGTTCTAGTGAATGGTGAAGTTGCTCAGTAGCAGTATGCTGGTGTAGTTGTAGTGAAGTTGTTCAGCTATGTTAAAATATTCTCCATTACTTACTTTATTCTCCTTAAAAGTTTCAATTTATCTGTATAACCTTTATTATAACTTTTATGTCTTTGGAAGCACTCCCTTCAAATAGCTGTTACACCCTTCTTCACATCATGATTTTGAGTTTAAAAGTCCAGTTACCATTGTAAGATGCTAAGTACAGAAAATGGGGATCACAAATTATTTTGTCTCTGTTCTTTCTTTTCTAATATATCCCTGCACATTCATTTGATCTCTGCCTCTCTGAATTTTCACAAAGTGTAAGTCAAGTCATCACACAACAGAGTGCTGCTGTTTATATTTTGCATTTAATCTGATAATAGGGCACTTTAGGTGTTAAGAAACTGAAATGACGTTCCTTCACCCAGCTCAAAGCTGAGCTAAAACACTCCACGCCTTAAGCTGAGGTTATGTGAGAAGTCGACCTTTAAAGCTTAAACTGCAGTAAAACTCTGTTTCTAAGCAGGTCTTAAAGTAGATGGGAAGAGATCAGAGACATCCAGTTGAGATCCTTGATTTTCCTTCACCTTCTGCACCACAGAGGACTTTTTCCATGTTCTAGGGCCTCAGTTTGCCATTTGAGGAGACATAACCTGTTGTGTTTGTGGTTTGCTTTCCTCACTGCATCCAGGGTTGGACAACAAAAGATAGTGAATTTGATCTGTTAGGCCCATACATGAAGAAGTTCAGGTTGAATGCTCTGATTTTGCTATAGAGGCGCTTCCGTGACACGTAGTGTAGCATTTTCAGAAATTTTCCTGTAGCTTTCTCTTCTTTTGGAGCAAGCTGTATATCCCAAATATCCCAAATCCTGCAGGAAGCTTTACTTTCAGCAGATTAGTCCTTTGATGAAAGAATACTTAACTGAACTTTTCTCCTGGCTCTTCAGTGTTTTTACATCTTGGCGTATGAGATGGAATAGTCAATGAGAAGTCCTTTGGAGGTTGTGCTGCTGGGAGTAGCTTGGCTTCTGCAAGGAGATCTGGTGTCAAAGGCTGGCTGTGCCAGGTGGTTAAAGTACTCCAGTATTGCTGAGACTGCCACTTTCCTCCTCCTTCTACAGTTGGCTAGACTTTCGGTGCTTTATATACGAAAATTGTTTGAGAGTTGAACTTTGGGACAATTTTGATTACCATATTGGAGGCATGTAATCTACCATGAAGCTGTTTAGATTTAAGAATTTAAAAATTTGGATTACAGTCTGAAAAATAAAGGTAAGTTCCCAGGAATTTAATTTATTTACATCTTCTGCTTATTTTCTTTCTCCTTGGGTAAAATGCCTATTAGAAGAACCAGGTGCCATTGTCTGGTTGTTGCCAGGTGACACCAGGGGTAAGGAATGGCTGTTCCTAAAGATTACTATGTTCTATGGGATAATTTGCATTAAGGGATACAGGGAGTTAACTGTATAGATCTCATTGATTTAAAATTGGAGTGATGATCTTCCATTCACTAACTCATCCTGCTGGAGTTTTTCAGACAACATAATCAGGAATGGCATCTACTGTCATACTCTTAATATCCTCCAAATCACAAGAAAGAAGAGAAGGTGATCAGTGAGCACTGTTTGCTGTGCCCAACATGATTTTAGAGACATCTATCATTTCCCACTTCAGTTTCTTGTTCCCTGGCAGAAGGATACTAATCAAATCATTCCATGGTCAGAAACAGTTGTCTTATCTCTGATCATTCTAGTCACCCTCTCCATGTTTTTCCAACTCTGCTGTACTCCTTTGAGGTAAGGGGGTCAGAACCATAAAGAACCATAAGTAGTGACTTTATCATTTCTGTTTGGGAAACCCTTCTTTGTCTAAGTTTCAAAACCTTCATTCATTTTGTATTGAATTGGTCTTGAACTTCATTAGCTCTCTCATAACTTGACAGTAAGGAAGTGTCCAAGGCCAGGTTGGACAGGGCTTGGAGCAGCCTGGGCTAGTGCAAGGTGTTTCTGCCCATGATAGGGGTTTGGAATGAGATGGGCTTTAAGGTCCTTTCCAACCCAACCCCATCTGCTATTCTGTGATAATTCCCTTTTGGAATACGTGACATTTTGACTCAAGGATCAAGTCCATCGTTGACAGAGGAGGTATTACCTTCTGAAGAACTTGTGTGGGGAGCAAAGAACAGGAACAGAGAGGAGAAGAGGTAGGATCAGGCAAAAAAGCAGAGTGGCAACATTTGTGTTCACCATGTTCAGAAGTATGTGGAAGTTTCTGCAGTGCTGGGGGGGGGGTCCCAGGAGAGTCACTCCTTACACAGGAGCCCTACTGTAAGGGGCTGCTCTCATGCTCTGTGTACAGCTACCTGTGAGGGGTCTGACCATCCTGCTCTCTATCCCTAGCTTTGTAATGGAAACTCTATGGGATCCCATCAAAGCCTGGGTGTTGCAAGAAGCAGAAGAAAGAACAAAACAAAAACCAGGTGGAGTCAAGTAACTATTACTAAATGCTGGAGGAAATAAATGCTGATGTCTGGCAACAAAATTTCAGTGAACAGCTCTCTGTAAGTTGTTTCCCAAAGGCAAGCTGAGCAGAATAAAACTATTTGTTGGCAGACAGTGATACAGACAACCTAGAGGTAATTGGATACACTTCCTGTTAGGAAATGCAGAGTGTGTTTTGCTGTATGAGATGGTCCAGCCAGTGATCCTTGTTGGTTTGCTTTGCTTTCTTAACAACAGAACTGGACCAGTGGGAACTCAGCAGAAAGACACAGCAACAGAGAACAGTATTGCCCACGGCTTAAAATCTGTTCAAAAGAAGTAATGTCCAAATAAAAACAATCAAAAAACTTTATATTGCCTAGGCCCATTAGGGATAATTAGCAGCACTGGATAATAAAGTTTTGAAAGCAATGTTAGCCCACAGCTAGCACTTGACAGCTGGTGGTGTGCATGGGGAATGTGGCAGTAGCTGTTCTCCCTTTCTGTAAGGGCTGGGAGTCTATAAAGTTGAGGTGTTTGGTAAGCAAGTACATTAATTATCTGCTACTTACTCCTGTAAGATCTTGGGATTATTTGATCTTTGAGGAGAAGAGCATTGACAAATGAAGATTATCTGGACAGTTGCAATTTTCTTGTTTAAAGTTCTCCCCAATGAACAAATGCTTGGACAGCTGTGAATTTTCATCTGAGCTTTCCAGAGGAGACTTTCCAGACCAATGTGTCCTGCAAGTCTGTGGGGAGACATATGCAGCAGGGCTTGAGGCTTTTCGCCTTCTCTGCACACACCAAAAGAACGATAAAATAAAAGCTAAAATTTCTGTTAGTTCCACTTTATAATTCACGCATTTGTTTCTCAGAAGCAATCTCATTACTTTCTGAATGTGACTTCTGGTAATCTATTTTTCTATGAACATGTACTTCAGATGTTTCTCCAAGACAGAGTGTGCCAGCACGCTGGTTAATTAAGCTTGTAAAGGTGAAAGCAGCCAGCCTTTCACAGGAAAGCGAGTATTTCTGTCCAGCCACAACTCAGGTGCTCTGTCTGTCTGTCACTGGGTGCAATAGTCTCTCAGCCAGCTGGATAGCTACCATTTTACTCCATGTTTATTCACTGAATATTTTCCCTTTGTGACTGTGGTTTACCAAAAATGAGATAAGTTATTTAGTGTGTCAAGGAAAATCTACTCTCAACACAGATTTTTGACTAGTTCCAAGGCAAGGCTGCACTGCATAACTCATTAATCTTTCTTCAGGGCAGAGAATTTCTTCCCTTTTTTTGGATGTTTTGCCTATTCTCTGTCATTTTAAACTCTTTGGACTAGTGCATGACAGCTCTATATCTAAAAAAGGAATGCGTAAGGTGTTTCTGTGACTCCCATAAAATAGTAAAAAAAAAATTGGAATGCACAGTAACTGGCATCAATATCAGTCACTGTAGTCAGGGATCCTCTCTGTGCCATTAGTCAAGTGTCAGATGTTTCAAATATATTAAAAAAATAAATAACATTTGAGTTATGCAATGATGTGAATTTTGCTGTAATTTTTCTTCGCCTAGATGCCTTGTTGATCTATTTTTTAATGTTCTTCATGGTTATTTTTCTTTATAATGGCATAGTAAGGAAATACCTTAGTGTTTTAAAGTTCTGCTGTGCTTTAAATCTCTTTTGTAACTTGTGGTGTAGAATTTCACAACTGAATCATGCAACTCTATAAAGATTTTTTTTTTTTACAAGCTGCATGTGGTGTTACATCTTAGTTTCCCCAGTCACACTAGTGCTTTTGTTTGAAGGATAAGAACAGCTAATCAATTTTGCTAACTCACTATTGAAATTGAAAATTTCAAAATTAAACAGGTGCACACATGTGGAAAGGCTCTAAATATCTTTGAGGGTTTTGTTACCCTTCTGTGGACCTCTGCTATTTCTATTACATACCTTTCTTCTCTGCTGGTATCAGCAAGCTCTGGTCTTGATAGGTTGTCAGCTTCTCTAATAGCACAGTATTTCCAGTGCAGAAAACTGAATTTCTTTCTCAGCTACATTTTTTTTTTCCATTTGAATTGTCCTCTAGGTACAGTAGTTTAGGATTATTTTTCCTTCTGTTTGCCTCCAGAGAACATGAGACAAACTGGTAAGCTTCCTTGTCCTTCCTATTTCAAACTGTCTTGGTCTGTGCTTGGTATTCTGCATTAAACACTACAGAGGTGTTCTTAACTTGGCTACAGCCTCACAACTCTTGTTTGAGCTGGTGATATTTGCTCATATTAGTCTATGTTCAGTATAACAAGGGATAGCAAATGATATTAGGCACTGATCTCTCTGTGGGAAGGGACAGGACCGAGGGAACAGCATGAAGCTGGGTCCAGGGTGGGTTAGGTTGGATATTAGAAAAAGTTCCTCCCCTACAGGGTGGCTGGGCACTGAACAGGCTCCCCAGGTCAGTGGTCACAGCACCAAGCCTGACAGAGCTCAAGGAGCATTTGGACAACACTCTCAGGTGGAATTTTTGGGGTGTCCTGTGCAGGGCCAGGAGCTGTACTCGATAATCCTTGTGGATCCTTTCCAGCTCAGGATATTCTATGGTTCTATTATCCTATATAAGTGAGAAAACTCCCATCCTAAGAACATAGGGACTTCTCCAACAGAGATAAAATGTGAAAATGACGTGGCTTTTCTGAGGGCCTCTGGAAACTGGAGTCCTGGAAACAGGATGCTGACGTGGAAGGAGAGCAGTAGGAGCTACAGGGCCTCACAGCCCAACCCGTTTGCAAAGCTGCAGTGCAGGTACTGCTCACACAAACTACCTCTCTCTCAGCAGCAGTTGCTTTTCTGTAGTTCTGAAGCCCAGGTGTTGTGAGGCTTCATCCAGGAGACACAAAAGGCACTGTGTGCCCAGTCACTGACAACAGTGCCTGAGGCATCTGGTCCCACAGGTAACATGTGAATGAGGCAACACAAATATTACTGGGTGATGGAGAGCTCTGTGCAATGTGAAGATACCAGCTACAGAGATGTCAGGAATTGCTGTTGGTTCAGTATAGAAGCAGATAAAATCAGATATGGTAAATAAGCACTGCACAGGTTGCCTAGGATTTTTGAACTGTGTGGAATTGGCAAGAGTGCCTCATGCTTAAAAAAGGACTATTAAAATGTCCAGATTGCAATGCAAATGTTCTCATTTTACACATAGTTTCTTTATTTTGGCTGGATATTTGATTGTAGATGCCCCTGCAGATACCTTTGAAAGCAAAGCTAGCACTGCTCCTGAGAGTGGTGACAGGCCACCTGAAGTGTCTTAGAAGACCTCTGAGCAAACTTTGTTTGCTGTGCAGGTGAGGACCTGTAGGAGAGCAACAATCTCAGAACGAGAATGACCTTCTCTTTTCCCAGTGCACCAGAGTACCCAGCCACGTGCTGAGTGTCTCCAGGTCACAGAAACAGGGAACAGCCCAGGCTGGAAGGGAACCTGAAAGATTATCTGGTCCAAACTTTAATCACCACCAGGTCACTGGGGAAAAGGAATACGTTGATGAGGCTTGGATGGGCCAGAACAACAGTCAGTGTAGAAGGTGCCACATCTACCTCCAATTTTCCTTTGGTTCTCCTTGTTGTGTCCTTTTAGCAGTCTCTTTGGTGCGTATACTCAACAAAGGAAATTATATGTTCTTACAACTGGCTTATATTTCCAGATTTAGGAACTTTACCTGGCAGCATAGAAGGCCAGTGACAAAGTTTTTCCTTGCTTGCTGAGTTAGCCCAGAGGTCCCTCAGAGCAAAATTATATAGGTCTGCTAAATGAGATCTTAAAATGAGAATACAGAAACAACATTACAGCTTTCAAATCTTTCTGATTGAAAGCTCTAACTGTATATCCAGAGGGTGAATTATATTGCTTTCATACTATCAAGCTTTCAGGACCCATTCGAAAATTTGCTTGAAACAGGACCAGAATGACATCGTCTCTACCTCTTTTCAAAAGAAAGAAAGGGAATGCTGAAGTAGTTTAAAGTCACTGTGAGAAATAAAGTTAGGACTGGCAGGCCATAAAAGTGGGGGTTCGTTATGCTCCCTTCTGCTCTGCACAATGGAGACCCAACCAGAGACGTGAGTGAAAGATTCCCACTGATCACACAATTCCTAGAAATATTAGAAAAATAAGATAACCCTTGTGTAGCTCTCTTTTTAGAGAAGTGACAGTTCAAGTCAGACGTGATGATTTGTATAACACAGCACTTTTGTGAGCTTGGTCCTGATAAATACTAAAAATTAAAGTCAGGAGGATGTTTTGTGCACATTTTTTTCCTAGATTTATTTAGGTTGGAAGAGACCTCTAAGGTCATCGAGTCCAGCTGACTCATGGTGCTTCAGATGGCTGAGCACAAACCCAACTGATAGCTCCTTTCTAAATGATGGATGCCTGGATGAAAGACAGGAATTGTGTCTGTGGTTGCTTCAGGCAGCAGGAATGGTGAAGATCACATTCCTTTCCAGCATTGCTTGTGCTCCTTCAGCTATATTTATTATCCAAGTAAGAGAAAGAGAGTCAAGCCTTAGTGTGCTTACAGGGGAGAGCAATGCTTCCTCAAAAGGAGGGAGAGAACTTGAACTAGTGCCTGGAGGGTGAGTGGGACTCCACAATCTGTATTTACTTGACCTTCAAAGTAAGACTTTTCTTCCCATCTCACGTGGGCAGGAAAGAGTTGTGTCTGTCATGCCATCGATTCTTCTGGTACCAAAAGCAGTCAGGTTTCTCCATCTAGCTGAGGATCTCTGTGTGGGTAAAAATGAGGAGAAGAGCAGAAAGGAAAAACAGTAGGGACCATATTTTCTGTCCCCCTGAATGAGGAGATTAAAAGGGAAAATTATCTGCAGGAATCTCCTGTCATGTTCTGGTAAGACTGGTATTTCATGGGGAGGACATAATGCTTAAGGGTACACTATTAATGCTCTGTGTATTAGCAAATGGAAGAGAATTGCTCTGTCACTGTAGATAAAACAAATATTTTGAATTATGAATAATACAGATAGGCATTTTAGAGTCAGGTCCACCATGTACCAGAAGAAGGATCTCTTTTTGTAAATGACTGTGCTTCTTTTCAAACACTCACCCATAACTATTACCTTTCATTAGAGATTTGCTTTCTTTATAATATTCCATTTTTCCCAGCATTTTTGAAAGCCCAACCTCTTAATCTAATGGACTCAAAAAGCTGCTTCCCTGAAGCAGCCCTTTTAGTAACTGTTTACTACAGTCTTTTTATGCTTCAGTTTGCATTAGCTCTTTCTGTTCCATCCCCTGTGCCCCCATCTTTTTCTTTCCCAACTTGCCACATTTTATTTCATGGGAAATAAAGTACATTTTTGTTTTGGTTGGGCCCATTCAGAAGTCTTTAGGCCATCCTAGAATAAATTTTAAGTTGTGTCAAATAGAAAGTTCATGCAAAAATGTTCAGCTCGGTTGCATTTTGCCATCACTTTTTCCTTCCTTAAATTGTCTAAACCCATTAAATATATTGGAGGTTTAAAGCTTAAAATATCTTAATATAGGCTAGAGATGTAAGAGCTTAGAGCAAATCCTCTCCAAGTTTATGAGCATAGAAAGAAGTTAATTAAAGCTAACCAAGAAAATACAAATGGTAGGAAAAAATCCACATTATGAAAAGCTACAGATTCAGAATCTGTAACTGTTAGTTTCCCATGAATGATGCTGGGACAGGTCCAAGTTAAAGTTTACATTTCAAAGTGGGTGGTTTTTGATCACAGAAATGATGTGCCATTATGCCATACCACAACTCCTCTTTGCCTTAGAGCCCTTTTACTTTCAGCCCCACTCAGAATGTTTTACTGCCTGTCCAGTACACGGTGCTGTAAAGGGCCATTTGTATCACTACAAGGCAGATGGAGCTTGGAGAGTTTGCTAAAGCAGAAGTATTCTGGCACACCTATTTTGCTGTTGTTTTGTTTCTGTATATTATGTCTATTTTATGTCTTCTGCCTTTGCAAATAGTTTTATTTCACTCCTGATACCTTCAGAAAAAGGGGTACTCTGAATTCCCAGAAAAATGGGTGAGAATGTGTAAAGCTGTGTGTTATACATCCCCAGTGTGATATATCCAGTTCTCTGTTTATTAATGTTGTGTACTGTAAATGCAGTTTCTAAAAGAACAAACCTGGAAATTCTAACAGTAAATGTAAATATTCATTTTAATGTCTCCTTTAATCAGTTCACTGAAGTTATTAGTGCTCCTTATCCATATCTAGGTGAATAAGGAGTCATTTGAGGTCTCTTGGCATCCCAGATTGGAGCCTAAGGAATTTGCAGAGCCAAAGCCTGGACGTTCAGCTGTGCAGAGGGAGTACAAGGCTCACAGAGTTTACTGTGGGGGATGTGTGTGGATCTGTGGATGCCAGGTGCTGGAACAGTAATGATTCCTTATGTGCATCACAGGGAATCAAAATAGGAATAAGGCATCTGTTGCAGTCCTAACTACAAATGTACTGATGTCATAAATTAGTACCTATGAACTTGACATCTAGGAACTGCTAATCTTCGTGGCGAAGCTCTCTCAGAGAAGTCTTTTATAGCTCAGGCACAGAACCTCTGTGTCAAACTATGGAATCATAGAAATTTTTAGGTCTTCATTATTGGTTGGGATGAAACTGCTTTAGGGACAAAAATGTAATGTTCATTTCAGAAACCTCCTCCCAAGGTTTACAATTTCAAAGTACTGTTTCTACATTTTTATCCTTTTTAAGACCAGTGATAGCACATAGAAATGTATCAAAAAAGGAACATGGCTTGAAAAAGGCAGTTAGTCTAGAAAAATATTTAGTACTACTTCAAACCAGTTGTAGTACATGCTGAGATACACTTGAGTGTGTGTGGACTGGCCCAGCAGTTGGATTGCATTAAATTGTCATGCCTGATGTCAGACAGGTTTGAAAGGGGACAGACCATGTTTGAAATCTTCCCAAGCAGAGGTTGCTAAACCTGCCCATTTCTGAGCAGTTACAGCCTGTGTGAAAACTCCTACACCACTTAAAGGCAAAGTCAACCTGGAGAATTCCAAATCACATGTTTCATGTTTGACTCTGCAGTAGGAGCTGCCTTCAAAAGTAGCCAAAGAGTTGGGAGTCAAGAAGCTTTTAGAAAATTACTTGATCGCGTCTCACCTTGTGAATGACTTGAACTGAAATGGGCCAAAAGCAAATAGAGGAGCTTAAGATTGCTGCTCTTTTTTTCCCCCTTGTCTTTGCACTAAAACAGCAGCAGGTCTTAAATATTCAGGAGCTGCCAAAGGCGGTTTGGGAAGGCACAGTCTCTTTGCTGGTAATTACCTCTCCCAGCTGAGACGCCGTGACACAGTGTTTGAGCACCCTCCTGAAAAATCAGAAAGTATGAGTCACTCACAAAGACCCAGTGCTGCAGCAGGCTGAGTTATATTCAGTTTATGATGGATTAGATTATTTTCTACAGAATTGCTGCCTGCCCAGTTGTTCTTGTCCCTGTATTTGTGCCATAACTGTCCCGAGAGTAGCTCTCTACCCTTATCCTTACTGGAGTCCTTTCTTTTTGTCAGGGACTTTGAATGATTCGTGCTCTAAATCATGTGAGGCATTCCAGAGGTCTACCATTGAATTAGATCTAATATGCAAGTGCACATTATAATATAACACCAGTGCAGGCATACATAGATACTTGCTTCAAAATTTGCCCTCTTGGGTGGAGTTATAGAGATTGTCTTCTAAATACCGTTTCAAAATCTTGGAGCTAAGCTAGACAAGAAACAATTAGGAGTTGTTACGTTACCCAGGAAGGCCTTTTCTGTATTGCTAGGGTTTACCAGCTTCCTGGGATTTTGCACAGAGCAATGAGGAATAGAGTGAAGTTGCTGTGGCCAGGATAACTAATAATAAAAAGCACCATACTGATGCAGTGTTTTGGTACTTTGAGGCCAACTGACTTGGAAGGCAGATAGAGTGTTCCCTTTTCCCTCATTAAAGTTCTTCTCAATTAACTTTTAAGATAAGCAGTGGTTTATCAATGTTGATTGCCTGTCTTTAATTTTCTGTTAATAGTGGAATGTTTTTGCTTTTGATTAAGGTTGGTTGTAATGAATACAAGCCTGTGCTTACCTTCATATCGAGCGACCATTTTACTATCTTAGATGTCATCATTTTTCAGACCCCTAAAAATTCAGGTTCTGCACATGCCACAAAAGCATCTTGCAACTGAGTTTAAAAATGATTGAAACAGTATTAGAAAATGGAGGAGGAGGGAAAATGATGTCCAGAGACTATGTGAAATGACAGAAAACTTCTGTCAATATATCAAATTAAGAATGATTTGGTATTAAAAACAGAAAAAGATGGGATGTGTATAAAATAACTTGAAATCCTTGTACATATACTGTCTCAGAGGAGCACAGTTTAGGATGAAGAGCTATGAAAAACTTAGCAGGATAGTTCTAATCATAAATAAGAGTGCAACCATTCTCATTGTCCTTCTCAATAAAGAAGATGCTGAAGTCTTCCAATAAAATCCCAAGCTTTTCAATTAAACAGAATATATGAGTAGATGACATGATTAGTCTTTACTTTTCCACTAAGGTGTTGATTTTGAGTATTTGAATCCATCTTTAAAAATATGCTTCCTGGGACGCTAGAAATGCCAGTCAGTCAGTGGATGCCCTGTATATATAAACCATAAATTATTATAAAGGGATTAAACCATTTCCAATACAAAACATGAATCACTTGGCAGAAGGCACCAGCTCTCAAGACAATTGCATGAAAAGCCTTGAGAGATAGAAGAGACTAAATCCTTGGCATTTCAATTGAGTATGGTTGTAGTCTGGAATTTGATATAAGGGGAGATTGATATTTGAGGTGGTTCCTCGAGCAGCCCAGGAAAAACACCTTTCAAAGCAGGTACAGAATGTGCCAGGATTGCCAGGGGTTGCTGCGCCTGATGGCAGATCTTGAGAGAGAGCCTCTACTAAAATTATTGGGAGGAGCAGGTATTCAACAGTATTCAGCCCTGAGCATTTATTTTCTCCTGTAAAGTAGGAAAGGCACACTGCCAGTGCGTGCTACCCTCACGTCAGATTCCGAGATTCCAGCCTGCCCCCTGAATCCTCATGGCCTTGCAAAGTCAGCCTGGCAAACCAAGCCTTGTGTCGGATTTCTGTGCAGCATAAATGGATTTGATGGGCTGATCTGAGGCTGTTTCATGTTTCCCTGGTTTTAGATCATTAGAGGCTGCTTTTGCACTTTCTCTGATTCCTTGCAGCCACCACAGGATTTCTCATCCTTGCCAGTGCTCTGTTCCCGCTTCTCAAGTTGTCAAACTGACTACACAGGCAGTCAAAACTCATACATTCCTGTCGAGGTATTAAATTATTTATTGTTAACCTCTCACTGAAAGTTAGGCTGCTTGTGTCTGTGCGGAAGAGAACAAAAATTAACACGTTACTGATTGCTAAAGAAGTCTTGAAATACAGACAGGAGTTACTGTTAGTTATGAGCAGAATAACTTGATGCAATATAGACTTAATATTCCCTTTTTTCTTCCTGACCAATGCCATTTCCCTGGCTACCATTCTCTTCTCCCCACAGTTCCATAGTCTCTGACCCGGACACAGTCCTGCTTTACTGCTGCTACCAATGTACTTCTCTTAGATTTCTCTACTTGAGAGATATAATTAATTATACATGGCATCAACATACTCATGATGTACAATCGTGGTCATGGACATTCTCTGCATGAAGAAGGTGGCAGTACAGGAAAGGGATTGTCCTGCAGTTTAAAGATCCATGGAACAAATCAGAAAGGAATATCTTGCTATAGTACTTCAGAAGTATTTAAGAGTAAGGAAAGGATTTAAAAAGCTCATTTTAATTCAAATGGAATTAGATGATATTATTTTTTGAAGTTGGTGGTATGAAGCAGATATGAAATAATCAATACCGGTTATATATGTGTCAGATTTCTTAACACACCACAGGTGTAAAATCGTGGACATGCATGCCACAGGATGCTGAGGAAATTTAGGAAACCACCTTCTGCCTCAGTGCTGCTGTGAACAGAAGCTGTTTTATTCCTCTGCAGTAGTCATGCAGGTACATGTAAAAATGAAATGGCTGATTTGTATGAAGGCTACATTACTAAGTATGTAAATTCATGTACTTACCTGTATTTGGTTTACTTTATATTTATATAAATGTAAACAAAATATTTTTATAGATTTATAAACATAAACATTTATATAAATGTATTATTCTTCTAAATATATATTAGGTGATATATTTTGTACATAACTGTACAGAAAACAGTAAAATAACGGGCAGAAATACAGCAAACATAAAGAATGTATGGTTAATCTCTTAAAAGTCATGCATGTTATGACTGTACCTGAGCCTTGTGGGCTAGTACAGAGACTGAGTGCTTGCATTTGGTGCTTCTTGATTCCCCAAAACAACCCCTGTGTCTGTTTGCTCTGGGATGTGACTGCTGCCTGCATCCTGTTTAGGCCTGTCAACTGTTATTTCTAGGAAACAAAGAGTTTACAGCTGAAAGAAAATACTACAGTGGTCTGAATACTCCAAAAGTACGTCTAGAAGCTAGATTTTTTTTTTTTTGAAGTTCACAAATACATTTTAATTAAACAGCAAAATGTAGGAAGATACAGAACCTGAAAACTGAATGCTAGGAACTTTAACAAATCACATGAACTTCTGTCTGTTGAGATTTACTGTGAGCTGAGTCGTGATCTTCCTCTAGCTTCTGTGGAGTGGAATCCTCCAGAGGCCCCCTGGAGCAGTAAGTGTGTGTGGGCAGCAACTGCAGAGACAAAAATCCATCTTCCAAGAGGTCACTGTGTCCCGAGTGAACTATTCTGCTGGGAGAAATTATGTCAGAAGTTCCTGGGCTGACAATGCTTCTGCCTTGCAGGCTGCCACGTAACACATCTTCCTTCAGTTTTCAGTCACGATTGTTACCCTTTGGACGTGAGATGCCGAAGTGCAAGGTGAGGTTGTTCCCGTGTACATCCTGGGTGCTGAGGTCCAGAAGAATTATTTTTCAGGGTCAGCAGTGTCAGCTTATTCCAGCTTACTCCTTCAGTGCTGCTGAAGTACGGGGAGCCCTAAAGCTCTCTGTCTGTGGTTTTATGGAGCCGTAGCCTGAGTGCGAAGGCTGGATCAGAAAGCTGGCTAATTTAACTGCCTTTGGTCAATTTTTTGGCTTCGCCCTTGAGCTATTCCAAGTGCTTCCAGTGGACCTAGAAGTGAGCTTAGAGCGGCCCTGTGGGGACGATTTTGTCACAGGGCTGCTGGTACAGGACTCATCATCATGGCTGGGCTTCGCAAATGAAGATTTGGGAAAGGCTCTATCCACATAAGTGTTCTGAAAAGGCCTGGAGACTTCATAAGGACGACATCTGCCAGGAACTTAGAATGTCAGAAGGGAGAATGAGAGGAAGTTGAAAGGCAGACTGCTGCTTTTCTTCCCAAGATGTTCATTCTAGTGTATAGCTAGTTTTATATTTTCTATTTAATACAAATTAATATTTCAGCCTCTCTCAAGCTTCCTATTAAAATAAATTATATAGGCTTCCTTATTCATTCCTTTATGGAATTCAAGATATTCTGACATTGTCATAAGATAATATCTTTTGAAAGAAGTCTGCTTTTTTTTGATACAGAAATAAAGTGATTTTCTAAATCACAAGGTCAGTGAAAGTCCTGCACAAGACGCACTTGGGACATGAATATTTCTCAAAGGGATAGCTTAAAAAGAGATATTTTCAATAAGTACAGTCAGAGGCTTTTAAAAAGCACAGAAAAAGAAGAAAATGAATTGCAAAGTACATTCTGTGTTAAATCATTTTAAATTCATGTAATAAGTACAGAGGAAAAAATGTCTGCAATAATTTCCTAATGGGTGTGTACATATCTTTTGCTGGAAGGTTAAAAGTGGTTTACAGCTACAGCTCTGGATCTGGGGAGACCTGTGACAGACTTACCAGTGACTTAAGCCAGATTAAATTGGTCATTATGATAGGCTGTCCAGAGGTTCATGGTTTATTCTTGCACAAGAGCTTCCCTATGAAGGGACTCAAGCTAATTCCTTGGCAGCTCGTGGTTTTAGGTGCAGAGAAACCTAAGGAAATCTCCAAATGAAAGTATAGCAGAAACAAAAGTCTTCTGAAAATTCTTGCGTGAATGTGGGAGAACGATTGAAAAGTGTGCAAACAGCATTTGCTTCTTCATTGAAATGTAATAGCTTAAAAAAATATTGGGAATTAGTTTATTTTTCTTTCTCGAGTTAGTTTTTTTTATCTTTTAATAGTTTTCAACTGACTGGGGGGGGGCAGCTCTGAAACTGTGTTGTAGTCCAGATGTAAGGAACACAGTATTCAAACTAGAAACGAAACTGATATTATTGGAGAGTTCAATTAGAAAGATGAAAATATAGATAATGTCTGATCTAAGACTGAGCAGACATTATTGCAATTTGTAATTGCTTGTGGAGGAGGACTTGGGAGCTTGCAGTTGACGTCAACAGCAAAACCCCAGAGAGTCTGGAAAGAATCACAATTAACCTTTTTCAAAGTAATTTGAATTTTGAAAGCAAAGGAAGTTATCTGGTCCGGACTGAAGCTACACAAACTTCAGAAGATTTTGTTGCCTCTGTTTCCTTTTTCTACAGGTCTTTTTTTTTTTTTTTTCTGTAGCCTAGAGAACTATGTTTATTTTTTTCCTTTTTTTTCCCCTAAAATTAAAAATGCATGCAATTCCACAAGCTGAGAAAAGCCAAATTATACTTGGGGAGTGTTGCAAATGTATAGCGGATCAGATCCTTTTGCTCTCAAGTGTTTGTGTTGGTGTGAACAGCTGTATTATCTGTAACCTACAAAAATTCTTCAGAGAGATGAAATACCTGTGGTAGGTAATGGGACACAGTTTGAGGGCACGCATTTAATTCATCTGTGCTGCCGTGCACGTTGAGACAAGGTTGTATTCTCTGGTTTTTGGCAGCAGGTGTCTGGCAGCTGGTTGATTTGTCATCTTCTAAGCCACTTCATCCTGATTTATGCTCCTAGAACAAGTTGCTGTAGTCCTACACCCTTGGGAGTGCCCGTAACTTAGAGGTGCTGTGACCTAAGATCAGCTCGCCCATGCAAACCACACCCAGGCACCTTGTGTAGAACTAATATCTCCAGGTAGTGGTGTATATGTGGATTTTAGAATCTTCAGTATATTTATCCTTACCATTTTCCTCTCAGGTATATAAGGGAGAGGTGCTTTCATGTTGGGGCTGTAACAGGGACACAGAGATAGCAGTAGTCCCAGAGTCACGTGGAAGTGTGATGCAACACAACCTCTGATGTGTCTGAAAGTCCCAGGAAAAGATCTCTACTCATCTTTTATCTTCCAACTCTCCAGCAATTCTCAGAGAATCCCTGTTGTTTAATGTAAAGTATTAAAAATCAGAAAGGATTTATTCCCCCTGCTTTTTCATGATTTTTTTTTTTTTTGGTAATGAAAGGATACTCAGGGATCATCCAGGTCTCTGCTGTAGATTAGTACGAATACATTCAGTAAAGTTTAAACAAGCCTAGAGCTGTGTAATGTTTTTACAGGTCATGACAGTATAATTCCCTTTCCATCTGAGTACAGTAAAGCTGAAGCCAGACTTGCTTAATGACATGATTATATCACCGGTTCTATTAACGTAAGTGAAAGGGGATCTGCCATTATTCTTGCTACGTCTGGTATGTGTAATTATAAATATCAAATTGCATTTTCCAGAACTGTTATAAAATGTAAAGATTTGCAGGGTTTTTATATTGCTTCATGGAGTGGCTTTAAGCATATGCTAAAAAGCAAAGCCACGTACAAAGGGCACAGGAACTTTTCTGAGAGGGCATCATGAGCTTGTAACAGAAGGGGTTTTTTTGGCTGCAGTTTTCAAACTACAGCATTCTGGGGGCCTCTTACTCTGTCTGTCTCCCCCCGCCCCTGCATCTGCATGACATGAATCCAAGCAAGATGAGAGTAGGGGCTGTGTCCCTTGAGTCGGAGGTCAGAGTGCAGGGGGGCTGGGTGAGGGATCCTCCTTTTCTCTTCCAAGGGGCTGTGGGTGTGTTTGGAGGTGAGAGAGAGAAGTGCTGAGCTGGGTAGGGCAAATGGGCATGGGGTAATATTCAGTACGAGGTGTAACCAGGGAGACTGTGCCATGCAGCAGTCGATCTCCAAGAGCTGCTTTCCAGGGGAATGATCAAATTCCCTAACCCTTTGACAAAGGTGAATGTGAGTGGAAAGAAAATTCCTGTATTTCAATTCTTCCTTCTGTGCCAGAGCCATAAATGACAAACCAGTTTGGCTTTAGCCCTTTTGATCAATCTGGTTTGGGTTGTTAAAAATATGAAGTCATTTTATAGGTCTGTGCTTTTATTGCTGTGTGTGCTGAGTAGTTATTTTCATTTATTATTTTACTATAGAATTATTAGATAACTATTTTGCAATGGATTGCACCTTTAATAGCCATTTTAGGAAGCAGGGAATCAGATTGTATGTTCTTACTTATTATTGTACGATATTACAATGCTATCACTATAATTGTCGTGTTGAAATCTATTTTCCAGATATTCAATATTAGGAACTAATAAGAAAGTTATATAAGATAATAGGATCTTTTAGCAAAATTTCTGATTTTATATTTTAATTGTTGGTCCCTACTCTCCATTTATCTTAATTCATATGTTTCATATGCTTGCTATTATCTCATTAAAATGAGAAAGAAAATTATGAAGAAGGAAAATCTTTTGTTTGTAGTTCTGCTATACTACACCATCTATAATTTTCCTTCTGTGATTTTTTTTCCTTCATTGCCAATTTATCACCTGTATGATTTAGTCTTTTGAAAGGAAAGTTTTAGTTCAGCTAAGCTATCATTAGAAGGCCCTTTTCCCAGGATTGGTGTGCTGAACGAATTTCAGCACATATATTATTGCTGGGGTTGTGGATTTGGTTTTTTCTTTTGTTTCAGTACAGGTCTGAAATGCTGATTTTGTTAGCAAAATGCAAATCCCGCTCATAAAACAGAATCTTTATCTGTGTGTCTTAATGTATTTAATAAACAGTCCAAAGTTAAACAGATCCAGATGCTTACTGCTATTTTATGTGGCAGTATTGCAACAATTGATATGTTCTGTTTTGTGAGAGCAGCCTTCTGCTCAGACATATCATCCTCCTCACTGATTTTTAGTTGTGTCTAGGCTGAATTTCACTGTAGATGGAGCTGTATCACACATAAAACCAACCGAAAAATCTATTAAATTTTCCATTGGCAGTTAAGGGATCTAAATCACAATGAAGAAAAGTCTTTGATAGTTGTCATCTTGCAGGCAGAACAGTGGAAAAGGCAAAGCCAAGAAATCATGTGAGTGGCCCCAGGAGGCTCCTCTCTGAAGGAATGTTGGTATTGGGAATGCCCAGTAAGCAGATGTTATAGTGCCAAGTCTACCTTCCCTGCTTGGAAACAAAGGAAATTGTGGAGCATCCTCTCACAGAAAAGAGATTGTGTTGTTGGGAGAGGTGAAAGTCACTGCAAATTACAGGCTGCCAAACCTTGTGTCATTTTAAAACCACTGGTAGATTACCTTCTTTGCCTTTTGGATAACAGGAGAAGTTGGGAGACTGTAAGAAGGAGGACTGCATTTTCCTTTGGTTTATTCCTTTCAAGTTGGCCACTTACACGAGCACAAAGTAAGTGTCAAGTTAAACAATGGCTGTTCTGATTTCATATTGCATTTACACTCCCTTTGCAGTGGTGAAATACCCACTTGAATTGGTGACACCAGATCAATCAGCGGCAAGAAAAGCTGGTTATGCCTCTCAGAAGTGGGGAGTGAGACAGAGGAAACACGGAACCCCTGCATGGCTGGTTAGGTGTCCTTTGATGCTGGCAGTGTGGACTGGTTCTCTCCCATTTATCATAAGAATGGCAGTGATTTTCTGCTTGTATGGTGTAATCGAGGCATTTTTCTCATTCTGTCCCCTCTGAATCCTCAGGGTTCCCAAAACAACCCCACACAGTTTTAGAGGAAGCACTTGAAACAAAAAATTCTGGCACTTTGGACACGGAGGAGAGAAAGTACAATACAGAGGAGAGGCAGTGGAGTAAGAAACTCAGAACTAACGCTGCTATAAGACGTAAAAAGTGTTAAAGTGTCGAAAAGAAATATTTTCTGGCTACAGATTAAAAACAGTATAGAAAGCCAACTGTGTTCTAGGCTGATCCCCTAGCGTGGGCAGCAGGGCAGGGGGGGATTCTGCCCCTCTGCCCCTCAGGGGAGACCCCCCTGCAGAGCTGCTCCAGCCCTGGGAACAGCCCAGCAAGGACATGGAGCTGCTGGAGCCAGTCCAGAGGAGGCCCCAAGAGGATCCGAGGGCTGGAGCAGCTCTGCTGGGAGGAAAGGCTGGGAGAGTTGGGATTGTTCAGCGCAGAGAGGAGAAGCTTTGGGGGGACCAAATTGTGGGGGACCTGAAGGAGTCAACAAGAAGTCTGGAGATGAACTGTTTCTGAGGACCGGGAGTGGCAGGACAAGGGGGAATGGCTTCCCACTGCCAGAGGGCAGGGTTAGATGGGTTATATGGAAGACATTCTTCCCTGGGAGGGTGGGGAGGCCCTGGCACAGGTTGCCCAGAGAAGCTGTGGCTGCCCCTGGATCCCTGGAAGTGTCCAAGGCCAGGTTGGACGGGGCTTGGAGCAACCTGGGCTAGTGGAAGGTGTCCCTGCCCATGGCAGGGGGTGGAATGATATGATCTTTAAGGTCCCTTCCAACCCAAACCATTCTAGGATTCTATGATTACAGAGAGGTCCAATCACCTCACTATCATCCTTCCCTGTTGATATAACTGTATCTGTTTGCCTATTTTTCAGTCAGACAAGTTTTTTCTTGAGCTTGACCCTCATTCTTCCATCTTATTATGTATTCATAAATGCTATGTTCACATTAACTGAAGTTTAATATTATAAAAAATTCCTAGTTCACTTTCATTTTTCAAAAGTCTTGTAGCTTGAATGTTTTAACTTTCAGATGCTGAAAATTCCTCAGGTAGAAGAGTTGAGCTTTTGTTTGCAACTCTGGCAGAATGGGCCATCTGTCTCTCTCAGCCAGTTCCCTCTAGAAAGTAGGGTATTAAAGTTCCTGTGTCTACACTGGCACAGAAGACAAACAAGATTTTTCTTTCTGAGACTTATGTTTTCTAAAAATACCAAAGTAGTGGGATAAAAGTGGAGACTAGAAATGGCTTGAGAAGCAACTTGTTCTAAATATTTAAGCCTTGTGTTATTCAGAGCAGAAACATGGACTTTAATCCCCTCTTATACTAAAACTGTACAGAGGTCCCTGCTTGCTTAACACAATCCTCATGCACAGTTGTTTAATAGCTGTAAAAAGGAAAAATCTCCTGGGTGTCTTAAGAATCAGGAGTGTTCACTGGCCCAAAAGTCTCTGAGTTTCTGTCTCTGAATTTAGATATACTCTTTTTTTGTTAATAAAAAGAAGTAGCAGCCCAAGAAAAGAACTATCCCATGGGTTTCCAGGTGTTCTGTTTTTAAACATCAGCCATTTTCTTGTTACAGAAGCGTGTTCCATTGTAGTGAATTTATTGCTTGAAGACATGACTGTCTTGATTACTCCTTAAACATGTGTGTTGATGCCAGGAGTCTGAACTGGTGGCTGAGAAACTGTATCTCAGGTTTTTCTGTTTATCATAGAATCCTGGAATGGTTTGAGTTGGAAAGGACCTTAAAAATTATCTAGTTCTACCCCCTCTGGTGGTTGATTTATAATTTCATGTCAGTGTGCTGCTCTCAAGTGGCTTCTTGAGGCCCTAGTAGGACAAGGGAAAGGGAACCCAGCCTTTCTGTTAGTGCATCACAGCCTGAGCATTGTCTTTATCAACATTGTGTTGCATTCACGTGGTTAGTGTTGTAATCATGTTTTGAGATCCACAGTCTGGTTCTTAGTACATTTGGGCATTGGTTTTCCTCCCCCAAATGGGTTATTCTCTTAAGAGAGGTTGGAGGTTTTGGTTGCTTCGTTTTGTGCTACACTGAATTTAGTCTCTTTGATTTTGGACCAGTTCCCTGATCTGTGATTTTGAATTCTGTTCTTGTACTCCAGAGTGTTTACAGTCTGTCCCAGCTTGGAGCCATCCATAGGTTTTATTAATATATTCTACATTCCAGCATTTAAGCCTTTGGCAAAACTGAGAACAGAATTAGGGCCCTGTTTGAAATGCCTTTCGTCTATTAAGGCAGCTTAGGTGGCATTGCTTGTCCTGGAACAGGCTGTGGGAAGCAGAGGTAACTTTAGGTGGAAGATTGAAAAATGTTGACTTCGTCCCTCAATAAAGTTGGACAAATGAATCAGCTTGACTCACTGGTTATGTAGCCCCTATCTTAACCCTTTTTGCTCGTGTGATTGGAGAATAAGTCATTATTTACGGGCATTTGACATTTTTAAGACCAGTGTAAGTGGTCAGCACATGTTGCACCAGTGGGGAGGTTCACCAAACATGAGTGAGTGAGCAGCCAGCACTGCTGCCAGAGGTGTGGATGGTGCTGAACACCAAACAGCCCTGCCTCTGGTGGACCTGGCACTTCACACTCGCAGTGCAGTTTTTTCTGGCATCTGCTATGTGCTGGTGGTGAATCACATAGGTAGGAAGGTGCATTTTCTTTTTAAAACATATCAAACTGTACCCAAGCTGTTCCAAATGTGGAAGGCCAACAGCACTCCATTAAGTTACGTCAGCTCAAATTCACATTTTTACCTCTGTAGTGATTCACAGAATGCATTTTCCCCCAGCTTTGAACTACTGATTTATACACAATGTATGCTATGCTTCCAATATTTTTCGTTGTCTGGCTTTATTTCTGCCATCTGGTTTTGTTCTTGCTCAGTCAGGCGTGCTGTGGCAATCTGCAGGCACTGGAGTGATTTGAAAGGCACAAATCCAGCAGTGCTGGTCTCACACAGCGCTGCAGCAGCGTGTCTGTGGGTTTGGTGTGCAGGTGCTGGCTGTTGGCACCTGTGCAGGGAGACTGAAGAGTTCATTCCATGTTGCGTGCAGCCTGTTTCCATGTGTCCCGTGCCACGAGGCTGAGGCACAGCATGAGATCTCATTTTGCAAAGCCCAAGGATGGATTTCTCAGGAAGTGACGGGAAATGACCAAATTGAGTGTCTCCATGGAAGAAAAAATTACTTGAGAATATTAGACTAGTTCTTGCAGATACATATTTATGAGATTGGTTAATTACTTTAAAACTTTATATAATGTGATAGTCAAAGATTTACTGCAAACTTACGTATTAACTTCTATTTCTCTTAGTCCTAATATCTTATACCAATGTTTCCTTCAACTCTCTCTTCACACAGTAGTTTAATTAAAATACTGTCATATTTTGACAACGCTTCCAAGTAACTCATCATTTTGTTTTTACTTTTGTTTATACCGAGCAGTCGTGAAATCCTTAATTATACGTTTTGTATGGCTTCCCCAGTTCTAACAGAAAATCTCTTTTGTCCTGTCTCTCTTTCAATAAAAGAATGCAACTAAGAGTAATCACTGGGATTACTATGATTAGCAATGTGATGAGAATCTAATTGTAAGAAATATGCTAATGTTCAATTTGTTTTTACTGAGCCACTTTGACGGTTTAAAAGGCAATTTATATGCATTAGTAATAATAACTATGAATTTATGTTACGGATCTGTCCAGAAGTCCTCTTTGGCGGTGGAGGTGAATTGTACTTGGAGTTCTGTCAATGCTCATGTTGCATTTTCATAGGTTTAGGTTCCAGTTACTGAGTAAACAGAACTAAACTGCAGTTTTCCAGATTTGCAGCTCTGTTCCCATTTTAGACCTCTCTCTGTGAAGGTGATGTCTCTGTACTGCTGCCAACCAGTGTCTTCCATGGTGAGCGTTAGCAGTTACCTGTTCAGGCCTTGAATTAGAGGTGAAGGAGCAGGGACTCAGGAGACAGAAATCTCTGAGGATCCAGGGATGGGATCCCAGACTGGGGAGGTAGAGCCATGTCTTAAGGGAATAGGAAAAGACATAGACTAGGAAGCTGGAGCCCCAGTTTGGGGTACACAGTGGGAAGAAATGTTGAGTTGTGATGCTGATGTCCCCTGTTTAGGAAGGCAAGAATTGCAGACTCGTCTCTCTGTGTAACCCTATACTATTAATTCAGATGATCCTTGATCTTACTTGTAAACACAGAAACAAAATTACTAGTATGAGTTTGTTTTATTGCTTCATTCAATCACAAATGCCTCCTACAATGACTGATAGAGGAGATAGAAATTAAATATTTATCCAAGCACACAGAACAGCTACTGCATTTCAGACGGTGTCAGCCCAGTACTGGTTGGAGAGTCTGAGCCTTTGTATTTTATGTCAGAAGTTTACTTTAAGGTATATGAGCATCAGGGGGTTTTTTGGGTGGCTTTGGGAGAAGCTGTGAACGCCTTTGCCCATCTTGCTCAGGATGTGCACACACACTCACCCCCCCCCCCCCCCCCCCGTGCACACACACCCCCATTTCTGAAATAGTTTGCATTCTGTTCCACATTCTAGAGGAATGACTTTCAGAAAGAGGACCTCATAGGTGGTCCCTGAGATATTTGCAATCAAAGCTGTACATAAAACCCGGGAGGTAAAGGTATGTGCAAGGATGAGGGGTTTCTGTTTTCCCTTCAGATCACAGGGGTATCACTGTATGTGTTCCCTGTGAGCTGGGTGTGTGAGAGAGGACTTAATAATGACCTTTCTTGGAATGTTGGGACAGAGAAGAACCTGATATATTTTGAAATTTTTGGGTGAGAATTGCCATACATCCTGTGGAACTGAGCAATTGGCTTTTGTGTTTCAGACTTGTTTTCTCCTTGCTGTGAATGAAGATAGTATGAAGTTGCTGGTCATATGTAGGATTATTGGGATCTCCTCAGTGGAAGTGGTCTGAACTGGTAGGAATAAGCTGTTTTCTGTGAAACAACAGGGAAGATAAAAACATTGGAAAAGGTAACTCCAGTTGGGAAAGACTGTATCTCACAGTGCAACAGGGTCTTGTATGCATTGCTTCCTTTGGGTACAGGAACCACTGCAGTTGCCACTGAACAGGCAACCCAGAACTCCTCCTAGACATGTGTCCCAGTATTTTTTCCTTGCACTGACGCTTATCTGACTTAGGAAAGTTGACCAAAATAATATTGGGCATGGTTACTTTTTTGTTGGATTGGCTGACAGAAGCTAATCTCTGGGAAAACCTGGAGTGGCTGCATCTGCAAGGAGGGTATCTTTGGAGCTGCTGGGAAGGAAACAGTGGTGGGAACACCTCTTTATTAGCCTGTTCTTTTTCAGCAGCTAGCTATTAGACTAGCCTAAAAGCACTGTTAGATTGTACAGTCATGATGTTCCCACACTGATGATGTCTTTTTTCTTCCCCCATTGCTTTCTTGGAGGGCAGAGTGTCCTGCCACTGCAATCCTGCTGCAAGGGCTGTCCTGAGTTTCTCAATTGACTGTACTGTGGCAGGATATCAATCATAGAATGGTTTGGGTTGGAAGGGACCTTAAAGCTCATCCCATTCTGCCCCCTACCATGGGCAGGGACACCTCCCACTAGCCCAGGTTGCTCCAAGCCCTGTCCAACCTGGCCTTGAACAATTCCAGGGATGGGGCAGCCACAGCTTCTCTGGGCAACCTGTGCCAGGGCCTCACCAGCCTCACAGAAAAGAATTTTTTCCCAACATCCCATCTAACCCTGCCCTCCACCAATTTGAAGCCATTTCTTCTTGTCCTGTCCCTCCAGGCCCTTGTCCCAAGTCCCTCTCCAGCTCTCCTGGAGCCCCTTTAGGCCTTGGAAAGGGCTCTCTTCTCCAGGCTGAACAGCCCCTGCTCTCCCAGCCTGTCAAATGCTGTCACCTGTCAGACATGGTGTTCCTCATCTTTGTGTTCTTGGGATATTTGTGTTCCTGTTGGTCTGGCTTGTGTTGAGTCTTTGTTTTGTATCTTGTTCTCTACTCTTGTAGTGCAAGTGCTTGGACAAACCGTAGCTTGCTTGTAAGAAGTGAAATTTTAATATGTGTCTAGGTGGAAATGCCCAGTTATTTCTATAAGCAGGGATTACAGAGGTGGGCGTCTTGAGCAGACGAACGAGACAAGTGCTGGGATCATTCCCAAGATGCCTCAAGAGAAAAACAAGCATAAGCATTCACACTCTGACTGGTGACTAAATACAGAAAGGGAAGAGGGCAGAAGCAGGCACAGGTGTTCATCACAATTTAAGTCGTATTTCACTCACCGAATTACTATGTCTCATGAAATTCAGCTTATTTCCCCCTCCTGGCTCTGTCCCCCATGTTTGTTGACAGATGAAGGGTTAGCAGACTGTTAGCATTTTTCACATGTTTGTATTATCGAGTCTGAGACCTGTCTGAAAACTTTGTGGTTTGTTTTTGTTTGTTTGTTTGTTTGTTTTTGGTTGGTTGGTTGGTTGGTTTTGTTTTTGGTTTTTTTTGATTGATAGTCAGAGTCTCCTGAGAGTTTCCTGGGATTTTTAATGCTTTCAGAACTGCTTCTGCCTCCTTGCTCTGGTTTTTGAGCCTGCCTTGCCTCTCAATTGCCTGACATGATAGAGAAAGCTCAGGATTTTAATACTTGCTGTCAGCAAGAGGTCTGGAGAGCAGCATGTCTGGAGCTCCAAGAAATGTTGATTCTTCAAATGTCTTTTCATTACAAATTCTGCAAATGAAGTCTCTGACCTTCAGGGATGAAATTGTTCCAGGGGAAGGAAGGGTCAGCACAGTAATCTCATAGGTATGAAAACCTTCTGCAGGGCCAGTCAAAAATGACAGTTTTGAAAAACGGGACATGTAAGTGTCAGGGATAATTATAGGCAGGACATATATATATATATATATATATAAGGAGTGGGCTTAGAGTCAACCACTTTTTTCGGTGTTTTCATATCTTTAAAGTAATGTTGAGACAGAAACACACGTAACAGAAAAATACAGATTTTTTTTTTAATATGTGTAGAACTGAAATGTAAGCATAAGTCTGTGTGAGTTAATGTTCTGTTAGAGTTACTGAAGTGTCTGAATTTCAGCTTTTGAAATATCCCTACGTGTTATGCTATCCTTAGATGGCTAAAAGCTGCTGTTCTTATTAATTTTGTGACTTGTGTAGCTCCTGGTGGCTTGGCTTCGTATTTTTATTTAAGATATGGAAGTTTTAATTGATGAGGGATTGTAAAGTATTTCGTGTTCTTCAAAAAATTGGTACTAAATGAATTCAATTATAACCTCTTCCAAAAGAAGTGACAGAGTTACATGCTTTCATATATAAGCAGACAAAGTCCTTCTGTTGGTTTATTTATGAAAACAATCTGGAGAGGAGAAGGGAAGTTTAGGCTTGTAACAGATAACAGCAGACATTTGCTTGATTAAACATTTCAAAGCCACCTCCATCCCCAACAGAATAATTCAATTTGAAGGGAAAAGCAACATATATTTTAAAGTTATACTCTACAATTCATCTAGGTGTAGGGCTGCCACACAGGTTTTTCAATATGTTTTGCTGCTGTGAGTTGTTTTATGGCTTATGTGATGGTGCACATGAATTCCTGTGAGCTGTGGTTGGGCTGGAGGCACTGGGATGACTCAGTTTGCCTGAATGCTGGGTCTAGTCTGGCGCAGACCCAAGACAACTGTGTCCCATTGACAGTGAGATGAAGGCTGCTCTAAAGCTTCACAGGGGCTGTGAATGACCACTGACATTCATGGAAGCTGACTTCAATAAATGATGTTTTTAAAACAACAGAAAAAAACCAGCCTCTAATTTGGGATGCTAATTATAGTAGGAATATTCACATGAGCCATGTTTGTAGAAGATGTTCCTCCTGCTGCTGAGGCTGTGAGAGCCCAACACCAGTCAGGAAAGTCCTGTCAGCTGGTGTTTCACACGAATTCATCAGCAGTTCTGACACTCTGCTGATATAACACACAGACCCAAACACCCCCACAGTGTTAGTGAGTAGAGGTGCCATGTTTGTGATTTAGTAGCCCTATATATCATCGTAGTGTCACCAGCCAATACTTGCTAGCATGGCTTCTAGCAGGGAAGGACAGAAGGGATATTTAAAGCAAGACAGAAGATGTGATGAAAATGAGCTGAAATCTCCTATGGTTCTTTCACTTCTGTAAGTTGTTCCTGGATACTGTGCATGAACATAGGATAAATTTTCCTTAAACATGTTCCTTTATTCTTTTGTGTGGCTTAAACTTCTTCTGCGTTAAGGTGGGAAAAAAGGTGGCAAGAGGTGTGTTGTTTGTTACTGTGGAAGGGGGCAGAGAACACTTTTTGCACACCAAGAGTGTGTTCAGTGACTTCACCAAGGTCTCACCTCAGCCTTTAGCTGTCTCTCCAGGGAGCCTGTGCAGTCCCTCCTAGCAGAGGGTAATACATCACTAACATGAAATTCTAAAAGTAAAGCAAAGGAACAAAACGACTCAGCAGCAACAACAACAACAACATTCCCTGAAGTCATGAGGCACCAATGCCAGTATCTACAGAACACGTTGTGCTCTCTCAGTGCTGCTGCCCCCAATCCTTTCTCACAGTGCCATGCATTCTCTCTGTGCCCCAGCTGAGGCCCCAGCTTCTGACACACAGATGTGTGTTCCTTGGAAGTACATACACAGCATCCTCATTCCAGCCTGAGAGGCAGTGAGGGGCAACATCTTGTATTTGGCATTCCACTTTCCCGGCCAAAGCTTTTGTTCCTCTCCCAGCAGAATGCTGTAGTGCAGAGGGACGAGACAGGACATGGATATGTCATCCTTGGAAGGGCAGCAAGGCAGTGGGAGGATTTGTGTGAGGATAAAGAGGAGGAGGATCCCTTTATCAGAGATGTTCAAAGTGGAGAAGTGGCACCTATTCTGGCAGGCTCCAGCAGGAGACCAGTGAGGGACTGAGACCCCATCTAAAGTCAAAGAAATAGTTATGATTCTGTCCAAAAGATATTTTTGCTTGTGATCCATGGTGATTTCAGCACTCTTTTTTTGTCTGTGCATATCACAAAGACTGTAAGACACATTTCACTCGAGTAGTATGTGCAGATAGAGGAGCTGGATCTCACGCCTGCTGTTCATTTAGTTTCCAAATAAGAACCATGCCTTGTAGCAGCAAAGCTGTGCTGTGACAGGTTCTTTCCCCATCACCTCACTCCTACCTCACCCACATAATGAACCAGGATTTGGGTCAAGTGTTTATGAAGTCAGTTGTCCATATGGATTGGGTGTCTGTGGGAACATGAATGTTTAATCAGACATTTGTTAGCAAGCTAAAGAGGTGACATTATGCCAAGCACTGTGCTGTCAGAACATTCCCTGCCTGCTATTGCTATGGTAACAACCAACAAATACCTGCTTGTTTTGTGTTAGCATCTGAGCTGAAGGAAAACCTCCAAACAATAAATTCTGAACATCTAGAGTCTGGAATGGAACCAAAAAAAGGAACTACCATTTTCTAAACCTGTTTGCCTGACTGATAGGTTTCTTCAGGAACTCTTTCTCTTGATCATCAAGGAGCAGAAATGGATAACACATCCATTAACCAGCCACATGGACTGAATTTTAATTGAAGTTGTTGGGCAAAAATACTCATCATTTCTCAAGAGTTGGCCCAAATATGTTCATTAAAAACTCAGTGAAGTATATATATATATTTCAAATAGCAAAATACTGTGAGCCAAGTGCTTCCTCTGAGGAATACATTGCTTCCAATATTAATTTGACTGGTTCTGCTGCTGAAGAAGATAGTGGCCTGGCTGGCCCCTTAGTAGCTATTCAACAAACCACAAAAGAAAGGCTGTTTCTGCTGGACTACTTGAAAATTCCCTCATATTAGTGTTTCATGGTATGTCCTAGGAGGGTTGGGGACAGGTTTGTGTTAGGGATTCCTCTGGCAGAGCCCTACCTTCTCTAAAGGAGCCTTAGTCTCCATATAACCCACCTCCCAGCTTAAGATCACCCAGTGGATGTTGCACTAGTGGGTTTCCAGGCCATGCCTGTATCCTTTGCATCAGTACCTTTTTCCTTTCTCCCTCGTCCTCGAAGTAACTCTTTAGAAGCAGCTCAGGCAGAACCTTTCAGAAGAGGAATTAAAGAAGGAAGATAATTCCCAGTGGCCTCCCTGTCCTCCCTCCTCACCAGAGATCTGTGCTAGGTAAGAAGCTGAAGCAAGATGAACGTTCCCATCTTCCCCGATGTCCCCAGTCCACCTTCCTGCTTTTTTCTCGGGAGGAGTCTGGGAAAACACACAGCCTTAGGGAGCCTTATCTCACTGTCATGAGGGAGCAGTTGAAGGATTAGAGCCAGCTGGGTAAACCCTGCTGGGTCTGGTGTAAAGTTGGCAGGTGAAGCAGAGTTACCTGGGCCCCCAAGGAGATGTTGTGCTTTTTGACTGGAGGTTCAGGCCATGGGGATAAGACACCTGTCTGTGGAGCCAGGCTGCTCTGTCTCACAGGTAGCTGTGGCTGGCAAAGCTCCCACTGATTCACAGCAGATGGAACACACACAGTTCCAGCAATTAGTAAAGGAAGCTTATCTTTAAATTTATATTTTCTACAGATTAATGAGACTGAGAAGCCTTGCTGAGATACCTAAAGACTTTTAACTACTTTATCTTAAACAGCTCTTAAGATTTGTTCCTCCAGTCATATCTTAGTACATATTCTGTCTCTGGAAGGAAATTAACGGGTAGTATTTTATTGCTAGATTGTATTGTTTTAGACAGTTCTGTGTCATAACCTGTCTTGGTAAGATTCTGAAACTAAGAGGGCTAGTTTCTGTCTTATGAGTAGGATATGTAGGCACAGTTTTGATCTTGGAGTACTGCAGTGTCAGAGAAAACCTGGTGCACTGGCAGGGGAAGCTGCGAAGGCATTCAAGTGCTGTGCATATCTTATGTCCTCTGTCTTAGACACTTTTGTTTAATAGAATGTTAGTTATTTTCTTGAACTATGCTGCAGCCCTCATTCTTTCAACAAAATCCCTCAGTATATTTGGACAGTATCGAACCGTTGATAATCCATTGAGAAAGGCAGAAGATGAAATTAAATGGAAGTGGGGTTGTGCAGACAATTTATCAGGCTGTCTCAAGTGCTCCCTGAATAATCTCTTGCCAAGGTCATGTGCAGTTGAGAGGATCTTGTGTGCAGGCCACGGTGACTACAGGTTACATGCACTGCTGTAATCTTGTGGCTCTTAAATGGTTAAGAGGCAGTTGTGGTCCTTGCTTGATATTAGGCTGGTGCAATAGGACTCGTGCAAGTAAATACATGAGGGAGCTGGAAGGTCACTTTGATACAGGCAAACTGAAAAATACATATACTTCATCTGTAAAGATGAGGTAAACTGCCCTTTTAAGTAAATTCGAATTACAAAGTCCACTGCTGAGCACTGCTAATTGGGTAGTTCATACACCTGAAAATGACTGCATGCTCTTTAAAATGCCTGTTAAAAAAAGAAAAATTCTGGAAAATAAATTTAATAGAGCTTTAGGTACTTTTTTTACGATAACAATGTTCAGTCACAGGTGTCTAAATGCAGGTACCTAAATAAAGACCTATTCTGTTTCCATGGGAGTAAACTGACATTTTTTTCATTGCTCTGACCTGAAATTGCCACATTTTTCGGAAATAACTTCAAAATGAACTGTCGGTACATAGCCTTTTGAAAAATCAGGCTGATTACTTGATTGCCTAAATTTTGACACTCATATGGAACACCCTTGCTATATTATTTTAACCATTAAAGCCAATCATTCACAAAGACCAGTCATTGAAGCTGAACAAAGCAATTCAAAGCTGCTTCTCAGGAGAAAACAATTTCTTGTTATTTTCATTAAAAACTTGATAGTGATAGCGAGTGGTTCATGAAAAGCAGTCATGGAAAACAGTTCACAGTGTTCTCACCAAAAATTTGGGAAGCCCTGATCTATGGCCAGCATGAAGTTCCAACCTCCTTTTGATATGGCAGTATGAATACAGGAAGTACCTGTAGCTGTGGGTTGGCCATCTTGGCACCCAGAAAGTGTATTTTGGGAGGGAAATGGAGTCCAAATATGACAGAAGGTGTTATATAGATCTGATAGCATTAAAAGCTGATCCCTTGCAGAAGTTGGGGGAAGTTTGTTGTTTGTGCCACACAGGAGAGGGATGATGGCAAAAGAACTTGTTGCTGTAGCATAGCCTCATGAGAATTCCTATACATAGGGGAAACACAGGAAAAAAGAGAATAACTGTTAATATATGATTTCTGGACTTATATTTTTGATAAACATGTGAGATTTACATGAAAAATACATTTGGCTGTTGGCCTGGAAAGATGAGATGTGTCTATTCAGCTGCACACAACTCTGGGATTTAAGTTCCTTACATTGTGCTCTGATGGCTGTGACTGCACTAAAATTGAAAGTGAAGAAGAACCAATTTCACCCCAGTCCAAGCACTGAATAAGGGAGATGTTGGTGCATCATTTCACTGTTGTGAAGTTCTGACACATTTCTCTTGATTACTCTGCTTGGTGCCGTGGTCCAGCCTGGCCTCCCCTCCTGGCTGTGACACGTGGCTGAACTGTGGTGTTTTCTGGCTGATTCTTGGGTACCCTCTGACTTACCCCTAATCCTAGGAAGTCGTGGTGGCTTTGTCCTGGCCTGCTACTCAGTCTGCTACTTGAAAACTGTTTGAGAGACAAAACATGGGATGTCAGAGAGAAAAGGGAGAGTAGGCTAGGAGCAGAGGCAAAAGGTGGAAGAGAGGGAGCAATGTGTCCATGGAGCAGGGGGTTGTAGCACAGTTACTAGGGAGATGGAAAGCTCCTGTCGAGAAATTTAGCATCAAAACCACACAGGGATGTAACAGCCTAACTAACAACTTTCTCCAGGAATAAAACTTCCAAGATCACCTGTGTTACATCCCTAAGCTTCTGAGATGAATTGCAGCTGTAAATTAAAAACAAGTTAATCAAATAGCTTTAATTGCTATTCAGTTATTATGTTTTGGGGCCCTTTCCATTTATAATGAAAATTTTCCTGGAATCCTAGTGTGATATAACTATTGTATAAGATATTAGTTCTACTTAATAACAAAAGTTACACATCATCACAGTAGAGAATTGAAGCAGATGTTGAACACATTTCTTACACGCTGTATTTGTCATACTTTGTAGTTCTGGATTATTCATTGCAATACCTAGTGCAGAGTTTGCATTTTCATTAAGCTCTTGTTACTGCCAGGGTGTTGCTGCTGATGGGTCTGTTTTACATCTTGCTGCACAGTTCATGGTGATGACTGGAGAACATTTGCAGCCTTTTGTATTTCTTCAGATTGTTAATCGATTCTGTTCAGGTGGCTGACCACTCTGTCACAGTCAAATGACAGCATTGTCTAAACCCTATTTTAAGTTAAATAGGATTGATTAGTGACAAGGCAAAATGTAAATGGCCCTTAGGATTTTTTAAGTGTGTAGCACAGTGTCTCACTGAAATAAGAGCAAAAGTTATAGGCATGACTTGAGCCCATATTGACTATTTCTATTAATTGCTAAATTAATTATTTACCTGTGCTTTCTCATTTTGTGTAGTGGACGCCTCAATCGTTTGTTTTGATGCATCTCCTGCATTTTATAAAACCGTTTTCTTACATTTACGCATAACTTAAGGAGGAGGGTGAGAGATGATGGCTTATTACATCTTTTAAGAGACAGTTCTGCTTGGGTCAATCAGCCTGGCCTGTGGGGAAGATATGTGCAAAAATTCTGGCGAGGGGGACACAAGGTGTTTCAGGTCCTTTCTCTTAGTTGCAGGTGTTTCATTGAAGGTGTTTGCAGGAGGGATTCTTTCAGGTGAAAAGAATAAGTGCTTTTCTGGGGTGCTCTGTGGTTTGTTTGTAGCCACTGAATATTCTATTCATTTATCTCCCTAATACAATTGCTTTATATCTATGTGAAGCTGTTTTTATTCGGTTTCTTCTTTTCCTTTTTACCCCTGAAAATTGTTTAATGCGCTCTGGCATTTCCTGTTTTTTCAGTTAGGCACTTATTATTCAATGAATTTTGCAGTCCTTGAGCCTCCTTCTCCACATGGGTACCTGTTGGCTTGGGGATTGCTCTGCATTTATGCTTTTCCACATAAAGAAAAATATCCAGCTGGTGTTGTTTGGTTTATTTTACTCTCCCTTTTGTATCACTTAACTAGGAAGCTTCTCAGAGTAGTTTTGATCTGCTGTTGCTGTTAAATTCTACCCTCATATACATATGTATAGCTTCAGCTGAGAGCCAGGAAAAACCATCATGTGTATCAGACACTGAGGCTGGGGCCAAGATGTGTCTTTTTGAAGCTATTTCACTGCAACACTTTTTGTGGTGTTCAGCCAGGGTGCAACAAAGTGCCACTGAACAGACACACAACCAATGCTGTGCTGGCTTCGTGGCTCAGTTTTACTGGTGCCAACGTGTGGCCAGCAGAGAACAAAAGTTTCTCCTTCCTAGGACGTAGTTAAATGTCATTTTGTTTGCATCTTCTTTAGATGCTTAAAAGACTGTGGAAAAAAATGAAATTGTCAGAAGACCAATGTTTTTTTTTCCTGTAGTGTCATACAGAGTAACACTTGGAAACGACCTGATTCAGAAATGCTACAAAAGCTGCTTATTTTGATAGTTTTCCAATAACAAGGATGATTATTAGGTGTGAGGCTGTAATCAACATTTCCAGCTAGAAGCCAATTTTCCCCTGCTTTCATTCTTCATTTATGTAATGTGATTTGTGACAATCAGGTTAATCTTTCCACTTCACACCCTTTCCCAGGGGGTTTGTGATGTGATCATACCTTCAGCTGAAAGGTCCATCGGTCTGAAGAGGGAGGGTGCATATGAAAAGCTCCTTCCTACAGTGTAGGATGTGCAGAAAACCAGGGAATCACTGAGTTACTGGCTGCTCTGTCCATAGGCAGGCTTCCACAAAGCTGGATTGCATTTTGCTCCTGTTGGGTTGTGCTGTTATGCTTCTACGTCAGGGATTAAGTACTGGCTTCGTCAACCCAGTTACTTGTCATTGCCTGTATCTGAATTTGGGTTGGCCATTTAAATTTACCTTAAATTCTAAGTCTTCTCTGCAGATAACACCTTTGGGAAAAGAAACCCCCCATTGTCCCAGGGAGTAAGTTGTCCCAGGAATAAGCGTGGATACTGGTTAGTGTTAATAAAATTGTCACTGTCTCTGTATGTGAAGTATTGTGACGCAGCATACAACACATAATAAATTTTAAAAGATGCTTGCAATTACTGAACCAAACCAAGGATTCTGTTAGCAGACTCTGCCTCTAGCAAATACAGTGGAAAAAGTGACCTGAAGAATAATTGCACGGTAGGAGCAGAGAATGGGAAATGTGTCTTGCAAGGGGACTCACAAGGGGGACCCTATAAAAATTCCATGTAATTGTATCTGGGGACATGTAAGAGCACTGTTCCTGTGTGGTTTTTGGTAGAGGATGTATGTGGTTTTATTCTGCCAGTGCAGATTGCAAATAGCTATGAAGAGAAGTCCAGGTTCAGGATCAGATTACCTTATTCCCTGATATGTCTTAAAATGCTTAGGCAGATTGAGCCCATTCTGAGTATCAGGATATATGATGGATCCCTGGGGCACGGGGAGATTAAGGGTTTATTTTCCTGCCTAAGAGTCAAAATACTAATGCCACACACAATGAAAACTTGTTTAGCTCGCAAGGGGATTGCAGTGACTTCCAGAGATTTTAATCCATGGAGGATTCCTAATTGCTATAATAATGCTTTTTCTTGCAATAGATCATAAATCTTTGCTGAGCAAAAAAGGAAAGTGTCGTGTATGCAAACAAATTCAAAGGATTCAGTTTTAAGTTACTTCATAATTAACCTATAATTGAACATATAGTTGATAAAAGACCTATTACATTGTACATATATGCCTTAGTCAGTGACTGTAGGGAAAGAAATTTGTGTAACAAACCTTTTTGGAAGGTTTTGTTTTAGTGCAGACAGTTACCGAGAATAAATTCTGACTTAAGTAGAATGTGGAGTGATTGCAGTATAAATACCAGTCTTTTCTGGTTTTGTGTTAATACTACTTAAAGGTACAGTTTATAATTGACTTTATATGATAGTGATCTGCTCCCACATTCTGAAGTTCCTTCGTGCAAAAATTCCAGACTGTAGAGTATGAGTCACATTACAAGGTTGACATGTTTTTTTTTTGTTTGTGGGTTTTTCTCAAAAAAAACCCCAAACAAACAAACAAAAAAACCCACACAAAAAAACCCCAAAAACCAAAACAAACAAAAAAACCCCAAAACACCTGTATCCACTGACCATACAGTTGATCCAAAAGACTGATTCAGATGCAGACCCTCAAACTAAGTTAATCTAATATTAGATGTGAAGAAGCCCACCACAAGTTGTCTATTTTGCCACTTCCCTGGGTAGAATCTCCATTTTATTGCTTACAGCCAGTTCAGCCTCTTGTGTATCTTGTATTACATTGTAGATCTTCCCATACATTTTTTGATACCACTTATTATCAGGTGAAATCCCTTTGTTCTGAGAAAAATGACTATAAAGGAATAGAAATACATTACATTATCAATCTTTACTCTGACTAAGTAGTGGGATGTATTTCATGTTTCTGAAGATTAGCCAACCTCTAATTATTTGAAATTAAGAGGAGAGATCTTTAGGAAACAGGTAATTTCAAACCCACATGATTTCCTATGTCTTTTAATACCTGCATTTGGAGGGAAAATATGTGAACTGCATTGAAAATTTCTGTGCAACTTGTTTTTAAACATTTTTGTAACTTTGGAATATTATTAAGATTCAAGATTTAATCTATGCTGTTATTTGCATAAAGTATCTGTCCTATCATAGCTAGATTATTTTAATTTTTTTTTTAAGAAACATTTTGATGTGGGTTTAACATACATGCCAATATTTTTTATTTATATTTCTGCACAAGCTTAGAGATACAAGATTGTTGTAGGTCTTGGAACCAATGATAACATTCAGTTTTGCACCTATTTCCAGCAGATTTCCATCTTTTGCAATGTTCAAGTATAACTAATATGCACATACCTGAAGGGAGTCTACAAGAAAGATGAAGAGAAACTTTTCACAGTGGCTTGGAGGGATAGGACAAGGGGGAATGGGTTCCCACTGCCAGAGGGCAGGGTTAGATGGGATATTGGGAAAAAATTGTTCCCTGTGAGGGTGGGGAGGCCCTGGCACAGGTTACCCAGAGAAGCTGTGGCTGCCCCTGGATCCCTGGAAGTGTCCAAGGCCAGGTTGGACGGGGCTTGGAGCAAGCTGGGCTAGTGGGAGGTGTCCCTGCCCATGGCAGGGGGTGGGACTGGATGGTCTTTAAGGCCCCTTGCAACCCAAACCATCCTATGATTCTCTGAGTGTGATTCTACAATTTGGTGTCTTAAAGGATATATTTACATTGTATTTGCATCGCAGCTCAGATTTTAGGTTCAATTGGAGTAATGCAATATAATTCCTGAGTCAGCTGTTTTCTCCCATTGCTGCCCTACCCAGCCAGGCTCGTTGCCTGCCTCTACCCTTTCCTGTGCTGAGTCGTCTCTGGCTGTTTGGATTCAGCCAGCAGCCTGTGTTGGAGAGCCTCAGGCAGCATCCTAACAGGTAGAATGTGAATTTGTAGCAGAATGCTAACAGTATTTATCAGATACTTTGTCACCTTCTCTGTAAACAGCCACAGTGGATTTGCTCTACATCTCTCTCACAGGGATCTGCCCTCAGAGTGGGCTGCTCCTGCCCACAGAGGTGGGCTGGCAGACTCAGCAGGACTGCAGTCCAGGCCACATACACGGTATAATCATGTTGTAAGGAAATTTTTCATGATGAATTCTTGTGTTTTCTCTGCCGCCTTAGTAACACATGCCATTATTTTTTGGCAAAAACTGATTTTTTAGATCAGTGCTGAGATGTGTAGATTGACAGACCAACTCCTTCCCTGTATTCTTTTCTTTCCGAAGTGTGTCCATAGATGATGTTGCTGGTGCTCATTCTGAATTTGTTTGTTCATGGTGGTTATCTCTTGCTATGCTGGAAACCACCTTTTCTTTCATGTGCTAGGCTGTAACTTGGAAACCACCTCCAAGTGATGGAAGGTTTTCTCCTTTAATTCCCCCCCAGCCAAACCTCAGCCATCCTTAGAAAGGATCAAAGGCCTTCCTGGCCCTTCTTGGGGGTGGCTACGCAGCTTTAACACAGAAAAATTACCATTTACACCAAAAGTGGGGTCAGATCCAAGGATGGCACGTGTGCATGCCATCAGCATGTTCGTGCTGAAGGATGTGTGAACCTTTCTCTCCATGCACACACATTTCATGGAGAGAGTCTGATTTCTTTTGGGGTGATTTCATTTGTGAAGCAGTGTGTTTCCTCACTGAGAAGATCTAACGTCAGTCTTCTGAATTAAGAAACAAACCTTGTTTTGCCATGGCTCTTTTTTCCCCAGTTGTTTTTCTTAGTAAATGTGCCCAGTTTGTGCTGAAATTTTCCTGCTGTCAAGCAGATGCAAGTTTGGGGAATTTTGTTAGTCTTGGATGTGAGAAGAATGAGCTTTATTCTCCTCCTTGTAAAACTTAGTATGGAAGTTATATTTTTTGTGCTGTATGAATGTCAATTTGCTGCTAATTGTGGAAAATGTATTTTCTGCTTTTCTTCCTGAGTTGAAAGGCATCACATTATTGTTCCATTTGAGCAATAAATGCCTGTCTCCTTGTGTTACAGCTCTTATTTTCGTTTTTCATTTTCAATTTCCTTTTTGTTAGCTGCTAGATGTCTTTAATGTATTCCAAGGATTTAAAAGATTATGTTAATTCATTTCACCCACAGTGTGTCTGTTGTTGGTTTAGTGTTCTGGAAAGCCACTTTGTTTCTGGGTTTGAACAACAGTCTGGTCCTTTAGTGTCCTTGGTAAGGAGGTTTCCATGTTACTTTTGTAACTTGTCCTTTTTTAAAATTATTTAGAAAGAATGTCAGTCATAATTTATTGTCACCTTCCTCTAGCTGAGTCCACAGAATCATTTGGGTGCTTTGTACATGTGCTTTCCCCTTTGGTTGCTGTTAGTATCCCTTGTGGTGCTCACAAGCCCTTTTACACTCCATCAAGGTAGAGCTCTCAAAGAAACAAACTTCAGTGAGACAGAAATGTGGTTTGGTCCAGCACTGGAATTAGGAGAAGAGGTTGGGCCATCTGCTCGTGGTGCTCGGGGCCATCACACTCTTCCTTAACCCTTGACAGCAAGTGGCTGTGTCATACCCAAAGTATAAGGATTAATATACTTTATAAATGTTGAATGATATCAGAAGAACCATGGAAATTCTTAGTGCCTATATAAATGGCTAATCCTCCTTTTAGGTCTTACTAAGCTGTTGACCTTACTGGTCTTTTAGGTCAGTGAGCATGTCGGGTTAAATAAATGTAGAGTAAAAAAGGTTGCTTCTCCTCTTTGAAGTTTCAATTTTGGGCTTTTTTCCTCTATATCGTATATCTCTTCCTGTGTAATCTGCCTAGAATGAGATGAACTTACCACAATCACATTTGGTTTATAAACTGGAAAATCCTTTATTTTTTTTTTTTAAGACTCATAGGATTTGTAGATTTTTTGGGAAACCCTTAACATCAAATGAGAATGTGAGAGAGGAGAAAAGATGCTGCTGAATTATTAAGATTGCCTCATTTTGTCCTTCAAAAATACCATTTATCATTTTCCTAATAAATAAATAGTTCCATAACATTTTATTTCAGTGCCAACTTTGTATTTCTGGGAAATCTGAGGGGTTTGCCAAAATAGTTGTTACACTCACGGGCATTCAAAGGGCTGGAGTTCTGCTGAAATTGCTCCAGCATGCTCAACAGCAGCTGCAAATCGTGAGGGTGGCAGTGAAGATGATGGCAGGCAGTTTGCAGTAACATTTAGGTGAGATCTGGGCACCTCTGAGCTGATAGTAGACATTGACTCAGAGTCTGGTTTCCAGTTCATTTCGTACTCAGAAAGTCCTTCCTGTAACTGAGATTTGAATCAGTTATATTCTCAGGATCTCTCTAATCCTTTATTTTGTGATAGTGTCTCATATTCCTTTGTAAAATTGTTACTGCCCATGAAGAGATTGTCATTGATTTCACATAACAATAATTGGTCAGTTCTGCTGACTCATTTGCAAGCAGTGAAACAGCAGCAGCAGAATATAGAGTTTCTGTCCCTCAGTCATTGGTTTACTTCATTCAGTGACCTTGTGCATTTTGGCTAATGGGCACACGTCCTGGTCTTTATTGCAATAACATTTCTTTCTGCTGGACAGACAAAGAATCAGAGAAATCCATTGGAATGACATCTCCCCCTTCCTCAAGGGCAGAAAAACATCTAGATGTTGAGAGACAAACTCGTTTCCTTATTCTGAGCATGAGAGAGGCAGCAAGGAACAGGCAGAAGGAAAGACAGAAGAGAGGAGATGTATAAACATCATGGTGATTCAGGAAAGATCACTTAGTTTGTTCTGAAGAAAGGAGTTTGTTCCCTCTGACTCAACTTGCACACAGCACACAGAAAACACTGGGGCCAGCCCTCCAACAGGGATACAAAGCATCACAGTCAGGGCACGAAATTTATGTGATCTCTGAAGATCACGAGGTTCAGTTTCTTTCTCAGAGCAGAGCTAATTTCAAATGTAGACTGGGTTATTCTGGGCTTTGTCCAGCTGAGTTTTGAATATTTCTGGGGTTGGATACTGTACTATGACCCTGGAGTCCCTGTGCCCTCAGTGGGGGCTTTTTTTCCCCCTTATGCTCAAGCCACAATTTCTTTTTCTACAATTATCACCCCCCTACCCCAGCAGAAGTCCAGCTTGGTCTGCCCCACTGGGGAGCTGAAGATGTCATTTAGATCTCCCTTAGTTTTCTCCTCGCATTCCTTGACTTACTCCAGGTATTTCAAGACTATATTAATTCGTTTCTGTCATCCAGCATTTGTTGCTCTGGAAAGGCACTGAGTTCTTTTTGTTTGATTGCTTTTAGCAGGGCAATGTGGGCTTCTCCTTTGGTGTGCTTGCAAAATTGAACACAAGAAGAAAACCTGTTCACGAGAGAGAGAGAGGCTGAGCTGAGCATCAGGAAGGCAGTAACCAACTCCTGTCCAGTCAGAGTGTGCAGCTTGGAATTTGAAGGCATGTATTTGTGCCTTCTTGTCTGCTGTTACTTTTTTCCTATAAATTCTTCCTTGTCCTTATCACTTTTATCCTTTATTTCTATATATTTCTCTGCTTTTTAAAAAAAAAATGTAACCTCAGATGAAGGAGTGGGAACTCTAACTAAAATGGAACACTGCCTCGATTTTGAGAGTCAATCACCTTAATCTACATGGAGTGTGATTTGATTAGGATGAAGCAGAAGTTGTCACAGACATGTCTGGGCAGGGTTGAAAGGTAAATTTAGCTGGAATTTGAGGCCTACTGACAGGCAATAAGATGAACTTTCCCTGCAGAGGACTTGTGCAGTTGGGGGCCATTTTTTCTTGACCAGCAAAGAGGTGACAGGGATTCCTTAAGGTCAAGGAAACGCCACAGCGAAGGTTTGTGTTTATTTTCTTACAAGTGTAAATGATCATGGGATCAAGGCTTATAATCTTGATGGAAGGGAAAAAACTGCAAGTTTATATACAAAAAGGTGCAGTGGCTCTGCCTGGAAAACCCTTTCACCTTTAGGAGGGGCTGTGTAGAGCCCTCTCTCTTCAGGATAGCCCACAAATCCAGATCCATTCCATAGCTTGCTGCATTCATTTCTTGTGCTGAGATTTATTAGGTTGAGAAATAAATTCCTGTGACTCTTTAGCAATGGCAAAAGCAGAACATTTTTATAGTTGTGAGTTCATGCTTAATGTGGAATCAGTACCTGTGCTCCAACTCGCTTTTGGAGATGGAAAAGTAACCCTGAAGCTTTACTGTATTAAAAGTTGATGTCTGAAGAAGCCTATTTAAATGTTTGATTATCAATAACCACATGTTAATGCAAACAGTTCTGTCATAACGTTGTTCAAAAATACTTTCTCTTGGTATCTTGAGTAATTACAGCTGATCTGCATGCAGTTTATTTCTGTTTATTTTTGAGTAAATTCACCAGCTTCTTTCATCAAAATCCCACGTCAATGTTTTGGATCTAATGTTCTGTGGCTTTAGAATTATCATCTGCATGTATATTCCAAAATTGCAGTTCTACTATAAAGTCATCCTGCAGGGAGCTCTTGAGGCTTTCATGACCTCATTTACTCAGCAATAAATTCCCAAATCTCATTCAACCAGTGCTTTCTCTGTGACTTAATATTTCACTCACTCACTATATGAGATAATTTTCTGAAGTTAAAGTGGTATGGGAATAACTTTTACAATTAAAGGTATAATAAACTATTAAACTTGAACAAATGAACTGTTGCTTTGGTGGAAATAGGCAGTAAGCTTGTAAAACCTATTGTTCCTAATTGCAGTAATGGGTGCTTCTGCTGCTTGGCCCATGTGGCTGTTCCATACAATCCTCAGTGCTGGGGCTGATCTTGGAATGGCAGTTCCTTCTTGTTCATGTTTGGATTCCAGTAAAGACACCAAACCTTCATTTAAAAGGGGGATTTCGTTGAAAACTCTTTCCAAAATAAGAGTTCTTGTATTCTTTTTTCCTTTTTTTTGTCCCCCCTGAGTTACACCGTGAAGGCACAGGGTAATGGGCATAGTGACTGTGTGTGCTTTAAAATGTGCACTGTGTGCAGGGGCAAGGGAATTTCCAAGAAGCATTGAAGGCAGATTTTGGTTCTCTTGTGATCCCAAGTTTTCTAGCAAGTTTCCTGTTTGAAGAGAAAAGGAAGTTTGCATGGTTTGCATGGTTTTACTGACAGGAGCCCCTCACTGGAGTTACTGCCAATGCAGACACTTCAATGACAATTGATAAAAACTAAATAAAACACCCTTGAAAAAGTGATGAGGTTTTTTTTCTCTTTCTAAAATACATTAAGGCAAGTTTAATGGCTGTAGCTTCGAAAATAAATTCATCAAAACTAATGAAAGCGTGGTTCAAAGATATGTAGTTACTTTAATTGCAGAACATGTCTTAGTCTTTAGCTATTCAGTAAATGCTTTTACTTTCAAGGCAGACCATCTATTCCCATCAAGGTCATGTTTGATACCTTCTTTCTTGGGTAACAGTTTGATGTGTCCTTGGACTCAAGGCTCTCTGAAATATTGAGAAAGGAACAAAATACTTGGTTTGGAAAATTAAAGAGGTTTACTTTATTTTTGGAAATAAAACTTTTATCTTCATATAAACCTAGGCAGCTCTTTATGTTTATGTGACTTCTACAATTGAGGTGTCTTTTACAAATTTAGGACTTAAATTCTGCTGTTAAATCTCTCAATTCCATTGTCATATCATGTATTTCTTTTGTCTGTTGGTTGTTCTTTTAATTATTGACTTATTCTTCCCAATACTGTCCTTTCAAGTTGGTTAATACCAAGACTGTTGAATATCATAGAATCATTGAATTGTTAAGGTTGGGAAAGACTTTTAAGATCATAGCGTGAACACTGAAAAAAGAAGCAGGAAAGGATAATATTAGGGCAAGATACTGTCTTCTTGGTGTATACATTAAATTTTGTTTAGATAATTAAGTTGGAGGATAAAATTTAGCAACTGTACCTGTTTCCACAAATGCTGCGCTGTGCCAACACAAGCTTTGACACAAAATTAACTTGTTTTTAGAGCCAAGTCAACATATCTAGGAGATCCTTTGCTCATCATAGTACTTTAACAGTGTTTCTTATAAAAATATGATCCACGGTTTTAGTAAAGTGCATTGTGTGATAGTGGTTTGGGCTTTGTCTAGTTTGTCTTGGCAGTGTAGGATAATAGCAACCTGCCATGGCTGTGCAAGAGGTTAGGCAGCTGAGGAGGGAGAAAAGATCCTCTAGTCTTAGGATTTGACCTGAGAAATTACATGATAAGACACCAATTCTTCAAGCATCAAAAATTATGTGATGATTCCAATCTTAAGTGTCTCTGAGGACCTCCAGTTGACTGACAAGTTTTGTTTCTTTCATGTAGATAATTAAATATTAACTAAGTGATTTTAAGAAACTTTGGCAAGTCGTGTGTTCTCTTCAGCTTGAAAATACTTTTGGAATAACCATAATATTTATTAATTATTTCTGGTTCTTTTGTACTGTGTTTGTAATCTTGTATTCTTTAGAAAAATAGTGTTGTATTTTGTAGACCCACAGAGCCCTGCTAATGCTTTTTGTTAGGAGCAATCTGAAAAGGTTAGATTTTAGAAAATAAATCCAGGAGAGGAGCAGGGCTGTCAATATCTGATAAATGGTGGTGAGCTTTATTCAAGGAGAGGATGATGTCTGTGTTTTGTTCTTGACTGGTTATGTTTGATCTCGGGTCGTGAGGTCCTGAAACCCACATCACAGGCCTGAAAAAGTGCCTTGCTGGGTTTTTTTGTATCAAAATGAACCCTCCCCTGGAAGCAGATGTTCTCCAGTAAGGATGTCAACGTTCTTCAGTGAATATCCCCACTGATCCCTGCCTTGGCTGTCGTTGCTTCAATTCAAGTTTTGAAAAGGTATTTTCTGTAAAGTTTACAAAAGCTGCATTTGTTATCAGCATCCAGCTTAAGATAAAATATTGTCCCTGAAACTTGCCCTTTATCTTTTATGAGAATATTTAGCCAGATTGCTGTCTTCCATTCCTTCCATAGGCAGGGAAGATGAAAACACTGAAGTGCTGTGCTGAGTATGAGCTTAATACCCAGGAGGTGTTTCAGAGCTACCTTTAAGAGGATGGTTGAGGCTGTAAGTGACCCCTGGGCAGCTCTGGGAGGAACCTTTTCCCCACATTGACCAGTGTAGAGTCACAGGGTCAGTCGTGCCTCAGCCCTCCCGTTTTCCAAGTGCTGTACCCATCACATAAATTCAGGATTTAAGAAATATGAAGGTGGTGGGACCTGGGTTTGCTGGTCTTCATTATAAAGAAAGGCCTTCAGAATCTGGAGATGTATATGAGTAGGTTTTCCTTTTCCACCCATTGCTAGAAGTGGAAGAAACTAATGCCTGGATCAGATTGCTGATCATTTACTGATCTTCACAGAACCATCATAGATCAGGATTTCTTTGGTCACCAGTAAAGCATCTTGCTGGCCCAAATGTCCTCTGTATCTTCAGCGTTTATTTCCTCTTCAGACCTTTCCTTCACAAGTCCTTTGGTAGATGATATTATCGAGAGTGTGTTAGTTTTGCTGGTGGTTTGGATTTTTTTCATGCCATCTCGGGCTGCATGTGGTTTAGTCGTTCACCAGCACTCAGCAGTGAACTGAGTCTCCTGACTGTCACTTAGATGTTGTCATTTTGGTTTTGACTGGCATTTTACTAAGCCTCTAATAAATGTCCATGCTTGACTCTATCAAAGCATCATTGTTTTGTGCAGACTGAGGCACAGTTCAAATTGTTGTTAATATAACTGCACAAAGAAACTTTATCTTTCACTACAGCACTTCACCGTGTTGCCTATGGCTTAATCATGATCTTTACACAGCTGTAAAGCTTGTTTTGGTTTACAGAGATTGTAGCACAAAATGGCTTGCTGTGCATCTCTCTGCTTATATTGGCTTTTTTTTAGTGAGGGTTTAGGTTTCCCTTTTCCTGAGATCTCTTGGCCTTTAAACTCATTTTATATAATATTTTACATTGTTACATGTCTTGAAATGGCTTCATTCATAAAAAAAAAAAAAATAAATCAGGCAGTAGGTTACTTTGAAGTCTTTTCTTCCAAAGTTTTGCCCTGGACAGTTCAGCCAACCTCAGGAGAGTACTGGATGCTTGAAAACAGGGAAACACAGTGTTCTCTTTATCCTTGTTGCTAACTCCCTACTCACAGTGTAGTCATTCCCATGCTTCTTGACTAACTCCAGGATTTTAAATAGCTTTCTGAGAATTGTATGGGCTAGTCTCCCTGTCTTTGCTGAGAAAGAACTGTTAAAAAAAACCACCAACATCCCAACAACAAACACCACTTTTTTCTTGTTTTCTTTACAACTTATTTTTAAACACTGTGATTTAAACCCATTGGAATCTAGTGATGCACGCATCAGTGGAAACAATATGAATTGGTTAAAGAATTTGAAACATTCTAATGTAAAGCAGTAATATTGTGAGTCAGTCATTTATGACAAGAGATCATTTTGCTCTACTTCCACTCTCTCTGGTATTTCTGAAGTTGTCTGGTGCTATCAATGTGATGAAACAACAGAGAAAGAAAACTCTTGGATTATTTGTGGATATAAGTGTGTATTTCAAGGGACTTCTGGAGTCTTGAAACAAAATCACTGTTGTTAATGATAAATCTCTTTTGTCAGTCAAGCAGACTACAGGACCATATGAAGTGCCATCCGAGTGGGAAGTAGGAATTAGCATGACTGAAGAGGCATTGTCAGAAACTCTTTTAGCTGTAGTATGTGCTCAAAGGGAGTAATAGACGAGAAAAGACTGTATTTCTGTGTTTCTGTTGTGTATATTTGGAGATAATGGCACGGTGTTGATGATGGATGTTGACATAAAGGAATACAGAAATGCACCTTTCCCTCTGAAAAGGTGGTCTTGGAGATGTGCTGTCTCACAGCTTAACGTGAACCTGTTACTCCAGCTGTCTTGCATGGGGGTGTTTGCTGAAGTATTCTTTAGAGAAGAATGGTTTAAAGGAAATGCAGTTAGCTGGCAGTTGAAACCAATACAGATAGGTTTTGTTATTTTGCTTTAGTTGATCTGTGTAGGCACATTTTAGAGTTAGGTCCTTAAGAAAAAGAAACTGAAGTTTTAGAAGGCTGAGGAAAGTCAGCATGAATCCTACCCCAGAAAAAGGAAGAGGGGAGGGGGAGAGAGGGGAGGGAAGGCCAGGCCAGGGCAGAGCAGGGCAGGGCAATGTTGGTTGTAAATAACAGAACTCCAGTATGTTGGTTAAATCTCCCTGTGATTTTCTATAACAAACATAACAAGAAAAAAAATTAACATTATTAATGTCTTTAACTTCATTGCACAGAAGTAGCCTAGTACCCTACACTTAACCAAGAGAGGAGCTATGGTTGGTTGTATATGACTTAAAAAATAAGTCTCCACTCCCTGATTAGGTGAGTGTATTTCCCTGATGTTACATTTGCATGATCTGTTTTCTTATTTATACTCATTTCGTTCTCTGAGAGTTTTGTTGACTGGGTAATGAACCAAATGAGTGAATTCTCTTGTATTGTATGCAGAATGTTTACTAAGTGATGTACCCAGTAGTTTAATTTTGATTGAAACCCTGAGCATGTCAAATATGTCAGTCACATATTATTACAGCCCATTACTTTTCAGCACCATCACATCTGACACATGCTGAAATTTAAATATATCCTTTGTGAAGGCAAGTGCAAGTACGGAGGGTCAAATTGCAATTACTCCACTCTCCTCTCTCCTTAAAATCATCTCCATAATATTATTTTCTACCATACTGTTCTATACAAAACTTTCTGTTCCATCTACCATAGGAATATGATTAAGAAATGCTTGTCTGTGTCTGTGTAGTCTCTGTATCAGACAGAAAGTTAAAGACTAATAGTATGAACAAAGAATGCAGTAGTTGTTCAGGACCTTTATATGCCTAGTTCTCTATTTTTAATTTTCACCTTCCACTATATTTCATTAAGAAATTTTGGTGCTTTGGAATGAATGCATGGGAGGATACTGCTAAAAGGTTAAATATAATTAAAAATACTTCTGCAACAAAGAATATTAATAATTTTTCCCTCTTTAAGAATTCCACAGGAGAAGTGATAATGATTTACTTTCATATACTTTAGTTCCCTGGATGCTAATACCCAAACAAAGATCAATATATTGTATGTTTCTGAATACAGCCTATTAATTTGTTATTTTAACATCTCAGGCTAGCAGTTTCTCTGATATCTTTGTTAATTTTCTTGTAATTAGAGAAACTCTTGAAACAATGTGCTTTTCAATCCCCTGGAGGTTTTTTTTTGCCATGTTAAAATAGTTTCCAGATAATGATCTGAAGTGAATTAAAGATTAGTTCTATCAGCAAAATTTAACAAATGAGACGGGTGTGGAACAATAGAGGTTGAAAACTTAAATCAGTATTGCTGCTGGACACAAGAAACTACTCTCAGAACACATACATGCTGCCTTCTCAGTGTGACTATTCCTGAAAAAAAAAAAAAAAGAAAGATTTTTTTTCCTTTCCATTGGTATTTTATAATGGTGTCATGTGAAAAAGGGGCAGAAAAGATTAATTTTCTGTCCAATCTGTATTGATTTATTTTGTCTATCAGTATCCCCTAGGAGATCAAACTTTTTAATGTCCAAAACGGTCTGTTAGCATCTCACCTAATTAGACATTCGCTTCACAGGTTCACAGACAGGACCTTTCATACCTTTTATATAAGGACTGCACTAAATAGCAGTAGAAAAACCCCTCAGCAGGTCTCTCCTATGAGTTATTTCACCATCAACAAAACTGTCAGCACCTAAAAACGGACTCACTCTAACAGTTTGTGAAATAGCACCTTTATTAATACAAATTTGTGACAATTTATGGGGTTTGCTATGTCTGGAATAGGATCTAACTGCAAAAAACCCACACTTAAACTATGCACTAATAATAATAATGCAAAGCATAGGCACACACACTATGCAAAAGCAACTTGCAAAGAAGTAAGACAACTTACAAATAATAAGTAAAGCAAAAACTTAAGCACCCACCCTAAAGCAAAAGAACTAATAAAGGATAAGTAAAGATTTCAAAGTACTATGGAGCAAAAGGTTCTTCCCCCAGAGGGTGGTTGGCACTGCCCAAGCTCCCCAGGGCAGTGGGCACAGCCCCAAGGCTGCCAGAGCTCCAGGAGGGTTTGGATGATCCTCTGGGGCACAGGGGGTGACTCTTGGGAATGGGCCTGTGCAGGGCTGAGGGTTGGACTGGATGATCCTTGTGGGTCCCTTCCAAATCAGCATATTCTGGGATTCTGTGAGTTTCTTTGTTTAAAAAAGAGATAGAGCCACTGTTGTTATAGTGAAGTTTAGCTTTTCCTGTGTTTAATGATTTTTCAATCTTCTTTCAGAAGCTCATATATGGAAATACTTGGGCAGCTCCTTCTCAAGACTTCCCAGTGCTGCAGTTGGATCTACAGACTGAAGCTGATTTATGTGCCTGTTCTAACTGGGGCTCAGCCATGATTTTGCTGTGCTTGGGTCATGTTTTCTTCCTCAGTGGAGCAAATTGTTAAATGTTGTGTTACCAGTTTCATCCCTTCCAGTTGCATCAATCACCCCGAAAATTTGCTGATGACAGCTATTGATCAGAAATCTTAGTGTTCTCTCATCCTTCCTCTGATACAGCAACACTGAACTTAAAATAATACTGTTCTCTGTTGTATAAAGTGGTATCCTGCCTTTAAGTGGCAATGCCTTTCCCCAAGCCAGAGAAATAAGATGTTTCCCCCTGCTTCTCATTCTCAAAGTTATCTTAAAATCTTGCATCAATTCATTAGTTGTTTGTGTGGTACTGGTGCTACTATACCTTCACTGACTTATTTTTTTTCAGTCTTAGAAGAGCTCTTGTAAAGACAATGCTGCACACAGTTTCCCTAACAAGTTATGCCACCATGAAAGGATTTTGCAGAATCATGCTATAAATCCCTTGAACAGGTGCTATTGATTTCTGAAGAGGTCTTGCTGGAAAAGGAATGTGCTGCTCTGGTCTCCAGAGGTGTTACTAAAAGGACAATAGCACTGAAGAAGCAACAGCAGGACAAAATCAATTCCGTGACTATTTTTTGTTTGTTTGTTCTCAACTAGATTATACAGGGGAGAGTAGATGGATTGAGCTGTGTTATTTCAGCTGGGCTGAAAGTTGCTTTCTTTTTGTATTGAGAGGTATTTGATGTGCCTGAAAAACGTGTGAGCTGAAGTCTCTTGCTGGGTAGATGTGGCAAACAGACTGTGGCTTGTCAGGCTCTTTTCTTTACTTGGAGTGTGTGAACAGTGGTTCCTTGCACAGCACGTACATATCACCTTTACAAAAGGAGTAATCCAATCATGGTGCAAGAGTTACTTCAAAGAGGAGGGTGTTTGTCTCATTCTGCCACCTTCTCTGGTTTGAGACCAGGCCCTATGTTCTGTCAACTCATTCGTTTGCTGTCAGGTGGTGACAATTTTTATTTTTTTTTTTTTTACTGAAAGCATAGCAAAGGAATTGTATTTGTAGAAAGTAACTGTACTATTCAGAGCTATCCTTTCATTATACCTGCAAGTGATATGTAATGCTCATATTCACACTAGTATGCTGTTAAATGATGGGAGGAGAGGAAAAAGAATAAATTGCTGGAAAAGAAAATGAAGGAAGAACCCAGGAAAACTAATCTAAAAATCCCCCATACTTTATTTTAGAAGGATCTGTGATGTGCTGATGACTTGAACTGAAATCTCCATTCTGTTGCTCTGAAGAGTAGTATGTCCTCATTCCTCCATGCCAGAAACAGCAAAGGTAGAACACTGATTTTTAAATGAAATTTTTAAATGAAGCTAAAATTACCTGCTCTTTTCATTTACCTTTTTCCCAGTCATTCCCCATGTCAGTAGTTATTGTACTTATTCCTTAACCTTTGGAAAGACATCATTATCCTCAAGGAATATGTTTATCAAAGAGATGTGTTTTAGCATTTTTCCTTTATATTGTTGTTCTTTACATCATGTATTTCAGCTTGTGTCTATAGGAGCAGATTTTTGAGTGCATTTTAATTTGTCGTGGATGAGACTAGCAAGCAAAAAGCACTTGAAATACTTCTAAATATCTACATTATTTTGCAGCCTATTTTCAAAGAACGGGGCTTTTAAAATCTTGAGAAACCCTTCTCTCTTCTCACAGGAACTGATGATATTTCTAGTCTGGTCCTCAGGCAGGGCAGGCTCAACTAGGACAGCAGTGTTCCCATTCACACTGAGAATCCAGTTTAAAATGTTGGCATTTCCCAGATGATTTTGTCCATCTCTCATCCCTGTCTGTAGTAATGGAAGAGAAGGAAGCATTTTTTTCTTGTGCAAAAACTAATCCAGAAAGGCTTTTTATTTTATTAACAGCTGTCATGTAACTGTTTTCTTGATAATATCAATCTGGTCTCATCAGATTTCTACCAGATTTTTTTTCCCCAAAGACATTTTTTTTTCCTTTTCTGTCCTCTGAATTTAGGCAGTCTTACTTTGATGCTATCAGTGTACAGACTTTGTTCTGTCCCCTTTCTTCTCCCAGCCTCACATATGTACATTTTACAAAAGTATTTGGAGTGGAAAATGGTTTTTCAACTTGACTCAAACCTGCTCTTGAAGGAAGCAGTCCATTTCCATGCACTAGTTTCAGGCAACTACTGGGAAGAGGGAATGAAGGAATCAACATGTTCCTTCTCTGCATTTTTGTGCCCAAGTCTATTTAGAATTGTAGAACTGAAGAATAATTGGGTTTGGAAGAGACTTCTGGGGGCCCCCAGTCCAACACCTTGCTCAAGGCAGCCCAGATAAATCAGGTTGCTCAAGACCGTGCCCAGATGAGCTCTGAATATCTCCAAGGATGGAGATTCCCCAGCTGCTCTGAACTGCTGCTCCTGTGTCTGACCACTCTCAGGTGAAAAAAGGCCATTCCCTCTTTCTGCCTTGTGCCTGTTGATCCCTGTCCTTCAGCTGCACGCCTGTGAGATGGCTCTGACTCTGTCTCCTCTACCCTCTCCCACGAGGCTGCTTTTTTAAATAGGCAGACACGAGTTGTAACAAGGCAAACACAGTCATTTTGATTAGTTTGCCTTAATTAGAACTCGGTGCTGTTTGACTGGAATTCTCCAATAGTTTATTCTTTACATTTGTTTCCAATATTGTTATAAGTATCAAACACTTGCTTGATAATTAAAGGTCAGTGTTTTATAGGCAGAATGAAAATACATATAAGCCCCTATTTATACAGTGTACCTACAGACAAGCCATTAAATAGGATTTCTCTCAAGGCATTTAACACTGTACTGGCAATTAGACAAGCATTTAGTAATAGTCCAAGGAAAGCCTTTTTCTTTATATTGGTTGCAGTGACAGCCCCACAGTGTTACCTGAAAAAGATGCTGTTGAGTGATAACCAGGTGCATTGTTAGGTGAACTACAACATGAGTGACTATGCAAGTTGCTGCATGACACATTTGAGAAGGGAACCTGTAAAACCCCCATCTGTGAGGTTCAAAAGAAAATAAAGTTGCCAAGAACTAAGAAGTTTGGCAGTTCAGACTTAAGACATACGTAACACTTCCAAAAATGGCTCACTTTCCCAGCCTTTCCCCTGGCATGGCACAGTAATCAATCACATGCTCCCTTACAGGTTGTCACATGCCATTTTGCATGCGGTTGGCTAAATATATGCAGGATTATACAAGATGCAAAGTCTAAATGTGACTGACAAACATAACCCTTTTTGCGGATATCACAATCTTTGTACCCATCAGAAGCTGTCTGTGGCCTTGCTAACACCTTTGCAGTTGTAGCTGTCATTGCTTATGTTGCTCGAAAACTCAAGTTTTCAAGCTTGAGTCACAGCTATGCCTGAGGAAAATGTGCATTTCAGACAGTTTTCACTTGTGAACTTGTCACATTTCCACATTACCTTTTGGAAACAAGTATGTAAAGTGAACAGGGGTGAACCTTGGCTGCCCTGCACAGATGGAGTGAGCAGGAGCAATGCCTGAGCTGGGGGTTCATTTCTGTGCTTCCTGAGTTGATGTTATCAGTGAGAAGGTTTTTGCCTCGAGGTTGGTCTCAGGATTAGATGCCAAACTGCTCAGGGAGGCTTCAGTTGCAGTGTGTAACCCAGCTTTGACTGAGTGACTCTATTGGGTTTGTGCACCATTTCACTAAGAGTTTGTCCTCTGCCTGCTACTGCTGCCTGTGTGTGTGGTTCGGGGAGGTAACTGGAATTTTCTCCTGTTGCCTGCTCTGATTGCAGACGAGTGTGTGGTAGGAATGTGTCTGCCTTGGTAAATCAAATCTTGCATCACCCATCAGCAAGTATCTTCGCTGTAGCTATGCTGTCATTACATTTGACAGCATAAAAAGCATTGGTTGTGTGAAAAATGATTTGAAAGATCCTCAGAGTCAGTGACAGAGGAGACATGATAGGTATTTGAAGGGGTTAGAGATTTTTTTGGATTTTGATCTAGACTAACATTGGCATAAAATACTCTGGAAAGCAGTTAGACTGCATCTACTTTATAGTGGACTTGCATATCTGCAAAGAAATACAAATGAAATTGTGTGGAAAACCTAATTTTTTATGTGTAACATAAATGTATGATGGAGATTTGAGCTAAAACTAGTTTTAGTTTTGTGGCCGATGTAGCTTCAGAGAAAAACTAATGCTGTTGGTGAATGTCCTTATATTGCAACTTTTCTTCAAAGGACAGGCTTTAGTCCAGTCAGACTTATTTGGTACCAGCTTTATTACAGAGAGCAAAGCAGTAGATTTCATTTTAGAAAAAGCTAATTTCCATTTGTGGTGGAAAGCTTACACGTAACTCTTGAGAAATATTTATTTAAAAAACACCCCAACAACACACACAGAACCAAACCAAAGCAACACTCTTTTAGGGACCGGCTTTATACTTTATTTTAAGTTTTGAAATTCTGTCTTATTTTGTGGTTATTTCTTTACACACAGCTTCCAGCATATGCCACAGTCACACAAAAGCTGCCCCTGATGACCTCTGATCTGACAACACTGCAGCAGGAAATATCCTCACAGTGTATTTTTTTGACAGAACAGAAGTGAGGAAGGAGATCTGTGCTTCTGTGTTGGCCTCTGGCAGTTAATTTGTTGACCATGTTATGCCTAAACTGTGAACTGGATCAGGCCTGAAAACTCAGCAGTGATCCCTGACATGGCAGAGTGAATGTGGAGGAAAGTCATGTGCAATCACTGAAGTTGAAGGGAATAGCATTTTGGGGAATAGGATTTGGCAGTGACTCCAAGGTACAGCTCCTGACTGCACTGAACATTTTTTCCAGGCTAGGGACTAATTTAACTCTACATGGCTTTATAATATCCAACCACTGCAGTGCTTGTGGCTATGTACTGTAATAATCCTGAGTGGATCTCACTCTGAATGACTGCCACACTGCATCCCTGTGGCTTAGGAGTACACCTGCTTCCCAAAGCAAAAAGCAATAGCAGAATAAATAGATATAAAAAATTTAAATATGTATAAATATAATACTTTTATTCATATAGGTGTTGCTTATAGCTTCTACCTTTACAGAAAGTGTGAAAAAATGAGGTAATGGAATCAATGAGTAATTGTTGACCTGGTTTGATTTCTACATACCCTTCCATACCTTGTCCCCAAACACAGCTTGCTCTCCTAAGCTATTTTTTGCAGGTTTTCTGAATCCCTTGAAAACAGTCAGGTGGACCTCAGGGATTTGCAAACAGAAGGTTGGAATCCACATCTGTGGGTGTCAGAGCAAAAGTGACTTGTATGCCATAAACTTACTGGATTTTTGCTTCTCTCAGGACTGCGTTTGAACCAAAGCTTTTCTTTAGACACTCCAAATCCTCCATCTGGTACCTTGTATTTGGGAGAGACAGAGGAAAGACAAAGTTTGATCTGCATTTAATGGGCTTAATTCTGACTGTACATCTGTTGCTTCACTGACTTCAGTAAAGAAAGAGTGCTTCTCCGTCTTTCTCTGATTTCAGAATTGGGCCTGAAATTGATACTGGTGTCACAAAAAGGAAAATACTGCTAGGAACTAACAGTCAAGAAAAATGACAGAACCTGGTTTTGAAAATGAAGCTAATTTATTCACTCGCTCCCTCAGCGGTGAAGCAGAAAGGAGTGGAAAGGATGTGAAGTGATAACAGTGATGAAAGCTGTGGCATCCTTCTGTGGGCAGGCACTAAGGCTCTTTTAAAAATGTGAAGTGAGGTTTGTGACACAGAGTCACCATCTTCTGAGAAAATTCTGGATTTCTAATGTTAGGCTTAAGGCTCAAGAAAAAAAAAAAATTGCATCACTTCTGCCCACTTCTCATTCTTGTCTTCTGTATTCTGCTGCTTGGCATTGGCCATTAGCAACAGAATCACAGCTGGTATGTGGGGATCCCTATAAAAGTACTCGGTTCAGCTCTTCAGCTGGAAACCAGCAAAATCCCAGTGCTGGTGGGTGTTCTGGAAGCACTTGCACAGGTGGGGTTTCTGTTGTCGCTCGGTCTGCAGTGACCAGAGCCTACCTCAGACTGGAGGGTCACCACTGTGACCACATTGGCTCAGCTCTTGTTGAGAAACCTGAGGAAAATTAACCCCACTGTCTGATGGCACTGAGTTAATCTTCCATGCTTGCATGCTTAAATTAGCTTGGCAAACAAGACTTACCCTGGAGGGCAGCAGTAGATTGTAACGTGGCAGGTAGAGTAGCAGGCACTGCCATGCCTTGGGTACACATAGCACTTTCAGAGTGCCTTCATCTGTTGAACCCACGGTCAGACCAGCTGGTTTCTTCCCTGACTCCAGCCTGGCATTGTTCGAGCTTGATGGGAAGCATGGCCTGATTTAAGTCGTCAGTTTTTGTGTGTTGACCTGCTTTTTTCATGCTACCTTGTTGCTCTCTGCCACCCACTGTTCTCTCTGTCTATACTGGCCTTGCTAACAGCTCTTCTTCTTGTGGCTTCTCCAAAGAGGGCACTGAGAGCTAACACTGTCTTCCAGCTGATCAGGGACCCTGGAACAGCTTCTCCCAGCTCACACCTTGGAGCAGGCATTACATAAAGCTCCTCTCTCAGTTTTCTGGGTTCTTGGCTTTTGTATCCTGGTGCTGGCAAGTCTTGGTTGTGATTAGGTGGAGGCATGTGTGGGTGATTTGTTATAAGTTCAAACCTTATCGCCAGTGATAGTTCACTTATACTATATAATACATTTGTGATACTGTCTATAAAAAAATACATCTAGCTTAGTAAACTCCTGAAAAGGAGTGTGTTAGTCTCTGCCAGCTTCTCCTTTCTGTTTATCATTCCTCCTTTTCACTAGATTCTATCAGAGTGCTTCCTCTATTTCTTGGCTTTCCTGTCCTCCAAAACTTTCAAGTTGAAAGATGATGACTGGATTTTGCCTTATGCACTAGGCTTGTGAACACATTATATAAATGTACTTAAATAAACAAAACTTTGGTATAATGGGGAGGGAGAGAGAAGCATAGATGATGTCAGATGTGGAATCCTGAGCAATCTACATCAGATCTGTGTAAGACCCTGGGCAGAGTGGCAAAACCCCATGGTCATATCCTCTTTCTCTAGGCTGAGTATGACTGCAGCAGCAGTCAGCTCCTGCATGCTTTTTTTCCTTGAGTGTATGTTGTCCATACCATGGCAAACTGGCTCAGAGCAGTCCCATCTATACCTAGATCTCCTGTTTCAAGAAGGATATGGGGCTTTCTGTGACATTTAGGGCATTACTAATCAGGGATCAGTGAGGATTCTTATGTCACTGAATGAAATTTGAACTTTGAAATTTGAACTTTGAAATTTGAACAGATTTTGAGTTATCCTCAGTCATATCCCCAGAAATGTTAAGAACAGAAGAGCATCTTGCCTCATAAGCAAAACTGGTAGAATGATAGAGCCTGTAAAACAATGTTTTTAATAAGGGACATCCACCTTCCCTGAGTTTCACTGCTGGCATTACCCCAGATTAGTGGTGTAATCCTTTTTCTCCTGTTTCTGGAGAATCTATTTCAATGTCTCGCTGTGTCTGTTTCCTGCCCCATTCTGCTTAGAGTTTTTCATCTTGTTATGTGAATCAGGCAACTGCTGGGATACTCAAAACCATTGAACCCTTTCAATTTGAGTTGTAGGCTTTCCCTATTTGTGCTGATAGCTAACAGGGCTTTGCTTTACCATTCTTCTACTTGTATGTTTAATGTTTCTGCAGTGACTCTTTGCATTTTCTGTTTACAGTGCTGTGACATTCAAAGACACCAGTGAAGATCAAAGCCAGGTTGAGCCAGCAATTTACAAAGCCCAGGTCAACGAGAAAACATGGTATGTATCCCAGAGAGCTTTACTTCCTATGTGATGATTAGACTTTTTTAAGAACTTTATATAGGGCTGTCAGAATGTGAGAAGTTGTCTAGTTTGACTGAAAGGAAGGAAAAAAAGACAAGTTCCCTGGTAGGAATTTAGGTCATGACTAGCATGAGCAGCCTCCTGCCTCACTCCTCTCCCATTCAGCTTCAGTATTTTTGAGCAAATAATAAGAAGGTTTCCTGCAACCTATAAACCTATAAACCTGGACACTAAGAGTAGAGGCAACTCCTGCATCTAATTCAGAGGATCAGTGCACTGCAGGACTCTCCAGTAGCACATGCCACAGATGTTTGTCACTGCTATTTTTTTCTTTCTTTAGTAGCTCTAGCATCTTGTTGAGTGCATAGCACAGAAGAAGTGACCAGCATTGCTCTAAACTGCCTGTTATTACCTCAAGATGGGCTCTTACTAAAATATTCAAGCACCATTTGCTGTATTCTGAGTGTATAGTACTCTTCATAGATGTTTGCAGATTGCTGAGATAGGATACTAAGCAATTATGAAATGGAAGCGTTTCATGAATTTAATATTCTGATGTTCAAAGCACAAGGGAAAAGTACTAGTATTAACACAGAAGAGTCTCCAGGATAATTTTGCATGAAAAAGTTACGGTTAAATATTTTGAGTAAGCTCTGCAAGAGCAGACTGGCCTGTGCAGCAGCCTGATTACCATACCAGGAGCCATATCACTGAGAGCTCTGTGACCCTCAAGTGAAAAGTTTCATTTCTAAAAGGATCTTGGAATCATTCTTCCCCCTGCTGTTTTCATCATTTGACAACTGCCTTCACAGCAAGACACCGTTTCCTTCTTGGCCTCATCTCACTCATTCAGTACCCACCTGGAACAAGCCAGACAGGTTTTCTACAGGCAAACAACAGTGTCATTTGAAGTAGACTTCTCTCAAAGTAGGATCCCTTTTGTACCTTTTTAGACAGGGTCTTAGAAAGCCAAAAAAAAAAAAAAGTAGCTTAAAGATCTCCCATTTCTATGGGTCTTAGTAAATGGACTTGCTCGGAGTGTTTGAGGGATTCTAAGATATTGCTGATGGCAGCTGGAACTGTAACATTTTTCTCACTCATTTTGTTTCCTTCCCTCGAGGTTTACATTTTCACTTGCTTTCATGCAGAGAATAAATTCCGTGGAAAGGAAACTCTTAATAACTAGCCTGTAGTAAAGAGTATGGCATAACTGGCATAACTCCTTCTGTCTGAGAAGCATGAAGATTGCGTCACTGAAGGCTGTGCCTGTAAGTAAATTAAATAAAAAAAGAAAAAAAAAAACAAGTTCAGGAAATTAAATTCATTATAATGATAATGGAAAATTCTGATTTTCCTTGCTGCTGTAGTCATGCACACTTTAATTGTTGCCTGAAAGAGTCAACACCTTGTAAAGAAAATAAACATCCTCTTCTCTTAAGACACTCCTCAGTTTTCTAGGGATAGGTGGTGGTCTGTTTTACTGCTAGCCTGGATCCAGTCAATGCCTGAGCTTGTGGGTTTCAGGGAATGTCTGCACTTCCAGGTGCCATTGGCTGTGCACTGTCCCACAGTGGCTGCCCCGAAGAGTCACACAGAACTCTTCTCAAGCACACTGAAAAAATCCTGTGACATAACTCCACTGAACTGAATGCACTATTCAAGCCGTATTTCAACCTGGCCTGTTACGTAGTGTTACATTCTATTCATCTTTATTTAACGTGGGTAAACGTGGTTGAAATGTTTGTAGCCAGAGGAGGAGACGGCTGTGCACTTCAGTGCTGGGGGTGGCAGGCTTTGGTGGAACAGAGCAAGGAGCTAAGAACAGATAATTTTGCCCAGCTTCATTTGTTAATCAGTTTATTTCACTTTCTCCAGTTTTGCAAATCAGACATAATCAGGTTTCCTTAATAGCTTGATAGATCTGTGTGTTCAATTATACAGAGCAACGTTTTTCATAGGTCCTTTTAATTTCCCCATATAGACTAGTCTTATTAATATTTATTTTATAATCTACTTACAAATTCAGAGTGGGTAATCTCTGTCTAAATGAAGCTGCTGTTCATACAGAGCTCTCTTTGTTTTCTTTGAAGAAATCATAGTAGCACTTAACATTACGAAAATCTTTAAGCACAAAAAATATAATTGTGAAGCATCATTAGCAATGCCAGTGCCCAGAATGTTTGTCTACGTGATCTTCAGGGTCCTTTCCAGCCCAAACAATTCTGTGTTGCCAAAACAGCTGGCAGGAGGGAGCACACTGAAGCCTCGAGTTCAGAAACACTGAACCACCTTAGGTCTCGGCCCCTGCCATTGTGTTTAGCTATAAAAGTCTTGTTAAGATGTTTAAGAAGCCATGTGCCTGGATAATGGTGGATTTCCTGCTGAGCTCCCAAATGACCTAACCTCTGCTTCCTTTCACCCCTTGGTTCTAATCAGTGGTAGCAGAGAGGGGTGGGGGAAAATACCGAGCAGGCTTCTTGAAAAATGCAGGGTATGACCTAAGGATGATTGCAGCTTCTTCCAGTTCTGGGCATTGGGTTGGTTCTTGAAACATGAGGAACTGGGTCTGTAGAACCAACCTGGAATATATTCACTGTATGCTTCTTGGAAATTTGTAAGTGGGTATTTGAAGGACTTAGGCACCCTTCAGTGCCTGTAAGTGGTAACAAGTGTTTTGTGAAGCATTTAGGCACACGCACAAGCCTGTCCCTACTCAGTAAAGCATTTTATTGTGCTTTTAAGCCCCTTGATTTCTACTCTTGGGTTTATCAGCAGGAGGTTTTTCAAAGGTAAGAGGCTGTCCTTATCTCACAAATGGGCTAAGCTGCCTTATGGCAAAATAGTTCTCAAAACTGTTTGTTCCACAAAATGTTAATGTTGTTCTCCCTCCTCTGCTGCCATGGTCCATGACTTTAGGACTGTTCCTTTCTTATCTGTGCATTTGGGAAATATTGATTTTAACAATGTCACTTCTACTGTTTATTCCCTCAAAGTGGCACTAAAAATCCTGTGTATTTTCCCCAGTATTGAGGCATTTGCAGGATGATGCATCCATGTCAGTCATTACCTCTGTAAATGTTCCTGTTCTTGCATCAGCTTGTTCAGGACAGTTCTTTTGGATGTGCACAAATGAGGCAAGGAAGATCAAACAGATGTTAAAGCAGGAAGAAATGTCTCATATTTCTTCATGAGATTTTGTACAGAAAGACACCACATTGAGATTGAAAACACCACATGGATTCTTGCAGCTACGTGGAACCTTTTTTTGCTTCTATCCCCTTTTTGCCCTGAATAGCTGGGCAAATTTTGGGGTGGAGGCAAAGGATGTCCAGGTTTCCCTGCTGACTGCCTTAGACTGGGGATGATGCCAGAGATTTTTGACATTCAGGCATCATTAGAGTCATCTTTTCTGATGTTCTTTGTAGTCCTGACTAAAGGGCTTCATCTGGTAATGCTGAACTAAATTATCTCCAAAAGTACCCATTTGTGACAGAGAAATAAGAAAGCATTGTACATCCCTCTGTAAGCTGGGCAAGTGTCTGCTCTCACAGTGTAAAAATGTGCACTTCCAACTCATTTCACTTAGTTTTGGATCTCATCACGAGTTTTTCTTCCAAGTTAAAGCACAGTAACCAGGAAGGGATAACAAGAAAGATTAGGGATGTGGAAAAACTTTTTTATAAAAGACTGACAAGACTGATGCTGTTCAGTATGAAGAAGCAGTAAATAAGAACAGATATGAAAAGGTCTCTTATCATTTGATACTGTGAAGCCAAGAGGGGCCTCTTGCCTTTGCTCCTTCTCCCGTGACAATAGGAGATAGAGATATTCATTTAAATAAAAGACCTAACATCTGTTTGAAAGGAAATTACTTATTTTTTCCCTACCCCATATTTTTAGCTGTTTCAAGATATCATAGAGATGAAGAGGTTAGTGAGTTTTTTTTTTAAAGCATGCTTATTCATAGACAGAATACCCCATTATAAATCAAGTGTGACAATGCTACAAATAAACCAAAGCCAAAAATGCTTACAATATTTGAAAGAATCTTAGTGTTTCGGTGCCATTGTTTGTAAGCAAAGCTCCTGTACTTTCAGAGATTCACTCCATGTAATATAAAATGTAGCAAGAGTCAGAGGGATCAGAAACACAAAAGACTTCATGTAATCTCTGAATAATGTTCCTTCATAAATATATAAACAGCTTCTATGAGCATCAACTGGACATAAAGTATTATACTATATCTAACACATAAAACAGTAAAGGAAGTTTCATATAATCTTAAGACTGCATACCTGATTTTTTTTTTTTTTTAATTTTAGAGTTTAAGAAAGGAGATTTACTATGGGCTTTAATTTTTGGATTGAAGCCCTTTGAGGTTCCTCAGAAGCTTCTGGTGCTGGCCATGCAGCCCCAGCATCCTGTTTCAAGAGGGCTAATGAACTTTGGTAAAGAAGCTAATGTGTCCTGACATCCTTTGGCCTGTTTTTCTTAAATGTCAGATTTTTTTAGGTTGAGTAATCTCTCTCTTTGTATTGTATTATGAATGTGAAAGGCTTTTCTTTGTGAGTTGGAAAGTGAAAGTTACTTAAAATGAGGGATAAATTGTGTCTCCTGGTATGCATGTAAGTAGGTATTTAGTTGAGACACCAGTAGTTTTAATGTCTAATTGACATGGTTCTTGAGGTTTAGTATATTCTTCTCAGAGAACTTGCTGATGTTTTCATTTTCTGCTGTCTTTCCAGCTTAGCAGCAGAGATGATTTGATGCTGAGGTTCTTAGCATGCTTTTGTTATTTACAGATGACATGGTTAGTCTAGAAACTTGTCCAACAAAAAAACCAACCATGCAGCCAAGTGAACTGGAAATGAGAAGTGTATCTGGTAATGGCTCCAAAAAATGGCAATCCACTTAAAAAAGAAAACAACACACCAACCAACAAAAAAAGCTCACTAGGAACTCCTTGTAGAAAAGGTTTGACAGGTCTGAAAACATTTGGCAGCAGATGTGTCAGCAAGAGTTTTATCCTACACCCTGATTTGCTTTCTGATTCTTTAATTATTAAGCTCGGCTCTGGTATTTTAGTTATACTATAAGAATCCTGGCTCCAGAAGGGTAGTTGCACTCATTTGGTGGTGTTAAAGTTAGCATTCATCTCTCTGACTAAACTCTGTAATGAGGGCTTGGTATGCAGTCATTGAATCCTCTGCCTGTAGGTGCCTCAGGGCTGCAACTTTTTTGGTTTTCCCATCTAGTATTGTGCTGCATTCCTAAAGGTATCAAGGTATGAGGGGAGAGAGGGAATAGGGGGAGCCTGATGGAGAAGCCTGAAAAGAAGGAACTCACAAGAAGGGAGCCAACAGGAAAGATGGAGAGAGATTCCAGCAGGATGAGGTTCAACAAGGCCACATGCTGGGTCCTGCACTTCAGTCAAAACAACCCCCTGCAGCCCCACGGGCTGGGGACAGAGTGACTGGAAAAGAGAAGAAACTCAATTATCCTCTGCATTTTCAGCTGAAAAGGATGAGAAATTCAAGGATAGAGCAGGCACACTGGGGGCCTCTCTGGGAGAGGAGCAGGGTCATCTCAGCACGGAAAGCTGCTTGCGACCTCACAGCCTCCAAAGTTAGCTTCTATACAGAACTGAGCCAGCTGTTTTGCTTCCCCTTTTTTAAGAAAACATTGCCAACAAAGAAAATCTGAGCAGTCTGTTCCACACCTAGGCCTGAGCAGGAAAATGTGTGGTCCATGGGCAGAGCTGGACAGTATTGCTTCTCAGAGCTGTACAGTGTTTTATTCCTTGGTTCTCTTGCTGTACCCCCCAGTTGTGTAGGAAGGCTTTTCAGATGAACATTCCTATGCAAATGTTGCAAACATAAATTGCTACAGGAATGACCTTCAGTGGAGAGTCTGTGGAAGCAATGGCAGAAGATTAAAACTTACAGTTTGAGACTGCTTACAGTCTGAGACATCAGCCCCCCAAACTCACATGTCAGTTCAGCCTGGAGAAAAGGAGGCTCAGGGGAGACCTTCTCACTCTCTGCAAGTCCCTGACAGGAGCGGGGAGCTGGAGGGGTTGGGCTCTGCTCCCAGGGAACAAGGGACAGGAGGAGAGGGAATGGCCTCCAGCTGTGCCAGGGGAGGGTCAGGTGGGATATTGAAGAAAATTTCTTCACAGAAAGGGTTGTCAAAAGTTGGAATGTGGCACTTGAGGACATGGTTAGTGGTGAAGCTGGTGGTGGTGCTGGGTTCATGGTTGGACTTGATCTTCAAGGTCTTTTCCTACCTAAACCACTCTGTGATTCTAATAGAGTAAAACCAGATCAGTTGTTTCGCTTGTTTGACTTTGTGAAGACACAGGCACTTGTTTGCTTCCCTAACAAGAACTCCCGCCAATCCAAACTCTTCCAGTGGAGATTTTGTGTATGAAGGGATGCCAGTTTTGGTAGATGTTTGGGTGATGTTTAGGTGTGTATCATTGGAACATGCTTTCAACACAGTTGTGAGTAACTTGGCTCAATGGTCACTAAATGTGTGCTTCCTTTGCCAAAGGGAGCTCACATAGAAATCCAAGTGAATTCTCATGGAAACCTTTTGTAGTGTTTGTGTTGTTTGCAAAACTGGTTTTTATCTTACTGGAGACTTATTTAACCTGGGCAAATCTGTATGTTGTAGTTGGTTTTTCACTGAGCATTTGAACCTAGAGCTGAAGCTGCTTTAAAGGAAGTAGTATAAATAATGTATGCTGAAGTACTTAAAATTGCCACCCCCCAATGGTGGCAGTTCACAAGCTGTCCACGTGCCCACACAAGGAATGTATTGATTTATTCATGGCTTTCTCCCTGCCTAACTTTGGCACAAGGGCAGCTGCTGGTACTCAAAGGAAGGGACTACAGCACAGGGTTGATTCAGTGGCTTGGGCAAAATAGCGACAAACTGGAGCCAGGCTTCCTGATTTATCCAGCATTTGCTCAGATTTCCATGAAGCCTGTGTTTCCTTTGCTGTCGTGTTCTGAACAGGTAACATTAACACCATATGTCATAAAAAGAATGTTCAGTGTTTGCAATGTTTTCACAGAATAGTTAAGGTTGTAGAAGACCATGTTCACCCTGTCTCCAAGTGCTGAACTCCACCACTTCTCTGGGCAACCTGTTCCAACACTTCACAACCCCTTCTGTGAAAAAAATCTTTCCTAATGCCTAATCTAAACCTTCCCTGTCACAACTTGAGGCCATTTCCTCTTGCCCTGTTGTTTTGATAATATACAATTGATTCTAAGCAATCCATAATGTATTTTGGTTTAATAGTTTGCATAAAAATATCTACAAAATGAAAAATATTTGGACATATGTATTTCACAAGTTATATTTATTAGGCAAAAATGTACTAGAATTTCAGGGATCAGTTTATTTTCATACATTTTGCCTTCATGAGTCTGCTAAAGTAGAAACATTCTTTTCCCTTATTGTATACTTATACTGAGCAGACATCCAATAAATCATAAAGCTGGCATATATAAAAACATATCCTGTTCATTTCCCTATAAAATATCTCTGTGCAGTGTTTTATACACTTTTTTCAAACTGTTGACAAGCTACTGGTTCATCCCTCGGATTAATTTGTAGCAAAGTTTTATAGACATTGCTATCTTTCAGTTCCAAAGGCAGCTGATATTGAGAAGGATATTCCAGTTGGAATGAGGTTGGTATTTCAGTCTGTTCAGTAGCAGTTATTTTTACTTTTAATAACCTGCTACCCTTGGAGCTTAGACAACATTTAAACTGTAAGTTCCATACCTTATGATGATGATTAATTCTTTGTTCAGGCAAGCACATTATGAAACTAAAATATCACTTGTGTTTTAAGATACAGAAAATGTAATAAATTGATTAAGTAAACTCTAATCTCCTTTTCCTGTTTGAAGATATTGGTAAGAATATTGCTGTGGTTTTTATTTTACTTAGTGGGCTTTTTTTCTGTTTGTGGACTGAGTACAAGTATGGCACATTCACTGATGTGTCTGATTCGTCGTTGCTTCAGTAAGTTCCTTCTGGGATAACCAGGTGCATCCAAAGCCTCTTTCAAATGTGGAAGTTCTTTTAAACATTCCAGAGCAATGGTCGTTCAGGAGAATAATAGGGTGAACATGAGAGAGAAGTCAGTTAAAAAAGAACAGAATCATTAGTTGGAAGGGACCTGTAATCATGCTCCAGTCCAACTGTCTAAAAAACAGGTGCTAAAACCCATTCAGATATTCACACAAAAATGGGGACTATGTACCTTAGGCAGTGATGTACTGTTTGGTTATACTTCTCCTTTCATTGGAACAGGCTTAAAACCTTTTCTGCTCTGCATAGTGCAAAAGTGTATATATATACAGAATGTTGGCATTATTAAGAAATTTTGAAGGTACTATAATCAAAATTTTGTTGACAAAGTTTGTAATTTGGTCAGTCATTTGACTGCTTGAGTTATTTATTTAATGACCTTTCACTTACCTTTCGAGCAAGCTGAATGTTTTCATTTCAGGAAAGAAAATTGGTAGTTCTTTTAAATGCTGTAAATGCAGTCCAGAATTTTTTGCTTATTTTTGTAATGCCCCATTGCTGCAATATTTCAAAGGGGCCATGTGTGCCTGGAATGCTTATGCCATAGAGAGTGACAAGGGGACCTGAGTGCTGCACCTGGTTGCCATTTCTAACCTTGGCAGAGCATCAGAGAGCCCAAGTAGAGAGTCCAGTATGATTAGCTGTTGTTTTGTGGCCATATAATGTCACTGCTCACCAAAATTAAGGAGAAAGCTTGATGATTAATGTAGGCTTCAAAAGAAGGAAGTGGATTCCACTTAACCTGTCTAGTCTTAATCAGTTTATTATTGTTTATGGAAGGGAAACTGGGGACAGGAAGACTGAAGCTTTTCTACAGTCATGATTTGGATCAAGTACATAGCCCTTGCCCACTAGATTAAGTTTTAGATCTTTGATTACAGGAATATATTTGAGTTTCTTTTGCCCTTGAAGGGTTTGGAAGGCTCAGATGGCAGAGTAATGTACTCTTCAATAATAGGAATCAGTTTTCAAAGGTTTTCTGAGGCTGCCTGGTTGAAGAATTTTCTTATGGCCCTGCAAAACTGTAGCTTCTGTCAAAAAAATAGAGTTCTCTGTGATGGCCTCTCCTATCAGATAAATATAGGAGTCTTTTGGCATGGGTCTTTTAAAACACAGTTCCAATCTTGCACTTCTGAGTCTGCAAAAGTTGCAAACATTTCCTGTCACACCAATTTAGCAGCTTTTCTCTATTGGTGTTTTGCTAGCAATGCTTCAGTTCGTGCCCCCGTTTGCTGCCCCAAGCTAAGCTCTCTGCCTCTCTCCTAACACAGTGTGATTCTTTCCTCGAGCTGAGCTTCTCAGTGCATCCCAGGAAGAAATGCTTAGTCCAGAGGGCAAAACTGAGGCATCCATCCATGTGGAATCACTGCCAGGGGCAGCACGGGGCTGACAGAGGCCCTGCTGCTCAGCCTCAGTGAATCTGGGGGGAAGGGTGATGGGGAAATGGCAGCCACTCTTTGAGTGGAAAATGTCAGAATCGAGTAGTTTTCATACTGAGGTCCAAACAGCTCTTCGTCACAACAAGATAAAAAAACTTAAATGGAATACAAGTGCCATGATTTTACTGAGCTGTTCTATGAAGGCATTGAACCACAAAGCTGAACTACAGCATTGCACTGAAGATGCCTGATGCAGTTTTGTGGGACAGACACTAGAGTTCCATTACTTTGTAGATTGAATCATAGAGTCTCAGAATGGTTTGGGTTAAAAGACCATCCAGTCCCACCCCCTGCCATGGGCAGGGACACCTCCCACTAGCCCAGGTTGCTCCAAACCCTGTCCAACCCGGCCTTGGACACTTCCAGGGATCCAGGGGCAGCCACAGCTTCTCTGGGCAACCTGTGCCAGGGCCTCCCTGCCCTCATAGGGAACAATTCCTTCCCAATATCCCATCTATCCCTGCCCTCTGGCAGTGGGAAACCATTCCCCCTTGTCCTGTCCCTCCATCCCTTGTCCCAAGTCCCTCTCCAGCTCTCCTGGAGCCCCTTCAGGCGCTGGAAGGGTCTCTAAGGTCTCCCTGGAGCCTTCTCTTCTCCGGGTGAACACCCCCAGCTCTCTCAAAACTCCTTTGAGGGTCCTGTTAGGCACACAGCTGTGACATTAAAAATCTGGGCACCTGAGAAACTCGGGTCCCAAGTCCTTCCTTTCACAGAACATTTCTCTTTTGGTTCACTGCAAAGGAGAAGCAAGGGCCATGGAAAGGAATCCTGCCCTGCTTCCCCTGGCTGGGACTGTGCCTGCAGGGGTGACTAGGAGCTGGGATGACTGCCCAGGTAGGCTTCATGTTCCTACAGCTAAAACCAGTACTGTTAGCTCTGCAATACATTCACAAGGGGATGCATTTCTTTGGGGATGATTTTTTATTTGCAACCTTCCCAACAATTTTTTTCCTCAGTCTTCAGTTCTTCAAGGCTGACCTGTTTTGGCCCCAAATCCCCTAATTTTTGCTCATGTTCTACTTTATCACTCACCTCAAGCCCAGGTAAAGCTTGCAACATTTGCCCCTTTTTAATTTTTTTATTCCCCCCCCCCCCTCTTCTTTTCATGCTTGCTGTAGCTCAGACTTAGACTGCATTAACAGCAGATATTTGGGATCATCATTTATTGCCAAGAGTTAAATGTAATTGTTGCATTCTTCTGCTCTGCCCACCTGTTCGCTCCCATTAAGAAAATCCTACCTTTATAAAAGTGTTAGACTTCTCATTGGCAAGGGAAGGACTGTGCCATCTGTTAGCAGAGCAGTGCTATAAGTCAGGACTGAAGAAAGTAAGACAGCTAATAAAAAAGAAACTCAAGTCAAAATGGTGAAATTAGTATAAAGGTTTCCTTGGAAAGTGTGCTGACTGGCTGATAGAAAAATGGCATTTCTTTAGTGCTCAGCTGAGCCTGGGAGTGAGGGAGCAGCAAACCTCTCTGCAATGAAAAATGGTTATTAGGAGGGGAATTAAGGAATGTCTGTTATTCACAGATTGAAAGATCTGATGAAGACATCGCCTGTGTTTAAATCAATCTTCTTCACCAATTTACCTCAATTCTTCAGACTTCAGCAGTAGTTGCCTCAAGAGGCTATTCAAGAGACTAATGGACAAGAGAGATAAAGGGCTGGGTGGATGGAAAAGTGCCAATAAAGTAGAAATGGTAGAAGCTGTCAAGTTAGAAAAAGTTGGGAGTGTCTTAAGCTGCTTGACTTAGAGCTGATGATCCTGAGAAAGTGATAATCAGTCAATTGTTATTAGCTGGTGACAGAGTGGTGTTGCCCAGTGGAGATCAGAGGTGACAGTGCTCGGCAAAGGAGCAACCTGTGGGCTAGAAAAGGGGGGCAGCCAGCGAGCCCCGGGGACATAACCCACCAAGTTTACTGAGTCTTGAAGTATTTGATAAGGGAGATTGAACTGACATGGCAAAACATTGTAAACCCTTTTTTTCCCTGCTGGAATTTTTGCACTGAGTGCAGTCATCCATTAAAACGAAACAGAGGGAAAAGAAATGCAGAAAAATGTAGGGTTTACTATCTTCTTAACACCCTTTGGGTGTTAAGCTACTTGAAAAAGAGACAAATAATCTGGGACTTTCCAGTTTGACTCTGTTCTCATTATCCTGACAGAAGTACAGAAAATATACAAAATCAAGCTATTTCTATATTATTCTAAAGTAGAGCTCTGATTAAATGAGAGATAGAGCATTTTAGCAACAGAGCAATTTTTTTAGCATGATTAATAATTGGAATTTCTGGCCTAAGAGATAACTGCTGGGAGGCAGTACCTGGATAGAGTGCCCAGACACCTGATGGGGTGCAGCAGGTAACACTCTGGCATTGCCACTCTGTCCTGTGGTGTGCACACTGGTACCCTGACAGACCCCTGCCAGGGTCTCCTGGATTTTCCTGCCCATCTCATCAAACCTGGGTCTAATGAGGTTTTTTGCAGAAGAAATCACATGTCACTTAAGGACCTCAAAATCAGTTGCTATACAAAGAGCAGTTTATACCAGTCTCTATGTTTTATAAAGTGCCTACCTGTGCAATTACCTGCACCAATTGACAGTGAGAACATGGCTGTACTGCAGTGTTATGATTGTATGATGGTGTGTTAATATATGCTTAAAAAACATAATACTTGGTACATTGAAGCATCATGCTGTTTCACATGATGAATGTCTTGGAGGAGTTTATGCTGTGTTTTTCTAGACTTTTTTGTTTGCCTTAATAGTTGCTATAAAAGTAATGTTTTACAATGAACAGAGGAAACACTACCAAACAGTCCCAAAATAATTCAGGCAACTGACAGAAGGCAGAGCTTTCTGCCATGAAGACATTATGAGTGCCTACATTTTTTTCCCTGTCTCTGTCATACACTTTACGTTAGCTTTGGAGAGTGATTTTATCTTTAAATATGAGTCAGGCTATGTTGCCAAGACAACCTCTCTTCAAGCTTTCCATTTCACTCCCATTGTGTGCTGAACCTCCATCAAATCTTCTCCCAGAGCAACTGGTCACTTATATTTCAAGTGGGATTTGATTTGATGGAGCAAAGAATTCAAAGTGCATGATTTTCTTGGCTGCTTGGCAAGTCACTTCAGCAGGTCTCACTCGCTCTGACTCCAGGGCTGGAGGAAGGTAATCACACTGGCATCTGGATTCCAGCACAGGAGACAGAATATTTGACTAAGTTGCAGGTCTGTGGCATTCCTGCTTTCCCAGCCAAGGCACAGACCTCCACGGGGCAATGCCCAGCACACCTCCTCTGCAGGCTGTGTTACAGGATTTCTGCTGGGATATTGATCCTCAATGGACTCATGTTGTATTTTAGGCTGTTATGCCTGCTTCTGTATTCCCCACAGATGTCTTATTGCAAGGTACCTTTTGTTAAACCAAAATGAATGTTGTGGCTTGGCAGGTGCTCCGGTCACCTGCACATATTGGCTGCCCTGTTGCTGGTGGAATGGGGAGTAGGACATGGGGTTTAGTTAAGTGTTATCACTGTTTCTCACCATGGGAACTTTTTGAAATGTATCTCTGTCTAGACTGCTCTTCAGAGGGGTGTGACAGACTCAGATCAGATTTGAGTAAATACAGACTGTTTGTCATATGGTAATATTAAATTCCTTTGTCATTTCTTATAACCTCAATGTATTTTATGCCCCTTTTTGCTCCTACTTCTCAGTCCTTTGTCAACAGACCCTCTTTTCCCAGGCGCTGCTCTGCGCTGTCACTCTTTCAGCTTTATTAAATAGCTCTTGTAAAGGAAGCTCCTGCAAAGTGATCTTTAATTAAGTATAACAGTAGAGATGGCTCTGCTTCTATTACTAAAAAATGAACGAGTCTTGCCTGAAAGGCTTCTTTGCTCCTTTACTGCCACTGCAAATTCAGTATCTCGAGGTGCACAAGTAAGGTTTGTGACAAGGTGGTGGCCAGCAGTAGCCGAGGCTGTGACAAACCAGCAGATAGTGCCCCGTTCTGATGGGGATGTGCCCTGGGCACAGTCCACAGGAGTGAGGGCTCAGCAGGGATCTAAGAGCTGCCCCTGATTCCTCCTGCCTGGGCATTCAGGAGCTGGAATTTCAGACTGTTTACTGAGCAGCAGCTGAAAGATGAGCAAGACAGGAATTCATCATCCTGCCTGAGATGAGAGTTTATCCACTGACAGGCTTATATGATCACTGGTGCTCTGAACAGTTTGTTTTTCATGGAGAGAAAAACAATTTCCCCATGAAGGATTTATTTTTTTTCTTTTTCAAATATTTCAAAAGTTTCAATTATTTTTTTTTTTTTTAGCTATTGCATCCCTTCTTTTCAGCAGAGACGTACAGAGGTCTAGATCTCTGCTACATCTGTCTCCTAAAAGTCCTTCCCATGTTCTGAAAAGTTGACTGCAGCTGAGGGACTGTCTTTCCAGTTTACAAACTTAATGTAGCTTTCCTGTTATATTTACAAATGTGGAATCCCTTGGTATTTAATGAATATTTATTACTAATTTTTTTCAATGCAACTGAGTATTTTGCACATTGGCTCCATATCTCACGGTTATTTGTGCATTAGAGGGAGGGTTGAGGAAAACCCATCAAAGTTTATTGAATAAAGAAAATGCAGATGATATTGTGGACTGCAAGACACTACAATGAAGGGATTGTTCTAGTATACTGAAAGTTATTTCACTCAGGACATAAATGACATTTTAGATTTTGAATAGAATAATTATGTGATCTGACACTTGAAAGAGCTGTTCATTATCTATTTTCTTTTTAACCTGTAAAAGACAACTATGGCACTTATATTTAGGATGCGAATAAGGTGGAATGACTAATAACCTTGGTCTGTCAGACACAACCATGAGTTGTTTGTCCCAGGGGCACTCTGCCCATGCACTTTTACCTGACATGCTAAACAAACCCAGATCCTGAATCTGGGTTTTTTTCTCTGAGATGCCTTTGTGACTTGCAAAACACAACCTAAACAGTCCCACCATGGCTGCTGCTGCTTTGTGGGTCCCAGTTTCCCTGGGAAGGAAGGCTGTGCTGTGCCTCACTGTCGCTGTTGCCTCTGTCTTGGCACAGTTTTTGTGCCTGTAAGTGTGCACGTTACGTGTGTAAGAGCTTTGCAGCGGGGCTGTATCTTAGTGATGGACCTCAGTGCAGTCAGGGTTCTGAAATGCAGCCTGAGCGTAACTCCTGCATTCCAATGGCTCCGTTCAGCCCCTGACTGTAAAAACAGGCTCCAGACTTTGCCTGTCTGTACAAACCAGCTTCCACTTGCAGAATAAGTGAATTTGCTCCTCTTTCATTGACAGCTACGGGTTTCAGTGACTGACAAACACAAATCCCAGTTCCCCTTTGGAGAATATGGAGGACAAAACCTGTACTGTGGTGAACTCAATTCTGCAGCGCAGCTGGGCTCTAAAGGCTTTACCTGCCCTCTCACTTTCTCTCCTGCACTTGTATTTTTTTCTTTTAGTAGGAAACTCCATTCGGAAAATATTGCAAATGCAAAGACGTGGACACCAGTTATCTTGTTAAGGTATTGCAAAAGATAGTTTGAACAATTCTTTATTTTATGTGGAGATACAGCAAAAGAAGGACTATTAAGTCCTTATTAAGAACATTAACCTTTTAGTGAATTGATTTAAAGAAGAGAACATAACTTGCATTTGTTTTGACAGACAATAGCAAACATTTTGTTGCACTATTGTAGGAGTAAATATTAGGAGTAAATGTAGTAGCTGTCTAAATTATAGAATCTAAAGGTTTGGTGCTGGGGAGGGTACAGAAAGAACTGAGGCTGTCTCTGGAATAGAGAGATGGTATAAGAAAAACCTATGTTTACTGCAACGGTCTGTGATCAGAGGAGAGGAGGTTTGGAACTTTATATTTTATATTATTTGAGCAACCAAACCACAAGAAAAAATTTACTAGCTTCATGCCTTTTCTGATTGCTTTCCAAAATTACTGCTTTAATGTTTTAATATTTGTAAAATACTTTGAGGATTAATTTACCAGGATGACAGTGAGACAAACATCCTTTAGCCCAGGAATTCGCTCTAGTTGGCAACTCTTCAGGCAAGTAGAAGACACAGGGTCACATGAAATACTTCCTTAAATATTCTAAAGATAAATATTAATTAGGTTTGTAAGAGTTTCTAGAAGGGGTTGAGATTTAAGTGTTTATGTAATTGACTAACATGCAAAATAATATTCTTCAGTTATAGAAGTTGTTGCTTTATTGAGAATTTCACTACCTGATACCTAACATCATGGAGGTGTCCCATCCACCTTGGGACAGAGAGCCCTTGTGGAGTGGCCCTTGCTATTGAGGTGAGCCCTGGGAATTCCGCTAATTACCAAATGGGATTTCTAATTAATTCTTATCATGTTGTTATATTTGTTCAAATAGGCTTCTGTAGGATGTTAGCTAGTTTTGAAATTTAGTGGGCAGCAGAGACTCCTCTGACCACAGAGCTGACGTGTCCTCCACACTCCTTATGCACCTTTGAAGGGTTATTTTTCATTGTAGTTCCAGCCAGAATGGGAAAATGATGCTATTATGCCTTAGATATCAGAAGAGTCAAAGAGCTCTTATCTTCTTCTCTTATCCACACATTGGAAATTCATGGCTTGTATTTCTGGAAGCTTTGCAACTCGTTTCTGTGATCACAGAAGTAGGATCATTGAAAGATGAGGGAGAGTGTTAATAACTGGATGTTACCTGGTTTGCAGGAGGTAGAGGTCTATCTCAGCTGAAGGCAACCCTGTGTTACATTCAGTGTTCACATGGGAGAGAGAGCAAATCCAGAAGAAACTGGTTGTTTTGCAGCTAAATAGCTGTCCTGGTTTGGGCTGGGGTACAGTTAATTTCCTTCCCAGTGGCTGGTGTGGGACTGTGTTTTGGATTTGTGCTGAACACAGGGTTGATAATGCAGAGATGGTTTTTTAACTGCTGAGGCCTTTCCTGCCACGCTGGGGAGGGGGCTGGGTGTGCTTGGGAAGCTGGTAGGGGGCACAACCAGGGCAGGAGATCCAAACTGGATATTGCAGACCATATGGCATCATGCTCATTATACAGACTGAGGAGAAGAAGGAGGAAAGGGGGAGATGTTTGGAGTGATGGTATTTGTCTTCCCAAGTAACTGTTTTGTGGGATGGGACTTGCTCTCCTGGAGATGACTGAACACCTGCCCAGTCATGGGAAGCAATGAATTAATTCCTTGTTTTGCTGTGCTTGTGTGCACAGCTTTTGTTTCATCTATTAAACTGTCTTTATCTCAACCCAGGAGTTTTCTGGCTTTTATTCTTCTGATTCTCTCCCTGATCCTACTGGTGGGGGAGCGAGCGAGCGACTGTGAAGGGCTTGGCTGCTGGCTGGGGTTAAACCATGGGACTAGCTCCAGTCAGAGAGCAGCCAGTTTTCCCATCCTTTCCCTTTGCTTTATAACTAAATATACAAGAAACAAATAAGTATTAGTCGTCCTTTTAAAAGGAGTGAAGATAATCCTCTAGTATGGGCCACACGTCTACATAATCTATTGCATTTTGAAGCCAAACATTGTGTTGATTTCCCAGCCTTTCAGTTGTCCTTTATCCTGGTAAGGTGATGGGCAGACCAGTGAGTGAGCACTGTGGGTTTTTTCATCTGTCCTACAACACAACATGCCTTCAGCCATGGCCTGGCAGCCATGAAGCTACCTAAACCAATTTTCTAAGTCTGTGAAGGAAACTCTATATCCTGTTCAGTCTCGATATTTATTGTCCACAGAATAAATGTACTCTTAAAAAAAATTAACTCTCTCGATATTTTGCTCTATTTTACAGTGTTGGCATTCTTTCAGACAAAGTGTGAGTGCAGAGATGAATTCATGTGGTTTGCACAAGAAAGTGGTTTATCTATTTTTGCTTGCTAAAGCCCTGAGAAAGTTTATCTGTCATTATGAAATCTGAAGGAAAACAGAGGATTTGGGTATTACTGCTTGATGTTTTCTGCAATCAATACATTTTCAAGGCATTTTACAGCATTGATATTTTGTTAAGCAAACACATCTGTTTCCAGATATGGGTTGCTCAGTTTGTCCAGGATGTCTCAGCATTTCTTTCAGCCATCAACTCCCACACCCGATCCTGTATTTATCCAATTTAAGAGCGTCTTTTCCTTTGGTGGTTCTTTATGTTTTTGTACTTGCCACCTACTGTTTCATCCACAAACTAGATCAATTTATTTTCCTGACTCGACACCATAGGCATAACAAGTCTCTCTGAACTGTCACAGTTCACATGTAAAATGGCCTTTTAAAGGTGTATTATGACTGTTGTGAATCTCTCTAGTCCCACTCCTACAGCAGAACAGAGTGTTTCAGTACAGGGCTCATCTGGGGAACTCTTCATGGGATTTTTGCAGTACTCAGGAGGATGATGGGATAAAGTCCCTGTAACGAAGGCAAACTTGACAACTTGCAGTTTTCTAGAATTCAGACAAATGTAATGGTTTCTGAAGCTGCTGTGCCACCTTCTTTCCCTGCAGTTGTGAGGGTGCTGTTCTGTTGGGGTTGTGCAGAAGTCCTGAAGGGAAGGGAGGCACAAGAGAGGGCAACAGAAATGCGTGAGAGAGAACAGTAAGGTAGAGGCAAGGGAACTGAGGAGGATGTCTCAGTTGCTCTGGAGTTAATGTGCTGGAGCTAGGAAGATGATCCTAATCTAGTTAATTATTAGTAGCTAAAAAATACATCATTCATCCAGGCAAAATCTTCCTGAAATGCTGCTGCTTTCATCTCCTACTACCTGTTATTGTAGATGGCACTCCCCTATTTTTCCAACCACTCTTGCCTCCAGCATGGTCATTATTTTTTCAGCTTTCTCCTCTTGTAAGCATGGAAAAATGGGGCACTGCTATTTTGCTGGAACTGTACCTTTTTCTTTCATCAAAACTCAGCTGTGTTCTCAACTTTTTGTGCTTCAACTTCTGTAGGACTCTTTAATACATTCTCTTTCTTGCCATAGGAACATCATCATCTTGACTCCAACCCCTGCACAGAATCACAGGGTGGTTGGGGTCAGGAGGAACCTTTAAAGAACACCTAAATTCCACCCCTTGCCATGGGCAGGGACACCTTCCACCAGACCAGGTTGCTCCAAGCCCTGTCCAACCTGACTTTTGTCTTCTCCCATTCACGAGATATACACTTGAAGCTTTAAGAGCAATTTCTCTTTACACAAAGTTCTCTTTGTAAAGCCCACTTTTTGCTTTAGTTTCCCCCTTGTTCACAGGATTCCTCAGCCACTTCACCCATAAATATCTTTTTACTTTTTTCCATGTCAATCCTTGTGTATAAGGGAAAAATCAGTCTAATAGAGCTGTCCACCCATTTCTGTGCCCTCCCTCTAAATATCCCACATGACTCCTTCTGACTCTCTGCCTGTGAGTCCCTGTTATGTCTGAGTGTGGAGATCAGATGCATTGCCCTTCCTTGCTTTGCTTCTCCAACTACTCCTTTCCTCTTAATTTTCCCTACTGCCACTATTTCTAATGGAAATTCATGCTGGTAACTAAGCCCACAACATGTTCAACACCATTAACTGTGCTTGTCTTTCATCTTGTAGACTGCCAAGAAATTTAGGCTGGAACCTGTGATTAATATGTTGCTGGGGTAGTGGAATGTCCATAATTCTGTGACTGTGGTCAGTGAAAGGGTATTTTCTCTCAATGTGATGAACTTCTAATCATCTGTGAGGGATGGTGATTCTGGGACACCAGGTTGGTTGACTGGAAATGCCTTTGTATTCATTCTTTTGAAGAATAGAAGTGTTGACAGGAGAAGCATTAATACTGTTTTAGTCGGTTTTGTTTGTAGCTTAGAAACTATTCTATTGCAATATATGCATGTCATTCAGTACACAGGATTTTGTTTTAAACTTTTTAAGACATTACAAGTACCTTAAATTGCAAAGAGCAGTAAATCAGGAATATATACTACTCCTGATTCCTAAGTAAATATGCATACTTACTTTAACTATTTTTTTCTTCAGAAAAATTTACATATTAAGTAGCTGGGTTAGGATCAGATCATACCAACACATGCCAGAGAGCTTTCAGCTGAAGATATAGAAGCTGGAATAGTTAATAGTCACTCTTTTCCATCCTTAGGTTTAATTTCTATTAATGTAACACTGCTCTAAAATGTAACTACTAATGAAAATACGTGAAAATCTACTGTCAGAGAATCATAGAATATGCTGAGTTGGAAGGGACCCACAAGGATCATTGAGTCCAACTCCTGGCCCTGCCCAGGCCCATCCCCAAGAGTCACACCCTGTCCCTCAGAGCATTGTCCAAACCCTCCTGGAGCTCTGGTAGCTTTGGTGCTGTGCCCACTGCCCTGGGGAGCCTGGTCAGTGCCCAACCATTCTCTGGGAGAAGAACCTTTCCTTGAGATCCAACCTAAACCTGCCCTGAAGAACTTCAGGCCATTTCCTGGGATTCTGTCACTGATCACTCTATTGTAATATACATAATATATTGTCTTCTATTGCAAATGCAGAGCAAAGTAAAATTTCTCAAGATAAAGGTAGTGAAGAAATTAAAGTTTAAGAACTTAAGCATGGAAACAGGTTTCTCAGGGTTGTGTTCAGTCTGTGTATCACAGAAAAATTGCCTTCAGATAGGGGGCATTTTGTCTTTTCCAAGTAAGTTTGATGCATCGTATGCAGTAGCTTCAAATGGCCACTTCTTTAGATGTTTTGAAATATTCCAGATGCACTTTTGCCAGATAATTTCTGGTCATAATGGCAAGATTCTGTTAATGTTAAAGTCTGTGTGCAATTTAATTATTGAGTAAGTGGACATTATATTTGCGTAATGGCATTACAGCCCCAAACCTTTTGTTTTTTTCTTTACTCTCCATGAAGGTAGGCATTCATTTATGGAAACCATAGAGTGGGAACTTTTGACATCCTGAAGAATTGTGTTCTAGAATCTATATTTTTAATATCATTCCTCAGGTCAGAAGCTGCCATGAGCAAAGAAGAGGAGTGCTACCAGTGCCTGAGGGTCCTTACATTGGCGAGGAATTGATACTGTAAGATGTACCAGATTGTTTGAGCAGGTAAATTACTTCTTGTACAAAGAGAAAGCAAAAAATCATGTGTTTTTCGCCAAATGTAGAATTCCTTCCTACCCCCAGATCAGTGACTCTGAACATGAGAGGTTTTGTAGTGTCAGGGAGCTGTGACCCATATCATGCAGTTCTTTCACTGTTGGTCTAAAATGCCACAGAGAAGGGCAGAAAAAACCAGATTTTACATAGTATGGAAAAGCAAAGGCTTCCTGGCTCACTTTAGTGATATGCTCAATCCATAAAGTGCTCAGAATGTGTCGAGAATAACACAAAAATTTCTGCCTTCTCCAAGAAAGCAGGGGAAAGGAGAGGCCAAAAGGATTTATAGCTCTATCAGTTGTCAGTTTGAAAGATCAGTCCTCATGGACCATAAACAGATGTTTTCTCCTAGAAGTTGGGCTTTCCTCTAGGCAGACTTCTAGGGTATGAGATGCCCAGGAGTATGAGATGTCAGTGTTCAACTTGCAGGTGTGAGTCAGGACCTGTGGGAAAATGGTTTCTTCGTGAGTGACAGATGGCTGTCGAGTGAGGAATGCTCCAGGGCATCAGAAACAGTGCTTAGTGCCTCTACTTTGGCAGCCACATCCTATCTCACTATTTTTTATGTTTCCTTATGCTACTTAATCGTATATTAACTTGTGGTTAACTTGCCAAATTTTGACTTCCAGCTGTTCAATCCTCTGTTTTTATCAACCAGCTTGGAATACTTCTCGACTTGGAGCCCAGCCTTGCCTTTAAAGCAGTGAAAGCAGTGGGGCCAGATACGTGCTGGTCTTCTTCCCATGGTCTTCTGACTTTGAGCTTGCTTGATCCTGGCCGCCTCATGGGGCTTGTTTTCAGCAAAACCTCACTCTTACTTGTACTGTGTCAGGTCAATGTTGTCTTTCTGGCCTCAGCCTTTCTGTGAGGTTCCTATTTTTGAACTGCCCAAGAAAGGGTTGGTAACATTTAGCATCACTGCTCAGCAGATTGGTAGGAGTGAGGGGAGTGGTTGGTCCCTTTGAAACTCAAGAGCTCTGCTTTAAAGGGATCGAGGTCTAGAACTGCTGTCTTACAGCTGCTGTGTCAGATATGCAGATGTTTGGGTTCCAGAGAACATTTCAGTTTATGAAAACAGGCTTCCCATGCCTGCTGTACCCCCATGCAATCTTTACAGTAGCTGCTGCCCTGCAAGAGAAGGTTTCCAGGCAGACATTCCTGTGTTGTCCACCTTCCTTCAGCATCTGCATGTGTCACTTTTTTGCTCATTCCTGGCAAAAATCACAAGATGTCACCACTCCCCATTAAAACCCAGGACCAGCCATTCCCTGCCATCCTCGGCCAGCCCTGACAGACTGGTGTCACTGGTACATGGGCAGGAGGCTGCCTGGAGATTAATTTTTATTCCCAAGCTTTTGGTTGCCAATCACTTCATTTCTCAGTTCTGAAACTAAACACCCCTTCGAACTGTGTGCTTTGCTGGGCTGATGACCTGGCCCACTGACCTCTCCTATTCTTGTATATTTTTACTTTGATTTTCAGCAAGTGTTACTGCCTTTGACCCTCTCTGTCTGCGAGATTAATTCTACTTCAAGTCATTGTTTCTTTGGTGGTAGATTTCTGAATTAACCACTAACTTTGGCATTCCATTTGTAAGACCACATCCACCAATTTTCTATTACAGCACTACCATAGTCACTGTGGTAAAGATTTTTGGGCCTTCTGATGTAACTGTTTTCTTTGTTTTCTTGTTTATTATTCCATTGCCTCATGCTTCTGTTATGTGTGATTCTACAGCCACTTCACAGAACTCAGAAAAAGAACCTAATTAGGTTATCCCTAATTAGGCACAAAAACCCCTCTGTGCTGTGTTTCATATCTTCTTGATATTTCAGCAATGAAACAGAATTTCCATTATTGTAAAACTCTGCGTGTGAATGAGAAAAAAGTCCCTTACTTGTATTCAAAATCCTAGTATTGGGCACCACTTCATGATATTTGGGACAAGGGGGATCAAGTACTATCAAGTCAAGTGAGCTGTTTTCCTAGTATGTGGAAGAATATATTTCACAAAAAAACTCAGTGCGTGAAATGTGCTTCACCAAAATCCTTTTTCTAACAAATGCATGACAGTGCTGATCTTTCTTTAATACTCATTTTTAACTTTTTTTTTTTTTTCAGATTTTTTTCCTTCAGAAAAGAGTTAGAGACTTTACTGTTTACTTAACTTTCTCTGAATACCTTTGAAAAACAGGCAGAATTTTTTTCTATAGTAATTCAGGTCCAAGAACTGACAGCTTTCTGTATTTTCATGAGTTTTCCAATAAAGACTCTCTACTAATAATGTTTTAAACATTTTACATTGCGTTTATGTCATTACAGTTTCCCCCATGGCTAAGCATAAGGCATTTCTTGATCTGCATTTTCTGGGAGGTAAAAGTTTTAACGAAGTTATAGAAGATTCCTCATTGTGACATGTTATAAAATCGGGAGGAAAGGGATAAAGCTGCACACACTTTCCCAGCTTTCCAGGCAGGATGTCCACTTACTCTCATCAGAGAGCTGAATCTGTCCTTCTGTGGGAGTAATCAGAGCATTTGCCTAAGAATATTCCACCCATGGTAAAGCGCCCAAGGAAGTTATCTGTGGCCTCCAGACATCTCAAAGGTAGCACCATTGCTTGCCTCTCTGATTACTTTTGTATTTGTCTCATTATTTATCCCTTATTCGGGGAATATATTAAAATAGAAGTGACTTTCTTTTCTGTAACAGTCAGTCTGATGTGTTATGCATAGAAATTTTAAAATAGATTCTAATTGAGGTACTGAAAAGAAAATTTTCTGCATGTCAGGCACCCTCAATAGCAACCTTCCTTTTTCTCCATGTTGAAAAAGCAACAACAAAAGCAGCTTATAAATGTCTGTATTATCAAAATTGGGCACCTTCAACAGCCTGAGAAGGGCAACTGGAGACATGGAGCACAGCACAACTTCCCTCCACTGCTGCCAGGTGAACAAGCTGCTGTATGTCTGAAAGGACTGCTGAACCTATGGAAATCCCACAGGACTTTCTTCTGTGGCTCCCTGGGAACTGTGCCTACTCGTGGGAAAAGGTTGTCCTGAAATAGTTTGAATTAGGAGCAGAGATTCTTCTCGAATGCAGTAGTCCACCCTCCACAGCTACCCACTGCCCCTTTGAGGAACTTACAACACTGTCTAAATAGCAAACAACTAAATATGCAAGTTTACTTTTTCTTTTTTGAAATCTTAAGGCTGTCCCATTACTTAGCCCATGAAGTTCTGGAAGGTGTAGACTGAGAAGCTGTATTGCATAAAAGAAATTCACTTCTGAGGAGAAAATGCTTCTTTGCTCTGGAAACAGACTCCCCAAGCCAAGAGGATTTTAGGCAGGGTGGACTGCACGAAGACAAGCTGGATACTAACTATTCAGATGAGGTGTTGAAGGAACATTACTTGTCCAGTGGAGGAGGTGGTTGTTAACTTGATTAAAAAAAAAAAAAAATCGTTTCTGTCAGTCTCTGTTCTTCCTCCAGTGCTTAATGGTTTTCCAGGGCTTTCCACCATGCATGTGAGATGTGTAGAGAAGCTGTAGCTTCCCCTGAGCCACTGTGTAGTGTAATAACATTGCCTGGGAACAAGGAGGAACATGTTTTTTCTTTCATCCGGAGATATTCCTGGTGAGAGATGGGTGGGTGGCTCAGGCAGACTGAAAGGTGGCTCAGTGTGACTCCTGTTGTTCCAAAGTAAATCTGTTTTCCATTCCCGTCTCTGCCTTGTATGGATTGCAGAGATCCATTCACATTTAGCAGGGAAGTTTTCACTCAATAAACACTGCAGGAGCATTTCACAGTCTCAGCCTGCCACATGAGGAAGTTCTGTGTCTTTCTTGCTTGAGTTCTACTTCCAGGATGACAGTCTTGTACTGCCCGAGGATGTACCTGTCTAGATGATCATCCCCAGGGGACTGGGAACCTCTTGGGTAACTGGGGGCAGTTTCACTGGGAGCTGTGCTCTTTGTGCCCACATTTGGGCTTTGGTACTTAAGAGTTTTTAAATGTCACAGTGAGCAGTAAGCAGCAGGGAAACCTAATCTTGTTGGGGGACTAAGTGCATGGTACATTATACTGGTGATTTACTCATTCTTTAGGATTGTGTAGACTTGCCTACTTTTGGTGGAAATCCTTGATTTGTTCACGTTGTTCTCAAAGATGTAACCCAAAACTGGTTACTTCTCTGCATTCTTTTGTGTTTAATTCAGTTCATTCGAGATTCTGTCCCCGGAGGGGGCTGGGGGGTGGTGCATGTGTATATGCACACCCATGACTGCAATTTTGGCATGACCTTGGGTTTTGATGACACTAGTGCTGCTATCATAAAGAAATAAAGTAATTCCTCATGTGTGTATTTTGTCATTCCACTGGATGAAATGTATGTATCTTTAGGTGATCTGACCTGAACTGATTGCTCTCTCCTTGAGGAAAAGCACTGGTGTTACCCTGAGGCTGTCTTCTCTTTTCGAAACCTTAATTTCCGCACACTATAGTTTGTCTAAATAGGAGAAACTTTTACATTACCAGTAGGAAATGTGAGTCAGCTTGATTACCACCTGAGGTTATACGTGTATGTGTAAAATGTACCTAGATGGAATACATAACATAAACAGCCTTTTTATTTGTCACCTGCCAAAATGTCAGTGTGCCTGTGTGGTCAGTCCATTAGCGTTAAATGGGAGAATTTTTTCCCTGGGAACCATGTTCTGAAATAACTGATTGGGGTCATTAGTTTGTTTAATTTCATTGCTGCTGGTTTAGCTTACAAAAATGTGGGTGGACTTTCTTTTCTTTTTAACAATGTGCTTCAAGCAATACTGTTTTTCTTTAAGCTAAAAATATTTCTCTATAAAATGTCACATCTAGAATATCACATCTTTTGTTAACCTCTAAGGAAGCCTGAACTTTTGTACTAGAAATGAACAAGGTCACCAGAACAATTTGTTCTTTGTCTACCCTGTTACACATCAACTCTAAGAATTTCCAAAGATCCTCTGGACTGCTGGAAGCCAGCAATACATTCCCAAAAGGACCGAGGGACCAAGGCAGTGCAGTGAAGTCACATTGCCTTTTGCTGGCTATGGTCAGCCCTTTCCCTAGGTTCCATCCCAGTGATTATCCCATCATGGGATTTGATTTTTCTGGCATGACTTGTTTTCAGTAGACCCTGGGGGATTTTTCTGTGGTTTGTTTGGTTTTTTTGTGTGTGTGTTTGTTTTTTTTTTTTTGATGGCCTACTATTTTATAGGTATTTCTCCATTAATTTTCACTTATTTCCATCAAGGTGAGGCTGACTGGTCTGTGGGTTTATTCCTCTAGCTCCTGTGAATGGGCCTTTTTTTTTTTCCTTCGTTTTGATAGAAGGAAGGAGCAGTAAAAGAACTAGCTTAAAGTAAGGCTGGGATTTCTTTCAAATTGAGCTTGATAGTGGGAGAATACATTCTCCTCATTAACATCACCTGGAGACCAAGTAAAGATTTGATGCTGCAGTACAAGCAACAGAACACTGTGGATTTTATAAGTCATGATCATGAGTTTACTGCAGAAGAACATTTGTAGTCTTTTAAATTGGTGTCTATTATATTATATTACATTTTAGGGCACTTTAGGGCACTCTTCAATTACTTCCAAGGTGCCAAACTGAATGTCTACCCTTCTTTCATGAGTTTGTCCTTCTGATTCTTGTCCTTCTGAAACTCGGGTTTCTTGTTTCGTCGGCGGAAAATGATTTGTAGCGTCATGTGGTTTGCACATCATCAGCTTCAGGGGCGGTTTTAGTACGTACTTTCTAGTTTCAGCTTGGGATCACTAGTTTTCGTGGACTGCTAGGCTCTATGGATCTAACAAACTATGATTTATGCAAGCATACTTTGAAATTAATTTGTGAGATTTTCACTGGAATTTAGTCATAAAGGGTGGGGGGGTTTGCTGTGGTAGTGCAATAACTAAATGAAACCATTTTTAGTAGTTTTTGGTATGTAGAATGCACAAAACTGTATTGTTCTTGAATGCAGCAACTCAATAAATATGAGAGAAGACAAAAGATTTCCCCTGTCAATTCTCAAAATACAGACTGTTGTACTTTTTTTCTATGTCAATATTAACTTTCTCTGTGCAAAGCTTCACACAGCACAGGAGAAAGTCTTAGAGAACAAGATCTAAAATACTCCCTGAGACTTCAGGTGTCACAGGGTTGTCCCCTTCCAGAATAAAAAAGCCTTTGCCTTGGTTGTCATTGCTGTAAATTCAGTGGAGACTTGTGGTTGTGCTTGACACCAGTTCAGTATCTTATGGCAAGGTAGGTCTATTCTAAAGGCCATCCACTCTATTTTCAATGCAAATTAATAAAGAATTCTTCTGTATATTAAGAGGAAACCAAAGTGCTGCCTTGTCCCAGCTGTGACTACAAGGCAGGAAAACACAATTGGATGGAGGAGGCTCATTGGCAAGTTACAGGGAGAAGTTGCAGTTCTGGATGTGATAGAAAAATAGGTGAAGTGAGAGAATGAGATATAGATGGGAAGTGGGGAACTTGTTTTCTTTTATTTCTTCCTTTCTGCCTTTCTTCTGGCTGTGTTTAGAGCCTTATGTTGTCTGGTTTCTTTCTCCTAAGGAAGTCAGGAAGGCTGTCCTGGCAGTGAGATGAGGGATGAGGGAGACAGAGGTTGATAATTTGCTGATTGCACCCAGCCCAGGGGGAGAAGCACAGGCAGAAGTGCTGGTTCAGGACTTCCGATACTTCTGGCACTGATTTGGCTGGTTTGTTTCTTTTTTTTTTTTAATAAATCATCTTTTCAGTTCCTATTAGAAAACCAAAAAGCCTGACTTTGAATTAGGCAGATCTCTTTCACTGCTAAAGCCAATAAAGAGAAAGATTTTGTTTAATTCAGAGGTATTCAAATACTTTTGCCAGGTACTTACTGTTTGTGTTTTACAGATATTCATATATTACTGGGACTTGGCTAAAAAGTAAGAACAGATATTACTGCTCCCCTCTACTCCTTCCCAGTATTAAAGAAGAGAAGCTTTGTAGGTATGTATGGTTAACGTGTCTCTCTTTGTCTAGTGTTTTTCCTACTTTACATTAGGTTTGAGAAGCATTTACTTAAAAAGATCAACTGAAATTGGTATGTAAGGCTTGAATATATATATATTTATGCACTATTTCAGTAATGACGAATCACCTGATAACTTTGATTTTAAAATGTACGATGATAACATTTGAAGTTAAATTTGAAGTAGCTACTCCACAAATTATTTCTGTTACTTTGTAATATTATCTTAAGGTCTACTCCTTAAAATGGGTTTCTTTGAATGGATCAGGGTCTTTTTTTCACCTTAATTCCGCTGGTATAGTAGAAATATAATAAGAATTAAGAAGAAGATAATAAGAATCTTGCATTGTATAATACCCTGCTGTACTCAGTAGTGTGTATATTGACCTGAAGCTAATGCTCTCTTCCTTGGTTAGCAGCCTGATTTTTCAGTTAGATATTTAAACACAGGAACCAAAGAGTCAGTCATCCTTGTAATTCACCTTCTTTGGTGCTTAAGAAACAGCAAAGAAAGGATTATCATTATTACAGGCAGAGCACTAGTTTGGCTGTGTTAAAGTTGTGAACTGTTTTTTGTCAAAGGTTGACTGTCTCCTGCATGCTTTAAAATGCATGTTCTTACACAGATTGCCTCACAAATGAATGTATCTCACAGCTATGACGAGAGTCATTAGAAACAGGGATTTTTCTTACTTTATTTTAATCTGGTTGAAAAGAATACTAAGGGAGTCGTTCCTATTACAGAAAGAACATCATATAATTTTTCTCACTGAAAGTCTCCAGTGCTTCCCCTCAATTTGGTCTTATTTCTGTCTGCAAAACTGTGCTGTTAGTAAAGCTGGCATGAGGTAGATGTTTGTTTTTACTGGCAGGGTATACATATCAAAAGGTTTTGCTGCAGAGAAGACTCCAGATGTCCCCTGCTGATCCAAACCAGGTTGGATATTGTACATATTTTCCTTGGAGAGTGAAACTCTCTTCTCTGCCTAAGCAGGGGCGACATAAGGAGCTTTTCTGGTGGAAGTCTGGCATTGCTGCTTCTGCGTGGGAGTGGGAGCTTGTCCTGGGCTTCACTCACATGAAGGCGTCGTTTATAAAGAAAAGTTAATGTGTTTATCACAAACGCTGGAAAAGTTCGAATTCTGCTGGAAAGATTGGGACAGTTTCTGTCTTGCTAGAACACGGTATTCAGCAGTCTTCTTCATTTTGTAATGTCATAAATTCCAGAGAAATGATTCCTAAGCATAATGGAGTCTCAGTCGAATAGCTGTCAGAAAATACCTTAAGAATCATCTTGGGCGTGTGAGAGCTGCTCCCAGGGCACAGTGTGAACTCCTGTTCTAAAGAGAACACATTTCCTTCTTATGTGTCAGAGGTGTCTGTGGCTTTTCTCCATAATGCCATTACCACCCCTCTGTGGCAACAGACTCCTGATTTCATTCTCATCGTGTTCTTTATCTGTAGATTACCATGTGTATGGTCACTAGATAAATGCCTCCCATCCCCTGCTCTCGTTAGGGAATAGAAGTTTCATCCTCAAATCTGATTATCTGCTGAACTAGCTGTGCTCTGGAGCTGATGCTTTGGAAAAAGTATTTTCAAACCTCTTTGGTTTTCCAAATGTGTTACTGATGTATGGGTTATTATCCCATTTAACAATAAAACACGAAGTTTTCAAAGGCAACCAGCATTTTCCCAGGTAACCAACATTTTCCCAGTAACCAGTTTGTTCTTCCAAGTATCCTAATTCTGCAGGTACCTTTGGGTAATGCATTTTTCTTAGTGACAGGTAAATGTTTGTTGCCTTATGTGCTCTGCACCCAGTTCAGGCAACCCACAGGTGAGGATGAGGTTCCAGGTGACTTAAAAAGGACCACACGTCTCCTGTATTTCTAATTATGCTGATGAGTCCACAGAGAATCATTTTGATTGAAGGAGTTAATACTGGATAAAGAAACAGTACATAATACAGACAATCTGGAACCACACAGGTGGTTCACTACACTGTGGTCTGAACAGGCTGGCACTGAGCTTTCAGGAGTCCTTGTTTTATACCCCGTGCCCTACCAAGGTTTGTGGAGTCTTTTTCAACAAATTAAAGATCCGGGTTGTACGTTGACAACAATCCTGGAAAGCACCTATCCTGAACTAGTCTGCCATCGTATCAGACTGATTTTATTTGGGGATTTATTAGGAAGCATAATGGAAACATACTTGAAGACTTGCAAATGGATGAGAAGTTCCGACTGCCATAGCACAGTGCACAGCACAGCTCACCCTGCTCAGTTTGTTGTTGTGGAAGAAAGCAAAAGCAAATAACATATGGATGCAATTTTTACACATTTGTACAAGCCCTTGACAGTCAGATCTGATTTCTTCTAGCAAAGACAAGAAAGAATGTCTCTTGCACCTATCCTGCCTTCGTCTGTAATTGAATTATAATCACCCTCATTGCTCTTGTAGAGGAAAGCAGATGGTAAAATATTACTTCAGAGCGTTTTGGGGAACACAGGATTTTTCTTAAAGGTTATTAGTGCTTCTACTGAAACATTCTAGAGGTGACTTTAAGAATATTCTTAGGATTTCTAATGCTAATACAGAAATAACAGGGAAAGGGTGTTATTATTGCATTTTTATTGCAAACTGGTAAAAAAGGTTAAATCCATTCAAGCTATCACTTAATCAGATGTTCTCTGGTTCACTTTTTCAGGGCAAGGTAGGTCAAAACAGAGTGTTCATAGCTGAATTAAGCCCTGTCACAATAAGAAAATAGGTTTATTTGTGGGAGATTTGATAAGAAGTTAATAGTGGATTTGCTGCTTCTTGCAAGTAAAAGAAATATAGTGCTAATTAATAGATTTTTGTAAAAAAAGTTTTTTCTGGTGCACCAATGGATAAACGTGTGCTGAATAGAAATTTTAACACCAGTGCTGGTACTTGTTAGAGGAATATATTCAAAATAATAACAGGGCTTGCCAAAGAGCAACTTGAGAGGTGATTTTCTGTTTTTGTGCAGCTAATTAGGCACAGAAATGAAGCGATGGTGCCGGGGTTTTCCACATGGCTGACAAACACACAGAAAATTTCAGCCGCTGAAATTGGAAATAAAGACAAATTCAGTAGTTAGCTAAATGTGTTGGGCATAGGGAGATGTTTGGTTGGGGTTTTTTAACTGTCAGGTTTTGCATATTTTGATTTCGCTGAAGCATTGGTAATTTCCTTTGAGCTGGTGAAAAAAGTCAGGATTTGGTGAAGAGAGAAACTGAAGTAGTACAAAAAGTCTTCAGTAGCTGGCAGAGAGCTGCTGAAAAGAGCTACAGTAGTGTTTTGGAAGTGTAAGAACAGTCTGAAGAGGCATAAAATCCTTTGATGGGGTCACTTGTTGACAAAGCTCTTAGGAATGACTAATAAATTGAAGGGGTGAAAAGAAAACAAAACTCTTGTTCTCGATCCTCATTCGTAGAGTTTAGATTTAATCTTATCATTGACTGAGATTTCCACAAACTTAACATTAAAATATAGTAAGCCATCAATTTTTTTTCCTTGCTTCGTTATCGGAACAGCAAAAATCTTATTTCTTGCAGTTTTACCATGTGTAAATTGGAGCATTTGAACAGAGATGGAATCTGGCATAACATACTCATGTGGAACTTTGTCTTGATTTGATAGCATGTCCCCAAACTGGACAAGTAGCACCGTCCAGATTTCAGAATGTTATTTCACAGAATTCCATGGCTTTTCAAATAATAGTTAAAGAATTTTCTCTGTTGTTCACTGGAAGGTAGAGGTGACTGTCATTTTTCCTCCCTTCTCAGAAAATTAATGAAATAATTAATAGAAAATACTGACTATAACATATATATATATATAACCAAGACTAATGACTATATATATAACCAACACTAATTACTATAACTTTTATATATATATATATATATAACCAAGTTCTGGTTAATAAATTCAAAGTAATCATGTTAATTAGCTCATTGACAGTTTGGTCACGGTCAGTTTTAAAATGATTCTATAATACTAGAAAGGAAAACTTATTTTAGGAACTAATCACTTCATTCATGAATTTTATTTCTGTGAAAGTGAGAATTGGAAAACATTCATTAACTGTGAGTCATGGCATAATGCAATCATGCCAGAGTCTGTGGAATCCCTCAAAAGTTGTTGAACAAAGTTGTAAAGTAACTAATTTGTAATTGTGAATTTGAGAGGAGATTAATACAGCATCAGCTACTGTTGAATCTATTTCCATAAACTAGATACCGCTTCTTTTCTCTTGTCCTTTTAAAAGTATTTAAGTAAAAATATGGTTTTATACCTCATAATATTTACCAAATGCTTGCAATTTTTATCTGTATAATTCTTATCTGTATAATTTGTATATCTGTAAGCAGAATTTCCTTTTTTTTCTGTGTTTTTATAAAATACATAGGAGAAAGAATTTACTTGGTAAATGCTATGTATGAGGAAATAAATAAAGGTAAAATTTTAAATTCATATGTCCTGTGGAAGGAAGAAGATTGAAGCAAGGTATGTTTTCCTTACACAGGTCAGAAAAAAAACCAAATGCACGGGAATAGTCAGTGCTGCTTCAATTCAACCTAAAGATAATGAAATGGCAGCAAAAAAGCTACAGTAGGAAGAGAAGAGAATTTGTCATGTTCCTGATGGATTGTGATGTGTAAAATAGAATTGGAGGTGGCAAGGGACTGTCAGGAATTGAAGAAAGCTCTTACAGAGGCCTAAATAATGCTTGGCAAATAAAAGATAATAAGAATCTTGGTAAATGGTCAACTGACCCAAGGTGGTATGTTCTGGGGCTGGTTATAAATGAACTGTGGAAGGGGAATGTGTTTCCATGGTGTTCATGATGTTTTGGTCAACTTGAATAGAAAATGATACAATATTTGTAATCAGGGTAAAAGAAGCAGGGGAAAATAAAGTCTCGTAAAATAGTTTTCTCTGGGGTGAGACTGTTTGTAGAAGGTATTGTTTATAGAGCCAAGGACCACAGATGAATTTTTCTCTGCAGGAACTAAGTTATTCAAGGGCAGATCTAATGCCCATGGCAGCCAGCAGAAGGATGCTTGCTGACTCGAGTGTGCTCTGGAGGAGATTCCCAAAACACTTGGCTTCATATGTCCTGCTTAGGTCAGGTTGACCTCATTTTGCTTGAAACAGAGTCAGGCTTACAGGGGATGAAGAGTGATGGATATTGAGAACAAGCCAGCAAACACTCAGCAGGGGATTTTGGTCTCTTGTGGCTGCTATGAAAGCCAGCCATTGACAGGAACAAAAAATGTAATTTGTTTTTCTAGCACATGCTAAACAAGTGCCAAAATGAGTGATTCACTGTCTTAAATTTTGAATTAACAGAATCTGTCCATTTTGTAAAGCAGCTTATCTAGACTGCAGTTTTGTGACTGAGGATTCTGCAGTGTCCTCCAAGCTTTTGTGATCCTGGTAAGTACTGATGTTAACACTAGTGAATTATATCATTTATATGCTAGAGCAGGCTGCCTCATCCAGAATGTCAGCATGAATAAAATTCCAATTTTTAAAACATGTTCATTGCCTAAATGGCTGTATCTTCTGCGCTGGATCCTCTCTTTGTTCTGCCTTCAGAAATTTACACTCAAAAATCAGGAAAAAGAAAAAATACAGCTGCATCTCTCTGTTTCAAGTCATTGTCACAGCAAGAGATGGATTGTTAATGAGAATGTGGCAAATTCCTATCTCATAGCACCATGTGCATGTTTTTATCTTTGATGTCTCATTTTGAGTTTGAGACAAATTTTGTCCATCCTCCAAGAAGACGGTCAAAAAACATTCCTACCTTAAACAGATGAACAATTCATCTTGACACCTTGAGAGTGTTTGCAAAGTCCAACCTAAAAAACCCAAACGCTTCATTAAATGTGTTTTCTCCACATGTTCATAAGAATGAGGAATTTTGAACTCTTAATGTTCACTTGTTTTCATACATAGCTTTTGAAGGGCGTCTGTAACAGATCACAGCTTTTTTTGCAGAAATTATTTGCTCCAATGTCTTGCTTTGAAGAATTAATATATCCACATTATTTCAAAGGATAACGGTTGATTGATGTGAAAGGATTGTTGCTAATTGTTGAACTGTTCTTGTGGTTTTTTCTGTGTACACAGCAGGGGAGAAGCAAAAAAAGCAGGTGGGGCTGAGGGGTTGCTGTGTTTTGGGTTTACATATGTTCAACTTTCTCATCAACTTCAAACACTTTATGTCTCTTCTGAAGCACTGTTTCACTCTTATCTGTAAGCAACACTAAACGTTCATCTTTTTATCATTTCAGTCTACAACCAAGGTTTTACACAAACAAAAGCAGCACCAGCTGTAGAGATATATATGATTTATCCCTGGCTGCAGTGAGATATATGCATGTATCATATAAAAAGTGATACAGAAGGGATTTTGCAAAACAGTCAATCAAAAAGTGAGGTTTCTAGATGCTCTGTGTTCTAAAAAGAGGTTGTGAGAGTGTTTGTTTTCAAAGAAGGTTCACTTTAATCTTATTTCTTATGTTCTACTCTAGAAGTATCAGTAATGTCAGCTGCTTTTCTCCTCAGTTTTTCTGAAATCCTGCTGAGCTCCTCAGAAGGTGTGCATTACCCTTCCTAATGAAATTGGGGTGACTAGCTTTTGAATGTACACACAAAATGTGCTTTCTCTAAGTGTTCAGACATTGAATTTTTATAGTTATAAGAAAAAAGTAAGGAATAAGTTATGCACAGAACCAAAATATTTTCCTGACTTCTTATCATTCATAAGTGACTTTGTTTAACCTTCTGTGGCCATTTTACAAGCTCCATGACCTCTGTTTTTCTGAGTGTTATGGAAGCTACATGATCTTTGTCCAGGTGCCCAAGAGTCTGCATGAGTCATGCAGGGGTGTAACTGCATTAAAGGTATCAGTCTCGCTGGCAAATCCAAAGGAAAATCATCATGTATTAAGAAATTACTGTTGGAAAAACAGGCTGAGAGGCTCTTCCTTTCTGACTTGGCCGTGCTGATCCTCATGGAGTGAGATGATCATTTCAAGGAACTTGGGGGGACAACCTAATCGTTCCAAAATCTGCCACAGACATTCTCTGCTCACAGTATCGAAAGCCCTGGTGAGATCAACAAAGGTTACATAGAGACCTTTGTTCTGTTCCCTACACTTCTCTTGCAGTTGTCTGAGAACAAATACAATGTCTGTGGTGCTCCTGTTGGCTCGAAAACCACATTGGCTTTCAGGTAGAATTCCTTCTGCTATAACAGGTATTAATCTGTTCAAAAGTATTCTTGCCAGGATTTTGCCAGCAATGGAGAGCAGAGTAATACCACGGTAATTTGAACAGTCTGATTTAATACCTTTCCTCTTATACAAAGTGATGATGACTGCATCACAAAGGTCTGATGGTAGTTCTATTTGCAGAATCTAATGGCAGCTTTATTTGTTCAGTTGCCATTGAGTGACATCCCAGTCCAGGGGAAACCTCTGCCTTTCACAAATGTGCATCGCTGGCCAAGGGGGCAGCAGGTTGAGGGAGTTGGTTCCCCCCCTCTGCTCTGCCCTTGTGAGACCCCCCTGCAGAGCTGCCTCCAGCCCTGAGGTCCTTAGCAAGGAAGGACATGGAGCTGCTGGAGCGAGTCCAGAGGAGGCACCGAGATGCTCCAAGAGCTGGAGCCCCTCTGCTCTGGAGACAGGCTGGGAGAGCTGGGGGGTTCACCTGGAGAAGAGAAGGGTCCAGGGACACCTCAGAGCCCCTTCCAGGGCCTAAAGGGGCTCCAGGAGAGGTGAAAAGGGACTTAGGACAAGGGATGGAAGGACAGGACAAGGGAAAATGGCTTCCCACTGCCACAGGGCAGGGTTAGATGGGATATTGGGAAGGAATTGTTCCTTGGGAGGGTGCTAAGGCCCTGGCCCAGGTTGCCCAGAGAAGCTGTGGCTGCCCCTGGATCCCTGGAAGTGACCAAGGCCAGGTTGGACGGGGCTTGGAGCAACCTGGGCTAGTGGGAGGTGTCCCTGCCCATGGCAGGGGGTGGAACAGGGTGATCCTTAAGGTCCCTTCCAAACCAAACCATTCCTTGATTCTATGATCACTCTTTCAGTTGCAGGTGGCAAAGAGTGTGGGGTTTTTTTTTCTCTCTCCGTGTTGTTGTCACTATAGGAAACTTAGACTACCAGAGGGTATGGACAGCAGTCTGATCTGATTGTACTTCTAGGAAAAGCCACGTTTACAATGAGCAGTTACATAACATCAAAACAAAACTGGAAGAGCTAAAGGATTTCTCTTTTCCAACATCTTTCTGGTGGAAGACAAGGGACACCTGCAAGCAGCAGAGAGCACTGTTTCCAAGCGGGGCCTCGTTTCTTAGCAAACTCCTCTGGGAGCCTCAGAAACAGTGATGATGTCCACTATTTACTCAAGTACAAAAGAAGTTGTAAAATGTTGCGTGTATCATCCTTTCATTCGTAGCCAAAATACTTTTTCTCCTGCTGGTGGCAGTGGTGGGTGAAAAATTCTGACCGAAGAGCAAGATCAGGAAAAACTTCCTAACTTATTTTGTGATTGGAACTGAACTCTCCATCAAATGGACATATTTTGACTACATGGGGATCAGTTTTTTCCTCATAATCCAGTTTGGTGAGATGTTATAAAAGAAGAAAAAAATCAAGAAAAAGTTTAGAACAAGTGCATTTCCTCTAGAAACTCCAGGCCTTTTCCCAGGAATTCAGTTTATATTCTACTTGATTTTCACCATATTGTGTGAAGTGAGCTTAGAAAACATGGGTTGTGTTTTTGTCAATGTCATTTGCACAGTTTTAAGCTTTTTGAAGTGTTGAGAAATAGGTCACTTCCCCAGAATTCAGCAGTTAGTTTTCATGTTACTGGAGCTGAAGGTTAGGAAAAATTTCAAAGCCTCCTTTGTTTTTCTTATTTAAGACATTATTCAACCTTGAAATGAAAACTCAGTCACTAAACTATGCTAAATAGCTCATTTCCCTAGTTTGCTGATAGAGCTAAATGGCCTTTGGAGATATTTATGAAGATGACTTACCTTTCTCTGATACACAACAGTCACACTTCCTCATCCGTGTAATGGGTACAAGAAAAACTCAGGCCGAAGATTTTCACTTTATGGTTTGGTTTTTTTCCAAATAAATTCACAGTTTTAATTTAGGACTTTGACATTTTAGAATGAATAATAAGATTTTTTTTTTTTCCTAAGAATTTCACTATGAAAACGTTATACACACTTGGAGACATCCCTGTAAGCAGGAACACGCCGGGTGTGTTGGATGTGTGTCCCCTCTGTCCCACTGTGGGTGAGAAAAGGGAGGGGTGGCTCGGCTTCCCTGTGCCCGCTGCAGCTGGAAGGGAAGGGGGGTCGGACAGAGACCTCTTGAGCCGTGCAGAGGGTGCTGTTGTGTTCCAAAGCTCTGCCTTTCTAAAAGTTACGTTAACAGAAACTACCCTAGACGAAGAGACAAAGGTTTTTTTACACAGAGGGAACTCGGTGATGCCCATGTTGCTCACCCCCCTTCTCAAATCCTCTGTGCGAGCAGGGGAGCGGGAGGTGCCCGAGTTCCTGCCTTGCTTTGGGACAGCCGGCCCCCGGGAGCGCCTCTTGCACACCTTGTGCTCCCCTTTTGCCCCTTGTGCCCCCCTTGTGCTCCCCGTGTCCCCCGTGCTCCCCGTGCCCCCCTCGTGTACCCCGCACTCTCCCCGCCCCTGGGCCGCGGCCGCGGGGCACGAGGGGGAGCTCCCGCACCGCCTCCGCGCCGGGCTTGACCGGGATGGGAAGGGATAGGGATGGGGATGGGGATGGGGATGGGGATGGGGATGGGGATGGGGATGGGGAGGATGGGGATGGGGCTGGGGGGGTAGCGGATAGGGATGGGGATGGGGGCGATGGGTGATGGGGATGGGGGATGGGGGCTGGGGGTAGGGATAGGGATAGGGATCGGGATAGGGATGGGATAGGGAAGGGATGGGGGGGAGGATAGCGGCAGGGAGGGGGATAGCGGCAGGGGATAGGGGCAGGGGCGGGGATAGGGGCAGGGATAGGGATGGGGATGGGGATAGGGGCAGGGATGGAGATGGGGATAGGGATAGGGATGGGGATGGGGATAGGGATAGGGATAGGGATAGGGGCAGGGATAGGGATAGGGGCAGGGATAGGGATAGGGGCAGGGATAGGGATAGGGGCAGGGATAGGGATAGGGATGGGGATGGGTTGGGGATGGGGATGGGGATAGGGATAGGGATAGGGATAGGGATAGGGATAGGGATGGGGATGGGGATGGGGATGGGGATGGGGATGGAAATGGGGATGGGGATGGAAATGGGGATGGGGATGGAAATGGGGAGAGAGAGGTGGATGGGAATGGGGACAGGGATGGAGACAGACATGGGTGTAGGGAGGGGGAGAGAAGCCGGGAAGGAATAGGGATGAGGATAGGAACGGGGAGGGGGACGAGAATGGGGGTGGAACATGGGAATGGGGAAGGGGATGGGGAGGGAATCGAACAGCCAGCAGTACCGGTACCCGCCCTCAGCGGGTCTGCCCCCGCAGCCATCGCACGGCCACAAAGGGCCTTTCCAAATCTCTGCCTGAGGATCGCGTTAAAGCCCCCGGGCACATACAGCACCACACCAGGTGTTAGGAAGGAAACCCTTCAAGCTCTGCGAAATTAGGGGCTGTGTGTCTCAGTGTTCCCATCGATGTGATGTTCATTTAAGCCCCCACCTTGGGCACCTGTCTGACTCACAGGGATAAAACCAAGTGCATCACTTACCAAAAGTTACACCTAGGTGCAATCCCTATAGAAAATAAGGAGGAAAATGGCTTTTCATATGTGCACAAATTTCATTTTTGTCATGTAGAAAGCCTTAGGAAACCTTCCTTAAGTTTTGAGATAATGCCTTAATCCATTTAATAACTTCTCTAAATCTGGAAGCATTTCCAATCCTGTGAAAAACTTTGGCATCTTTTATTCAAAGGTAATATTCACTAATAAGTCTTTAATTGAATTTTATTTACTAATTCAAATATGGAATGAGTAAATATAATAAAGTTCACTTGAAATTTAAAGGCTGTTTTAAGGCACTGCAAAATGCTTCTTAATCTTTTACGTACAAATGCACAATAAAGAGATTTGCTGTTTCCAGAAGTCTCTTAGAAAATGGTTTGCAGGCAGTTAGTCCAAAAAGAAAGTTTGCATCTGACATGTATGTAAGTATTTAAATTACAATGTTTCTTCAGTTGTGGGAGAACACAAAATTCTTTCACTGAAATCTCTATGAGTCTTCTCTATTGGCTTTAGTAGGCGTTTGTAAACATCAAGATGGCAAAGACTGTGGCCATCTTGTGGGAATGTGCATCTTTTCCTCATTCTCCTGAACCTTTTCCTCCCCATCCTTATAGCAGCGTAAATAGTGGGAAAGAAAGGAAGAAAAACTTCTTGAAGAAAACCAATAAAAAGTAGCCCTAGCAAAAATTCAGAGGAGAACATCTTCATTGGAGGCTTCAAGTGAATTTGGCAGGAGTGTCTCAGTGTCACAGATGGGAACTATCCAGCAGAACCCTCCTCGCAGTCCTCAGGAAATCAAATTAGCCTGACAAATGTCTGGCTGCACACTTCAGAACGAAACTCATGAATGTTCTAGCAACATCTGCTCTTACTTATGTGAATGTGACAGAAGAAAATTGAACATAACACGTACTAGTGAACCAGCAAATCTGTCTTTGATCTTTCTCGTGTATTTAGGACAAGAGGAGGGAAGGAAGTCCAAGATGGAAACCAATTTCTAAAACAAAATTTTAAAATTCAAAGGATGACTAAAAGGATCTGAAATGTCCTTTCTCAAATCATGCTGTTGGTGGGCAGCAGGTCATTTTGTCCAGGAACGCCCCTTGTTCAGAACAGTTGGCCACTCAGCGAGGAATAGGGACTGATTTTCTAAGCTGACATATTGCAATTTGTGACAAGAGTGAGCTCCAAACACCAGAGACCTTACACTGATTTCAATGAACCAGGGAGAGACAAATCCTGACATCAAATGTAGCCATGAAATCTACTTCTTAGCAAGTATAATTAATAATTAAAGGCATATTTTCATTTTTTAAAGGGGAAAATATGCATAACATAAATTCTTCCTAATGAGTCATTTTGATCAAGGAAGTACACACTGCATCTTTTAAAAGTAAAAGAAAAAACACTTTGAACCCATAATGTTTGTAAAAGAATATCTTTGGGAATCTTTTCCTTACATCCAGGCTGTTCAGGCTGCCATCACATTTACACACAACTTGGCAGATTGTCACATCCTCCTATTCATTTTCAACTTCATTCTTTCCCATATGTGGAATAATTGTTGACTCCAATTTGAGGAACATGCCTGTGATGCATATTCACTTCAGCCACAGAGATGCCATCCCTTGCATACCAAGCTCAGTGTTGTTTATATTCTTGCTTTTTTTCTGTTCTAATGAGAACAATTATGGGTAAAAGCATTTTAATAATGATGAAGTGGCAAGAGCAAGCATTTGGAATATTTTATTCCAGCTCTGCTATGAAGTTACTTTTAATTTAGGTTTTAAACCTGCCATAGAGGGACTGAAGGAACAGTCTGAGTGCTGCCCTGTGTTTTTACATGAGATACAAAGCAGGTCCGTGAATCCCCACATGTGCCTGCAAAAGAAGAGTGTGCATAGCTCCCAGTTATGGCATTTATGTGCAGAGCCCTGTGCCCTGGATGTTCTGGGCAGTACAGACAGGGCTTTTCAAACAAGATTAACTTGATATTCTGTTGTCTGGGTTTGAACCTACGATGCTCCAAAGGACTAACAAACGTCTCACATCATCAGCTTGTACCCTCCTTCCCAAAATGGCCTCACAGTGCTTCTCAGATCTTCATGGCTTTGGAGGGGAGAAGAAGAATCAGTGTGTGTGCAGCTTCCAAATTTCCCACTGAGCTGGTGGAAACAACAGGGAATTTTGATGTTAAGTTCAAGACTCAAATCAATTTCTCTTGTACTGCAATAATCACTCCAATAATCTGTTTTGGACACAGAGCAAGTCAGAAAAGTACCATTTTGTAGCTTCACGTGTTTATGTTCAGTTCTGTCACACTCTGGTTTGAGTTTGCCAAAATCTGGGCTGTGGTTTGGGTGTGGAGAACTTCCTTACTCCCCTTCTTGCATTCTTATAATTATCATGGAATAATAGAATCATAGAATCACAGAATGGCTTGGGTTGGAAGAGGCCTCAAAGCTCATCCCATTCCACCTCCTGCCATGGGCAGGGACACCTCCACTAGCCCAGACTGGTCCAAGCCCCATCCAACCTGGCCTGGGACACTCCCAGGGATGGGGCAGCCACAGCTTCTCTTGGCAACCTGTGCCAGGGCCTCCCACCCTCACAGCTATCCCATCTATCTCTGCCCTCTGGCAGTGGGAAACCATTCCCCCTTGTCCTGGCAATCCAGGCCCTTGTCTCTCTTCGTCTTTCTTGTAGGTTCCCTTCAGGTCCTGGAAGGCCACAATTAGGCCACCCCAAAGTTTCTCTTCTCCAGGCTGAACAATCCCAACTCCCCCAGCCTTTCCTCATCACAGAGGTGCTCCATCTCTCCAGAGGCTTTATGGAAGCCCAGATAAATGACATCCATAGCCCTTCCCTTGCCCACTGATGGAGTCACTCCATCACAGAAGGCCCCTGGGTTGGTCAGGCAGGATTTGCCCTTGGTGAAGCTGTGCTGGCTGTCCCGAGTCACCTCCCTGTCCTCCATGTGCCTCTGCAGAGCTTCTGGAGGGTCCCTTCCAGGACCTCCCCGGGCACAGGGTGAGGCTGACAGGGTGGTAGACAGGTAAGTTTTGAATCCAGTATTTTCAGTAAGATGAAGAGGTGGTACACTTGCATTTCAGGGCCTGGCTTGAGCTGGCCATTTTCTTAGTTGAACTATCTTGTTTTGATTTGCTCATTGAAGAAATCAGAGACAGGAGTTTTCAATGCCAGACAGCTGTGAAAGGAATGGTGCTGTCTTTCTGTGGGATAGTGTCCTGAACCAGAGCCATAATTTAAAGAGATACTTTAAAACCACTCATGGGGTGGTTTTCAGGGAGGCAGAGGTAGCTCTCTAGCTGGGTACACTGTTGCCTCCTCCATGTGTGGACCTTTCCTGACAAGGTCTCCTCTCCAGAATTCGGAAGATAATCAACAGAGTGTTTGCGTGTGTAGCAGAGTTTCCTTTCTGCTGGGTGCAGGCCTTGCAAAGTTTCTGAAGAGAGTTTCCCAAAGCTGGCATGGATGATAGCCAGGAGGAGGCAGGGATTTTGGAAGCATCCTGGTTTTTCACCTATCCTTATAGGAGGAGCAGCAATATCAAATCTTGGTTAAATACCAAATTCTTGGTTAAAATTTCTGATGTTTTCTTCAGCCTTTTTTAGCTCTTGTGGCTCCAGAATGATTTTCACATTTGATGATCTTTGTTATAATGCCAGTAGTAGTCTTTGCAGGAATGGATGCTGTGGTCTGAGACTGGATTGAGGAAAGTGCTGGATTGCAGAATAGTCCCAGGATAACAGAGGTTTCTATGAAACACCTATTACTGTGTTATTTCTAATAATTCTTGCCTGAGAGGGTGGTGAGGCCCTGGCACAGGTTGCCCAGAGAAGCTGTGGCTGCCACTGGATCCCTGGAAGTGTCCAAGGCCAGGTTGGACAGGGCTTGGAACAACCTGGGCTAGTGGGAGCTGTCCCTGCCCATGGCAGGGGTGGAACGAGATGAGATTTAAAGCCCCTTCCAACTCAGTCCATTTTGTGATGCTATGATGATTCTATGATAATATTAACAGGAAAAGTTAAGAAATAATAAAGTTACCTTTAATTGTTTCTATTATTTTAAGACTCTTAGAAGGCAGCTCACAAGTTAATATTTAGGAATATTTGTCTCATAAGGAGAATATTTTTGCGTATTTTCTGATATCCTCTCAGATGTGGGCTGCAAGAAGGACAGGACAGTGTCTCAGAGGTAATTAAGTGTTTCAGTGCTGAGTGATGTCTGGCTCTGCTGCTGAATTAGCCAACAAGTGCATTGAATGCACACAGAAGGGTTACCTTTACCCAAAGGAAGGTAAAATATCTTCAGAGCCCCAGCCCCACCCTGCTTGTGCTGTAAACAAAGAGCAGCAGAAAGTCCAGAAGAGACCAAGAACAAAGTACCTGTGAAAAAAGCCAGAGGGAATGTGATGATGTTCCCAGACCTACATAAATCTTTTGAAGCTTTTAAGATGCCTTGAAAAGGAAAATGAGGGGAGACCTCATCACAGCCTCCAACCTCCTCACTAGAGGTAGCAGAGGGGCAGGCACTGAGCTCTGCTCTTTGTGACCAGAGACAGCACCCAGGGAATGGCTGGAGCTGGGTCAGGACAGGGTCAGGTTGGATCTCAGGAAAAGGTTCTTCCCCCAGAGGGTGGTTGGCACTGCCCAGGCTCCCCAGGGCAGTGGGCACAGCCCCAAGGCTGCCAGAGCTCCAGGAGGGTTCAGACAGTGCTCTCAGGGACAGGGTGGGATTGTTGGGGTGTCTGTGCAGGGCCTGGAGTCAGGCTGGATGATCCTTGTGAGTCCCTTCTAACTCAGCATATTCTATGATTCTGTGAAAATATTCTGCTTTGTCAGCATGTTTTTTTCACTTAAACAAGCCCAAAAGAAATATTAAGAAAAAAAGAAATAGTAAGAAAAATTAAAGGAAGTGAAGACAGCTGGTAGGTTGGAGCTGACCCCCAGATGAAAGATCAGAGTGGTTCATGGAACTCACATGACACCAGAGGTGCCATTCTGGCATGGTGGCAAAGCTCCTGTAGAGCTCCAAGGCACCTTCGGGCAGTTTTGTGATGCTGATTGATAGGAGCTTGTGCCTTTGGTGGGCGGGAAGTCAACTGAGGTGGTTTTTTGAACATACTGGCTGTGGTTTTATGCTGTGCTCTGGATTTAAGCTCTATTTAAGAGTTGGTCAAGCAGAGAACCAAAGGAAGATCTGAAAGGTTCTTACTGCAGAGAAATTACATGATTGGCAGCGGAATGAATTTCCTAATTTTACTTTGCTCTTGACCTTATTTCATGAGAATGAGATCTTCTCATGGATAGGTAGATAAGTAAGAACTCATTATCTTCTTTAATTCATTTCTATAATGCTGTACCAACTGGTTTAACATAGTACTGGTCTGTGGTACATACAGTCTGTATGTATATATAGTACTCCCAAGCCATACACTGGTTTGATCTCAAACCCCTCTCCCTTCCAGAATATTATTATTAAGAAAGAAGTGTGGAAATGGGTAAGTAAAAGCTTTTCTGGAAAACATTAAAAAAAGAACAAAAATCCAAATGACAGGTCTGGTGTGTGCTTCCCTCATACATTTATATCTGGGTAAATCCAGATTTATTTGTATTTTATGGCTGCCACTGAGGCTGTCTGCTCTGCCTTTTATGCCATCCCCCAGTGCTGTTCCTCGGAATTTGTTACTGTTGTCTTCCTGGGCTCTTTAAGCCTCCTCAACTTAGAAATGCATTATTTAGTCTGGCAGTCTACAGAGTGCCAGTATTCTCAGGAGGAGAGCGTTAAGGGAAAGCAGGTATTCATCTTGATATTCCCGGTTGAATAACAATGATTAAGAGAACAAACTGTTGAATCTGAAGATAATTTCCTGTCTGGAATTCATTCTTTCTTGTGGCTTCTCAATCTCTTCCTTGTGGCCTTTTTTTTAATCTGAGATTTACTGTTTTTACTGAAAAACATACAAACAAGTTATACAGTTAGACTGAACTGGCTTAGAACTGAGTAATATAAATGTTTTCTTCTTTCAAGACTAGCTAAATCAAACACCTGCTGCCTTTCCAGTTGTCTGTAAGTTGGGCTTAGCTAGTCATCAGCTCTCACGGAACCTCTAATGGAGAGAAGCTCCAGGGGGTGATCCATCCCATCTGTTAATCCAAATTAAGACAGTATCTTCTGCTGGACTTCTTTGCCCTGCCTTGTGACCTCATGTGTTCTCTTTTCCTTCTCTGGGCAACAGTGGGCTGAGGGCTCCCTGTAGACCCCTGTGATATTGGGCATATTGTGGATTCAAATGAGGATGTTAGAAATTTATAATTTGTTCTTGCTTGGTTTCAGAGCATTTTAGTGACCTTACAGCTGGTGGGGGAAGCAACACTGGCCATTAATTTTCTCATTTAATGTAAGCACTTTGTTCCAGACTGGTTGGTAGGGGAAGAAAGCATCAGCAAATAAGTAAGAAATACAGTCAGAAAAAATAAAAATGGATCAGAATTACTTTGTTGAATGGATGGCCTGTGACGTAGTGAATTCAGATTCCTCTGTACTGACTAAAACTAATGCTCTTTCAAAGTCAGAGCTGGCACAGACAACTCTGTCTCAAGTATTTACTCCACTTATGTTTCTCACTGTCTTTTCTTTTGTTCTTTTGCATTCACTTTTCCCTTGTGCATTGATTTCACTCAGCAAGCAGAAAAAAATTTATAAACAGGAGAAGAAAAGTTTCCATTTCATGTAATATCATTAGTACTTGTTTACTCCTCAGAGAAAAAAAGGAAATACTTGGCTGTGTGGTAAGATTTCAATCTCAGTTTCTGGAGCTTCTTGAAATCACCAAATCCTTATGTTTTTGGTGGGACAGAAGTTCAATTTCTCCACAACAAAGCAAAACTGTGGGCATCCTTGGGTTCCTGTGGTACTTAGAGGCCAGTGAGGAAGCCAGTCTTTTATCTCTGAGGGCATTCTGGGTGCAACCATCACCCTGGGGGTTGCTTTTTCAGGCACCCCTAAGAGACTCGGTAGCGCGCACGAGAACAGAAAGGCATCCTCGATTGGCTTCCACCACAGCCACAGGTAGCTGGGACTGGTGTGCTCAGTGTTAATGTGCTGACAGCACTCAGTGAGTTCCCTCTAACCAGGGACTGTTGGAGTGTTGGTCTCCATCACCTCCTGGAATGGGCTGAGATGCTGTCTGCTACCCTTTTTCTTTCCCTTGGGTTGTGTGCAACTTGGTGTCCGTAGTTTTCCTCCTTGAATTCTTCATCTGCCAGCTATTACTGTTGCAAATATTGCTCTGCTGTCAGCATGATTACCTTTCTTATCTTCCAGCACTTTAGCTCATATCCTTTCCCAGGCCTTAGCAACAACTTTCCCAGGAGAACTGAGACAAGGTTATAGTGTACATAACCAGACCTCAGCCACAAACAGTCCCTTGTCCAATAGTTACACTTATGAGTTCAAAATAAACTGTAGTGTGGAGGGGAAAAGCAGGATCAGTGGCAGCAACGCCAGTGCAAAACAAAGTGGAAAAGTATTTCATTATAATCAAGTTGTACTCAGCACTATGGATGTGAAAGGAAGTACAGCATTGAATTCAGTGAGGACAGAGGGAGCAGGAGGCACAGGGAGTAGAGGATTACAGATACCCAGCTGATTACCAGCACATTTTATCTTGGGACAGTACACACAGGTAGCATTCTTCATAGAAATACTGTTTTTGAGGGAAAAAAAAAAAAAGCAGATTTATGGCACGTCAGCATTTAATATTTTTTATTTTGTTGTGTTTGCTGAATTGTTCATACCAGCAGAATAAGAAACATGGAAACTACGATGCTACATTTTAATACTGTGACTTGAACTACCTTATGAGCTAATTTTTCACTTTAAATGTTTTTGGCTTTCACTTTATGAAAGTATAAACAAAAAGATTAAAAGCTTACTATTTAAGCATTTTTTCAAACTATCACTGCTGCCAGGAACTTCAAAACTCACATCCTGCACAGGGCACAACTGCCTTCTGCCTCAGTGACTCAGCACCAACCCTCCATCTGAACCCAGGGCACTGCTAACAGAGCACACACCATTTCCTTACTGGGAATTCCTTAGACAATGATAATGGATTGGCAAGTCTTGTCCAATTAGGCATTCTTTAAAAAAAAAAATAAAAATAATTTGCTATTATGGTTATTAAAACCTCTTTGCAAATATTTTCCACTGGGTTTGGGATGCCTCTTATTGAAAGATCTGGGCACCTGGAGTTTCCAGGCTGTCCATGGTGGAATTAGAGATGCTGAGATTCTTCATGGCTAGAGCTACTTTTGTACAAACACCAAAACAGCAATGTTAAATCATCAAATACATCAAATCTTACCCTTTCAAAGTGAACGGTGAAACTTCCACTGAATCCCTGAGACATCTGTTAAGTCAGGATTTGGGTCAGTGCAAGAGCTAAACTGGCAACTGGAGACAAATTTTTCCATAGTGTGATGGCAGAGAAAAATATATGGGATAAGCTACCCTGGAGGTAAAAGCTTGAAGAATTTCCTGAGGTGTCTTAAGCTCTGCAGTTTGAAGTGATTCTGTGGGTGATCTTGTAGTAAGGGGGTGCCTTTTAGCTAACAACAGCCTTTTTCAGCCTCCAGCCCAGGTGGAAGAGGCTGGAGCAGGGAACAGGGCATACAGGGCCCAGCAAGGTAATGCTACGAGGTTGTCTCATTTAGCTGGCATGTGTTGACTGTACCACTGCCTTGGGCAGTGCAAGAACATGTGTGTGGAACCAAGCCAGCTCAGCCCTGTGCTTGGCAGTGTCCAGCAGGATGGAGTGTAAGACTGGAGGAAACATTTTGGGGCACTTCCCTGGAATAGTCTCCATGTTACTGTTTGTGCCTCAGGGAGTTTCTGAGTTTTTCCTGGGACATTACCCTCTATCTGTTCATTTAATTTGTCCAATCTCCCTTTTGTGGTTCACTTCTGTGGCTTACCCACCCCACATTCAATTCTTCTAAACCTTTGCTGGATGCCACCTGCTTCTGGTAAAAAAACCCATGCAAACTGAAACAACCACCTTATCCCCCTTTCCACTCCCATTCCCTTCATAACTGTGTAAACGTTGTTGTCTCTCCCTCAACCATCTTTCTCAAGCTGCAGAATCCTGATTTATTGTTTACACAGAAGCTGTTGCTTCTGATCTTTGATCTTTTCAGTCTTCAGGTATGGAAATAGTTGAAGTTCGTGCTCCGTTTCATGTGTCTCTATGTCAGGGAGGACTTCTGGGTAGGGTTTCAGAAATTCCAGGTGGCAATTCTGCATGTCCTCCTCATTGTTTATTTTAGAATTAAGTTCTCATTAACCTTTTAGACACATTATTCTATGCATCACTGTACAGTATATCGAGCATATATGAAATATGCCCAACGTCTTCATTTTCTTTTAACGTAATGACTGGAATTTAGTGAGGTATTTCATGGATTCATTACACTGCAAATAGAGTAAAAGCATGTTTTTCTTGCTGTCTCCTTTACACTGCTTTAAAATGAATCATCCTGTGCCACAATAGCATATGACAGCTGTAAAGAATCACAGACCTTGCTCTAAGCCAAAATTTCTTTTTTAAAAAACACCCAGGCCAACACAATGTTATTTCAAGAGCTTTCTGTTTGGGTCTTTCTTTTCTGTACCCCTATAGACCTAGATATGTCCACACTGATTTATGAAGCACTATCTGTAGGCCTAACCTGGTTCTGCAAATTCTATCCCGGGCAAGGCTTATTTAAAATGGAGATATTTGGGGCTATAAACAAGGAAGTGCTTAGGTTTCGGTGTGTGTTTGTCACATAATTTCAGTGGAATTTGTTTCTGCACTCCAAGGTACATAGAGACATTAAGGTAAAACACCAGACAACATCGTTTCTTCTGCACACACCCCAGCAGACAGCATGGAGAGCCTAATGGTGCACAGAAGGGATAAAAAGTGGGATCTGACAGTGGCAGAAGAGTTTTGTGGCAGCTCTGTAATGTCAGCATTAGATGATCAAGATCACTGGAGGAGACAAAGATTTCTGCTACTTTTTGGAGTGTTTCAGATACTACAGTGACCTGTGATTGCTATTATACACTATCACCTGTCTGAAAAAAATGAGATATGAGATACACACATCCTACAGACTAATTCTAAGGACTATTCTCCTGACTTTTTGCCTTTCATTTCTAAAAGCCTCTCTTCATATTTGGGAATGGTTGTAAATTTCCCAAATGTGATTCTACTCCCGAAGAGCCAATTCTTTGGCCTTTGTTTACTGTGATTTGCAAGTTTCAGAAATGTAGCCACTCTTGAGGGATGGGATGGAAAGAGGAAATAATTATAGAATCTTAAGGGTTAGAGAGTTGGAGAATTTTAAGAACTTCAAGCCTTACTGGCCTGAAACAAATTTTGTCCAACATTTGCAATTCTGTTAGCTCCACTTATATAAATTAGTAACTGGATAAGAGCAACTGGTCAAAAGCAATGCAGGAAATTGCTGCTGAATAATGAAAGGGAGGAAATTGCTGGTGCCCTCCAACAATGCACATGCATTTTAGGATTGTGGTGGACACTTCCAGTCAGCCCTGTTGGTGTCACCAGCAATTAAGGTTTCATAAACATTTTTTTTTTTTTGAGAGAAAAAGTGCTATTGCAAGAGTTGTGGTTCCAGGTTCTGCCTTTCAAAAGCTCCAAGGCCCTCAGTATGTTAGTCACCATCCCTGGAAGGTATCCTTTAGTCTTTGGAGAAAATGTTCCTCCAGACAAAGTCCACACCTGTTCAAACTAGTAATGTGTTCAATATCTGAAAATATCCAAAATCACTCAGAGGTAAAAGTGTGTGTAGCTTCTGGGCACCAGGATGGGAAACTTCTGTTGTTTGTGTCTAGGCTTGTTTGAGTGTTTGCTCTTAATCAGCACTTGAAAGAAGAGATTGATTTACAAAGCAGAATTTCAGATGAGGTAATTAAACAAACAAAAAGCTGAATCAAAGATAAACAAAAGCAGTGGCTCCTTTAAAGCACCAATGGGATGAACAGGAAAATAAAGTAATACAATTAACTAAAGTAGTCACCAGATAAATGTTTTTAGGGTCAATGAATATCTATGGGGTGCTCCATTAAAGCTAAAATATGTTGACCTGTTTCTGTGGGATTACTATACTAATGCAAGAAGAATGAACAGCAGTGTTCATAGGTTAAACTTAATTTAATTGTCTTGAAGTATTTCTGGCCATAATGGTATGTTTGCTTAAGATACATGCCACAAACAGAAATGATTGCCTTCAAATGGGGTTGGGCCTGCATTCTTTCATGGAAATGAAGTGATTCTGTTGTTTTTCAGGACACACTTCAAACACTGTGAAATAGTTTAGGATGTTTGTTCCTGTAAAGGAAAAAAGAATTTTCTATGAAATTCGTATTTCTTCATTACATCAATCTGCCAAAATTATAGGTATCTGAGAAATTCAACAGATCTGTAGTATCTTTTAAAAGATTTATATTTGGAAAGATTGCAAAGATGTTTTACAACTTTTTATCAGTGATTAGTTAATGAAAATCAAGAAAGATATTTAAATTATCAACAAATATTTAGTTGATACTGGTAGGGTATTTTTCCTTTTGGAGATATAGGCCTGTTAACTCACTTATGAACATTTAAATGAGCTTGTGAACACTGACATGCACCCACACTGATCGCTGGCTGTGTTGAGCTTTGCAGTCCATACAGAGCAGGCACTAGATGGTTTTGTTTTCAGTATACGTTTCCAAGCTAAGATAAAAATATCTCTGCTTTTCTCCCTTTGCATAAATCTGTAGTTTAGTTAAAGTATTCCTGTACTGGGTCAGATTAAATTTGTTCTACAGAAAACCCACAAGGGGAAGGTAATGTCAGTTCATTTGCTGCACCTCTCTGCTGGCTCTCAAGTGTGGTATAACCTCCTGGAACTTTCCTCCAAGGACTGTGCACACTGATGTCCATCTTAAAGACCCATTTCTGTCACGCTGCCTACAGTGAATTGGATTAACTTACATCCTGCTCCTGCTCTCCTTCCCACAACCCATATCTCATTCTCTATTGCCTTCAGATATTTGAGCATCTTGAAATGGGGACTGTCCTTGAGGTTTCTGGAAGGAAAGTGGGACAGAGGGTGTGCGGGGCAATTAAAGGACAGAGTTGATGTTTGACGATTCCCAAACAGGTGTCCAGGATCTAACAAAGTGAGGAGCTCTACTCAGTGTAACAAATCATTTCTCACTGTCTCCTGAGGCACATGGTGTCTGTTCCTTACCACAGTACAAACAAGGAGGCAAACTGTGGCAAACACTCCAGAGCTGCTTGTTTTGTGCTTTGTGCGCTCAGTGGTTGAATCACAGGGTTAAGAAAGGATCTGAAGAGACAATTTAGATGGCTGCTCTTTCCAGCTCTGTTCACACTTAGATTTGAAAGTGGTGGCTAGAATTAAACATTATGCTTTACCTGAACTCTTCTCAGAGGGTTTAGGACTATTCTGTATTTAACTGAGTACTTCATAAAAGAGAGAAGTCTGAGCTAAGGCAACTGTTACGTTATTACCTATAATCTTTTTCTGCTAACTTCACTTTCATTGTTTGGTTGTGTTTTGGAGGACGTGGGATGGGGTTGGTTTTTTTCCACCTGGATGTGGGGAAATAGCTTATTCCTATCAAATCTTTAATCAGTGGAACAGGTTGATAAGGGAGGTACTCCACTCTTGGAGCTTTTCAAGTCCAGGGAGGGTGAAGCCGTGAGCGCCAGCATTGAACCTCATGCAGCTGACCCTGCCTTGAGCAGGAGGGTGGACTTGAAACCTTGAAGTCCTTTCTGAGCTGAATTATCCTTTGTTCTTATGCCTGTTATTGAGTTTGTCTGCTGAGAGGGATTTTTTGCTCCCTCTGATTATACAGAGATAAAAGACGCACATCCTCCCCCCCTAAGTAAGTAGAAACATATTATTAGAGTGTAATATATGTTCTGGTTACCAAACTGACACACAGTGTCTTCAGTGCAAGACAAATTTCAGTGTACTCAACAGCGTGAGAGGCATTTATGATCAAATTATTGCTGTGAAATGCTTATGAACAGAAAACACAGGGCTGGAGGGGTTCACCTGTCCTTGCAAGCCTTGTCTCATGCCAGTTTACCCATTTATCCTTTGCCAGCACTATGCTTTGGACTTCTTTCACCTTCCCACTGTGTGCATTGAACACAGATGTATTTGTTTGCAGCTGGCATTTTGCTGGGCTAAACAAGAAATACTTCTAGTCTTTTTTTCATCTCTTCTTAGGGGACAGGCTCTAATCACCCTCCTGCCTTCTCTGGGTCCAGTCCTGACTGAGATCTGGGGAGCAGCTTTGCAGCTGTTCTAGAGAAGGTCTCAACACTGTGCTCTGTTTTCTTGTCATTCCCAGGTGCCACACTCCTAGCATTTCACACAAGTTTCTGTAATTAGTCAACAAATGCCTGACTTCGCATTTTATATTACTCTCCCTTCCTCCCTCTCTTCTCTTGGCCAGTTCCTTACATGTTTGACCTAATCTCCATGTTCCTGGGTTTAGGTATTACCTCACAGAAGCCCCAGTGAGTGGGCTTGTCCCATTTCCTGTGCCAGAGAAGCAAAGCAGAACTGCCACACACGGCAGGCTGGGGCAGCTGGTACAGCCACATCTCCCGCTCCGTTTGCATCCCTGCTTTCCATTACGCTTCCCTACAGAACGTGTTCAAGAGCCTTGAGTGTCATTGAGGTAAAACTAACGGATCTGCTGTTATTTGGCTCACCTTTTGCCCTCTCTCTGAAGTATAAGTATGATTTCAGCTCCTTTTTGGTCAGGCAGTGCCTCACCTCCATTTGATAGAGGCCTCTCCTATTTCACTTGCACTTCATCTCTCGATGCTTTCATGTATTCTGGAATGGAGACTCTGGTCCTCACAGTGTAAACACATTAAATCCTTTGATCTGTGTGGGTTTTTTGACAGTGGCAGCCTCCATTTCAGTACTTTATTCCCATTAGACTGTGTGGTTTTTGCCTTAGACTCTTCACTTTTTCCCTTACTGAAAGCCGAAGAAAAGTATTCATTCTAAAATAAATTCCTTACAAATAATCTTAAATCCATTCTTACAGAATCTTAACATTTCTCTTCTTTTTATGTTCTATTTATAGAAGTGAAGACACTTTTTACTATGTAGAAAACATTTGATTTGGGGCCATTCTCAAATTATTCTTACACTTTTTATCTCTAAAATGTACCTTTCTTGTGCTTCTTATTTTCCTACTAGTGTGTAGCTAATATCTCTTTAGGGGTGATTATCACCCCGTTAGGGCTGGAAGCATTCTGAAGAAGTTCTTTCCTTTTCTTCAGAAAAAGTTTTAGATGATTTTGAGTTTCTGAGTTCATTTATGTCCCAAGGCTCTTCTGTTCATTTCAGATACTAGTGCTCTTAATTTTTCAGGGTTTTTGTTGTGGAGGGTTTGTTGTTGTTGTTGTTCTATTTTTTAATTGAAAATGTTTGTTTACAGTCTAGTTTTTTATATTCTTTAATTTGGAAGCAGAACCAACTCTTGATCTTATTGGCTATTCTAATAAGAATAATGTTGGGTGATGAGTAACTGAAAACGTAAATGATAGTATTCATTATTATTGGCTTAACATACACTGTGTGTATGTATTGTGTGTAGTGTTTTGGTGTGTACGTACATTGTGAAATATATATTTTGTTATGTCAAAACCTGTGAGGCCCTACCACTAACCCAGGAAATGACCAGACCCTACTGTTGTCATGGACTGATTTCTGAGCATAAACCAGGAAAGGTACTGCCTTGTATAGCAATGCAAGAGCCCACTGCTGGTTTGCAGTCAGACCTTACAAGAGCAATAGCTACTCCTTTCCCTGAGCAGTATGTCTGCAGTATACTGTATTACCCACTTGGGAAAACAACAGGCACCAGGAGCAACACAGCATCAGGGCACCGGGCTCTGGCTGTTTGGGAATGTGTCTCCTGAGTAACAGCAGTGACCTCTGCTTGTACCCCCTCAGATTAAGAGTGGTCTCTCCTAGGAGAGGGCCTCTCTCCAGCCTGCTTTGTTCTGTCTGTTTTCATATTTATTACTTCACAGTTTACCCAGTAATAGCCCTAAAGAGAGAGAAGGGCCAGAGGAGGGAACAGAGCTGGGGAAGGGTCTGGAAGCTCAAGTCCCATGAGGAACAGCTGAGGGAGCTGGGGGGGCTCAGCCTGGAGAAAAGGAGGCTCAGGGGGGACCTTCTGGCTCTGCAAGTCCCTGACAGGAGAGGGGAGCCGGGGGGGGTCGGGCTCTGCTGCCAGGGAACAAGGGACAGGAGGAGAGGGAACGGCCTCCAGCTGTGCCAGGGGAGGCTCAGGTTGGCCAGGAGGAAAAAAGAGTTTTCACAGCAAGGGTTGTAAAGCTTTGGCACAGCTGCCCAGGGCAGAGGTGGACTCCCCATCCCTGGAGGTGTCCCAGGAAGGCCTGGCCGTGGCACTCAGTGCTCTGGGCTGGGGGACAAGGTGGGCATCGGGCACAGGGGGGACTCGGTGACCTTGGAGATCTTTTCCAACCTTAATGATTCTGTGATTCTGAAATGTTACAGCTCACCACCACCTCTATTTCTGCTCTTTCCTCCTGTCCTTGCACACCCCCCATGATAGCCATTATCTCCCTGTTATCTCTTTCTCCATTGTTTCTAGTTCCTCTGTTCTGTTCCTGCAGTGTATTGTGTTGCTTTACAAAAATTATATATTTCTCCAGCCTTGCCCAATGCATTAACTAAATCAAGTCTATACCCCAGAGTAATCTTATTGTCCATCCCCCTTTTACTTTGATCTCTATTAATGCTTTCTCTCTCTTTTCCCTTATCCTTTGGTGTTCATGTTCTGTATATTCTTGCATTACAAGAGTCTCTTCTTCCTTTAAAAAGAATAAAAAAAAATCACCCACATAATTTATAGATTAATGCCCTTCTTTTCCATTCTGCCTGCTTTGATTTCAGATGGATGAGAGATGGGCTGTTGTGCAGAGCCTGCCAGCTGGAGTCCTCTTTCCTTCCTGGACATCTCGGAAGGTTCCTTGCAGAAGCAGCTGAGAGTTGCCTGTTGGTCTGTGGTAGCTCGAAGCCAGTTTGTCCTTCCCTAGGGACCAGAACAGTTTCACTGAAAATCACCTGTATCCTTTTTCTGTCCATGAGATCCTATGTGCCCTTCAGTTTTTCTTGGTCAAAAGGTGTTTCTAATTCTTGAATTACTTCCTGTCTTCCATGGTCTTTTATATGTGACGTATTTTGCCTTGAGCAACATGCAGACTCCTCTGATCCTTTCTTCTGAAAGCATCCTCAGGCAGCATTTCACACAGGAATATATATGCTCTTCTCTTCTAAAGTCAATTTGATGGGACAGCATTTAAAAAGCTACTTAATATTAGTCTGTGTATTTATTTAAAGGAGTTCTATCTACATTTATTTGTATTGCCCTGTAAAATTCAGTGTTTGTGAGAACATCAAAGGAATGAGAAGGCATCAAACACTCAAAAAAGAAATAACCCCCTCTGGTAACAACTTGTAGCTATTTTTCAGCTGTTTGTAAGGCTTGGGGTTTTTTATAGCTAGGTCTCAAAGTAGGGTTTCACAGAAGAAGTGTTTCTGAGCACTCTGACTTAGTTTGCTTGTTATTAAATTACACCATTTTAGATGATGATTCAGCAAAGTATTTAATATTCTACCCTTAAATGTTATGCATGTGCTCAAATACTTTGTTGGATTGAGTACTTGAGAGAGAAGCTTCTGTTCTTAGCCCAGGCCCCAAAGCTTATTACTGTGGAGGAGCTTATTGCTGCTGAGGACATTGTGGCTTCCCAACCAGCAGCAGGAATGAGATTGGAAGATGCAAGCCACTATGCAGAATCCTTTGTTGGGTTCCTTTTTATGTTACCTTAGGCTCAGCATCAACTGCCAGAAACCTGAAATCTTGGCGCATCCAGAATTTTCAAGACCTTAAGCAGAAAGAAATATCTCTCTGCCACTGGTTGCAAGAGATTGCTCCTGTAAGGTGAATAAGAAGAGGACATGGTCTGGATCCCCCAGGTTCCAGTGAGAATATCCCAAAGGTATGAGGAGGCAGATGAAGGTGATCAAAGGTCAGGACAACTTCCAAACAAGGAACCAGCCAAAGCAAGACTCTGCAGTGTTGAAAGGTGACTTTCTCCTCATTCACATCTTCTCCACTCCTTCCCAAGGTTCATGTCTTCACATGTTCAGAGTGTGGACTTGTATTCGAGTCTGTGGAGCTGTAGCTGACATAAAACACCTAAAATGTTCACATTTATGGGAAAAAATTAAAACAAAGATTGACTTAAAGATCTAATTTGAATACCAGTAAAACTTTAGTGATGTAATTTCCTTTCCTCTGGTCACTAATGTGCTTTCACCGTTCACAAACCCTGTGTAAGCAGGCATATTGCACAAGACAGAAAAGAAACTGCAGGTGAAGTGTTTGCAGTCCAGGAAATGATTCTACAGTCAGTGGTGTGGTGCTCTCTGTTCTTTTTCTTCAGTCTGCCTGCACTTTACCTTGCCCCACTCGTCTTTTCCCTGTGACCATGTTTCCTCCAGTTTGAAATCACAGAGGAACCACATGGTAGGTCGGTTGGAGAGTCTGTTCAAGGATTTGGCACCTGAGGATAACTGCACTACATTTTGCTTTTCCCACTGAGAACTTACTGTGTTATTTCATCTCCAGTTCATTTTAGGACACCACTAGTGCTCTGCAGCGTAGTTCCCGACGCTCCCCCTGTTACTGCAGGCTCACATTCCTTCCAGTGGTGTAGTAAGCAGCGTGACAAACATCTGTCACATATTGGCTCTTTCATCATCTCTGCAGGAGGAGGAGTGTTTGTAGCAGAGTAGTTTATTTGGGATTTATCTTGAGCCCAACCTACACATATCTGAACACAAAGAGACAGAAGCACGTGTGGCTTGCTGAGCATTTGTTAAAGGGCATGGAATTGACTCAAATGAACCTACTATTTAAGTTGGGAAGTGGTGATGCTTGATATGATCTGCAGTTCCTGTGGGAGCTTGTTGTGTAGTGTGATGTTACTTCACAAGAAAGCTGTGACAAGAACGATCTAAAGTGAAACAAAAATCTTTATGCCCTGTCTGCTGTGTAAGAGACAGTAGTCAGGCTCACTACTTTAACCTCTTAACAATTCTGTATTTTATTTTTTCATCAGTTTTGAGAATATAAAAGGAGGAATAAGAAGAACCATTCAGTAAAATTATAGAACATTGAAAATGTCAAAAGAATATTGTTTACTGTTATCTTTGAGAGAACATACAAGTCTATAAAACTGCAATGCCTCATTGTTGTGACAAAGACTGTAAGAAGGACAGAAAGGCTGGCATTAATCCAATCCTTTGACAGTGTCTACAGGAGTGGGAAATAGCACAATTGAATCCACTGATGTTACAGCTTTTCAATTGTAGCCAGTTGGTTAACACCCATGAAGTTTTAGCTGACTTTTAGTTTCCTTCAAGTGACCTGATAGTTCTTTTGTGACTATTTTGAGGCGAGTTGCAAGTGAGAAAGTGTAATGTTTTATTTATTTTAATCTAGTCAAGGGTCCAGTGAATTCATTAAGTTGAGACTGCAGGATGTCTGAACTTGTCTGGGTCAGTTATTTACTCTTAGCTCATGAAGGAGCTTTTCCCATCCTTCATTTCCTACACCAGCTGAAAGCAGTGGTGCAGCGTGATTATTTCCAGAGCCATCAAGCTCAGGCTATCTATTTTTATGGCCTTGCTGACAGCCATCCCTGGGTTCTTCACATGCCATGCCAGCAGAGCTTTGGGTTATTGTTAGTGATGAGCATTAGCCTGCAGAATTTGAAATGAAAGCACAGCTGGAAGGTATTTGGGGATTGTTGCTTTCTGTTCCTTTCCCAAGGCAACTGATGTTGATGAGTTTGGGGAATATGGGCACAATTGCTCTAACTTAGTGAGGCTGCTCTTAAGTTAGTATAGTATCCTCCTTACTCCATCTAATTTAACTGTTTTAAATGCATTGTCTTCAGGAGCCATTTGAACTTCTGCTATTTCTCGTGAATAGGCTCCTCTGAAGGGCCATGGCAGGTGTCTGGTAGTTCATCCCCATAATTATTCAGGAGCCCTAAGAAGTAGATGCTTTTTTATTGCTACATTTAGATAAGATGAACACTAATACAAAGGATGTAATTCCTGTCCTACTTCCTAACTTTGTAAGGACTTGAGCAACCTGGTCTAGAGGACCATGGCAGGGGATGGAACTAAATGAGGTGAGATTTAAGGTCACTTTGAACCCAAACCATCTTATGAGTCTATGATCAATACTCTTTACTGTAAATTCCAAATTCAGTTTGGACTAAATCCATTTTGTCTGATACTTGTAAGAATAAATTAGAGCACTCTCCTTCTTAATAAATCACAGAATCACAGAATGGTTTGGGTTGGAAGGGTCCTTAAAGCTCAGCCAGTCCCACCCACTGCCATGGGCAGCGACACCTTCCTCTATCCCAGGTTGCTCCAAGCCCCATCCAACCTGCTCTTGGACACTTCCAGGGATCCAGGGGCAGCCACACCTTCTCTGGGCAACCTGTGCCAGGGCCTCCCCACCCTCACAGGGAACAATTTCTTCTGTATATCTAACCTAAATTTCCCCTCTTTCGGTTCAAACCCATTCCCCCTTTTCCTGTCACTACAGCTCCTGATGAACAGTCCCTCTCTGGCTTCCTTGTTGTTGCCCTCAGATCCTGCAACCTCATCAACCGTAATGAGAAAAATATCTTGTTACTCTAAGACTCCACCTGTGAATCCTGAACTCTCCAAAATTTTGGTTTGATGTATAAGAAGTCTGCAGAATGTGTAGAAGTAGCACAGTGGGAGCCAGAAGTCTGAGTCTTATATGAAGATTTTGTTTTAGAAACACTAAGGTAGGTAGTGACATTTAATTCAGAGAATTTCAGAACACGGATAAAGCAGCTCTCAGAAACAGACTGGCAGACTGGAGGGTGCAAGAATGAAGTCATTACCTCTCTCCTCATCTTTCTGAATTGGTGGATCTCATGTATCATCTGGCATATTAAATTTAATTGCTCAGTGGCTTGTTGGAACTAGAATTATTGAATTAAGAGTAGGGTTTTTTTCTGCTGCTTTGTTTCCCTAAAGTACTTCTAATCCTCAATTGGTCTGAAAATATATTTACATATCTAAAATTATGTCATTCATTAAGGCAATCAAGCTTTTAATTAAAATCCGAAATAAAGTTTTTTATATGAGGGTAGTGAAATACTCCAAATTCTTGTTTAAATCTTATCTTTCAGATTTTTATAAATGGTAAATATTATGTGTTTAATCGGTATATACAGATATTAGAAAATGGAAAAATCTTTGAAAATAACCATACATATCTTTAGTATAATTCAGTTATTTCCTTTAAAAATGAAAATCTAATAGCCAGCAATATAATAAAAAGGACTATACCATCTGCTAGCTGCATATAATTATATTAAAAACATCAGTCTGTACTTGATTCAACAATTTTCAAGAGCTTGTTAACCTTTCAAATTAGATTTGTACTATCAATTATACTTAACAAGGAACTTTTTATCCATGGCTTTTATATTTCTTTAATTAGTTCCATAACTCATTTTAGGCATTTTTCTAATAATGTCACACAGTTATACAGCCACAGCAGGATTTTCAGGGACGTCTGGTTTCCCCTTTTTCTTTCCCAGCTACCACACTGTAACACTGGTGAGATGATGAATGTTCCCACCTCCGTTTCCACTCCAACCAGCCCACACTCGCAGTGTGGCTCACTTGAAATATTCTTATGAAATGTGGAAAGGGCCAGACTTTGTGTCTCTGAGAGCAGTGGTGTGAATGGGCTCTGCAGCTCCCCAGCTTCAGGCTGTCCTCTTGAAAGAATGGATTACAGGTATTCCCTAATTATCTCTTGGGTTATCCCTGCTGTTTTTCAAAAAGGTGTGAGAAAGTCTTTTTTGCTTCTGATACTTTCAGAGAATTCTCTTCAGCCAGTTGTTCTCACCTTGGCCCTTCAGAGGCCAGGTTTGAGCACAGTGTCTGTAAGAACAGCTTCAGCACTGCCTTGCAGTTGTGTGATGCACCAGTCTGATCAGCAGCAGAGGAGGATTAATTTTCACCCCAAAGAAAGCATTGTTCTTAAGAACACCATAAAGTTTATCACTTTCAGGAGTGAGGTAAAAGCTCCTCTCAAGAGACACTGTTATGATTTGGGAAAACAGAAAGATCGTCTAGCATTGGAAAAATGTTTAAAAAATCAAAGTGTCAATCTTTCAAAACAGAATAGAATTAAGACATAGTTTGTCTGGATCCAAATACTTAGGTACCAAAAAGGTTTTTTCATATTGGTAACATTCTCATCACTTTCCAGCCTCCTAGTTTTATCCACTTTAATTTCTTATCATGATATTTTTCATTATTGTTTCAAAAATACATTTTGGAACATACATATTCTATGTTAGAGTACTATACTGCAACCAGATTACATTATTTTTCATGTGTACACCTCTCAAATTCACATTAACAGCACTGAGGTGGTGATACCATTTATCATAGCTTAACCTTGCTCTTTAGTTCAGAGCTGCAGGATGGGGAAGGACAAGGAAGGCAGCTTCTCAAAATAGTCTTGACAGCTCTTTCTCTGGTCTGTCATTAAAGCTTTCCCCATGGACCTTATGTTAAAGTCCAGTTTGAACCTTCCTTACTGTAATTTCAATCCATGACCTCTTCTATCAGCTACAAGTAGGCAGAACAGATTATTTCTCTCTTCTTTATAGTGACCTTTCATATATTTGAAAATCGTTTTGCTGGTCTGTAGGCTTAGGCAGTCCCATTTTTGTGGCCCCCAGAAATTCCCCAGAACCTGCACCCTAGCTAGATATTCCTCAGCTGGATGGTGAAGCCAGGAGCAGCTGCCTATCCACAGAGATATAAAATTCTGCCTTCTTGCAGCCTATTTGCTAAAAGCTGTCATGCAAGGAATTAACATCCAGTATGGAATAGTGGTGGCCGTAGGCTGGGTCCTGCAGAAGTCTGCTATAGTCCTCTCCACTTAGATATGGATCTGTGGACAATGAACCCCTGCGTGCAGGTTTTCATGCAGCTTTCCATTTTTAAAGAGGTTTTGGTTCTGTGTGTGCTGTTTACATTCTCCTGGCCCTCCATCTGTCTCCCAGGGGTTCTCTAGAAGGACTAGGTTAGTCTAGCCAGCCTTGCAAGCGTGTAGGAAAAAGCTTATCAAAGTAGGCATGCTGTAAGATAGTTTTTCCTCACAGAGCCTGTGAGCTTATCCTTATGTGATTGGTTTTTATTGTGCTCAGCTATCTTTTATGGTTGACAATTTTAACAAAATAATAATAATAATAATAAAAAAAACTAAAAAAAGGCTCAAAACACTTTGGCCATAAAACTATTTTAAAATGGATGATCCTGCCTAAGCCTGTGGCAATTCTGTGCAGTAGCCCAGAGATCACAGTGTCCTGCAGAGGTAGGAGCTTTCATGCCTGCCAGCAAGTCAGGCTAGCTGGAAGCAAGTCATGGAATGTTGTTCCTACTATTCCTGCTATTTTCCATTCTCCTCTTGCCTACTTGTTCATGCAGGGAAATATTGGGAAAGCAGTCCCTGATGTATCCTTCTGCATCGCTGCCTGAACAACTCTTATTTGGTGGCTGCACATTTAAATGAAATTTAGGAGAATATGTTCAAAGGAAGAGACACATGAAACATTTCCAAGAACCTTTGAAAGGTCTACAGTGAAGTGAGGGGAAAAAAAGAACAAAAAAACCTCTGTTCAATGAATGTCTCCCCTTCCTGTACTCTCGTATTTCTCATGCTGTATTGCTTTCTTTTTTAAAAAAACCTATGAAGTGCTTGAGGATGGAATTTGTGAATGTGAAAAATCAGCAAAATATGCAAATGCTGTTTCTCCTGAAGCCAGGGGGAGCTCTGCATTAAAGTGAAAGGCTATGGTAAGAAGACCATGGATTTTGTGAATATATTGGGATGGCAAGTCCCAGAATTCCAACAAATCAGGCTTTTTCCTGTGCTAAAACATAAATGTATAATATGTTCTTATGGTTTTTTTCACCCAAACCTTGAAGAATATGTGCAGTACACTTAGATTGACAGTTTCGAGTCACCCAAACATTTCATTTCAATGTGCCTGTAACTTTATACGAGAGGATGCTTAAATCATAACCACAGAAACACTTAGCTTGGAAAAGCTCTCTAAGATCATTGAGTCCAACTGTTACCCGAGCACTGACCCATGTCCTCAGGTGCCACATTTTCAATCCCTCCAGGGATGGGGACTCCACCACCTCCCTGAGCAGCCCCTGCCAAGGCCTGACCACCCTTTCCAGCAAGAAATTCCTCCTCAGGTCCATCCTGAGCCTACCCTGGCACAACTTGAGGCTGTTTCCTATTGTTCTATCACTTGTTCCCTGGGAGCACAGCCCGATCCTCGCCGGCTCCTCACTCCTGTCAGGGAGTTGCAGAGCCAGAAGGTCCCTCCTGAGCCTCCTTTTCTTCAGGCTGAGCCCCCCCAGCTCCCTGAGCTGCCCCTCACCAGATTCTAGACCCTCATCTCCTGATTATCTATGAATCCATTGTTAAAGTGGTGGGTGGTGCACGCTAGAATTGCCTCATCTGGGCAATCTCACTTGTTTCTCCCAAGAACATCCATCTCACAACAGTCATTTACAGTGAAATGTAGCTTAACTGGAACTAAAGGGCAGCAGAGCACTGGGGACCCTCCTTAGAGGAGCTGTGGGTGAAGCCAAAGGGAGTTTGAGGAGCATGGTGCTCACAGGGTGGGCTCAGCCTGGGGGGTTGTGCTTCATCTTTGTCTGTTACATAAATCCCCCAAAACTGGATTTTTGTTTGTCTCCTTCATTTGAATTCTAAGGGATCATGTCTGCAAGTAAATTAAAGCATTATTTCTGCATGGCATTGCAGTGCAAATTGATTATATTTTAAATAAAAAATAGCACTCTAAATTTTAGCAGCCGTAGAAATTCCACCATATTTTACTATTACAGAAATTCATCATTCAGAAATTCATTTAATGAAGTATTGTAGAACATTTAGTGAACAAAAACAGTCCTTGAAAGCTTGTCTGGATTGACTTTGCTCTTCATTTTTCTCCTGCATGACTTTTCCTGTCATTTATATGGTTTTACACCAATGCTAGTTTCATAGGTATTAAACATAACTGTACTTAAAATAATTTAATTATTCCTTGTACTGAGCAGGAGATATTTAAATATAATAGAAAAATATTTTTAAAAATAGTAATTTTTATTAACTTAATATTTGTTATTCTGTAAGAAAGTTGGTGCTTCTGATTGAGATGTCTGTTTCTGAAACAAAGAACTGTGGCACAACTTTGGAAGCTGGTACATACATATGTGTCAAGTTCAAAAGGAAGTGAGCATCCAAATTTATTTCCAATACTCAGTGTTGTTAGCAAATAATATGTAGACTGTATATGAGTTGAATCCAGGGCCTGTATGATAGCTGGATTATTCATAGAGCCACTTAAATGGCATGAAAATACAGATGGATTTTGATTTTTGGCAATTAAATTACTAGATAACTTTTCTTCTACTAAAAAAACCCCTCAACAGTATTAAAGATGCATTTCTCTATGAATACTGGTTATAAATTGCATAGGATTTTTCAGATTGGGTGCTTGTAAAACAGTGTCAGTTCTCCCAGAACACACTGCAGGAGTAACAACACTACCTGTGGTTCCTGTGTCTCACCTTCTGGCCGGTGTTACACCTTAGCTGAAATAAGGGAAAAAAGAATTACAAATAGTGTGTTCTGGGTAGATTTGTAACTTCATTGTTGGAGCTTCCCCTTTGGCATCTGGTATCCTGGATATAGGTTTCCTTGCTGAAAAGGATTAGTGACAGATCTTAATTAATTTCATTTAGAAAGAGTGGAAGTGGTTCTGAGTCTTCAGGACTCGTCACCTGGACAGTCAGAATTAATGATGCCATTGCAGTGCAGAGCCCCTTTCAGGGGCTTTAAAGACTCTCTCTGGAGTACCACACTTCTTTCTGGAAGGTTCTGTATGAACAGGGTGAGGTCAGAAGCTACACCAAGTGCTTCCTTGGGAGTCCACCTGTAGCTTCTTACCTGGAGAGGATGGTCTGAGCTCATGTTTGCCTCCATGCCCTTCAGGTGCCAATGCAAGGTGATCAGTCTGCTGTCTCTGAACCTAAAGAGGAACAAATAAGATGAGTAATAAACCCAGCTAATAATAAATAGAAGAAGTAGGGCATAAAGGACAGGGTAGAATATTTTTTAAACTGAGTATCTCAACCTATTTCAGTGAGTAACTGCACAAATAAACTGTTATTCATTTTGAAGGTTAAGCTGTAATAATACCTTTAAAACACTCAAGTAAAGTTCAAATGCAATCTACTATTTATGATAAAGCATTCCCAGTGTTAGAGGCAACTCTTTCCCAAATTGATTATATTCTCTTTTGAGCAGAAGTAAGGCTCAAGCATCTAATTCAGGAAGAGTCATCCATCTTCCTTTCTGCTACTCAGACAGCTCAATAATCTAGTTTCTTCAGAAAGTCTAACTTGCCAATGGAAGGGATATTTCTTTTTCTTCAGCAATACAGGCTCTTTTTAAATTGTTCCAAGTCTGCTTAGCATTTATGTTCTTCGTAACAGGCCTTCATTTTGGGAACAAACCTCATGTGTATCAGAAATGAGAAAAGAAAAATGCCAAATGCCAAATAGGGGCATTTTAAAGATTTTTAAGGCTCACTAAAGAATTTTTTTAAAGATTTACAGATATTTTACAGGTAGTCCTACAGCTAAAAAGCTATTACCGTAACCTAGGAGCATATAGTGTTAATTCAAATTATTTTAATTTATTGTTTATGGGGTTTTTTTCTTCAGTTTATCAGTGATAAACAACTAAAAATCATGGTCATAATCTTATTGGGAACACATCCAGCTAATTGTTTAGCAAATGCTTTTGTTTTGAATTTTAAGAAACAACATTCTTCTTACTTGACTGGAATAATGATACTTTGTGCTACGGAGCAAATGCAATGTAAATGTGAACAGGAGTTAATCAAGTAATTTCAAATCACAAAATCATTCAGCATTATGATTGAATCTGTCACTGATGTCAGTCGTAACACTGGTATAACTTGGTTTTTGCGATGAACTTGGCAAGGGTACATCACTTTCTTTCCAAATACCAAGGAAGAAATGCTGTTTTCAGATTCCTAAGTGATCTGACTGTATTTTTCACAGCTAAAATTGGACATCTCAGGTGGCATTTAAATTCTTTACTGTCACTGAGTATGAACCAAATTCATTCTGGCTGAAAAACAAAAACGTGGACTTTCTTTCAATGAGCAATCCCCTTTATTGACACATTTTCATAGAATTTACCAAAAGATAAATGAACTTGCCAACATTAAGTTGCTCCTATTTTCTTCCAGATTTCCCCAAGCCATGCTGTGATCAGTCTTTTCCCAAAGAAGTTGAAGAGATGACCTTTTAATTTTTGTTCAAGTACAGAATGCTAAACTAAAGTCATAAAACCTCCGTGCATTTCAGGTGCAAAATCGCCCTGAGTCTGGCACTGCTGCTCCCAAGGCTTGAAACATAGCTTTGTGCCACGACCCAGCCAAGTGTAGCATCAAAGTAATAATGTTATAATTAGGGCAGAGGTGGCACTTTCACTTTGGACATATATTTCGGGTTGACGATACCGTTCTTCCAAAAACTCCCTTCAGGCTTCAAATTTCTCGTGTTGCTCTGTCATTTTTTAAGTTGTGAATAAAAAACAATTTCTGGTCCATCAGGAATTTGTAATTAGATTTGATTGTGACCTCGATCATCATCCAAGCCCTGTTGGGCAAGAGACGTAAAGACTTGAGATAAACAGAAACTGAGACAGAAGAGAAGGTTGTGTGGAGACCTCACAGCACCTTCCAGTATCCAAAGGGACTACAGGGGAGCTGGAGGGGAATGTTCATCAGGAACTGGAGTGACAGGACAAGGGGGAATGGTTACAGGCTGACAGAGGGGAAATTCAGGTTACATATATGGAATAAATTGTTCCCTGTGAGGGTGGGGAGGCCCTGGCACAGGTTGCCCAGAGAAGCTGTGGCTGCCCCTGGATCCCTGGAAGTGTCCAAGGCCAGGTTGGACGGGGCTTGGAGCAACCTGGGCTAGTGGGAGGTGTCCCTGCCCAGGGCAGGGGGTGGAACAGGGTGATCCTTAAGGTCCCTTCCAACCCAAACCACTGCATGATTATGTTGTCCTAAAATTTAGTACAGATTTAACTTCTGGTTACCCAACCTTGTGTCACATAAACGACCGTAATGGGGAGTCATGCATTTGATTTCATGTATTTCCAAGCTTTTCTGAGAAGAAGATTGGTGAAATGGAACAACTGGAAGAACTGAAATAGAAAGTAATTCAGTAGGATGCAATTCAAGTGTGTTAACTTGGGGATTATACATAATTTCAGGTGGAATTATGAGTTTTGCAGGAAGAAGAGCAGAATTCAAGTGAAGGAGTCACAGTGAATGATGACTGTGAAAAAAAAAAAAAACATAAATGCATTCCATAAGCTCTGTCAAACAGGACAAAAGATGTGATAATGTATGGTCAGACCACATCAACTTAAGAAGTGGTGTGACTGTAGGGTGAGAAAAGAGCCTTTTAAACGGAAAGCTGGTGAAAGTACAAAAGGCTTCCACGTGGTGTTGCTGTGTTAAGGCTGGATGTCCAAGTAAGCTTTGTGACCATTTCTGTACCTTGGGGCACTGGGAGCACAGAACACCCTTCTAAGGGATTTTTTTGAAGTACTTTAGCAATTAATAGTTCCTATCTTAGAAAACTTTGTCCTAACTTTGGGTTTACAAATATCAGCTGGAAAAATAGACCTAATGACTGTTTGTCTTTCTCGCTGCACTCACTGGCAGGAGGTGTGACTTTTCAATGGTACCACCTCCATTTGCTTGTGGCTGAAAAATATTAGCATTCCACGATAAAAAAAAAAAAAAAAGAGAGAGAGAAATATGTAGCTCTATAGTTGGTAGTAAAATAATGGTGCTGAATATGTTCAAAAATATCCATTTTCTTTTCCCTAGGCCAGACCTGTAGCTTGATGATGTGAAATGCTTCATGGTGCTTGAAGCAGCAAAATTATCCCACCCTTCATCCCCACAGCCAGAAAGAGAAAACTGACCTATAATCCATCAGAAGATTTTAATATCACAAACAGAACTGTATCATCTACTCTATCAAACAGCCTTTCCTTTAATAGAGGAATAATGGTGCTGAAAACAAAATGAACTATAAAGCTTCTGCCTGTTATAGGTGTTGCAGTGATCAACTCAGTGACCCCATGGAGGAGTTTTAGATTTGCAGAAGCAAAAAATTAGACTTCCTATTGCTTGATACCAGTGAATTTTGTCATGGGTTGGTGGAGGTTCAGAAGGGTTTTTGTTACCCCAGAAGGTCAAGCTGATCTTGACTGCTGATTCAAAGGTAAGACTAAAGGCAAGGTAATTTTGCTGAATTGGAACACTTGGTGTTACTGATGTGGCAGGATAATTTGTGATTATAATATATCCATGGTAATACGGAATGGAAAGTAGTGTCATAGTAGCCTGTGAGGTTAAGAAATGGTTGTAAACTGAACATGTAAAGTATATAGAATAACTAGTGAAAAGCACATTTAAGGGAGTTTTTATTTGGAACTTTACTTATGGTGATAATTTGGGAGATCATAGCACATTGGGGATTTTTGGTGGTTTTGTTGTTAGGAACTAAGAACTCTGCTCCTTGATTTCTCTTCCTGTTTTTATGATGGAAGAATGCAATAATTTTGGAATGATTGTTTAGAATGAAGTGGATAAAAGAATAGGAAGGGCAAGCTAGGCTACAACTAATTTGACATGTACTATGTCATAGGCCATGAAATAAAACTTTTCCTGACTCTTTCTGTCTGAGACCTTCGGAGGAATTAAGCTCTATTTAAAGATGATTAAAACTAAACTGATTTTTTTTCCAGTGGGTTTTAAACCCAGTGGCTTTTTGTATTTGTAAAATACATCAGGAAGAATCAGTTTAGAAAATATATGGACCTTCCCAGAATTGACCACAAACCCTAATTTTATTAAAGTTGTGTTAACAAACTTTTAAACTCAATATCAGCTTTCAGTATCACTGTTTGCGAAATTTTCCTAATGAACCCTGAAATGAGTATTATAACCATTTAAATTTGAATTAACTTTTGAAGGAATTCTGTGAAATTAATAGAAGAGTTGACATTCACTTCAAATAAAAGCTCTTACAGGTTCTTGGAGTCATCTTTCACTTTGGGAATAGAGCAGACATGTTTCCATTAATGTCTGAAGAGCAACACTGGTCTATAAAAGCTGGTGATGTTGCCCAGTTGAATCAGTCTTTAAATAATAAAATCCTAGAATAATATATCATTATCTTTTCAGTGAAGTCCTTTATGAGGCTACAAGATCCATACAGATGGTAGTAATTATGTCATCCTGTTCTTTTAAGATGTTTTTTTCTCTAGACTTATTTTTCACCTCTAAGCAAAACACAGAAGAATGTTATGTATAATGCATGGTCATTTAAGCAGAATATTGTCTTAGAATGGTTAGATATTCAATTATTACATACACTGTATCCTTGATAACACAGTTTAGGGAAAAAAATCAGTTAAGCAAGCAGAAGCTTTTTTCCTTAAACTCCATTCTTAAGCAACACTTATTTATTGCCCACTGTTTTCCCTGAAGTAAGGATAGGTGAAAATGCATTCGAATGAAGATAAAATTCTCATTTTAGAACCTGATATTTGGTTAGACATAACACATGTAAATAAAATACTAGAATTGTAGAAGGAGGTAGCTCAAGAAAAGATCTACTCCTCTCTGCAGTGAACCAAGAGCAAATAGAGATGTTTAACTTTATCTGATCTGTTCCTTCTGTGGAAGGGAACTCCAGAACCTCCCTTATAACCTCTTCTAGGACTTCATGGTTCTAATATTAAAGTTGTTACGTGATTTATTTCCCTTCAAGTGAAGTTAATGCCATCACCCCAGAAAGCAGAAGCAGAGCCAGGATTTCACACCTTGGTGACTGGCTGGGCACTTCCTTTTTCCTTCTTGCCACCCTTCTCAGAGCAGGACAAAGGCCAAGCCTTCTACACCACAGCTTCACCTTTCCTAGACTGAAGCTACAAAAAGCAGTGAATTTTCCTTTTGTTGACAAAAGGGTTCTAGTTAAAAGTAAAAAGCTCTTAAAATGTATCTATGGGGTGTGATTACTTCAGTTTTTTTCAAATGCAGCCAGGCCTTTGTCTAAGGGCTCCTGATAATGGCATTTGCCCTGACAATGGGACCATAGCTTTCCCCAGCAGGGGGACAAAGGAATTCCTGACAGCCAGAGGAATTCTGGTTTGTGTTTTGGTGCTATTAGGGCATTTTCTGAGATAAATAGCAGTGTGTTTCCATTTCTCATTTTGAGCAGTGCTCACTGTCTGACCTCGCTCCTGCTCAGGACTCGCAGGAGCAGCCAAGTGCTTCAGTACATCGACCCCCTCCTGCTCATATCTCCTCTATGTCTCGTATTTGAAATGCTTCCTAGAGCAGTGTGACATATACAGAACTTGTAAAAATACCTTTTAAAGTAATGTTGTTGTTTGGGGTGCCCGTGCACAGCCCAGCCCCTCAACCCCCCCACCGTGGTTCCTGGGGAATGAGTTTAAGAAAAGGGAAAAACACCAGACAGGAGAAGTATGAGGGGCAAAAAAAGGTGTGAGGAGAAGCCTTGTCAGCACCGAGGGGGTAAGATGAGGAGGTGCTACGGGAGCCAGAGCAGAGATTCCCCTGTGGCATGCGGGGAGACCACAGTGGGGCAGGCGGAAGAGGTGGGGAGGTGGAAAGAGCAGAAGAACGGAGCTGTTGTGGGGTCACCATCACCCCCATTCCCCACCTCTGCACCATTCAGGTTGGAGATGAGTCAGAAATGGAGGGGTGAAGCTGAACCTGGGGCAGGGGGGAAGTAAAGTGATTTTTGTTTCTCATCTTTGAACCCTGTAGCAACTAGAAATAAATTAATTTTCACCAAGTCAAGTCAGTTTTGCCCATGATAGTGCTTGGTAAGAGAGCAGTAAGTGTTCTCCATGTCCTTATCTTGACTCACAAGTTAATTTTGTCCCGCTCTCCTGTTGACAGCTCTCCAGACATCCAAGATCCACTCACCAAGCACATCCAGCCTACAGAACGCAGGCTGTTTGTAAAGGGAAAACAAAAACTACCCACAGCCCTCCAGAATCAAAACAGATGTCATTAATGCATTTTATCAGTGGTTTCAAATGTCAGTGACTGCTGATATTTATGAAGTGAGTGTAAATGGCTTGGTATCTAATGAAATAACCATAAATTTGAGTGATAAGAGCACATCTATGTTGAATGAAAACGCTTGAAGGTGGATTTTCATCTTGGTTGTGCACGCTGAAATCTAAGGTAGTCAAAGAGAATTATGTCATATGAAGAGCATTAATTTAGAGAGAGAACAGTCTGAAAAAATGTGAAATAAATGTCACTAGTGCTGTGTTCCTGCACTATGGTACCCTACAGGTTGGGAATCAAAAGGTTTGGCAGATTAGGCACTGGACTAATTGAGCCAAGATTTCAAATGTTCTTGGGCTAAAATTAGAGACTTAAACTTAACCAATATGATTAAGGAATGAAATCTGAAAGAAAATATGTATGACAATCAATTAATAACTAATATAATTATTTCTTCAATTACAGTGAGAATGGTTGATACAGGCAAGGCAGAAGTGGGAGGCAGATGCAACACTAGAGGAAGAAGAAAAAACAGAACTCATTTGCCAATTGTAGGCAAGAAATCCCACAAAATGTTTAAAAATGAGGGTGATTTTCCTGTGCTTGATCAAATGTAAAAAATGATGTTAAAAAAGCCCGATGTAATTTAAAAAGCTTTTTGATGTGATTTTGAAACTCTGATCTGATAGCATTTCCTTCACTGGCAGGATAGATATTGCTATTTCATAGTAAATGGAGTGCAATTAGTAACTTTCCACAGCTGAAGACAGAAGTCAGCAGTAACTTTGAGGCTTTCTCGATCTTAGCTGCATCTGGAACAATATTCTCATGTGTAGTATCCCACTGGTGCAAAATTCCTCATGGGTCTGCTTCACAAAGTAACTGGTTTTTGCACTTGCTGCTGTGTTTCACATCATCTTTGGCAAGGATCACTTGGGGTTTTCCCTTGCTCAGTAGCCTGGGGAATGGCCTATTTCCTAGGAAAACATCTGGGAATTTCATCTGAAAAGCTCTTCTTATGGCTTGGGACCTGACCACGCCCGTGATCTTTCCTGGTCTCCCAATGGGGATTTGAAGAGCATTTTTTACCCATTGTAATTAGGTTAAAGACAGATTCTGCAAACCTTTCTGGGCTGAATATCTATTACATGGTTTTAAGTAGACCTTACAACCATTTGCAGTCATAACCATTCAGTTTATCATGAGCTGTACTAATACTCACCATGAATTAATCTATATAAATCAAGTAAACGTCGATTTATAAAATTTTCAGGGTTGTTCCTTCTATGGAAAAGCCATTATGCAGTTAATATGTTCTAAGATTGATAATTGGCTTTATGATTTGCAGACTGCTTTTCCTCTCAGCTTTATCCTCAGCTCAGAGCTAGTGTAAGACTCTACTACCCATCCATTTATTGTTTTCTTTAAACATCTCACCAATATGATTCATAGTTTGGGGACCAGAGATATTCCTGCCTTGTCTCATACCCGCATTTTCTCTGTTGTGTGGCTGATTCACAGTGTTATACAACATGAGATACAGGGGTTTGTGTTGACTGACTCTCAGATAGCTGCTCTAACATATTTGGTTCAGACTTATCCATCTACCAGTCTGTGCATGATATGGCATCTGCGCCCATGAATTCAGTTATTCTTTGATTTATAACACAGCCCTGTAATAAATTATCTCAGCACAGTTGGAGTGCATTGAACTGCAGATTAAGAGCTGGAATGAGTGGAGAATGCAGGGACTTCATAAACCAGAGTTATGGAATCAAAACTGATTTTTGGTTTTGATTCTATAACAGAAGCTAACAGAAAGTTATCTTAATCGCTAACTTTATAACATGCTTCAGCAAATTTTTTTCTAACTTCACTGATTTCATATAATTAGTCTAATATGTGTTCTGTATTCTAAATAAACATCCTGCAACTACAGAAACTGCTGTAGAAAGCAAACTAAGTCCAGTACGTTGATGTGTTTATTATTTCTATTAATATTTTTTTTCACTGAGATCTTTGTAAAAGGCTATCTTCATGTTGATGTAGGTCCTCAGCCTTTGACCTCAGGCAGATAGACTAAGGCAGAGGCAGTGAATGTACTGCAGCCTCATGTCTTCCCTCAGGGAGAGTTACTTTAGCCACTGGTAATGTATTGTTCTGCAGCATGTGTTTGGTACTGTCTTAAAGGATTAGACACTGAGCTTCATCTTTTCCCTTAATGGGAACAGTAGCAGTGCGTGGCCTTGGTGGCACAGCAAGAAGGAGGAAATAAATATTTGCAGAGCTAAGTGGAGATTAGAGGAGAGGTGTAACCGTGCCAGCAGTCAGAGCCCCTAAACTACAAGAGAAGGTTACGAACCCAGAAGGAGCTAAAGAGCTGATCAGGAGCCTGAAGCACAGAGAATGACAAAAAATACCACTCTGAGGGGCTGATCTCAAAGAGCATGTGTTGAGTTGTTCACAACATGGTTGCAAAGCTGATAATGTGCATCATTGCTCAAAGCTTAGTTTACAGAGGATGCTCAGCAGGACAGTTGGATTCCTGCAGGAAGAATAGATTGATAATGGGAAGCATAGCATGACTACTGTCAATAAAGATCAATTAAAGACAAAAACAGATTTAAAAATCCCCTCTTTTAAGCAAGAGACCTTTGGAATAAAAAAGGATAGACTTCAGTCAAAGAAGAATGATGGGACAAGAGATTCTACACATTCCATTTCATCTCACAGGCTTCAGTTCAGCAGTTTGGCAATTAATTAAGGTGATATGTATTTCTTGATAATTATTAAAATTATTGTCAGAAATAATTTCAGTTCTAGGTTTATGAAGAGGCTGCAATGTGATGAGGGTGCTTAAGCTTTGTTGATTCTGCAGTACTTTTTAAATTTAACTCTCAGAGTTGAATTAATTTGTGTCAGAAGGTGGATTCTGGAAGGCACTCATTAAAAGTGAGTCAGAAATAATTTCTGTTTGTTTTTCTCAAATATACCTTATGAAAAAAATTAATTTTAGTAAATTTAGCAGTGTCTCTGCAGAAAATCAAATGGATTGACAGTTTAAATTGTTAAATTTTTTAAAAGGTCAGAAACTATAGCTCTTAGAGACAAACCTAGTCTAGAAAGCTTTTATTAACATTGCCCAAATATATTGTGTGTAACTAGTGAAACTAAAAGACTGCATTTACCAAGTTTTAGAAGTTGCTCAGTGATTTTGACTAAGTAAATTTCCTGTCAGTAATTCCAGGAGTTGCTGATTAAGGGAAGCTGTTGTAATGGCCCTTTGCAGGATTTTCTCTGTCATATTTAACCTAACCACGTCTGAGAGAGCTAAGAAAATAAAGAAGTCCAGACAGACTGTGCAGTTACATACAACATCTCAGTGAAGGTAGTGATCTTATTTAATCCAGGTCATTCTATCCATCATCATGGTCACTAAAGAACCAAATAAATGCTGTGTCTCCTGTCTGAAATTCTCTTTTTCTACTGTCATGGCTGGGCTTTGCGAACGAAGATTTGGGAAGGGCTCTATCCACATTTGTTACAAGCACACTGGTGGCTAATGAGGCCAATACGAGATAGACATATCTGATTGCAAAAGGCACAGCAGAAAGACTCCTTAGGTGGTAAATTCTGCAAGGCACGATTCTTTCTGTGTTGTCTTTTCTCCTCGAGAGTGACCCTGCGAGTGTTCTCAAAGGCATCAGCAGCGTTATAGATGGTGTGAGTCCAGACCTCCCGATTGGAGGCCAGAGTAGACCAGTTCTGTTGATCAATATGGCCAAGGCTGAGATGTTGTTTCAGAGAGTCCTTGTATCTTCTCTTTGGGGCTCCTCTCTTGTGGCAGCCGGAGGCAAGTTCACCATAAAGCAAGATCTTAGGGAGGGGGTCCTTCATCCTGGAGACGTGCCCTGCCCAGCACAGCTGTGTTCTCAGCAACATGGCCTCAATACTTGTGACAGCTGCTTGTTCTAGAACAGATGTATTGGTCACATAATCTGACCAGTGGATGTTTAGAATTGCACAAGGCAGCGTTGATGGAAGCGTTCTAGGAGACGCAGGTGGTGGCAGTAGATGACCCATGATTCAGATCCATATAAGAGAGTAGACAGCACTATGGCTCTGTAAACACTGATCTTGGTGCTTTTCTTCAAGTGTTTATTACGCCATACTCTTTTATGGAGTTTTCCAAAAGCACTATATGCCTTTGCTAACCTGTTGTCTATCTCCCTGTCAATCTCGCCATCCGAGGAGATGAGGCTGCCCAGGTAATTAAACTGTTGGACTGATTTGAGCTCTGATTCACCAATGGTGACATGGGGATGATGGAAGACTTCCTGAGGTGCAGGTTGATAGAGAACTTCTGTCTTCTTTAAGCTGACTTCCGGCCCAAAGAGCTCAGCAGCCTCAGCAAAGCAGGATGTTAAACGCTGCAGAGCTGCTTCTGTGTGGGCGACAAGGGCGGCGTCATCAGCATAGAGCAGCTCCCGGACAAGATGGTTTAAGGTCTTGGTGTGGGCCTTCAGTCGCCTTAGGTTGAAAAGGCTTCCATCAGTACGGTATCGGATGTTACCTCATATTTTCCCACACACCACTTACCTGCCCACCCACCAGTCCGAGGACCCCCATGGCCCACCTGGTACCCTTCCCCTCCCACCCCCCCCCCAAACCAGACCAGCAAACCTCTGTGTGCTCCGAGGCTTCCACTTTCCTTTCTCACGAGGGCACAAAGCCACGCCGGCAAAGTTCCCTCTCTCCTTTCCCCTTCCAGGGATGAGGGGAGGGTGGCCCCACATGGGCCTGGGGTCGCCCCCGCGGCTGCCGCGCGGCTTCCGGGGGGGAGGCCTTTTCTACTGTAGCACTTAGAGAAATACACCCGAAACTTAAAAAAAAACCAGAGTAAGAGAATGAGTTCTGATGGTCTCTCACCCTTAAGCTGACAAGCATTTATCTTGGACAGGCCTCACTCAGGTAATTAGCTTAATAAAAACAACCCTTATGAAAACCCTGTGTCGGTGCTGTTCAGCTGTAGCGCTGCTGTGTCTCCCAAAGAAACACACAGAACAAGCTAATAAATGCTGCTGTAGGGTCTGAAACTGGCCACTTGGGTTTGCCTTCATCAAGAAACTAGTAAACACTCATGTTCCTTTGATCCTACCATTATGTGATAGTGGTGAAGGATAGGAAACATTTCAGTCGTGTTCTTGGAAACCTGCAGTCCCGAACAGCTGGGTTTTGATCTTCCTTGTTTGTAATCCTCAAACTCAAAAGGGTTATAGTTTCATGGGTACTTGTTGTACCTCTGAGTGTGGGTATGGAAGCTGCCTGCTATGTATTTAATTATTACTGCTTTTTTTGCATCTACTTTGGATTTAAATGCTAGAGATTAATAATTATTTTAATTAAAAAAAACAAACAAACAAACAAAAACAGTGTAGGAAAGAAAAACAACTTCTGAAAGTACTTTAATTCATAAAACAAAAACGTGCTTCGAAATAAAAAATGTTTTATTACAGCATGAAGAGTCCAGATTCCAGATGCCTTTCTCTGTTGTTCTTTGAAATCTTTACTGAGAATAAAAGGCTGTGGGGATTTCACTGACTAATGGTGCACTGCAGCCGGTTTCATGGCCGTGTGTGCTGAGGGATTGGTGGCCTGCAGAATAGTTGTTGTTGTCATGGAAGAAAAAAGTGTGTAGTTTTAACAAATTAAAAATATAGAACGGAGTGGTGCAATGAAAAGGAAAACGGCACCCAGAGCTTGTCAAATATTCTGGTTTGGACCCAGAGTCTCAAATAGAAAAGAGAACACATGAAAAAGCCAGCCACTGGTTAGCAGTGCACACAGTAAAGATTAGTGATTTGGGATTTAGCTAAATTTGAGTGCAGTTTTCCCTTGTTACTGTATTGAATTCCCAGGCTTGATTATAACTTAATAATATAGTATTTTTTTCCTACAAATTTCAGTACCTAGTTCAAATATTTTACAATGTTTATGTGTCCATGTATTACTCTATGTTTCATTGGATTATAAAAAGCAAAAAAAAAAAAAAAAAAAGATTTTACTTGATTCAGATGACTAATTTGTCCTGTAGTAAGTTTTTGTATTAAAAACTTTTTTTTGAAAAATAAAAACAGAAAAAAGTTGGAACCAGCACTCTGGCACTCTGACTATAATAGTAAAGGACTAAATGGAAACTGTAAACACAAAGATGAGCAGTTTATACACAACATGGCATATAATGAGAGAGATGAAAACATATCTGCAAGGAAGTAATGGTATTACAAGATACTTATAATCTGAGTCATCTAAAATTATAGAATCACAGAATAATGGAATGGTTTGGGTTGGAAGGGACCTTAGAGCTCATCTTGCTCCACCCTCCTACTCTTTCTTTATATTTGTTGTTACTGCAAATAGACAGGTCTACCCTTCTCCCCCAGAAAAGTCCTCTGTCAAGAAGGTAAAGCCTCTACAATAACTTAATTATAGAATCATGGAATCACAGACTGGCTTGAGTTGGAAGAGACCTTAAAGCCCATCTCATTCCACCCCCTGCCATGGGCAGGGACACTTTCCACTATCCCAGGTTGCTCCAAGCCCCGTCCAACCTGGCCTTGGACACTTCCAGGGATGTGTCTCGCATGAATTTGCACTTGTCATTTATATAGAACAGTGCAATAGTGGAAGAAGTATCCTGCAACAGTATTCCTTTCAATCTGCTGCCTGGAAACAAAGCTGAAGCTCTACAGGAATCCTGGGTCAGGACTTATCTCTCTTAGATACCACGATATTGCTGGGTGTTTTTTACATATGATTAGCAGAAGGAATGTTACAAAGGACTGTCTTCTAACATATTTTTTCCCCTCTGTATTTTGATGCAGTTGTCTATGCATACATGGATAATGTGCATGTACAACACTCAGATCCTGCTCGAATTTCCACCAAAACCTGGTCACGACATATTGTGTACAAAAGGCTTGACTAAGGTAATTGTATGGAATATAAAAAATAAACATGTGCCATGCAATGCAGTGTAAGACTCACATATCCATAGTCTCATAATGTTGAAGCACAATATTATTATTGAGGTAATGTTATGGATTTAATTCTGTACTTACTAAGATAGCAGCAACATGGCATTAGGTGTCTTAAACATCTGTAATTAACTTTTAGGTTTGTTTGGGTTTCTTATATTCTGCCTATATATAATTGATGAGGGATGTAGATAATTCTGACACTCTGGAAATCCTCTAATCAATGCAGGTGAAGCTGGATGGCTCCTCAGGAGGTCAGGTAGCTCAGGCCCCTGCCCCAGCAGGAGCAATTAGACCTGAGCCACACCAGACAGTTAATTAGCTGGCCTGTTCTTAAAACCCTCCTGTGACCGAGATTTCGCTCTCCCTTGGCAATTGATTTCCATGCTGAACTACCTTGACAAATAGAAAGATTTCCTTAATGCCTAAACTAAATTTCCCTTGCTGCAGTTTAACCCTTCTTGTCCTAACCCTTCCCTATCCTTTGAAGAACAGTTTTGTCCCTTTCCCTTGACAGTAATCTTTTGTATAATTGAAAATTGTTATTGTGGAGGGTTCACAACATTTTAAATTAAAAAAATCCCAGAATCTTCAGTCTTCCGCTCGTGCTTTTTAGCTCACTGGGTCGTCTTGTTGCTTCCCTCATGGCATTTTACAAATGACCTGAGTAACTGGCCTGCTGTGAAGCCTTAGAGAAGTCACAGCAGTTCTCAGGTTATAGAGTCATGGACTCATGGAATGGTTTGGGTTGGAAGGGACCTTAGAGCTCATCCTGTTCCACCCCCACTGCCATGGGCAGGGACACCTCCCACCAGCCCAGGTTGCTCCAAGCCTCATCCAGCCTGGCCTTGGACACTTCCAGGGATCCAGGGGCAGCCATAGCTTCTCTGGGCAACCTGTGCCAGGGCCTCCCCACCCTCACAGGGAACAGTTTCTTCCTTCAGCTTAAGACCATTCCCCGTGTTCTATCGCTGCGTGCCCTTGTGAGAAGTTCCTCTCCAGCATTCTCCAGCTCAGTGGGAAGTGCCACGTGCCAGTGGGAGCCACACAGGCCCCCTGGGCTGGGCAGGGACAGGCACCTCTGGGTGGGTGCAGGCTCAGGTGCCTGTTTGCTGTGGGGCAAGGCAGGCTGGGCAGCTCCAGCAGCCTGTGCCCGGCCGTGGCACCAGCACAGTCCCCGCTGGTTCCGGCTCCTCTTCACCACTTCCCCATTGTGGAGCTGCCGTGCCCACTTACCCACTTCCTTAGAACACTGTGAAGCCTAAAGATGAAATGTGCTCTCAGAGGGGTGGTAATTTTTCTCTTACAAAACCACGGGTCTGTAATTTACATCAGTTAGTGTGACAAGTACAAATCAATCCACAAACTGCATATTTTTAAAATGTTCCTGGTTTGTTATTTTATAAAGTTAGGGCATATTTTAAAAGCATTTATTAGGACAAAGTGTTGGCAGTTAGAAAATGCCAGCCCCAGTCTTTTCCACGCACATGAAAAGCAGTGATAGATTATTTGAGTAGGACCCTGATACAGTGAGGTCTCTGGTTTACTATCACTGTTTGGGCTTGTGGCTTTTCCTCGTGAGATCTGTGTTGAGACTCAGAGGTCTTTCCTTCCCTGCTTACTGAGCTGAGGTTTCCTAATGTCCTGCTGGAAGCCCACTGAGGTCAGTGGTGATGACTTGAGTGGTCCTTTTGAGCCTCACCTATTGCTACTTCCGTAAATCAGCTTTGGACCATTTGTTTTGCCTGGAATTGAACAATCCTTGTACACAGCAGGACCAGATGAAAAGCCTTGACGATCCCTTTCTGATGTTTCTAGAAATTTCTTAAGATTAAAAAGTAGATTTAAACCCATTCAGTGACCAAAGGGAGGACTGTCTTCATTGCAGGGTTTATTTACAATACATATTTTTCCAACTTTGCTAACTATTATCCTGAAAGGAGGAGAAATTCACACTGTGACCATTAGAGCCCAGATTACTGATTAGTCGTTCTCAAAAGTTTGCTGAAAGCACAGCTACAAGCTGCTTGTCTCAGCAAGCAGACCACAGGAAGGCAGAATTTTGATGAAAGATGTGGGTGTTTGCATTTTCCAGAGTGATGCAGTTTTTCAAACAGGTCAGTCAGCATCTGAAGAGTCAGTGTCCACTAAAGTTCCTCTCACGTCACCAAAACCTGTGCTGGCACTTGTGTACTTTGTTTTATATATACTCTTCTTAGGAAAATGAATAAATGGTAGGCAGGGAGATAGAGAGAAAGGGGGAAATCAGAACAAAAAAAGCCTATTCCTCAGTGAAATAGTAGGAGTAAGCATTGTCTTGCTATAGATATAATTTAAATACGACAAAAGACAAGTTTTATATTTTTAATTTTAAATAGATCACAGATTATCCTTCTTTATTCATCCTTCTGATACATAATAGTAGCAAATATATTAATAATCCCCATTTTAACCTTTGGGCTTCCCATTCTATCCTCACCTATCTACATTTTCCAACACCTTAGCATAATCTAGCACCCCAACTGTTGTGCTGGGTAAGTGTGAGAGCACATATGGTGCATTTCTCCAGGAACTGAGCTCTCCATTGCTTTTATTGTTCTGTGTCACAGCCTTAATGCTTTTTTAATGGACTTTTCATAGGGTGAACATGGTCAGCCCATCATCTGCTACACTCAGCACAGAGGAATGAGGAGTACCTGCTGCATAGAAGCAGGGTAGTAAATTAAAGAGGGATATTAAAGTATGGGAAGAAGTTTGTTGATGAAACAGTAATGTTTTCTGGTCTCAGGCATTACTTCTGCCAGTTTGGCAGTGATTTAGGCTGAAATCATTTTTATGATGTTCATACCAGGCCTGTAGTACAGACTTGGAACAAAGTCTTTCCAGAAAAAACAGTGAAGCAGTTTATAAATAATCAAAATCACTGCATAAGTCATGAATCATTTGGATGGTCCCCTTCACCTCACTGCATATTTTCCCACTTGGTTTTCATTGATAGGAAAATCAATGCTGCTACTACGGACTCCTGATCTAGAATATTTCATAAGGAGGCCTTATGGAACAAATCTGGTTTTAAACTAAGTAATACATCTGTTTTATTTAGTTCCATGTCCAGGAAATCATTTAAGGTCTTGACTTCAGTTTGACAACTCACATGTTTGAAGTTCTGCTCAAACTCCTTCGTGTTGCTGGAGCGCTGCCAGTTTTGGTTGAATAGATCTTTAATATATGACCAGTTCCTTTGGTTTGCCTTTTTCCTTGCTTTTCTTTTGTCTCTTGGACAACAAGTCTTCTTCTCATTTTAGTTGTTTTGGTTTCCTGAGCATAATACCTGAGCCCCCATGTTTGTAACAGGGCCTAACAAGACTAGAAACATTTTACATTGCTTATGTATTAGAAGATGAATTGTGGAAGATGAATTTACAGCAGCAGGTAAGGGTTAGAATTCCAGGGCACAGCTGTCTGACTAAAGCAGAAAGTGATTACCTGTGGTACAAAGTGAGCATGAGGTGAGAGAGCAAAACAGATTGCTTGTCATGGTTCCATGTGGCATTTCCAGATTACATTTTAGGAAAATTCACTGCTGAAGCTGACCTTCATAACTGGAATCATGAGTTAATTAATCAAGGCCAACACACAAAGGTACAGACATATCCCTAATTCTTACACAAGCCTTGCTGGGGAATGTAGGAAACCCCCAGTGCTGTGGATGGGGGTAAATCTGACATGTAGTTGGTTTGCTTGGGCAGTTGTTTGTAACAAGCAATTACTTCACTCTGAATCAAAAACTGACCATGTCTCAGGTGCCATCAGCTCCATTGTAAATAATTAAGGCAGAGCTAGAGAGATTAAGAACACAATTATTAAAATTTGGATTACAAACAACCTAAAAAAGCTACAGAGGATTTTGTTTACATACTGTAGGTTTTTAATATTTATCAATGACATAGGCAAAACAGATTTAATCAATACAATAATAATATTCTCTGTACTGGATACCAGCTCTTAATTATTAATTAGGACGTTAGGTACCCAAGATCTGATATTGTACTTTTATTAATGAAGAGAAAGAAATTCTCTGACTAGGCACTTCCCTCTCCCCCAAAATAGGAATACTGATAGAGGGGAGACAACAAGTGAAGCAGCACTGCAGAGGAGAGGTAACAAAATATTCTGCATGTTTGTTGCAGACAAGACACCGAGTATTGGGTTGAATTGCAGCAGGAGAGCTTGGCATTAGGGAAACTAATGAGAATGGGGATAGTGACCCACAGGAGCAAGCTGGTTAGAGAAGGCAGAGAGGACGGAGAACACCTTCAGGCAGGGGTCTAGACATGGTGACATCTTAAGACCATCTTTCTGGCATTTAGTGACAATTCTGTGACTGAGCTGTTAGACTGTAAATGCTTTAGGACCTATACAGAGACCATGCCAGCATGTGCACATGTGTGAGAATGTAAACATAGGTGGGACAGAGTTGTAGAAATGAAATTACATTTATTTGTTTCACTGTGTTAAGTCCATGGACATGGCAATTTTACATTTCTACTCTATTCTTGTGTTTGTTGTTACTGCAAAGAGATGAGTCTCCCTTGTACTCCAGAAAACTCCTCTGTCAAGAATGTAGAACTTCTACCAAAACTTAGTTATAGAATCATGGAATCACAGACTGGTTTGAGTTGGAAGAGACCTTAAAGCTCATCTCATTCCACCCCCTGCCATGGGCAGGGACATCTTCCACCATCCCAGGTCGCTCCAAGCCCCATCCAACCTGGCCTTGGACACTTCCAGGTATGAGGCAGCCACAGCTTCTCTGGGCAACCTGTGCCAAGGCCTCCCCAACCTCTGAGTAAAGAATTTCTCCCCAGTATCTACTCTAAACTTGCCCTCTGTCAGTTTAAAACCATTCCCCCTTGTCCTGTCACAATCTGTTGATGTAAATAGTCCTTCTCCCTTCTCTTTATAAGCCCCTTTAGGCCCTGGAAGGGGCTCTCAGGTCTCCCTGGAGCCTTCTCTTCTCCAGGTGAACACCTCCAGCTCTCCCAGCCCAGCTCCAGCCCTTGGAGCATCTCCATGGCATCCTCTGGACTCGCTCCAGCAGCTCCACATCCTTCTTGTGCTGGGGACCCCAGAGCTGGAGGCAGTTCTGCAGGTGGGGTCACCCAGGGGCAGAGTAGAGGGGGAGAACCACCTCCCTCTGACCTCCTGGCCACTTGAAGCTTTAGGAATGCTAATGAATGATTGTATGTGTCTGTGACAGAAAAGTGTCATGAATTGCTTGTTAACCAACCTTGAACCCAGTATTATTTCTATTTCCTTATACCCTCTCTGAATGGAAGAAAAAAAAAATAGATGGCAAATTTTAAGTGCAGATACTGAAAAAAGGCACAGTGACAGGGAAGGCCCTGCAAAAATGTTGCAAAGACACCCTGGAGTCAAGTGGTGGTCAACATACACATAATCAGGTTTCCTCTCCCACCATGTTTCTGTATCTTTTGAAGAACGACGCAGGCAAGCCTTTCTAGTGACCTTGCTTCTGCTTTTCTGCAAGGAAAAATAAAATGTGGAGGTTATTTCAGCAAGAAGAAAACTCTATATGGTATATTTTTGTCGATACCTCCTACATCTCCGAAAAGGCTAGGGGACCAATTCCTAAACTAAACAAGTCTCTGGTTTGTTTTCTGTAATTGCTTGTTCAGTCTCACCTAACCTAATTATCCCCTAACAGCTGGCCTTGGCAAGTGCTCCAGCCTCGTTCAATAATCAATAGAAAAGAATAGGCATCTCCCGAGGATGGCTTATATCCTCCTAAGGTAATTATCTAAAACTGGTGGGCTGAGTCATCTCTGGTGATATTTATTTTTTTCTATCAATTTTAACAAGAGTCTGGGTGACTGGTTTAAACCGGATGATCAGAGATGAATCCTGGTCTCAGATAATGCCACAAGAAGTCTGATTCCTACAGTGTCTAGTTTCTCGACATTGTGGAAAAGTAAGTTTCCTGTAACTCAGCAATAGGTTACAGTGGTCTCTTGTGTAAGCCTCTTCCAGATGGTTCCTCCACTCCCAGCCCTGGGTACTGCCCGTGCAGTCCTTCCAGTTCAGTGCCAGCTGCACCCACTTGAGCACACAAGTGTGGCTGCAGCTGCTCCCCAGCCCCTCAGCAGTGGTGGAAAGGAGGATGCAGGGCTTCAGCTCCGATCCCAGGACATCGAGGCTGAGAGAGAAAAGAAGCAAAGCTCCACGGTCACACCTGCTTCCCCTTTATTAGCCCCAAGTACTAGAACAGACATTTATTTTGCATGGCAACAAGTTATGGTGGAACTTCACGTGATCTCTTGGCTGCTGCTCTGATGTGTCTGGTGATCTGCTTTGCTTCTCTCTTCCTCTTGGACTCTCTCTAATCTTCTCATGGATTGTGTTTACAAGCCACTGGTGCAGCTTTTGGATCAAGCTGCCCCTCTGCCCTAACACTGTCAGTGAATCTATCCTACTTAACTGCAGCCAATTGAAAGTAAGATGCCTGAGCTACCCCAGCAGTCTGCATTCCTTGATGATCAGAAGAGGCCATGGTCCGACCTGCTGAGTACATCAGCCTCTCACCTGTAGAGCAGACCTGTGGTTGCCTGTAAGCCTGGAGAAGGGAAGCTTTGGGGTGACCTAACTGTGGCCTTTCAGTACCTGAAGGGAGCCAGCAGGAAAGATGGAAAGAGACTGTTTACAAGGGCCTGGAGTGACAGGACACGGGGGAATGGCTTCAAACTGACAGAGAGTAGGGTGAGATGGGATATTGGGAAGAAATATAGTCTAGTGGAAGGTGTTCCTGCCCACTGCAGGGGGTTGGAACTAGATGGTCTTTAAGGCCCCCAACCCAAACCATTCTGTGATTCTGTGGCTGAATGCCTCTTATATGGCCATTGAGTTGAGCGTGCTGTGCCCTCTCTGCTGACCCTTCGGGGTGGAACGGATCACACACAACCCTTTGTCACTCCTCTTGTGAGGACACGCTAAGTGCAGAGCAGAGGCTGAGGAAAATGTTTTTCACCTCTTCTGTCCTTATCACGGAGCTATGAGACACCACAAGTGCCTATGGGAAAGATGCAGCCAGCTGGAGCAGCCGCTGAGTTCAAGAACTTACAGCCTCAAGTGAGCCCCTATGGGGCTACATGAAAGAGGTATGAAAATGGCTTTTGTTCCCTGTATCTTACATTTTCTGTTCTTCTTCTCTTTGATGCAGCTCCCAGAATACTTGTGAAAGAACCTAGCTTTCATGATTCCCTGTTCATGAGAGTTCTCTTGGAAGGCCATTCTTTCTGCCCACAGTAGCTTGTCCAGCAGAACACTGTTAATTGTTTTCAGTGACCTGCTCTAAATGCAGTGACCCAAAGTAATATTGCTGAAGGTAACATCAGCTGTGCTTCTGCTAGACCACGCTTCAAAGGTCTGTTCAGATAATTTTTTTTCAGCTCATACGATGGACAAAATATTCTCAAATGAGTTTTTCTTCACTCTGGGTTTTCTTGAAGATTTAAAAAACTGGGCATGCACATAAAAGTCAGCCAAAAGAAGTTACACAGTCCCTGTGGTAGATGTTTGTCATCAAATGTTGCCATGTATCACTGCACTCAGTTTTTACCGATGTGTCTTGATGTACTGAAATTTACCTGGACCAGAATCATAAAATCAGATTTCTAAATGCACTTTGTTTCCATGTGCATTACCTTATAAATCAGTTTTATTTTGTTCTTGATGTTATCCAGCTGCAAAACACAGAGAAAACACAGAGAAAACACTCAACAAATGAAATTGCATCTTTCTGATTCCAAAAGTCTGAGTAATACTAGTAGTCTTCAGCTGGAATATATCTCTTTCTTCTAGAAAGGATTTTCAAACCTTCTTCTCCCAATAAATTCTGACTGTTACTTTAGCACAGATAAAACAATATTCTCAAAATATGATTGCGGGAAAAATCCAGGAGATTGGTATGACAAACCCTACGTACCTCAAGAAGTTGTTTTTTTCTAGCAAAAATAAATACACAGTGTGTTATATGTCATCCAAACGGCCAGAGCAAGAAATTGTGTTTCATGAAGTAAAAATCTACCATCAGAAACCCTATAGATTTTTTAGTGGCATCATTGGGCTTTTCAAATTTGAACTTGGGGGATCATAAAATCCTGATCTGCGTACAGTGCAGCACTGAAATTCTGAATGTTTTCACCACAGTGTGTAATAATATATATCAGCTTGTAATGTTTAAATGCCTTAGTAAGAAATAAGAGGAGGAGGATTAGCTACTAAATTTGTCAGAAACATATTCCAAGTAAATACCAAGAGAGGGGCGAAAAAAAGAAGATTGAATTTGGTGTTTTTCCACAGCAACTGCACCGTGAGTTCTATCAGATTTACAAGTTACTTTTCTGTTCTGGAGGCAAAACTGTTAATCTTATGAAGTCAGGATATAAGTTAACACAGAGGTGTTTTCTGAGCAAGTAGTACTTCAGGTGCACATTCAGGGACACACTGCACTGTTCTGGTTTTTTTCAGTAATTTTTCTTTTTTAAGCCAATTTATATTTATTTCATATTTCTCATCATGTGTGAAGACTGTAGTAAGCTAAGAATTCTTCCGCGATAAAGGCTTAAATTCCCTTTTACTAGCATTTTCTTCCACGTGTTATTTGAAACAGACACTGGGATTTTTCAAGGAAAAAAATTCTCTAGTTTCTCAAAATTTGTCAAAAATCCAGCTTTTCTACCCTTAATTTTCTCATACATTTTTTTTTTCTCAGCTTGAGAAGAAGAATTTGATGCTGTTGTTCTGGGAGGCTAAATAGGAAAGAAACAAGCAAAAGTGCATAACATTTGTGTGCATAGTTCACATTTCAAGAGAAATTGCACTTCTGTTGAGAATAAACTCATTTCAGCTAAAAGGTCTGTGTTTTGTTTTCCACTTGTCTCCTCTCAGAGCAAAACGAGGCTGTGCTGAGGATGAGTGATTTAGCCATGCATCTGTCCCCACTTAGAGATGATAAAGGCAAAAGAAGTTCTTGTTATAAAACTATTAAATCTTCTATATAAGGAGACTTAGAGCTAATGCAGAACAATAATTGATGGTAGGCAAAATTCGTTACTCACTGAGAAATTCTGTGTGGTCAGAGAGGGCAAGCTGTGCCTGATTATTAATTAATTATTAATTAATCCTCTGGATTAATATAAGGCATCTTCCTGCTGTCAGCGTTAATCATGGAATATAAGAATGGTTTAATTTAGAAAATTCTGTGTGAGCAATATTAAGTTCAAATATAAAATCTTGAGGACCACTGCCAGGCGAATTGTCTGTAAAAATAATATTAAGTAGGAAAAGAAGAGACAAAAAGAGGAACATGAGAGAGATAATGTTCAATCAATTTTGCTTGAAGTTTACTGACGAAGAATGTGATAAACCTGAAAGTATAATACTCTTCTCAAGGACTCCTATTCCACCTCTTACACAGTTGGACCACAGGTATTTGCCCATGGTTATTCTCTCTGAGTGGTGTATTTTTTGTTTAGCTACTGTTTTGAATACTGTATTGTGATTGTTAGGGTCTTTCTAAAACGTAGTATTTTCCAAAGAGGCCATTTTTTCACCTCATTTGGAGTTCATTGTGGTTTCAACAGGTTTGGTATTAATGTCTCCCACATTTTGAGAGTTCAGGGTTAAGATTTAAATACAGAGCAAGTAAACCAGGAACAACAGTAACGTGTAACAAAGCTGTAAAGGAAATACAGACTTCAAATGCAGAAAGACTCCATCATGGCTCTGATTAATATTACCAAAATTACCCCTTGTGTCAATTCCTACCAATGTAATAACTGTTCTCTCTGGAGATAGTTGGGGATTTTTTATTGGCTATTTTGCTAGTTTTAGGAACTGGGAAAGTCATTGGGTAAGTTAGATTCATAAGTGTGCTCCTAAAATCAAATTTTGAGCTTTAAGGGAGGAAAAATCCAAACCACTGTGTTCTCTGTTTCCCTGATCTCTGGCTGTTTCAACACAAACCAGGTGCTTTGAATATATTATTTCTTTTTTTTTTATTTTTAAGATTACAGTCAGCCCAGCATCTGGCCTGTAAGCTGTATTTGCTATCTGTTCTTCACACACCTGAGAAAGTTGCTGAAATAGCTTTTCCAGAAGTGCTACACCAACAGAAAGTCACAAATCTCACATGGACAATGCACAGAGAGAATCTTGAAAGAAATAAGATCCTTATTGAAATATTTTAGGGAAGTTATGCAAGCGAAAATGTGGCTTTTAGCTCTTGAAAACGTCCTCCGATTTTTCTGTGAGTTCCATTTTTCAACTTAATAGCTATGTGACATGTACTTGACACATCCCTCCTGTAATATAGAATGATTTCCCATCTTTATTCTCTGGTAGATGTGTCTCTCTAGTTGAGTTTCATTAAGATGCGACAGAATCTGGATTTGTATAATTTTGCACAAATAAAGATTGAAAAAAAGCTGCCTAAAATTCCTTCTGTTAAACATCACTCGGTGTGCGTTGTTCTCCTTAAGCATGAAACACTTTTCTTTTTCAGAGGTGGAATTTATAGAAGTCTCTCATGCCAAGAGGATATTGTATCCTTTGGAGGATGCTCAGAAGCAACGTCTGAGCACAGTTTGGACAAGAGGTCTTAACAGACCTGCATCCGCACACAGTGGGTTTGAATTTGGCTATTTATTTCTGTGTCTGTATTTCTAGATGTCACTGTTATATTTGGCTAAATCCCCTTCAGCTCTGAGGGTTTCTACTGCCTGTGAATTGACTTGTTTGCCCTGAAATTCTTTGTCTTCAACTGGAGTGAATAGGTCAAGTCCAGTGATAAATCTGTGAATATACCTAAAGAATAGCAGGTGGGTTTTGGCCACATTATTATCTTCAGTGCTGTAATATTAACTTAGTATTGTCCATATAATAATGTTTTTTTCACAGCAGAAAACCACAGAATCACAAAATGGTTTGGGTTGGAAGGGACCATAAAGACCATCCAGTCCCACCCCCTGCCATGGGCAGGGACACCTTCCACTCTCCCAGGTTGCTCCAAGCCCCGTCCAACCTGGCCTTGGACACTTCCAGGGATCCAGGGGCAGCCACAGCTTCTCTGGGCAACCTGTGCCAGGGCCTCACTAGTGGAGAATACTCAATGTATGGCTGAATAATGGCAGTGGCATCTGCAGCAGGAGGGAACTCGGGCCAGGAGTGAGCTCAGGTGTGCAGCAGCAGATCTCCCTTCTCATTGAGGCAAATTCTTAATTTGTGGCTTAAGTATAGAAAGTTGACATCTCACTAAATTAGTCTTTTCACACCCTGTCACTTCTGTTTCAAATGGTTCTTTGCAATAGCTACTGGGTTAGACTAGAATCACAGAATTGTTAATGTTGGAAAAGACCTTTAAGATGGTCAAGTCCAACCATGTTCGCCACTAACCCATGTCCGCAAGTGTCACATCCATATGTTTTTTGAACACTTCCAGAGATGGGGATGACATCACTGCCCTGGGCAGCCTCTCCCCCAATGCTTTACAAGTCTTTCCACGAAGAAATTTTTTCTCATATCTGATCTAAACCTCTAAACTCTTAGTTTTCTTACAGCCGTGGTGATCAGTGTAAAATATCTCATCACACATTACACTCAGTAGGATCAGACAGGACAGTTTTTGATAGGAATTCAGATAACACCATCTGTTATAGAAGCTCCTATATGGAATTATGCATAGCAAGTGTTTATTGGGATGTACCAAGTGTGTTCACTACATTTTTCCGTGTTTTCAGTTCTTGAGATCTTTTATTTTTAGCCCGGGAATGAACGTGATTACAGGGGTTTTTTTAATGGTCTTTTTAAAAGTTGAGTAAACAACATATGTAATTACTCTGTAGGAAATATGGCTTAATTAAAACATGAAGTCATTCTATTAGCATACACACCTGCTGCTTATGTGGTGCATTTCTTCCAGAAATAACCAAATTACCGAATAGAAATTGTTCTATAGTTCAACTACCTGGAATGTGTGCTTCAGCATTTTGTCTTGTCCTCCTGCTGGTGATTCATTTTTGGCCTAAAAATAGTCACACTGCATGATAGAGCTCTGCTGGGACTCAGCTCCAGCTGGGAAAGGATACAGTTTTTCTTAACTGTTTAAAATGGGGGGAAAATTGCCCAAAGCCAATACAGTTTTCATAGACATTATTTGTGGGGGAAACTTGCTCTTCAGATGGGACACAAAAGAGTGTGTATTTCCCTCATGCACCATGCCATCATCAGAAACAGCTCGTGGAAAGAGCTTGAAAATGCTTGGGAAAATTGTGATTGCTGTATAGGACCAAGGTTTCCTGCAATTGCAATGTGTTCTGATTAGCTTAATTGTAATGTATCCGTCAGACAAAACACTCCTGGAAAATCTGAACATATCCAAGTAAATGCCAGGAGTGCCTTTTCTGTGCATATACGTGATAGCTTTGATCTGAAAAAGATTTAGACTTGTTAAGTCGTAATATAATGTAATATCACCTACTCTTGGTTATGTTTTTTCCTTTGTAGTTTTAAAGTGAATCTAATATACGTAGAAGAGAGGAGACCAAGAGGTAATGAGGTTTTGGGTCCTTCCAAGAGTTGGGTGTATTTGCCTTAACTGAGGCTCTGCATCCTCAGAAGAACCTTAAATAAACAGCATTAAGATTAGGGCAAGTATGAAGTGATCCTTTCCTGATGCTTCTTACTAGCTTCTTACTAGTTTCTGGTCAGCAGAACTGTGTAGGGTCCTGGAGCTAGTGGCTGTGTTTGGAATACAAGATTTAATACCTGTCAGTGTATCATCCTCATTCAGTAGGGTGCACAGACTTTCCACAGAAGGCCTTGCTCCTTATTTGTTGCTTTATCTTCTTTTTATACCGAGGGGCATTGAGTATTGTAGAGAGTTTGACTCAGCTACAGATTTATACCAGAAAACAGAAACAAAAATCAGCATGCGTAAGGTTCTGGTTTGGGTAAACACTGTTCGTATGCCTCCAGGTTTGTGAAGTTATTAATATTCTAATGTCACCCTCAAAAATTTACATTGTCCAAGTTTGTATTCCTTCTATCACATCCCCCATTTAGTAAATGGATCTCTATCTCGTTATGACTACAGCAGCGTGACAGCCAGCTATGAAGAATAAATTGTTTACCTACTGTGTGTGGTGTAATATAGGCATGTCACAGACATCATTGGGAAATCTCTCCTAAGTACCAATTGTAAAAGTGCCTCATGTGCCAGCCAGCTACCCCAGAGCTAGATTAATAGTTTAATCCTGGCCCCCAGTAAAGGCCACAGAACATATTAGTTTCCTAATTACTTCAGGCTGTCTTTAGTATGCCCTTGGTTTTTAAAACTCTACACAGCTTTGGTGTGGATTCTTCAAATATTGGCTCATTCCATGTGTCCTGTTAAAACAACTAAAATTGGATGATACACTCAAAACTTCCTTTTAATACTGGATATAGGGACTGAGCCATTTCTGTGCAGGGTACACCTCTCTGGGATTCAGCTTCCACCCCAGCTCAGGCAGAAGCACAGACCTGACCTTTTTATAAGTTTTCTGAATCCTGATTTTTTCTTCCCCTTTAACACGGTGTTCCAGAGTATGTGGAATGAAAGGGGAATGCTGGCATGGCAGCTGTTTCTTCCTGTAGCATGCTCTTTGTCACTGGGGTTTAAGAAAATGCCAAAGTGTCTGGAGATGTTTGTAGCTTGTGCAGCGTGGATGAGAGATATAACCCAGGCATTCTAAGAGTTTGTGAATTGTGTATTCAAATCAATCGATTCCAAGATGTTGCTTAAGCTCTCTGAAAAGCTATTCAGGTTAGATTTTCTTCATGAGCAGCACACCAATTTCGCTCAGCTGCATGTTACTTGCTTTAGATGATAAAAAATTCGATCTGTAAGGGAGGAGGGAACACTGAAAATATCCTTCTATTTAAAAGGGAAGACGATTTTAAGAAAGTTAAGAAATATATATGCATGTAAGAAAATTAAATACTTAATTTTCCGTTGCATGTATTTAATGCAACCTCATCTAATTACCAATCAATGTATTGTTCACCCCTACAAGAGCAAGTCTGGAGTCACACTTTACATGACTCCATACCACAGAAAACATGAACACCATCTTCCTTTAGATTTCTCACAGGAGACTGCATAACCCTCCTCATCTGTTTTTGAGACATTTCTTTTCTGTTCTTTGTTTCTGTAAGAGAAAAAGCGACCTGAAACAGCAGCTTTCCTTCCAGTAGGTCCACAACAGCCTCCCTTGTCTGCAGTTAGTTAATTCCTGCAGTTAAACCCCTCACACTTCAGGCAACCCCTAACCCCCACAGTAATGAGGAGTATGAGTGTGTGCCTGGTCCCTCTTCCTGCCTCCCCCTTCAGCACCTGAGTTATGTTGGAGCAATGAAGCCAAAACTTTCAGGAGAGGTCCTCTGAAGAGCAGGATGTAGGGCTTCCTTGGGAACTAACACAAAGTTGTCACATGTGCCACTGGTCGAGTGGAAGGTGTCCCTGCCCATGGCAAGGGGTGGAACAAGGTGGGTTTTAAGGTCCCTTCCAACTCAAACCGTTCTGTGATTCTCTGATATTCAACAATTGTGTTTGCCTCTCCTACTGAGGGGCCTCTAAGCTCAAGCTTTTGGGTGCACGAGTGAGTTAAATTTCACAAGCTGCACAGAATGCTTTAAATTCCTTTCTCAAAGGTTGAGGCATGTCATTGTGTCATTGTTATGTGGGATAAATTAGGGTAGAAAAGTTTCTAGAAAAAGAATAGGAGTGAGATAAAATTTATTATGCAAATTTGGAGTGTTCTAACACTGAAAAAGTATCATGAGCAAAAATAATTGAGAGAGAAAAGAGGGGCAGGGAGGGATGTGATTTAGTAGGAAGGAAACAACTACTAAACTTTTTAATAGTACAATTTACTCATCTACAAACTCTGGCTGAGGATGATGCTGTACTCCTGAAGTGTGGACTATGTCAGAAAAAGCTCCAACTTGACAATAAACACCTACGCAGGAGCTTTTCTGTGCTTTGTGTTCTTTTGTACTGGCCCTGCTGCTAAACCTGGTGGATGTGATTCCAGCTGGGAAATCCAGAACAGGTTTGTGTTGTGCTCTCTGGTTATTCATGAGCTCCATTGTGATTTCCAAGGCTTCCTGTTGTTCAGCAGTGTTGATGAGCAGGTATGCGTGGTGTCTCCCTCCCCAGCTAACATCTCATCCTCAAGGATGTCGAATACAGAGAATGTCAACACCAGGCATCCTGGCATCCTGCCTGCTGCTGACACACCAGGAAATAGCTGGGTAGTTGTCAGGCTGACATCTGCACCTCTGCTAACTGGCCAAGTTGCCCATTTATCCAGTGGAAAAAGCGGAATTCTTTAAAATTGCCAGTCATGCTGCACCTTAGAATTTTCTTTCTTGCCTACAATTTTTCATCGTAAGGGCTCCAGTGAAAAGTTTCATAAGCTGGATTGGGATTGGTACCTCTCTTTGCTGTGCCCTGTGTACAGCTGAAGGGTTGTTTCCTTCCTGGAGAAAGGAAGAACGATCATGTGCTTCAAGTGTGGAAAATCTGCTCAAACGCCCTAAAATAGGTGGGGGATTGCACTGTATGCAGAAATAAGGCACGAAGCATAAACTTTCATTTGGGTCTCCTAAAATTTCCTGAGAGGGAGAGACTGATTGGCCTCCAGCAGGTAGTGCATCCTACCTCTGTTAGGCATTTTGGAATGTAATTAAGTGGCCTTTGGAAGCACATTCCCTTCATTAGCTTTTGTGGAAGCTTTAATAATTGGCTTGGGGTGGATGTCTAAATCTTACCCGGTAGTGTTCAGTGAAATTCAATCCACCCCTGAGCTCTCTATAACTGAGATCTGTTCTGTAAGATGAAGAGTACCCCGCAGAGACTGTTCATTAATTTTTTCTGAGGTTCTCAGGTGTTTTGATCGTGGCAGCTTATAGAAATATTGTCTTTCAGGTCAGGTAGCTTTACAAACTCCTGGTGAAATCAGTGCCTGTGATGGATACTCCAGCAAGAAAACACAGGGACAAGTATTGTGTTCTGAATGAACATGACAACAGAATGTGGTAAAAATCATCACTTATCATAAATCAACAAATAGATCCATGTAGCATTATACATGTTAAATACTGTTAAATGTCTCTGTGCTGTTTTTGTGGATGCCTTGTTCTGTTGGTATTACTGTGATGACACTGGAAATGACTGTGAGTCAAAGGAGGAAATGTGGAAAAAGATCCTAAAGTGACAAAAAGTGAAGACATAGATCATTGCTACAAGGCTGTGCCTAAGAGAGGAAGGAGACATTCACTATGCAAACACTGGGCATCCACAGAGAGAAAAATCTCTGAGCAATAAATTGCCCCATGCCTTTGGCCCTGGAAGCTGAGTTGCTCTGAGACAGTGCAAGGCACATGGGCCAAGGTGCTGAATCTGCTGAGTCAAGAAAAAATTCTGGTTTGTCATCTTATGTCCTCTAAATGCATCTTTTCCTCCACAAGGAAAGGCGACTGAGTCACAAGCCCAGAGTTGTAGCCCAAGAATTTATCCCCAAAACACTGGGGATTTGGGATATATTCAGCATTTACTGCCCGTTGTGAGGACTCTCTGGGGAAATCTTTGTATTCAGTCTTTGGGTCCTCAGCAGACTTGACTTTTCTAGGGTCTTTTGCTGCATTTGATTTCATTCTTTGTCATAATGAAATTACTGCATTAATCAGAGATATTTCGGGTGGCATATTTATTCATGCATTAAAGATCATGTTTCTTAATGTATCTTCCCTTTCATTGTATGGCTAGTTCTTACCTGTGACTTTAGAGAGGGTTCATCTGGGGGCACAGACCAATTCTGCACAGGTTTTTCCCCTACAGTATGCCTGAACAAGGTGAAAATGTGTTCTTTTTCTCCTGCCTCTATTTCTTGTTTCATTTCACTACAGTAAAAAACGGGGACATCAGCTTTTTCCTGCCCTTGCTTTAGAAAGCTGCCAAAGGCAACGTCGTAGTGCTGAAACTGGCCTGACTCTGATATACAGGTTTAATGCTTTATAATTTTTGCAAGAATAAACTGTTATCATCATCCTGCTCCAAATAGCATTGAATTGGACTTGTGTAAAGCTGAAATGATTCTTTGTTATTCCCCCTGGTGTTGAGCTCTGTAAATTACTGCAGATGGAACATTACCCTTAGTGCCTGTGTTTGTCACATGGTGCTTTTCTTTCCAAACCAGACACTGGATATTTTGTCCTGGTATTCCCACCCTGTTTCCTCTTCTGTGCATATCTCAGCTGTGGTGGTACCGGCGAAGGGCTGAACTAACAACTGCGAGTCAGGCTCTTTCCTTCAGTGCTGTGACAGGTTTCAGAACACCACAGACAAACTTGCCTGTGAGTTTTTTCTTTTCAAACTATCTGTCTGTATTAGTCTGCCATGCAGGAAGCAGGTGGTACTTTGTAGTCATTTATACACTGAATTTTCACATACCGGAGACTGCTTGGAAGCGCTTTGTGGATTTTGCTGTTAAATTGCATTGAATAGAAGGCCACTGCTGCTATTTGGGAAAGCTTTTAACTCCAGCCCACGATGTTACCAAAGTGCAGGTTTCCCTGTGGCTTGCCAGTCTATCATCCAAAGACAGTGAGCCCAGCACAGCTCTCAGTGGTGTCAGAGGAAGTGAAGCGTAACGTACAAGCAGTGGTGGCAGTGGTGGGATGTTATTCCTGGAACACAGATCCAGGCTCACCTGTGGTAATTAGTTTGAGTTTCTTCCAGTTATTTCAACTGAGTGAGAGGCTGCAGAGAAGAGTTTGTTCCTCAGCATGCAGAGAGCTTCAAAACCTGTAACGAGGTTGAGCATTACATCTTACTTCAGATAATTCAACCAACCTTCTCACCTTTCTACTGAAACATAAGTATTTCAAGACCTCTGACAATATTGGATGACTCTCTACAGCATGTGATGTCAAATTTTACCTTACTGTAGATATTCAATATGTCAGGGTCTCTGACATATTTGAAATTATTTGAAGTTAACAGATACTATGATTCACTCATTAAGTCAGCATTTCTCTGAAGTTAATTCATAGATATAATATTCTTTCTCTTTGAAAAGGGAAAGCTCTAGTAGTGATTTATGGTGCACTGACTTCACAGGTGTGTAGAATCAGTATTATCCTTTATTGAGGTTAATGTTGGATTACAGATACGTTTCTTCTTAGAGATGGAGTTACTGATTTGTTTTATGGTGTGTGATGTAGTTGCATACAAAGTGGTCTCCAAAGGTGATGTGTTCTCTGTAATGATGCTGTGAAACTGCTTTCCCACACCTTATTTTGGCAGTCCCTCTGCCTTGCTGGATGTGCGAGGAAGGTGATTTGTTTCAAGGCTGTGTTATGAAATACAAATGACAGGAGATAAACCATTGATCAGCCTGCATGTCTCTTCCAGCAAAAAGATAATTAGTTAGGCAGAGCCAGGCTCGTGGCTGTGCTGTGCCTCTGGGTGTGTGCAGTGCAGGTCTGCAGGACCCAGGGCTGGACACTTCATTTCCCACTTGTCAGCTCATGGAATCCCTTTCAGTAGCACACAGACTCCCACAGTACGTGATAGTTGGTTTCCAGCAAGTCTATAATCTTGTAAAAGTTTTGGAAAGTTGATCAAATTTTTCCTCCCACTCATGTTATCCTGCAGTCCTGAGCAGAATATCCTCTGTGACTCCCTATTTTTTTGCAAAATATTCTGGTGTTTTCTGGCCATCAGAACCATTTAAATTTTTGGCTCAGACAGCAGAAGAGTTTCCTGTAAACTATCAATTGCTTGATTATTTATTTTTCTCAAAGCATCTGCTGGACAGGTTTTCTTACATATAAATTTCTGAGAGCTCAGATGAATGTTGTTGTGTAAATTTGCCTGTTTTGAAGGCTAATTCAGAAATTTAGTTGGTTCCAATCTGAAAAAGTCTTCAGTAATGTCTTGGCTGGAGCATCTCTGATTAAATTGGAGAGGTTTTTAAAGATTATGCTGATTTTTCTTGCCTTCTGCTGGGCTGGTTTGTCTGGGGCCTATGAATTCTTGAGGGTACTTTGAAGTGTATTCAGTCTTTTCTCCAGTATTTGTAGAGCTTTGCTTCAGAGAGAAAAACACCTATGAGCTCTGCAAAAGGGTCCAACTGCCCACTATCACAGCTACCCTACTGTTAATCTCAGATCCATTAGTAAGTGTATTTGAAACCTTAACTAGGATGAGTGGGATCCAAGTAAACAGATATGATGGTAGTCTAGTGACCAACATAAAAGAAGAGAATGGATGAGCAGAAGAAAAAATACTGGCCCAGATGAGGTATTTGTGAGCACCTCCGAGACAATTAACCTCTGATAGGTGATCAATGAGGCAGCATCGTTTTTTCAAAACTAAATTCAGATGAAATCACATCAATCTGAATTCTGCCAATGCTAATGCAGAAGGCCTTCCTAGAGGAAAAGCAAATAGATGCCTAGATTCCAGCAGAGATGGAGCTTTTGCATTTGGCATTTGGCATTCCCATAAGGAGAATAAAGGAACATAGATACATTAATATAAGATGGATGGAGTGTCTGTACTTGGAACCGCTGTCTGTGGTTCTCTTTTAAAATGCAAGGGCTCTTAATAAGTATGATTCCTTCAAAGTCTAGACTTGGATCATTTTCCTGAATGATGGTATGCTGGAATAGCTAGCACTATTACACAGTTGCAGATAATACTGGTTTAAAGGGGTACAAGATTAAAATTCTTGATTTTACAAAATAATAAAAGATTAAAAGGAAGCTGACAAGTTTGACAAACTGTCTGGCCTTAAATGAGAATAGGATTCAGTGTGAAGTGTAAGCTATTACACCTGGGCAGGAGTATTCATCTGCTCTAAGTCAGGCGAGGGGAAAACCAGCAAGCTACAAATACACAGAAAAGAATTTGGAGGGTTTAATGAATCATAACTCAGCAATGCCAGCCTTTCCTAGGAGAGGCAAATATCCCAGTGGGCTGCTCAGCCAGGACTGTGCAATCTGCATGGTGTGACATGATCTTTCTGTGCTGCTCACAGGGTTGGTGGGACATCAGGTGAAGCTCTGGTTTGGGCACTGCACAACAGGGAACGTGAGGCACTGGGAAAAAACAAAGGAGAACACGTAGAAGTGCAACAAGTTTAGAAGAAGGGTTTGTTTAGTCAGGAGTGGGCTGACAAAAGCCATTATAAGTCATCAAGGATGTAAATGTTTGCTGGAAATGGTATCATCTGTTCTCAGTGGCCACAGCACATCAGATTACCAATCAAGGGTTTAAAACACAGCAAACATGATATAAGTTTGACATGGGGAAAAAACTTTGAGTGGCAAGGAGTAATGTAACACTGGAGTAGGCTTGAAAGGCAGGTGGTAAGATCTTCATTACTTCTTCACTGAGAAAAAATTTTTAGCAGCAGGATACACAACATTCCCCTGGAGTAATTTTGATGGTGGTTGGTTCAGTCTCGAAGCAGGGGCATGGGCCAAGTGGCTTTTCAGGCACCTCCAAGGTTCCATCCCTTTTAGATGCTACATTTTGTATACACAGAAAAAGCTTGGTCCAAAATCCATGTGATGGCATCCTCTCGTCTCTCTTTTGTGAAAGTATAAATGTGCCTGTTAGAGTGAACATTTTTGTTTCACTTTCTATGATAGTGCTGGATGCATTGTTCTTTTTTCTCTTTTATGTTCTTTGAGATGTATTTTGCCAGTTTTTTTTATGGTATATTAAAATTGCTAAGTGTTTCTGAAAGCTGTGGGGTTTTTTAATCATTTTCCCTTTGTCTCTTTGTCTGTTCAGGTTCTTTTTTTATTTTTTACCTTAGTATTTTTCCTGTGTCAACTTTTCTGTTCTTTTAGTGGCTGTACTCCATTGGATTTCAGAAAAGAGAGGGAGCAGAAAAAAGTAGTGCATGATGTAGCAGAGTCATGGGCTCCATCTCCTTGTGACTTCACGATTTCCTTCCCTGCCCCCATGAAATACTTTTCTAGGATGCTGCTTTGATACGTCTTAAAATGTTTCTTAAAAACAGTGGTGATCATCATTAAGTAAAGATCTTGGCACTCTTGGCTTGCCCAAAGGCTTTCCATTGCAACTCCCTCTGAGTTGCAATGGTGTGTCTGTCATAAAGAACAAATGCTGTGGAAGTTTCTAGTGTGACTGTGAGCAGCAAATGTGACACATCCATCACACCAGCAGGATTAGTCTTCACACCATACCAGCACAGAAAGAACCAGGCCTTTGTGAACACGAGCCATGAAAGCAGATGTTCAGAGAAAACTGCCAAGTGGGTACAAAATGCTGATCATATACATATACTCCGAAATACTGTAAATATTATCCTACAAGGAAATCATGACAAATTAACATCTGCACAGACTCATGCTGCTACTGTAATGCTTTAATAACAAAAGACTACAGTGCCCACGGTTTTCTTCCCACTGGAAATGGAGCAGACTGCAGCATATGCTTTCACTAATAGAAATTAAAAGTAGTCTGACATTAATTATTAACATTTAAATCACATTTTAAATACTAAATGCAAGAAAAGTCATATTGTTTCCCTGGGAAAGCTAACTGCTTTTGGGGTCTAATGGCAAATAAAATCAGCCTTGTGTGATGCTATCCTTTAGGGTTCCATGCACCCCCAGGGCCCCCAACACCCTCAGCACCTGGTAGGGTGCCCTGCTGAATGAGGTTCAGAGCAATTCAAACATCCTTGTTTCACAAAAAACCATGCTAACAGTGGTGACTGAGCAAAGGATACAAAATGTTTTCCTTTTTAGAAAAGTCAGGATTTCAGATGCTTCTGGGGGATACGGGTTCTTTGGTGGGGTTCTATCTGAGTGTGCTCTCCCACCATGTGCTCTGCGGGTCTGTGTGTGCTGCCCATCACACGAGTGAGGAGGCTGCAGGATGGGCAGCATGGACAGTTCATTGACCATTATTTTAGTTCATTGACCATTATTTTGCTTAGTTTAATTTGGGGGTTTTGGTAGTGAAACAACAGTACAGTCTGAACCCGTACTGTTTCTGTCTCGAGAAATAAAATTCAATAATAGAGATACTGTGAAGGAACACCTACTGATTCCCTGTATGACTAAAAGTCATTAGACCAAAGATTTGGCATTTTAGTGCACTGGAATCAGAGACATTAGATAAGCAGAGTTCTGCTTATAGCTAGTGATAGTGGCATAGCTAGTGCATCATTATCCCCCAAATCAGTATGGGATTAATTAATATAACGCCCACTCACAATCAGTCAAAAAAAGGAAAAGAAAAACCAACTTGATTTTGCAATTGCCATAGGGCAATATGTTTAGAGATCTGTGAGGGTCTGTAAAAATGGGTTTCAGTTTCTGACAGTGCTCACCTCCTTTTGATTTTTTTGAGATTAGTATGAGCTGTAGCAGTAAAAAAATGTGTTTCTGTTGGAATTGCTTTCAGGATAAGCCTTCAATGTTCAAAAATTTTGTGCATACCATAACAAGTAATTTGCTTACTTGTTCATTCATTCCTTCATTTCTGAAAGGGCTTTGCCATTGTGTGTTTGCTGTGAGCTCCCCTGGATTGCTCTCCAGTTTTATAAACAACTCCCAGGAGAGGTTTCAATGAGAGTAAATACCACAGGCTGCAAAGGAGCTGTTCCTGGTGCTGCCCTCCCTGCAGCTGAAGCCCTTTTAAAGTTAAGGACAGAAGCAGGTGAAATTTTTATTCACAATAGACAAATCCCTATAAAAGTGTTTTTCACATCCTCAGCAAACGATAACTGAGTTGTCTTTTAGATGCCGGTTTGTTTTATAAATAAACAAATGAGGGTATTTCTTGAGTTTTCAGTATCAGCACCTCATTTATCTTGTGTTTTTTCTCTATACTCAGCTAAAAAACTGTTGAGCTTTCTTATTCTGAAAGAATACTGGGTCTTGCAGCCCAGACTTACATCAGATGTTTCTATATGTGGCTTTGGATGGCTGCCTACAATCCATATTCTTTAAAATGAATTTCCCATAACTGGAGACACTGTATGGCCTGCAGCATTATAGAAATATTTCTCCTTCTTATTTGCATATGAAGGGAGCTTTTAGGGCCAGTAGTACTCCCATGAGGTCTTTGCCTGTGCCTCTTGAAAGGGAATGTTTTGTTGGACCATTCTGGAGATCCCCTAACACCTTCATTGTACTGTGAAGCCAAGAGAAATGTTAGCTTTGGTAGTTTCTGTCAGAGAAGTTAATAGGATTCTCTGGACTGGAATTGTAAGAGGTGTTGCTGGCCTGGAGTTGAAGGATGCTCACACAGCCGTTTTGCTGCATTCCATTGTCGTGTTCTCCAAAGGCTGCTCCTCCAGAATTAACAGGTACCAAAGCTCAGAGAGGCAGGAGAGGAAGAAGTGCAAAACTGTATTTCCAGCTTATGCTAATTCTCTAAGAGTATATCAGGTGTGTGTTTCCCTCACAGTAACACTGCAGCAAGTGCCAAAGAGCCTCAAGAAAATCACCGTTAATGAGTTCCCTGTGCCTGCACTGGTTTTGTGTTTGGTGTGTGGAATAAAGCCCTGAATGAATCAGTGATCAATACTATTTTCTCTAATTTAGTTATATGTATCAGACTGAGCTATAAATACTGCAAATTCCCCTGGTATCATTATTTCTTTGTTTGTTTACCAATTGCTCTAAATATCTGTAAAGGATTAGGCAGTGGAACAGGGGCTGTAATCAAGATATCAGTCTCCTAATTGGGTATGCTGACTGTCCTACAGGGCAGTTATTACCATACCTGTTTATGCAGCTTAATCTTGGAGCACCTTTAACAAGACAAATCGAGAGTCCTCTCCAGTTAAACTCCAGCCTGGGATGTAGGTCACTTGTCTGGGAAGCAGAAGGCCAGTGTTTAAATCCTTACTCCACAGCCTTAAAAGGGCCTTTGAACCAGGGCTTTCTTCATGACCTGGATGTCATGGAGACGGTTGGCCCTTCCAAATTTTTATTGCTGTTAATAAAATGCATGGAATTGAAAAAAAATCAGGGTTTGGGGAGGACTGGCTAATCTGCTCTTTTTAATGTGTTTTGTTTGTTTATTTGTGTGTTAACCTGGAATTCTCAACTAGAGGTGAACTTTAAAATTATTTATTTACATAGCAGTAGTTTGAAGTGATTCAGACTACTGTCTGCTTTCACATTGCTTAAGGGTGAATATTATATCAACCCAAGTTCACTGAAAATTTGCTGGAGGTTCATCTGAAAGCTTCATGAACCTTAGCTACTTTGCCTTGGTTTTCAACACTAGCAGACTCTTGTATGCATTTAGAGCAGATAAAAGAAGTTTCACCCCATGCCCTGCTGTATTAACTGTATTAATTAACTTACTCTGCAAACGAAGTTGCTTGTAGGTGATCTTTAAATAGTCCAGCAGAGAATATTTATTAAGTGAAAAAAACAGGAACCTAAAATGTATGAGTGTTTGGAAGGCTTAAATACTTACAGATATTTGCATAAAAACCTGATGCAAATCCTACCCTGCAGAGTGTTATTCTTACATTATTCAAATCACAAATTCACTGTTAGATTTATTTAAGAAATTATCTGCATCATCAAATGGAATGGACATGACAGCAAATGCTCACATGAAGCAAAGGGAGGTGTCATGAGGGGCCAAGACTGGTAACAGGGCTTGGGCAACTGCAATGCCCAAGCAGTGAATGTCAAGGAACACAGCAGGCCCAGCTCACCCAGTACCTTTCTTTCAGTACCCAATTTAAGAATCCAAATTGGACAGAAAAATGGGCACACTTAGAGTCAAATGTCACTCAAGTCAATACTGAACAGCACCACAGTTTTCTGATGTTAACTGTAAGCAGTATTACAGGAAGCTTGTGAAAGAAAAGGACTTAGAAATCATTAACGTGTGAGAGAAAACCATAACTGTGACTGTCTTTTATTAAGTTTTATATCTGACTGTAAACAACTGATTGCAAGGCTTCTTTGTACAGAAAATTGCCTTCTTCGCATGAATAACTCAGAAAAAAATAACCCTTTCACTGCTGCCCTTCATCAGTCCTTATATTTTGTAGTTCTCACTTGTTGGAGAAGCTGGGCTGTACTGGGAGCATCTTCTCAAGAAGCTGGCAAGGAGAGTAATGCTGGGCTTGGTGAGGGAGACTGAGCAGTGTAAATTACATGCTTTGGTGAAGGTCTTGGACAAAATAATATTCACTCCATGTAAAACTGGAAATGCTTCTTGACTTTCATGGGAGTTTGAATCACTGAAATATTTTTTTTTATTCTTCTAATATAGAAATTGTAACACTCCAATTGTAAAGAGTACTGTAACTTTCCTGTATATAAAAATGTATCTTTGTTTAGGAGAATTCTTATATCTCTGAAGTGTATCAAGAGATAAATGCTCAAAACTTATGTCAAAATACCTTCTCTTGAGTGATTGTCAAATTCTATTTCCAGTCTTAAAAGAATGTTTGAAGGAATTATTTGGATTATTTCTTTATCACAGGAAAATGATTCCTTTTTTTTTTTTTCAAAGGAGGTTTTATAAAATATCAGGGAGTATTTAACTTTTTTAAAGAAAGGTTTCTGTGCAGATACTAACTGTAGCAAATTAGGATGGATGAGGGACTGATTCCTGAATCAGGGCCTGACAGGCACAAAGTGGTTTGCCTCTGTGCTATGTAGAAGCCTCTAGAGCAAACTGTCCATGTCCATGGTGCACTGGATTTCACCTTGGCTCTCCCCATGTGGTTCCAAGGTAATCGTTATTATTATTTAATGAGTTTCAATTCAACGTCTGCAACACTGCAAGATACATATTGGAGTCTGCTAGGGTGTTCTTACAGCACAACACCAAAAGGACTGGGGAGGTCAGAGAGACCTAAACCACACACATTCCTGCCCATATCATCTTTTAGGAGTGATCCATAAGGAAACTAAAACCTCAGTTTGCCCAGGCATTCTGTAGAGGTCACAGAACTATAGAATAGTTGGGATTGGAAGGGACCTCTGAAAATCACCCAGTCCAAGCCCCCTGCCCAGGCAGGGTCACCTGGAGCAGGTGACACAGAGACATGTCCATATGGATTATGCACATGTCCAGAGAGGGGAACTCCACACCCTCCCTGGGCAACTGTTTCGGAGCTCTGCCATCCTCCATGGAAAGTTCTTCCTCATATTGGGGTGGAATTTCTTGTGTTTTAGTTTATGGCCATTGCTCCTTGTCCTGTCACTGGGCACCGCTGAACAGAGACTGGCACCATCCTCTTGACCCCTGAACAACAGGTAGTTGGAACAGCCTGTAGTAGGGAGAGGGACAATGAACTGCTGACTCTGAGCATGAGCCCAGGTGGGCAAGAAAGTCAGTGGCATCCTGGTTTGGATCAGCAATAATGTGGGCACAGGCCCAGGGCAGTGCCCGTCCCTGTGCTGGCACCGCTGAGGGACCGCGAGGGCTGGGCCCAGTCCTGGGCCCTCAACAGGAGAGACCCGGAGGGGCTGGAGCGTGTGCAGGGAAGGGAACGGAGCTGGGAAGGGGCTGGAGCAGCAGAAGAGGCTGAGGGAGCTGGGGGGGCTCAGCCTGGAGAAAAGGAGGCTCAGAGGGGACCTTCTGGCTCTGCAAGTCCCTGACAGGAGGGGAGAGCCGGGGGGGGTCGGGCTCTGCTGCCAGGGAACAAGGGACAGGAGGAGAGGGAACGGGCTCCAGCTGTGCCAGGGGAGGCTCAGGTTGGATAGAAGGAAAAATTTCTCCACCAAATGGGTGGTCAGACATTGGAACAGGTTGCCCAGGGCCACCCTGGATGGAGTCACCATCCCTGAAGGTGTCCCAAACCTGTGGATGTGGCACTCGGGGACACGGTTTAGTGGAGAACATGATGGTGGTGCTGGATTGACGGTCGCACTTTATGATCTTATGGGTCTTTTCCAACCTTAATGATTCTCTGATTTCACAAATCAGTCAGTTGCTTGGCCGTGGCCATGGTGCTGTGTTCACTCCTTGGCCCTCTCATTGAGTGGTATGGATGGATCTGTCAAGTTTGAGAAAACAGAAGCTTTCCAAAAAGAGTTCCTTCAAACAGAAAATACAGACAACTTGATGATGCCAATGGAAAAGTTGCTTTAATGTTGTTATCCCTTCCCTAACTGTGTGGGATACTTGTGTTGTGGAGAGTGCTGTCATGTTTGAGGGGGCTCACAGCTTGCCAGTGTTAAGCTCTGTGGCTTCTTGGGGTTATCACACACAAAAGGAAGGTGGGCACACTGATTTGGAAACAAAATAGTTGGTATCTGCAGATCCTTTTTTGCATGTGCCAGAGCTGAAAACAAATCCAGAGGCACTTTTTCAACAGTTTGGCCCATAAAATTTCAGTTTGTGCAAACCACAGGGGATCATGAAAGACTCTAGATTAATTCTGAAAACTTGGCATATGAGATTTGGCTTGCATAAATTTAAAGGTAATGCATACTGGCAACAACAATCCAAACCTCTCATGCTGCTGAGTTTTAAACTTTCCCGTTCCTCTGAGAAAAAGAAATTCTCATTGTCACTGGTAAACCAGCAAAGTGAAAATCTCTCCAGAATACATCTACAGTAGTAAAAAACCAAAAAATTAGATCTTGAATTCATTAGGGAATGGAAAGCAATGCAGAGAAAGTTAAGATTTTATTGTCAGTGACAGTCACAAGCCTTTGTTTGGAACGTGAAATCCACGCTAAGAAAATACAGAAATAATTCTGCAAAGATGCAGGGGACAGCAAGGCTTATGTTGTGTTTTGAATTGCCTGTGAGCACCCCTCGCAAGTACCTGTCTTAAGTGGAAAGAAAGAAAAAAAAGATCAGCCTGTATTACAAGAATCAGTCATAATTCAGTGTAATTGATGGCAGGCAAAATAAGATAAATTGAAGAAGTATTTCATTAAAGTACACATAGTCAATTTGTGAAGCTGGCAGCCATATAGGGTGAGAGATGAACATTATAGCAGAGTATTACTGCTGTTCTTTGGCTAAGACTAGTATAATTTTTATGCCCAGTAATAATATTCATAGTCATAACATTCATAGTGTATGAAGACGTATAGAGAAACAAATTGAGTGTAGGTGAATGTAGAATGTAGTAGAATGAATTGAATAGAAGGTGTTTATCACAAGCATCAGCAAATACATTTTCCCATTTTTCTGTAGAGGAAACATAACACAAGTCATCATTACCACTGAACTGTTCCTCCCCATGCCCACCCTTTTATCCTGTTCTCACCAATTTTCCCCCATCTCTATACCCTCCAAAAAGGAGATTGTTTCTCAGGGAAGCTCCATATATGTCATGTGGTTGCAAGTGTTTTTTCCTGTCAAAAATGCAGTTGTTCCTTGAGCTGTGTGAACAATGACATAATTTCGTGTTTATATGGTTGTTTTATTTTATTTCATATTAAAAATATCTAAAGGCAAAAACCAAAAATCGTCTTTCTGAATGTGTTTATGGAGGTTGGGCTTTTGCTGCAGTAAGATCTGATTGATGAACTTGTTGCTGTTCTCATAACTGGAGTAGATTAACTTTTGCACCTTCCTAAGTATTACTTATTTCAGCAGTGAAACATGTATGTTCAGTTGTTAAAACACATGGTTCTAAATTGCTGAGGTTGGGCTTGCAGATGTTTGGAACGGGTGAGGATCAACAGCTTTCAGAATTTACCCCTTCCTGTAGACCTGCAGCTCGGGATCTTGTTTGCTCTTCCACAGGCAGTGGGGAGACCTGCACAGGATTGCTCAGAGATCCAGGGAGCTGTACCTGGTTTCAGTGTACTGTTAACTTCTAAATAATCCTTGCAGTATGAAATGAAGAACCAGTACTATCAGCTGTCCTTCAGCAGGGCTGTATGTAGGAATTCTTGCTTTGTATTTCCAGAGCAGGTAGGAATGATGAGCAGTGACTTCATCAGCAAACTTCACATTGACTCTGTATCACATATCCACGGTAAACCCAAACACAGGGGTGGACCCGGTGTCTCTTCTGAAAATCCCAGGAATAACAGCATAAAACATTCAACTGAACAAAGGGCTGGTGAAGCACCAGCAACACACTGAAGGGGTAAGTCTGATGACTCGGTCACTGACCAGTGACCTCCCTTCCAAAGGGAAATAGGAATGTTTGTGTCAGGGAAAACCGGACAGCTTCATCGAGCAGGTTCTTACTCTGCAGTAATGAATTATTATACAAATACTGAAATGCTTTGGTTCACTAAAAGAAATCAAACATATTAAAATACGTGAGTAAATAACACCACTGTGTTTGCACTGTAACTTTAGTGTATCTTTAAGTGTGATAAGCATAGAATCACAGAGTCACTCAGGTTGGGAAAGACCAGTCCAGTTCAGCTGTTCCCCCAGCACCACCACAGCCACCACCAAACGAGATTCCCAAGTGCCACATTTATAAGTCATCCCCCCACAGATGGTGACTCCACCACTGCAGCTTGTTCCAGGGATGGGCAACTGCTTGGGAGAAGGAATTTTTCCTAAAAGCCAAGAATAATAATCCTAAGATATAACAGAAGAATGTGGGGGAAAAAAGCTGAAGAATTCTGTAGACCTTTGCTATAGTTAATAGTGTAGACTAATAATTATCATAAAATATCCTTAAATTTGGACTACAGAACTAAATGTACAGAAAATTAACATTTCAAGGATAACAGTGTGAAATATAATTAAACTGAGCTTGTGACTGCACACTGAAACATGGAAAATAACATGAAACAAAATGGAGTTTACTGTACTTTAGTATTTAGTACCACCCATTAACATATTTCTGTATTTCACTAGAGTTTAAATTGTATTGAGCAGTAACTACGAAGTAAATACATATTTAAACTCAATTCACTTTGGAAGAAGCTTTTGACTAAGAAATCTTTAAGCTTGAGATAAATTGAGCATCTGAGTGCTCCCTGTAAAGCAAAGAAATTCATCATTTTGTTTGACTAAATGTCAATTCTTTTTGAAGGATTGTAATGGTTTGAAGTCACAAAATTATGAGAAAGTGATTAAAAGATTTGCTGTCATCAGATCAGAATTTAGAGAAATACTTTAAGCTGAGGAACACATTTTCAGGTCAATGAACAGGGCAAGGGTTGAATACTTTGCCATTCAAGTACAATTGGTACTTATGAATTATTACTTCAATCAATCCGTTTGTTGTGTATTAATTTGAAGAATTATGTGGAAACACACACATTTCCTACTTCACATGATGGAGGGTCACTGAAAAGAGGGTAGTTGTCTAGGAAGATACCTCAGAAAAGAACAAAGCCCATGTAAACTTTTCTAGTTCTACACCAAAATTGAAGAAATGGAGGGGCTGTAAGAAGTCCCCAGTGGGTACATGTCCCATCAAATAACACTAAGCCTTTCTTTTCCCCTTTTCCCCCCTCCAATAGAGCCATTCTAGCTTCAGGCCTCATACCTTGTGTGACTTCTCTCTATTCTCATGGTCAAGGTCATTTGAAGATGTACCAGGCAGCATCAAAAATGGGGTGATGGCAGCAACCACTGCACCTTCACATACACAGGAACCCCACTGGTTTGTAGCTGAAATAGTTAAAGCAGTCTGTTTTCTTACAGAAATATTTCAATTTTGTGATCTTTAATTTGGCATAGAGCCTCAATATATTATTTGCTCTGGCAGAAAACACTTTGGTGTCTCATGTACTGCTCTCTGGAGTAGGAAACCCTCCATCCACTCCTGCATCCAAAAGGTGGGAGCGAGTGAGCACCAGGAATCCATGCTGCTGGAAATGAGAGAGGGAGCTCTGTGTGCTTGACCAGGCACATCAGCATCTTTTGCAAGCTGAGATCAGGGATTCTTCCTCCTGCACGGAGTTGTCAGCCTGTTTCTATGGTGATCTCAAAGACACTGATGGATGTGCTGTGGTTATGTAACTTCCAAAAAAAAAAAAAAAATCCACGTAACTACTAGGATCTTTGAATGCTGTCAGTAGTTTTGAGTGTAGTCTGGACATTAGGACAGACAATGGGTGTCATCTGCTTAAATGTGAGCGGCTGTTTAAACAGAAAGAGAGGAAGGTGATGTGTCAGCTCTCACCAGGCGTATGTGTCATCTGGTGACTGTTGCCTCTGGGCTCATCAGCTGTAACATGTCCTGCTGAAGGCTTGGCTGCCAATCTGCATGGAGATTTCTGGGAGAGTCCAGCTCACACACACTTTCTCTGATGGATATGAACCACCGAGAGCATAATCTCTGGGCACTCCATTTAACCTGGCTCTCTGAATCTGTTTTTGCTTTCTGAATCCACAGAGTTGCACTCTAGTCAAACTGATTACACTCCAGTGTTCCCCTTCCCCTTTCCCTTCCCCTTCTCTTTCCCTTTCCCTTCTCCTCCCCATTCCCTTTCCCTTTCCCTTTCCCTCTCCCTTTCCACTGTATTTGATGTACTTTTTTTAAACCATGCTCTCCTTCCTCCACCTCCCTCCCTGCACATACGCACCATCTGCCATTCCTGGTTTGGTTTCTCAGAAATGTCATCTCTCTTGTTGAGCAGCCAGACCTCTGTGATTCAGGTGGGTGCTGCTCTGAGCTAAATGCCAGGGAGGGGGATGGTGCTGTGCAGCCGTGGGGATGTGGCAGTGTCCTGCTGTGTGGCAATCCATGCTTCTGAAGGGGACACATTGCAAAGTCCCTTTGTCTCCTGTTGGTAACTCTCTGTCTCTCTTGTCCGAGCAGTGACAGAGGAAACACTCAGAGAATTCAAACCGTCAGTAGTTGTTTTTGTGATCTAAAGAGCAGGCTAAGTGCTTGGATGTTTTGTCATCTTTGACATCCTTTGCCTCCAAAAATCTTGCTTGCTCTGCATGTTGCCCTGAAAACATATATTTAAAAATATTTTTATAAATATTAATATATATAATTAAAATATGAATTAATCAGCGGTTGTCATGGCATATACTTGCCACACTAAATGAGCAGTGTGGGATATTACTGGGTTTACCTGTAGTTAGAACTTCTTACCCTGGATCTACTGCTAGCAAATTACTGATGTGTGTTCCTGAATGGAATGACCCATGCTTTGAAAGGAGAATGAAGCAAGATCTGGGGAAATACAGATGGACAGACAAGACAGGCATATGTCTCCTTAACATATAGATCTGCCAAAGTCTCCATGAATATCTCATTGGATTAGATGGCCAATAACTTCACTAAATCCAGCTGCTCTGACGTTCTTGCTATCTTAGCAAATGCTGTATTCAGAATAGTAATGGTATTCCTGCACCTTCTTCCTTCTGTGTAATTTAAACACACTGTTAGTACTCTTTTACCAAAACTCAAGACTTGTTTCCAATAGCACTGTGTGGCTGCCATGATGTGCCATCAGAATTTAACATTTAAATTACCCAGTTTTGTACACTAGCCCAGGTTGCTCCAAGCCCCATCCAACCTGGCCCTGAACACTTTCAGGGATGGGGCAGCCATGGCTTCTCTGGGCAACCTGTACCAGAGCCTCATCACCCTCACAGGAAAGAATTTCTTCCTCATGTCCAATCTAAACCGCACCTTCTTTCATTTTAAAGCTGAAACATGCTGTACCTCTGATCCAAAAGGATAATAAACGCAGGGCCAGAAAACCACTTTGTATTCCACATCACCTGCATTAAATACACAGCCTTAAATTAGCCTCCAGTCAGTGGAAGCAAAACCTTGCTAAAGGATTGTTCATCCCACATTAAAATTGTTCTCTCCATGTCAAGTGAGTTGAGTCACCCTTTTCATTCAGCAGCAACCAATTCTGAGTAATTTTGACTGAGTGTTTAATTTATAGGTGGTTAAAGTAAGGCAGAATGGATCTGCTCATGGAAAAGAGTGAAATTCCTGTAAATATGCAGTTGAACCCTCAGGTGCCTCTTTCTGGGGAAGCGCTGACCCGTGATAGTGATTGGGGGGCTGATAAAAAAGGGAAAGTCACGTTGGCATCACTGAAATACGGAAAGAGAACCTCTTTCTCCACGGCTGGAAACACGTTGTGTAGGGGAGTGGTGGGTGCTCTGGGCTGCCAGCAGCTCATCTGAGGTGAGGAAAGCTGAGTGCCAGACAGTGTGGGAATGCAGAGGAGTGGGGAGGCGTGAGAGAGCCTTCCCAGCCCCCACTGGCACGAGCCAGGGCAGGGCTGGCTGCAGTAAAATGTGCCTTTTTCCCAGCTCACCTGTCAGCCTTGCTGTTGCTTTTTCCCTCCATACCCCACACGCTCTGCTTTTTGTGCACAGAAAAAAGACAGTTGTCTAAATTTTCTTGCGTTTTTCCCGGTGCTTGCTTGTCTTACCAAAATAAGCACTGTTAGCAGAGGAAAATTATAATTTTCCATGGAAACCGGTGGGAAAGGAAGCAGGTTTCAAAATGATCTCTCCACGTACACTTGTGGCATACATGTGTTTGTTTTAGAGATGGGAAACCAGGCACAGTATGCTCAAATGGCAAGATTGGTGTCATCCAGCACTGAGAGCAGGAATATGAGAGCTTGAATCTCTGCCTGTTGTCTTAGTCACAGCGTCTTGTTGGTATTTTTGTAGGTTTTGATTAATTTTTTTTAAACATTTGTGGTTTGCTTTGGGTTTGTTTTTTTTTTTTACTCCCAGTATATGCTTCAGCCTTGTGGCCTTTCTGTGTGAGTGATATGCATTTATCCATGAAAATTAAAATGACTCATTGTTTCACAACTGGATCATGTATTGAAATGGGGGATAGAGTAGGATTTAGGGAAACCAGGAATTGTCAGTTTTTTCATACAGTGGAGAATGATCTTGGTCAAAATGTGGTCCTGACTAGACTGGAAAATATTCCTGTGAGTGTACCCAATCTGGATGTGATGGCCCATAATGGCAAAATCTCCAGGTGTGAATACCTCACCTGACCAAAGAGCACTTTGCTGACATAGAGCACATGTGCCAGCTGGGCAGGTTCCTGCCACAGGCACACTGCTGTGCTGGTGACAAAAGGGTCATACTTGTCTTCAGGCAAAGAAGTCATTACGGAATCCCAGAATCCCAGAATGGTTTGGGTTGGAAGGCATTTAGAGATCACCTCATTCCACCCCCCACCATGGGCAGGGACACCTTCCACCAGCCCAGGTTGTTCAGGACCCCATCCAATCTGACCTTGAACAGTGCCAGGGAAGTCATTCCCCTTAAATCACATTCTGTGTTCAAAAATTCACCCACCCCATGCAGATCAGGCCTTACTTTGACTCAGAGGCTGTATTTTGAAACCTCTTTCCCCACATCCTTGCTCTAGTGCTGCAGCTGCTCATCAAAGTGTTTTCAGCTTCTGCCAATGATAATCATGAAAGAAATAGGCAGTTCTTCCTACAAGCTGATGTTGAACCTTACCCTATCCTAGGTAATTATTTCTATAATGATTTTTTTTCATGTGGCATACTTTAACAATGATACAGAGGAAAAGGAGATGGGATTTAATTATATTGTATCTCTGACGCTACACTGGAGGATAAAAGTGATGGTGCTGTACATTCAACACTGTAAACAACGTTCACAGCTTGTTAAACACTGAAAAGAAGCTTGAGAGTTTAATCATTTACAAAAGCTGTTGTTTTTATAGCTGATAAAATATTTCCTGCCATGGAACACACTGAAAATGCTCATTCTCATAATGGGCCATTTCAGACACAGTAAGATGCAGCTCCGTCTTTTAATGTTGTTACACTAGTGCTGTCACTGCTAATACAACCCTGTGTCACTTACTCAGCTCCTGACCATTGTCCTCGACTTCTGCAGGATGGCACTGCCCACCCATGTGAAGGTGATAAGGTCTGTGTGTGCACAGTAACCACCGGAGGAAGGTGCAGGCTTTGACCATTTTTTTTTCCCCAAACAAGGAAAGGAATACCAATTAAATACGTAAAGTCTTAGTTTCAGCAGTGCAGATTACATAAATGTAAAGACAAAGTCAGTTGTGTTTAATCAATTTAAAAGAAGCTCTTTTTTATTTCCTGGGCTGTTAAGTCAGAGGTCCAAGGTAACAGTTGCAGTCATTGGAGAAAAAAATCCATGACAATGAGTATTGTGTTTTATGTTCATTATCATAGAACAGCTTTTTCTGTGTCTGACTGAATCTTGTTACTGATCCAACTCAAAAGAATAGTTTTGATAGCCTGATCTAATTTTTTTGTTTAATCTTGCCTTTACTGAAGTTATCGAGTAACAGTTCTGGGAGCAGTGCAGGACACTGTTTCCTGTGGATTCCTATTTTCAGGCCAAGCTCCTAAATCAATGATGAGCATTGATGTCAGCTGCTTCTTCTACCTGACTCCCTATTTTGCATAAAATCTGTACAAACCTGAATGCTTTTGAATCTCAACTTCTCTTTCAGTCTGGTTGATATCAGATGATAGATTGTAGAATAATCAGGTGGGAAATGCCATACGCCATGATCACACAAACTTTGCTTCCAAGCTGAGCTAAAAATGACTGCTGAAGAGTAATTAGACCTAAGTACAAATGTGAGGTTGTAATTGTTGAGGAGTGTGGTTCCTACTAATGCCTGTCTGTCTCTAATGTGGATACTATTACCAGGAAGCTTCCTGTAGCTAACTACAGCTAAACTATGTGTTCACTGAGAATTCTGATGAGTGGGGGTTTTTATTGTTTGATATAAATCCATCATCAACGTAATTTGGGCTTTTTCTGCAAGTCATTAGCATAATAAATTGCCTAATATGTGTCTTTTATTGTGGAATAATCTCCTAAGGGGGGAAAAAAGGCAATCGCGGGTGTCAAATCCTAAATTAAAATAAGGTTGGGAAAGTATTTGGCAAGATAATGCTGATGAAAGTGACAATCTGAACTTCAACTAAACCAAAAATCATTAGCTTGGGCATTTATAATAAATAAGCATACTTCTTATAAATGACCTTGTTTCACTGCTCAAGTACTGAACAGGTTTGGTTTTCAGCTTCTATGCTGTGGTCCCTTTGCACTTCTTGGACTGTTTTTCTCGTGTCTTTCTCTTGTCAGCCTGCACAAATCTGATTTTAAAGAAGGTGAGTGGCTGTGGCTTTGCTCACAGCCTCTGCTCTGCTGGGCACTTCCGTCACCTTTAGCAAATATCCTCATACCTATTAAAAGTAAGCAGCAGTGGTAAGGCTGAACCAATATTTGATCACCCTTTCAGTTGGCAGTGCATAGCTTTAATTAATAACAAGCCTTTCCTCATCTGTTTATCTTACCTTCCACCTCCAAAAGCTCAGCTGAGCAGCACTATCTAATGGAATACATAATAACTCCCTCTCAGGGAGAGAGTTATCTCCTCAGTTGCTTTGCAGCATCTTTCCCTACATTTGCCTCATATTTGAAAATGTAAGAATACATCATAAGTGGTTGAGATTTCTTATGAAGGAAATCATTATGTGCAAAGCTACTAGCACTTGTAAAGAGAAGTTTCTTCTCAAGTGTTCTGTGTCCTGCATTCCCTCTCAAAAAGGGACTTAATGTGTGTGGAAAGGCTATTTTAGCTCTTCAGCTGAATTCTTCTTCCTGGAGGATCGTTCAGAAATGCACACCTACAAACACTCTCTTCCAGAACAGAAAAAAATAGTATTTATCATAGAATGATTTGAATTGGAAGTGATCTCAAATTCATCTCATTCCACCCCCTGCCATGGGCATGAACACCTTCCACTACACCAAGTTGCTCCAAGCCCTGTCCAACCTGGCCTTGGACAATTCCAGAGATGAGGAGTCCACCAGAGAAAAATAGGAACTGTTCTTAATCCACTCTTATTTTGAAAAATTTCTGCTCCGACTCTTGCTTTTTATTTAACTCCTAAGCAGTAATTCTTGTCATAACCATCTCATTACTGTGTTATGTACCCAAAACACACAGGAGCCCCACGTGCTTCAGGTTCAAGTTCATGCCACTGTTTCAAGTAGAAAAAGATGTGTCCTTCCTGCTGTGTCTCCTTTTGAAAAGATATCCAAATGCTAGGCCTATGCCCCGGAAAATTAGCTGTTTCTCTCCTGCTGGGCCTAATATTGGATAAAGAAGTGCTTCACACAACCCCCTGCCTCAGGTACTTTTAACACTGTATGCACCCTGCATGCATCCCTCTCCAGATATCTGGCAGCTATGAAATAATCAACCTTTTATTTCTCTTGTCTTCCTAGAGGAAAAAAAAAATATTCTTCATTAGTAGCTTTCTTTTGAGTGAAAAGTTCTGGAAATTTGTTCCCTACATAGATAACAACCTCTTCATTGAAATTAAACAAAAAAAAAGGGGGGGGGGGAGCCTACTTTAATTGTAATACTCCCTTCTAAGTTCCCCTGAAAAGCAACAGAAAGGGTTTCCATGAGAATGTAAAATTTTTCACTGGTGCATCCAAACTTTGGGTATTTGGGGATGTGGAGGGTGCTGTTTGCTTCTATTCCAGCCTGACTGTTTAGTAGTTAAGTAAAGGTAAGCTTCTTTAAGGAACTCACAGCTGGTGGTTAGTCTACAGCGTTGCTAACTCTTTCAATGCACTTAAGTGACTCCTCCAACTTTGCATTTTGGAGGGGAAAAGATCACTCTTCTCATCCATTTCCACTTAGTGAGTCACCCAACTGTTACAGGGCTTTACACAAAATGAGAAGACGGGAAAGAAAAGCAAAAGTAAAATATGCCTGCGAGTTCTATTTGCAAATGACACTTCAGTAAAATGACCTTCACACAGAGAGAAGAAAAACAGTGTAGAGATGGTCATTAAAAGGCTTCATTAATACAACACACTGTGCCTGAAATGCTTCTATGAAGGTTTTCAGGTGAGCTCCTCTGACTCACACTGCAGCACTGTGTTTCACTCTCACTTACCTAGTTCCTGCAGGTAATTTCTCAAGACATCTGTTCATCCAGCCTGTCAGGCTTTGGCCTCCTCCAGGTCCTCTCAGCTTATTATTTCAGCTGGGTGGGGTTTTGATTTTTCTTAGTATTTTTGGCAATGAAGCTGAAGGCTTTCAGGACAGGTATTTTGTTTAATAAGACAGTGATGTCTTGTTTAAACGTGCCTTGGTGGCTTTTTTTGTTGGTCACTTATTTATCCAGGGTAAATCTTATAGTCATTGGAAGATTGTTATGCAGATAAAGTTTTCAGCTGGTTTTACGAACTCTTTTACACTAACAAAGCTTAATTTTTAGTGGTTTGTTTTTTTAACTTCACACAGTTTCAGATTTTTCTGAGTGACTATTTTTCATCTCTTGTCATATATACATATATAAAAATATATAACTCTTTACGTACATATATACACACCGTATTATACATACACATCTGTTAGTCAGCAACCTGCCAGACTATGAGGACTAGAGATGATATAAGTAGGCAATGTAAGTAATAGACATAAGTAGATAATATAAGTTATAGAGATATTATAAGTACTCTGTGCCCTGAATCTAGAGAAAATACAAGCAAATTCAACTGACCACAAAAGGAAACTATAATTTAAAGGAGGAAGGAAAGGAAACCCTATAATACTCTAAATTATTTCCTTTATTGTGTTTCCATTCCCTGAAATAGAATTCATGTTGACAGATTACCCTGTACATAAAAAAATAATGTTGTCAATTAAGTAGTGGCTACTCACCCAGTAATTGCATTTGGTTTTGGTTTTCTGTGTGTGAGAAAAATTGCATATATCAGCTATTGTCCAACTACAGAAAGGCAACTATTTAAGCATTGACATAAGTGCACTCTTCCTATCAAAAAATTTACTACTTTTTATTCAATACATGAGACCATATAATTAATGACACTGTCCTTGTACTGAGTAGCTCTTTCTCAAATTTCAGCAAGGAGCAATGTGAATATGTGCTGAGACTGGCTGTATTAGAGTTACCCTCTCTCATACCTTTCCTTCTGCAGGCATTCAGCCCATTCACTCGTGTAAGGAAGCAGAGCCAACATCCATGCTGTCCAAACCTTTCAGATCCCAAATACGGTGGGCTAATGACAATCAAACTGCTCTGCCCCAGGACGGGCAGCAGTGTCTGAAATATTCATAGAATCACAGAATGAGCTGGGTCAGAAGGGATTTCAGGCTCATCTCATCCCATCCCCTGCTGTGGGCAGGGACACCTCCCACTAGCCCAGGTTGCTCCAAGCCCCGTCCAACCTGGCCTTGGACACTTCCAGGGATCCAGGGGCAGCCACAGCTTCTCTGGGCAACCTGGGCCAGGGCCTCACCACTCTCTGAGAAAAGAATTTCTTCCTAATATCTAAACCTGCTCTTGTTAAGTGTGAAGCCATTCCCCCTCGTCCTCTCTCTCCAGGCCCTTAGAAATAGCCTCTCTCCATCTTTCTTGCAGGCTCCCTTCAGGTACTGAAAGGCCACAATTAGTTCACCCCAAAGCTTCTCTTCTCCAGGCTGAACAGTCTCTTTATTTGTTTTAAACAGAGAGATCCTTGCAACAAGGCCGTGATTTTAGCAGGTTCATGGAGAATGGTGAGGTGACTTTTCAGTTTGTGTCTCAACAAGGGAATGGGATCTTCCACCCATGAAAGATGCCAAAGGTGGCTGTGCTACTACTGACCTATATAACTTAGTTGATGTGATTATATCTGCATAGTTACTGAAACAACGCTGTATTTATATTTTAAACAGCAACAAAAGCAAACTAATGTGCTGTGGAAAATGATGACAGTGAGCTCAGATTAAAAAAAAAATTCATTGTTAGGAAACATTTTCATTGACAGGACATAGGAGTGAGAAGACTCTTTCTAACATTTTGACCTAATTTAAAGGAAAGCTAATTTAGTATTATTTTTACTAACAGCCATATAAGGTGGCAGTTAATCCATTGTAGGACACAATGTGGGACAAACTCTCCTGGTGAAAGTGGCTGGTCTCACATTCCAGTTTTTATTCCCTGCTGCTGTTTGGCAGGACCCTGCCCTGGTTTTGGCTCAAGTTTCCAGCATTGTTTTTCTGGCATGGGACCTGGAGGTGATGTAGCAGGTGGTGGGATCCTGCTGGGGGACTGTCTCATGTTCAAGACCATTGCATGCTGCCTGTGGAGTGGGTTTTCAGCCTTTGCCAGAGACGTGAGTGAGAGGAGAAATCTGAGAGAGGGTCCCATGTCACTGGTGCCTGCCTTGAACCCCTGGGGCCCGATTGGCAATGTCACCAAGCTCTCACAGTTGAAAATGTGCTGTTTAGATGTTACAATTTGAATATTGGAATGGTTTAGGAAGCAGCAGGTGTTCTCCAAAACCAAGACCCAGGTGCCCAGTTGGGTATGCTACACTGGCAGCTGCCGTCTGTCCTGATTTTGGTGTGTTTCTGTTTCCACATGTTACAAGTGAGGTGATAGTGCTCTGTCACACCTTTTCTATCTGTTTGTAAGCCAAGCTGGATTGCTTCTCAGCTCATGGTAGGATTCATACTCTGCTTTCTTTTGACTGGCTGTTAACTTTTCACAAAACTCAAGCAAGTCTCAAGCAAAACAGTTGCTTTGTCACAGCCCCATGCCCTAACTGCAGACACTTGTTCCCTTATTCTCCCATCTAATCTAAGCCTGTTAGTTTAAAATTATTCCCCCTTATCCTGTGACTATCTGTCTGTGTAAATAGTCCCTCTCCCTCCTTTTTATAAGCCCCTTCAGGTACTGGAAGGATCCCATAGAACAAGGTAAATGTTCTTGCCAGGAAGACTCTTCTGGACTGCAGACTTGCAGATGGCAGTGGCAAATTGTCACTGCAAACACAAGCTGAATCTCAGAATTTCCTAACTTTTTCAGGGTTTGGATTCACTGCCTTAATAATGCCATTTTATTACTCTTTGCCTGTAGGTTGTGTGCATTCCCTTTGTGCTCTTCTGTTTAAGTAATGTAGTTTTGGTGGAACCATGTGAGAGCCTTTCTCTCTCCCGTGAGCCCTGGTGGAGCCACACTTATTATAAATGTATTTATGTAATGAATAAAGTTACTTTTGTCTAGAAGTAAAATATTTTCTGTATCCTCCAACCATTCCAGGCAAAAGAGGAGCAGTTTCATGGTACAAAGCACCATTCCCATGCAAAGCTGTAACTGGGGCTGTTCTGTCAGTCCTGCAGTCACACTGTGGAAATGTACTCAGGGCTTTATAACTGTCATAGTTGTGCATCTAATTGCTCAGGTCTCCATGGTTAAGGGACAAATGCAACCCTTGGAGCAAAACAGGGCTGCAGTGTGCTGGCCAGCTGTGTCGCCAGTGTGGGAAGAGCCTCCTGCCAGCGCAGGGCAGCTGCGGAGCAAGGAATTCTGCTGCTGGATGGCTGCCTCTAGGAACTTCTGCTCCTGCTGGAAGCAGCTTAACAGGCTGGTGGGCAAAATGCTGCCCTTCCAATGCTCCTAGGCCCCAGGAGAAGGTTGATGTGTATCCTGCAGGTGTAGCTTTGCACTGTGCCAAGAGCACTCCGGAGATGGAGCCGTTCTGCAAAGTTGATGTGTGGGAAGAGAAGGCGCTTTGTGCTCCCTCCCTGCATTGCAGATGTGCTGCCACTGGTTCACCCTAAGTTCAGGGATGGTTTTATTGTTTCATAGTCTCTCTGTATTTTTGACCCGGATATGTGTCTTACATTTTCAATCCCGTCATTAATCGTGCTTTACTTTCCACTCTGACTAATTCATCCTGATCTTCCCTGTTAAAAACCATTTGTACCTGTTCCAGAACATTTCAGGCTGAAGAGTTTCTGCCCACTGAGACTGGCCCAGGCTAATCACATTCCACACAGAGGAATTTGGATTTGCATTAGAAAGCAGCACTGGTCTATCTGTTTCAAACACTAAGCCCCAAAGAAGAGGTTGAGATGTCTCTTCCACAGAAGCAGATTCTGAAATATCCTCCTTGCAAAGTTTGGCTTCACTGAGCAAGTGCACAGGTAAAAGAGAGGTGAGTAAAATGTCAGGTGCAGCACTGTAAGAGTCCTTATTCTTACAGTAAGTCAGAGTACTCAGTACTCTTACAGACCTGTACCACACCTGATGTTTCACTAACATCACTAACTTGGAGTTAGAGGACTGTGTAGTGCTTGGGGCATGTTTTAAAAATTTAGAAACCATGTGATGTTTACTACATTAAGGTAAATTTTAAGATTAATTGTCCTTCAGAGTAAATATCAGACTAAAGCTTACCTCAGTAACTCTTCTGCTTATGCATATTGATGTTCACCAAACCGAGAAATCAGTACATGCATTTTAGAAATACTCTCACTGTGTGAAGTCACAAGCATGGAGCTATTCTGCTACAGGATTTTAGCAGTAAAATGGATTTTACCTAGTCTGAGATCCAGGAGAAAGTTACTGTTTGCCTTCTGAGATGCAATTTACACTTTCCCTTGATTTATCTGCAGGAGCCGTCATGTATTTTTCCTTTTGTGTGACCAGGCTAACTAAAGCTGTGTTTGCCTCTCTAAGATTGCTAATTTCTGTGGAGATTAAAAGAAGACTGAATAATATACCTGATTATTTTTGGCCATTGATGTGGCAGGATTTTGCTGCAGAAAGAAACCACCCGCATTTCCTCACAGTTGCATTTACTAACCTGAGAAGAAAAGCCAGAACAGTTTGGTCACATCTCCTATAAATCTGGCACGCTTTTCATATGGAGAGAGAAGTGATAGTGTCATTTGGTTTGCATCTGAAATTACTTTAACAATATTCATTGCTGTCTGCAGTCACTTAGACCTGTGGTACTACAAGGTTGATATAATTTGAGTAGTATCTGTGACACTTCAGTACTAGATTCATGAATCAGTAAAACAAAGAAAGTCTGTTTTATAAAATGTCATTAAAATGCTGTCTTTCCTTAGGTACATAAGGTTACATTTCCATGGGCTTGCATAGTAATTTTTCTCCTCTTTGAAGGGAGAATTAAACATTATCCTATAGGGATAATGTCAGCTTTTGTTTAAGGAGCAAGTGGGTGGCCGCACAAAGTAGGATATGCTGGACCTGTACATACACCTTGCTCGTGGCAGCATCACTTGGGCTAATACTTGAGGCAGATTTTTTTAATTTATTGTGAAATTACTCAGCCTAAAACTGCGCACAAGTGCATGTGTTCTCCTCTCTGGAGCCACTGAATGCTATATAAAAGTTGGGCTTTAATACAGTCTCTTCTATTACCTACTTTTTAAATCTTTATTATCCTGTAAACAAGACATGAAAAGAGACACCAGGAGGAAGCCCTTTGTCTGGGAAGGTTTCTCAGAAGGTGAGTGTAGAATGCAGGAGCACATGTTGCTTCTCATATTATTAAAGAACTCTTTTAAAGCTGGCAGGAAAAAAGAAGGCAGATTTCCCAGTTTAAAAACATCAAAAATAAACAGAAGAAGAGAGGATTAGTAAATAAAACTGGAATGGTGTAATAAACAGATTTTAGAAGTATAAACTTTATTAAGATTATTTTAAGTGATCTGTGTGAAAACAAAAGAGTGACCAGCAGAGAAGTGTGTATGTGTCTTGGGGAGTGAGTGAAGAGGAGAGTGGAGACAGACAGAGAGAGAGAAATGAGAAATTAAGATCAGCTTCTCTGTGTAACTCTCATTGCCTTTCATCTTTAACATCCAGCTTTTCGATAATGTATGAGTAGCCACTGGATATTTTTAAAATATACCATATTATGTCCCTATTAGAGAAAGGACAAGCTTGTAATATAAATCCATGAAAGTAAATGTAGGGAAAAAAGCCCAAAATACACCCATAGAGAAAGGGGCAGCTGTAATCTTGTGTCTCATTGCAGTGACCACCATGGGGCAGCGCTGCCCAATACAGTGCCATATGTGATTTTAAATTCTCCTGGTTGTCTTGTCCTAGCTTGAAAATAAGGCAGGTAAATGTTAATGAAGGGCATGTTCTGTGCCAGAAAGATATTACTCTCCCAAATTAGGAATCTTGTAACAAAAGAGAATTAATAGAAACATATCTTTGTTTATCTCAATACAAGATTGATACGGGGTTTCTGCATGTGGCAGAGAGCTCAGAGTTGATAGCTATAAATGGATAAGTGTCATTTAATGATTCCTTTCTCCCCAGAGCTGACTCAGAGGAAAGGGAGAGTGTCTCAAAACCCTGGTGACTGCTCACCCCTTCAAGAAGTTCACTAAGCCTTGTGCTTACTTTAATTGAGCTCTAATGTGGTTGGGGCTATAAAAAGCTCATCTTGTGGGCCAGGGCACAGGGACAAATAGTAATGAGATGCACACTTTGCTCCACAGCTCAAGCTTTGGGTTTTTCTGCTCTGAGTATTTTGTCCCCACAAGGAGCGTGGATAGCACAGGCACAGGTTTCATTTCCCCCATAACTGCCACCCAATGCAGTTTCCTTGTCATGTTTTATATCTTCTTCAACCCAACGGGGAAAGAACTGGGGAGTAACTACAGAAGTGGTGCTGGTATGTTTCTGTGTAGAAATTCTGGGGTTTCTGTGCTCTTTCATCTGTTCTTAAAACATTAATGACTCCAGTGAGTCAAGCCACAAGAAGTGTGAAATTGTGCAGGGTTCCACATGCTGTTGTGTGTCTTGTCGAAAGGTCAGAGTTTGCTGAAATAATCATCCATCAGTTTTCTTGGAGCTGGCAGAATGGAAAATGGTGCAAAAACTAGCTTTTCAACAAAGACATATTACCTGTAAGAGGGCAGGTGGCTGGTCATCACCAAGACACCTGTCATTCTTTTCCTCGGTGTCTTAACCTGGTTAGTGATGGGCTCCTTCAGAGTGACAAATCCCTGAGCTTTGATTGTCAGTAGGAACTTAACGAGAAGCTGTGGCTTCCCCATCCCTAGAAGTGTTCAAGGCCAGGTTGGAGGGGGCTTGGAGCAACCTGGGATAATGGAAGGTGCCCCTGCCCGTGGCAGGGGGATTGGAACAAGATGATCTTTAAGGTCCCTTCCAACCCAAACCAGTCTGTGATTCTATGATTCTATGAACTACAGTGATAACAATAACATCCCAGGTTTTCTTCTCCTTTTCCTCCTCACTTTACACCTTTTTGCCAAGACTTTTCACATTAGAAACCATTTAGCCACGCAACAGGTTCTCCTACCCTTCCAGCTTGACACTAGCAGTGCTTTGCCTCCATTTAGCCTGTGTTGGATGCTGCTGAATCTACAGCTGGAATTAGGTCTTTCACAGTTTCTTTAGTAACTCTTATTGAATGTGGGGAAAGTGGCAGAGTGAAATTGTACAAGTTTAGAAGAGCTCCTTCAGTCCATGTTATGTCTTTGGCCTTATGAAATAGTTATTAGAACTGATATGTCGACAGTTGTTGAATTGAACTTGCTGGTAATTAGACATCTCTGCTCTAGTGGTGCCCCAAAAGCACAAAGAGCTTCAATCCTTTTAGCAAATTATAGGAAAGGCAGCTTTTGGTGACTGTCAATTACACTGGCCTCCTTGAGGTGTAATTACAGGACATTTCTGACTCGTTGTCAGATCTCGTAGTACAGATCATGGATAAAAAAGAGGGAGAGAAAATGCCTACTACAGACTGGTGGGAGCACAAGATCATCTGCAATTTGCACCTCTCAGTCTATTGTTTGAGACTGTAATACAGTTATATTTACCCTTGAAGTCAAGGACTCCCTTTCTTATCTGCATTTATCTTCTTTCTTATGACTGCCATGCTCATTGATTTGAATGGTGTCCTGATTAACATCTTTGTGACCCTACTGACCTCAGTCCTTCCCCATCAGAACTCTCTGCATCCACTCCCTAGAAGGATCAAAATGGGGCTTTTCTTACTTTAAAAACCAGGTAAGGGGTTTTTTTTTAGATTTTACACCATATTATACAGTCAACAAGTTCCACTCCTAATTAACCTCCAGCCATTCTCATACTCGTGTTTGCTTGTGAAAAAGCCAGCAGGCTTTTCTGTCTCGTGTCTCCAGCTTTCCAATGTGAGGAGTGTCCTTTTCCATGGCCCTTCTGCAGTGTTTTATACCGGTGAGGTGTATAATTTTATTTCTATTCAAACTTATATTTCTAAGTTTAGTGACTGGTTATTGACTGTAGAGAATTTTCCCAGATTAGTCATCCAGATTACAGTCAAGATTGCTCATCTAAATAGACACCAAACCAGCGTCAAGAAAGTGGAGAACCCACTCTAGCCCTCATTGAGTGAACTGTTTAAAGTCAGATGTTGGTCCTGGTCCTGATAGACTGGTATCCAAATAATAAAGCAGAACACAGGATGTTATAATGAGAGACAAATACAACTCAGGCCACTGGACAGTGGTGGATTACTAGGACTGCTAAGCACAGTCTCTCTGATGCAGTCCCTTCTGCCACAGTCATTAATTAAGGGATGTTGGTGGCGTTAGAGATTTTAGGACCACAGCAGGAAATCTTCTTTTTTTTCACTGAGATCGTTGGTAGCAAATTATTCTCTTTCACTTTGACATGGTGCAATCTAAGGGAGGATTTTTCGAATGCTCTTACATGGGCAAACAGGCAGAAAATTTCAGAGGAAACAGCCCATAGAAGAAGTAATTTCTGTTCAGGCAGTGTCTATAAAGTCATTGCATAATTAGGTAGATTACTCTCCCAGATTTGTTTTATTTTTCTCACAGGAAGATAAATTGTCTACTTATGCCACGAGAAGCCCCCTCATAACTCACATTAGCCAAGAAAGGCTTTAATTTCCCTCCTGGTTCACTTAATGTTCTCTGTCCTGTTCCTTTCCCATATTACAGCCCAGTCATTAGTTTCCATAACTCTCCTCAGACTGGTGTCCTCACTCATTTCCTTTGCTCTTTGCTTATTTTCTGTGACAATACACTCTGCAGAAGCTCAGCAATCCACAAGAGCTGGCTGCTTCCCACGTTTGCCAGTCTCTGGGCAGATCTATCAGAGTCAGGAACCATAGCAAGATTAAGTGTGTTGCAAATACCTGAGCTGGGATCACTGTAGCTCTACTGTGCTCATTAAATATTATAGCAAACAGATGTTACTTATTTCACTGAGAGTAACAAAGGAGAGAGCTGTAATAATCCTGTGGATTTTCAAACCATTTTGCCTTCCATTCATTCTTCCGCCGTCTTTTTATCTTTTGTTATTATTAGCATTTAATTCAAACCAATTAAATGACTCCTCTTTTATGTTCCTTTTCTCAGCACTTTCTAAATACCTGATTGTTTAGAAATTAAATATTTCCTCTCTTGGGGGGTTACAAACTTTGGAACAGCGTCAAAAGTTTTACAATTTTTCTTCCTTAACATGACTTAAAACACTGGAGACCACAGCCTTCAGCTGTCAAGTTTATCTACCCCTATATTCAAGGTAGCACCTGAGATACTGACTTCTGCATTCAAGTTTGAGGAGCCAGCACTTAAAGTTTACTTCTTGGGGTTCTTTTGGGGCTTAGAACGAGATGATCTTTAAGGTCCTTTCCAAACCAAACCATTCCATGATTCTATATTAAAGTAAATAATTGAGAGAGGACCTGAGTTACTTAGTGATCACCCAACAAAAAATCTGGATTTAGAAACTGCCAGTTCTAGAATGGGAAGAGAATGTAATATTTACCATTTTCCTAATTGCTTTCTCTTAGTGTTTCCCCACATTCATTCTCAGCACAGCATGCTTCAGTTTGTGCTGAGGGAAGTGTAATGACAAACTAGTTGTTATTAGATTCTTCCTTGATGATGCTCCATTGGTATCAGCACAGTACCAACAGGGACAAATATGGCTCAGTGGGAGAGAGAAGCAAAATTGCTTTACCAGAAACACATCTGTGGTAATGCAGAATTCTAAATTCTGGGAAAGTGTTTCTCTTCCTCTATTGTCAAGTTAAAAAATTGTTCTCTTTCTTTGTGATGCTTCAGTTAAATTATGCATGCATTAGCATTCATTTATCTTCTCCATTTATTTACTAAAACAGGCATCCTTTTTGGTGTCGTACCTTGAGTTCTTGCTGGGCTTTTGCAAGCAAGACATGTTACAGCACTAACCAAACCATGAACCCCAATGCAGCCAGACCTTTTACATCGCTTAAATTGCCCAGATTCTTTTGGGTTGTTTCTTTGTGTGCCTGATGTATTTGCCTTTAAGCAGTTAATGGCACAACTCCTGTTCAGTCTTCCATAAAAATCCAGAGTCCAGAAGCAATGCTGTAATGCTCATGAACCTGAGACTAGACCTTCACAGAAGTTTGGTTGTTTTTTTTTCAAACTAGTTTTTTAGACACCTCACTATTGCATAATGATGCCAGGAAAACCCCTTCTCGCTTTTACCACATGGAGAATGTTGTTTTTACCCACTAGATGAAAAGCATGATTGACTTTATATGAAAGAAAGCCTTGTGTATGCATATCCAATGTATGACAGCTCATCTATCAGACTTCAAATCAGATTGCTGTTCAGATCATTTTCAATGAAGACAAAATGTGGAGCAATTTTGCTACTTGGGATATAAGTACATTTTTTTAAACACCAGTTTAACTTTATTTTAGTTTGTGGAATAGCTGAAAATACTTTCATTTCTTACTGCATTCAGAGTTCATGTCATTTTTCTCATGTAAGTGATTAAAGGTGGATTATATTCTTTTAATGGGTATATAATTATTTTTTTTTAATGATGCACAGGCAGTCATTGCTGCTTCTTCACATGCAGTTGCAGTGTCCAGTAAAGAGCAGGATCTGAGTTAAGCCAGCAGGTAGTAAAAAAGGTAGACTTTGGTAGTAGGAAGTTTAGATCCTACAAAAGGAAGCAACTAGTGGTGTATTCTACCCAGTAGAATGACCCAGGGTCACTGCAGACAGGTTCTGGAAAGCAGTTTTTCCTCCTCCTCATGTAGGAAGAGGTTTGTTACTGTCCTGGACCTGATAAGATCGGAGAGAAGAAAAAAGGTTGGTAACTGAGGAGAGGGAAGAAACAGTAAATAGGAATGAGAAAAAATATTGAGATAGTAAGGTGAGCTGCAATCACAAAGGGCCCAGGTTGACCAGGATCAGGAGAAAGGCTGCAGTGCAGCTGGAGTAGGCTCTGGGTTTCGAAGTGACTGCTCAGGGGGGCAGCCCCAGCTCCTGTTACCTGTCCTGAGTGAACCATTTCACACGGAGACCTCCAAGGACTTCAGCAAAGCAGTTTGTCTGGAAAGGCAGTGCAGTGCAAGGCTACAGAGCCAGATCCAAGGGCCGTGGGGGAGTGAATGAATTTCACCTTTCAAGCACATGATGTAATACAGGTTTGGTTTACCCTGACTCCAAGGGCTTTCCCTCTCAGGTCTAACATTACCTGCCTGTGAGCTGGTTGTTCCAGGAGTCCTGGGTGGCTCTGCCCCTTAGAGAGAGAGGTGGCAGGTTCACCCATCCCCACAGGGTGTGCAGGCAGGCACAGAAGGAATCACGGCCAGCTCAGGTGTGGAGTTGTAGGATTAACAGCTCTGCAAGGCCTAAGGCAATGCACCCATGTGCTTGGAGTAACCAACAAATGGATGGTTTTTCTTCTCTTTGTCATTTTCTGTAAGGAGCGAGATATTCTTCCAAAGGGAATGAAAAAGATCACTCTGCAAACAAACTTTTTAAAATGTTGTGACACCATTTTAAAAAAACAAACTGTGTTCTCACAGTTTGTTTTTTACAAAAACAAAAAATAGCAAGTCACAGCAGCTGGCAGGTCCTCGCTGTCAGGATTTGGTGACGCCAGCACTAGCTGCAGCAGATGGAGAGACGCAAACATTCTGGAAGCTTGGACCAATGAATTTGCTGGAGCTTGAGAAAGCAGCATTGTAAAATGCTTTTTCATCCTCAAGTGTGAGATTTCTTAATACATAACGCTCTTTGGTGGAGAGGAAGTCGGGATGTGACAGTGATCTTGGGCCAGGTTTCCATCCAGCATCCAGCAAGCTGCTCTGTTGATGGTGGCTACCCATGAAGCATATGCCAGGAACACTGCAAAGGCAGCAGCAAAAGGCAGTTTGCTCATAGTAAAGGGGAGGAGGGTGTTTGCTTATTCTCTTGCTTTAGTAATCATAATCATTGCAGAAAGACGGAGTCTGGAGCTGGATGAGCATCAGGAGCGACAAACCTGAGGATATACAAGCAGAGTAGCTGAGACCTGCATCGACAAGAAATATTCATCTTTTGCCACTTTAATACCATTGACATTTGCTGGTGGGTTCAGGGGTGTCACAGAGGTCTCACCAGCACATGTCAAGGATGCAACCACAGACCCCTGGTGCCTCAGATTGATAGATAGCATGAAGGATGAAATTAATGTAGATGAATTACCATATAAAAGACAACCTGAGAAGTCTCTAAAAGGAAAACACTTCTTCTTAAGGTGTTTCTCTAGATCCATCCTGACTTACTGGGAAGTTGACTGTCATATCTGTAAGATCAGAAATGTAGTGAGGGTATCATCAAAGGCAGAATGAGGAGGTTGCTGTTACTTTGCCTAAAGCGCTCAAAATATGCAGGGTTTACAAACAAGTCTCTCTGGAAACCCCTTCTCAGAGCACATAACATTACTTTGTTTGCTCCATAGACCCACAAAGAGCTTAACCCCAAAAAACCAGGTGATTTCGGGGGTTACTGAGGGTGACTTGCTGGTCTGGAATGGGACATGATACAGGACTAAAGGACCTTGGCAGGTCAGACCACTGGATCTGCAGCATTACATGGAGAGTTCCCTATCTCAAGGAAGTACATAGGTCCCCTAATCCTAGAGTTTAGCATAGAAACAATGAACAGAAGGTGCTCAGATCAAACCAAGGTGGGAATACATGAGATCCTACTCACTGAACTAATTGCAAGTTGCTAATGGCACTAGTAAAAGAGTATCAGCAATCTCTGCTATATATGCATGGAGCACTAGGCTGGTTGTCCCCTGTGCTGTGAAGTCTCCTGGTTCATCTTTCCTAGGAACATAAATAAATGAAAAGACAGAGTAAGAAATTAAAAGAAAGTAAATCAGAGCTGAGAAATACTTAACTTTTCAGTAATGCCCTAACAGAAGTGCTGGAAGCCTGTAAAATCCTATCATTGATAAAGCTTTTCTCCGACATCCAGGCTCTTGGTTTCCCTGTGTCTGGAAAAGGTGGCTTTAAAATGCAGCAAAATTTGTCTCCCCTTTTCCTCTGTATCTTAATTTCCTCACCCAGCAGGGTTCTGACTCCAAGAGGAAAATGAAATTCCTTGTGCTGCTTACCCAGCTAGCAGCCACAGAGGATATGTGAAGGATACACAGACTTATCCAGTCATTGCTTTCTCTTTCAGGGACCAGTCATAGTGATTTATTTTCTTCATGTGTCATTTTTATATTATTGCCTGAAACTCATTTTGGAGTTGGAATGTAAACGGAATAAAAGAAATATTTGCATCATCATTATTAAAGACAGTTATTGTTGCTTGTGCAAAGTTGCTATAGTTTTCTGTTAGAAAATTTATCCATGGTCGTTATCATAACCTAAGCCATGATCCCACGTGTTTCATTTCCCACAGGCACTAGTGATAATGGGCAAAGATCTGCTGATTGGGTGCTCCTGTCCCTGGAGGCACTCTGGAAAATGCACCAGAACAGCTGTTTGCAGAGCAGCCAAGGAACCAGACACAGGACTTGGGGAGAACCAGAAACAATCCCTCTTTTTTAAGATTAGAGTTATCTTGGAACGGTGAAGGCCAGCACTGCTGTGGGAGTCCATTGGGGTGAAATATGGACATTTTAGTGAGCATAATACTCATTAATTTTAATTCTCTCTAGTCATATTGATAGGAGTCTGTTACTGAACTGTGTTACATCATCCCGTATCACAGAGAAGACTAAGTAATTATGTGTTTTAATGAAGCATAGACATATAAATAATATATATGTATGTATGTAATATACACATAACACTTTTTCATGGAAATTTGAAAAAGATTTTTCACCTCTTTACTGGAGGAAATAGAGGGTTAGGCATGATCTGTCATGAACTGCTGTAGGTGAATAATATTGTGGTCCTCCAGTGGAGGAGCAGTGAAAGACTTGACAGCTAATTATTACAGACTTGTGCTGGATAGTGGCCAAGGTGTATACAGCTTGATTGGATTTTGAAGCAAAAACGATGTAGGTGAGCTGGCTTGATGTGTCAGGGCAGAACAGGCAAAGACACAGTCCTGGGGCACTAACAGTGAATTATGCTGCCAGTACTTCTGACTCCTTTGGGCTTTTCTCTCCTGTTCTAACCTCATGTTTTCGCTTAATGGGTGTCAGTGAAAAGCAGAGTGCTGTGGGATGTCTGTACTGTGACTCACTCTGAGTAACATTTTTATCAGTGACCTGGAGGAGGTGAGGAAGTGCAATCTCATCATAGTTGTGAATGACAACAGATTGTGGAGGAGTTTTACATGCTTGAGGGTTCTCAAGATCTGAATGGATAAAGCCTTGAACAGACTGGTCTGGCCTCAGAGCTGGCCTTGAGGAGGAGCTTGGATTAGGGGCTTTCTCAGGTCCCTTCCATTTCAATCCTCCTGTGAGCCTGTGTCTCTAGATGCAGTGATCCTGCCTTCTTAAAAAGCCTGTCCTGTGCCACTACAAATTTCAGCTCTTTTCCTGGGGGTTTGTGCTCCCATAAGACACTGAACTGCAGCAGTGTGGGCTGTGGTGCTGGAGTCAGGAGTAAGTTGTAAAGAAGGAGTACTGAAAGGCTTTGTTTGTCTGACATAGCATTCAGAAAGAGATGGTCCCCAGGAGAGGCTGAACCTAAAATACCCTTCCTGGGTCCTTGATGAGCAGGTTTCACACTGTTATCTGAACCTGGCATGGCTAAAACTGCATTTTTTGTTTTGGTCACAGTTGTGTTCCCACAGTCAGAAGCTTTTCTTAAAGAAGTTTCCACCTCCTGCCCTCTGGGGTCTGTAGCTGCATTGCTGATGCACAGAGTGTCCCCAAACACTGGAGCTGGCATGGTACAAGAATGTGAAGAGGTTTAGAGAAAATTATTGAAGCCTTGCTCTTGACAGTTTCGAAAACAGGGTTTGAGAAGCAGAAGGACCCAGATAGCTGGGGGAATTTATGGTCCAGAGAAGGGCAGTGGAGCTGGGGAAGGGTCTGGAAGCCCTATGAGGAGTGGCTGAGGGAGCTGGGAGGGGCTCAGTATGGAGAAAAGGAGGCTCAGGGGGGACCTTCTGGCTCTGCAAGTCCCTGACAGGAGGGGGGAGCCGGGGGGGGTCAGGCTCGGCTCCCAGGGAACAAGGGACAGGAGGAGAGGGAACGGCCTCCAGCTGTGCCAGGGGAGGCTCAGGCTGGACAACAGGATGAATTTCTCCCTGGAAAGGGTGGTCAGGCCTTGGCAGGGGCTGCCCAGGGAGGTGGTGGAGTCCTCATCCCTGGAGATGTCCCAGGAAGGCCTGGCTGTGGCACTCAGTGCTCTGGGCTGGGGGACAAGGTTGTGTTTGGTGAAAGGTTGTGCTTGATGATCTTGGAGGTCTTTTCCAGCTTTAAGGATTCTGTGAGTTAATGTGAGAGTTGGGAATCCATTGAGTATGAACCTTGCACCTTTTCTGTAATTCTGTTTTTCAGTTTGATAGCTTCTTTGGCTTCTTCTATAGAGCTTTTCTAGTTAAGATCCAGTCTCAGGCTGTTTTAACATCTCTTATAGTCTCTTGTACTATTAGTTATTCTTGATTTTTTGGATGTTTTCTAGTACTAAAGGTTGTCTGGTGGTAGCACTGGGTTAGAACAGCTGCAAGATCTCAGTTTAGTTCCAAAAAACTTAGCGAATAGACCTTGAAAAACAGAGAAGAGCTGTATTGTCTTGGTTTTGAGCAACAAACATAATCCACTTTGTCTCCAGAACTTCAGCTGATGTGAATCTCTGACGTTTATCAGGTGCTTATGTTATTGCTCTCCAATGGATCCTTTCTGAGACATAGGAATTGCAACCTGGACAAAGCCAGAGCTCCCCTAACCTGTCTCAAATGGCAGCTGATAGGAGGCTCTGCAGAGGGATACTGGGAAAATCTTTTATGCACCATTCTGGAAAAACACCTGCCTGGAGGCTGTTAAACTTCTGGTCTGAAATTCTGGAGTGAATTATTAGACTTAAAGTAAAGAGAGCTTTTGAATCATGGAATCATATAATCATTCAGGTTGGGAAAGACCTCTAAGATCATCGTATCCAGCCATCCACCGAGCACCACCATCTTGTTCACCATTAAACCATGTCCTCAAATGCCACAGCCACACAGTTTTTGAACAATTCCAGGGATGGCATCTCCACCACTGCCCAGGGCAGCTTTGACAACCCTTTCCATGAAGAAATTTTGCCTAATATCCAGTGAAAACCTCCCCTGGCACAGCCTGAGGCCGTTCCCTCTCCTCCTGTCCCTTGTTCCCTGGCAGCAGAGCCCGACCCCCCCCGGCTCCCCCCTCCTGTCAGGGACTTGCAGAGCCAGAAGGTCCCCCCTGAGCCTCCTTTGCTCCAGGCTGAGACCCCCCCCTGAGCCTCCTTTTCTCCAGGCTGAGCCCCCCCAGCTCCCTCAGCCGCTCCTGCTGCTCCAGCCCCTTCCCCAGCTCCGTTCCCTTCCCTGCACACGCTCCAGCCCCTCCGGGTCTCTCCTGTTGAGGGCCCAGAACTGGGCCCAGCCCTCGCGGTCCCTCAGCGGTGCCAGCACAGGGACGGGCACTGCCCTGGGCCTGTGCCCACACCATGGCTGGCACAGCCCAGGGGCCCTTGGCCTTCTTGCCCCCCTGGGCACACCCGGGCTCGTGTCCAGCTGCTGTCACCAGCACCCCCAGGGCCTTTCCCAGCTTTGCAGCCCCTCTGCCCCAGCCTGGAGCTGCAGGGGTTGGTGTGACCCAAGGGCAGGACCCGGCACTGGTCCTTCGTTGTATTTCATACAGTTGCCCTTGGCCCATTAATCCAGCCTGTCCAGATCCCTCTGCAGAGCCTTCCTGCCCTCCAGCAGATCCACTGTCCTACCCAGCTTGGTGTCATCTGCAAACCAGCTGAGGGCAATCAGCCCCTGGTCCATACCATTGATGAAGGTATTTAACAGGACCGGCCTGGATATTGAGCCTGGGGAACATCACTGATGACCATATGGAGCACAAAAACCTCTCAAGGCTTGGGCACGTGTTCAGGTTTGTCTTGAGTCACCATAAATACTTTGAGTCCATTTATATAGATTTTAAAAATACTCTTTTTCATAGTCTTGTGCAAGTTTCACTGAATGGACCCTGTTGACATACATGTTCAGCTTTAGCTGTTGCATTGCTTTTGGTGCATGTAAACAAGTTGTCCCCTATGGCTGTACAGATTTTTATGTCACCTGGAGGATTTGCTCTCCATGAGCTCTTCTGTACTGCCTTGTGCTGTGCTGTTACCTGTCTGCACAGCCCTCAGGGTGAGGGAACTATGTTTCATAGAAACACAGAGTCCTATGGCGGTTTGGGTTGGAAGAGACCTTAAACTCAGCTTTTTCCAACCTCCCTGTCCTGGACAGGGACACCTTCCACTAGACTGGGTTGCTCCAAGCTCCATCCAGCCTGGCCTTGACTAAGTGGAGTTTCATAGGAGTGGAGCTCCTTGTATATATGGAACTTTCAGCTGCACATTGAACAATCTGTGAAGTGCATCCTCATTTGGTGTTCTAGCTCAGATGAAATGGGCCAAGAGGACACCCTCTTGGGTGCAGACACCCTCTCTACTTAAATTGTACTTAGCCGTAATGAGCAATTACCTGATTTTTCTCTCGTTCGCTGCTTTATCTGTCACATGTAGATGATAGTGGCTGATTTTAAAATGTTACAAATTCACAAGCAATTAGGGCAAAGACATATCAATGAAAGCAATGTTTTCCTGTGATAGAAATGAGTCACAATTCAACCCAAAAACCACCAGAGAGGATGGAAAGTGTTGAGAGTACGATTTTTGGTTAGTCTTCTCAAAACTATTATGAAATCTGATTTATTTCAGCTGCTGAGTGTGGCAGGACTGTCTGCAAGGGGAAGAACTGCAAGCAAAATGAGCTTCTAAAAATGCTGATTTTAGTTGCACACAGTAATTAGGAGAACAGCGAACTCTTGGGCAGATAACAAGTCCTAGCACATCCATCATTTCACACCTATTTGGTGAGGTGCTAATGAGATTTGAACACTACACAGGTCTGGTTGTGGCCTCTGCACCGAGTCAGGCAAACACTTCAGAAATGTTTATACAGTGGCTATTTTGATTCTCTCTAATATCAGTTGATCCTTTAATAATGTAGCTTTTTGTTTATTGTACTGGAGAGCAGACCTGCTTCTGTATGCAGGATCTTTTCCTGTCTTTTCTGTCAGCAGGCCAACTTACCTAGTGCTACCTCGACAACCACCTGCTATGGGCTATGGGTCTGTTTTCTTAATTGCAATGAAATCATTTATGCCAAATAATGCCACATTACAACAGCATAATTTAATTTGCAGCTGTTCATTATATTTCCATTATCCTTCAGCTTTGGCACCCTCCCAGGAAAGGACCCATGAGTACCAGGTGAGACAGTTTCCTAAAGTGATAAAATTGCACCCCACACAGTTCACTGCCGGGTCTTTTCTGTGGCAGAATTCTGGCATAATTACATTCCTTGGGTTTCACTTATGTCATGCTGAAAAATAATAATAGAGGGTTGGTTTTTTTTAAGTCTAGATTTTTTTTCAAGTCTAGATTACAATCTCTTGCTATTCGAACTTAATCATGCTGTACTATGAAAAATAAGGGTTTTTAAGATGCATGACAAATGTTGCTTTCATTTGAACATTGGAAGTTTTAACTTCAAACCTGTACAGAATTGTGCACTACATTAATACATGCCAAGGCTAGAAGAAATTGAGGCTGCCTCACAATTATTCCCTAATGGCAACAGTAATGTAAGTTGAACTTGTGAGCATTTGGCTTTTTGTAGCATTTTGTATTTAATGTATGTGGTTCAAGGCTGCATTATAATTTAGTATTATCAGGAAGAATATAGTTTATTAACCATTCCACTGTTTCTCTAGAAGTATATATAGTAAACTTTTTACAATTAATCAAAAGCAGACATGGTAAAAATGAAAATCAGATTTATTGCCAAGATCATAAATGTCAAGTGTACTGTTATGCAGGCTTTGTATTACTTCAGTTGCAACTTTAAAGAACGTTTTAAGTGATTGGAAAAAGGAAGTTTATTAAAGGCTCAGCAGGTCTTCTCTGCACTCTGCTGTTATTAATGTAAATCATTGCATCGTGTGATAGAGGAGCAATGTGGCAGGAGAAGATTTTGAACAGGCTTCCTCTGTGACTACCAATACCTTCAGGAAGAACTTGAAACACAGACCACTCTGTTTCCTCTGGCACACAAATGCATAGAGATGTCAGAAGAGGGAAAGGGTAGTGCAAAGCACCCATGGTAGTTCATTGCTGAAGTTTTTTTTGGGTCACAGCTTAGCAGACTCTGATGTTTGTAAGAAAATTCAACACTCAACAACATTTTTCAAGTGTCTATAATTGGCTTTATCTTCAGTCCAAGATATTTTACTTCACACAAATATTATTTGTTTGCTTTTCTTAGGCAACATTAATACATCCCTTGAGCTGCTAACCTAGGGAAAAATCTACTAAGAAAGTGAAATAATTTTGGTGCATGATCTAAACTTGAATTCTGGTTGGCAGGTTTTGGTTACTTCTGGCATGATGGAGACTCAAACACAGCCACAGCAGGGAAGCCCCCTGGGCTGGGGCAGCTCTGGCCTCAGCCTCTCCTTGGTTCATGTTACATGTCTGTGAAATGCAGGTAAGGGCTGGCATCTGCTTTGCAAACTGTTTTGGCGCTAGATGGTTAAAAACGTCACTGAAGACAAGGATATTGTTTCATTGCTAGTGTACATTTAGTGAAGTGATAAAGAAAGGAGCAGAAAGAAGTAAACCACTTCTGTCTTGTGACTTTTAAACAGGGAAGATTTTTGATAGATATAGGATAGATAAATACTGTAATAGCTCCTCTGTGGACGTTTTGAAATAATCCTTAAAGCTCTCTAAAACTCTGTGTGAGAGATGTCTGGAGGTTCCTCTTTTAGAGTTAAGTATGGGTTGATGAGTTCTTGAGGTTGGTTTAGTCCAACTGCTGTATGAAATACAAAGTAAGGTAAGAAAGTGAGCTGAGAAATACAGCTAAGGAAGAAAAAAGAAATAGTAGATTAAAGGCAAAGCTATAATTTCATAGAGTCACAGAATATTCTGGCTTGGAAGGGACCCTGAAGACCATGCAGTTCCAACCCCCTGCCATGGGCAGGGACACCTCCCACCAACCCAGGTTGCTCCAAACCCCGTCCAACCTTGCCTTGGACACTTCCAGGGCTGGGGCAGCCACAGCTTCTCTGGGCAACCTGGCACCTCAGCACCCTCACAGGGAAGAATTTCTCCCCAGTATCCAATTTAAACCTACTCTCTTTCACGTGTTTGATTCCTGTATTACTGTGTGTTAACATGATTTTAAGTGCCTTTCTGTTTGTAAAGCTCCTGATCACTTGCATTGAAGTATTAAACATAGTAATTTTTATTACCTGAGAAGCTTTATCCCTGAGAAGTGTTACCTAACACTGAGAAGTGTTTTCTCCCAGGCAGTGCAGGGAAAGCAAATTAAAGCCGGGGAGAGCAGGACACATGCAAACAATGCACAATTGAGAGCACCCTCACCATTGATTAACCTGCTAGGAAAAGCTGCTAACAGGTCAGGGAAGTGAAATGGATATTTTACGGATATTTTGCCTGTTACAGAACAAATTCTGGCAAATGATACATGAAGTAGTTTATGACACTGTCACCAGAAGTTCTAGAGTGCCAGTGGTGTCTGACTTTTGCATACCTGGGAGCTCCTCCTGCTCACAGCAAGCTCCAAGGCCTGACCAAATGTGTGTCTGATGGAGTAAGACTTGCCTCAACCAAGATGTTCACCCCTTTCTCAGGCACACACAGAGCACTGCTTACAAAGCAGCATCGCCAGAGACTTAAATAAAAGAAGTCCTGTGGAACATATCCAGTCCTCAGACACTACTTGGTTTATTCTGTAATTGGTGAATGCCCTTATCAGCATTTCACTTGCCTTGGAGTGATGCTTAATCAGCAGGGAGGGATTTGATTTCCACAATGTCAGCCCACACCCAACTAACTCCTCTGTACAAGCACTTTTTTAATCTCTAAATGGAAAGATTTTTAACAGGTTTGGTTTTGGTCTGAAAAAAATAGTATCTTCATAATTCTACCTTTTCAAGCTGATATTTGGAAGATTTAGTTGCTACTCTGAAATGGACTCATAGAATCTTATGATGGTTTGGGTTGGAAGGACCTTAAAGGTCACATAGTCCCAACCCCTCTGCCAAGGCCTTACCTCCAGCCCTTCCCTCTCCTATTTCTGTTCCTACAGAAATACACCTCAGTTAAATTCTCCCTGATACTTTTCTTGTGGTGAGAAGGTTTGAAATGGCTTACCGAATTCAAGTTGTGACAAAATGGGACAATTTGGGCTTTCAGTCCCTCAGGAAGTCTGCAACATTTCAGCTTCTCCTTTCATGTAAACTGACCACAGTTCTGTGTGTGGTTGGGCAATTGATGTCACACCTAACTCAAGCTGACTACCAGTTTTCTCCTGCCTTTTCCCCGTAGGCTGCTGACTACAGTCAAATTACCTACAAAACAAGAAGTCAGCTGAGATAAAGAATTGGAGAAAATGGCTCTGGTTGTCTGAGGTGCTCTGCAATATTTGTCATCTGCGGATTAGCAGCAATCAGCAAAACTCACAATAAGCGGTAAGTGCTCTAAATGTCATAATGAGCTCAGCCGTTGAAATCTGAATGCCATTTATGTTGCCCTTTGATAATAATTTGTGATTGCCACTCAAGGAGGCAATCATGTATCCAGCACAACTAAAAATTAGATGCATAACCCTGGCTTTCCATTACAGCCTGAGCTGCCGTGCAGAGTACTAAAATGGTCTTTGACTGCATTCGTGTTTCGATGTCTTACACTCATGTCACGTAATAGAAGTGAATCTTAAATGACAGAATTTATTTGGGAAAATGTGTGTAGATTACAGGTATTCTTTGGAGAACTCTACAGACAGTGTTCTAGTCATGTTATGACACTAAAAGCATCTGGTTTTTCCTGCCTGCATTTTTATGTTTTGAACATACAAACTGTTATACCAAGTACCTCTTTTGGAGGCTTGTTTTGTTCTTTTTTTTTTTCCCTTCCTCCTTTCTTTTTTGGTTATTTATTGCTGACTGCTGAAGTGTTTTGGCTTCATTTTCAGACTATAACACCTTTTGTTTATCTTCTACCTCTAGACAGAACATTTTTTTAATATTTTCTTGTCTGCAAAATTTCTTCAAAGGATGCACAGCTATGACACTCTCTTAGGCTGCTTTTTCTCCTTGTGTGTAAATACCAATTTAATCACAAATGTAATATAAAAACATGGTTTTTTAGTGACAAGCAGGTAAAAATATGGCACTGTTGGTAGAGTAGAATGTCTCCAAGTAGTGCTGTATCTCCTGTCTGGCTACTTCTCTCTTTCCAACAGCTCTTTATCATCAGGTCAAGGAGTTTAACCTCTGTTAAAGTTCTTTTGGGTTTTGGACTTCCTGCTGTTAGTTATCCAAGAAGAACACTTCCCAAGGTCTTGGAGAATGATTGGTCAGACAATTGTCAACTTTGCACTCTTTGGGAGTCTTCAGTAGTACGTTTAGTAGTGCTTCAGTACCTACTTTTAGGTGTTTGTTGCTATGTAATACGTTACAGAATAAGGAGGTAGTGAACAAGAAGAGGATCCCAAAGCAGGAGCAGAAAACTGCTGGCAAGGCTAAGCCAGCTCCATAGGAAACAGCCTGTAGTGAATGTGAGATTGTCCCATAAATCTGTTGATTCTCTGAGAGGTAAATATGGGCATCTGTCAATCCAGGGATCCAAGGGAAATTCCAGTGCAGAAATTGGGGGTTCTTTCTGTGTGATTGCATTTCACTGCTCTGTGTCAGTCCCTGGCAGGTCAGATGCTGTACGTGGCCTTTGGCATCCTGGTTCATCTGAAGGATACAAGGAAGCATCAGTAGATGGGTGAATCTCAGATGATGCTGAAATGTTCCCAAGGAGTGATAAAGCTGATCCTGAATTTCTGAGTTCGGTGGAGTTTATCTCCTGGAAGGAGGGCAGACAGGTGAGCATTTCCTCTGTTCATAGCAGTGCTGTGCTGTATTCAGCTGATCTGTGACCCATACCCTGACATGGGCCAGAAAAATGCCCAAATAAGATTTGGAGAGCCTGGAAACTACATAAACTGGGCTCCAGAGGAGTGTCATGGATAGTGTTTGCATCCTAACAAAGAAGACTGGTAGCTTACTCAAGAGATCTCAAAAAGCCTAGTCCTACCTTTGAAGCAACACCTTTACTCACCATATTTGCCAGTTCCTCATTCTTAGCAGGACTGGGTTTAGATTTTCTTATCACAGATTTTTGCATAAAAGGCAGTCACTGCACCACATATTCAGCAAAAAGAAATTCTGTGTGAAAATAAGACACCAGTCTTTGAGAGAGGAAATTCTTCCCAGACCACAGGGTTCCTGCATGGAATAAACCTTACTTTATACTTTCTGGATTTTGCAAACAGCCTTAGAAAAACACCTGTATTCAGCAAGGATGTATAAAAAGTGCATCAAATCAGGTAATTATAAGTCACATACATTAGAGCAGCTTTTCAGCATGTCTTTGCTGTGGTGGCTGTTACCTAAACATTGAGATATGGCTCAACAAGCCACGTAAACCTAGAAAATACAGCCTGGGTACTAAATATGACCATTTTCCTATGAACTTTGTGAACTTTTCATCCAGTAAACCTCTGAAGAGACTGAATAAATTCTATTTGGTACTGAAAGAGAAGGATACTGCAGTAAGTCAGCTTGGAATTGTGTTTGCCCAGAGGTCTGAAGATACAAAATTCATAGAAATATACCAAGTATCTTTTATTAGACCAGATGATATATTATATCTGGAAAAAGCAGATGAGGTTTGGGTTGTTCTGTGTCCTCATTAGATAAAACAGGGGCAAACTTCAAGCCACATGCTGACTGAGAGAAATTTGATAAGACAGAAGTAGCTAACTCTGGCAATAGAAAGAAACTGTTAACAGGGGAAGAGGTGATGAGTTGTCTCTCTAATTAGTGTATATAGGAACAGGAAGGTGTTATCAGGGGCTAAAGAACAAATTTTGTAATATTATAAGGCTCATATTACTGTTGAATCTGTGATTTATTTTTTCAATCCAGATGTAATTCCTAGGCTGCAGGAGGTGTTTTGTTGTCCTCCTGTGAAGGTAAGACCTGAGAGGGCAGGAACTAAAGGTAGAGACAGAATTCTCCAGCCAGTCTGTGGGAGTTTCTGTTTTTAGCCAATCTGCATTCCCTGTGGTCCTGCCTGGCTGTTTGTTTTCACCTCTGTGCTTTCCAGGGAGATGAGGCAGTAAAGCCAGACAAAAAAATGTGCTGAGATGAAGACACTGGAAATCTACAGGTAGCAAACCAGGGCCTGCCTCCCTTTCAGCTGAAGCAGTAAGTGCCTGCAGAGCAATGCCTGCCAATGGTCAGATTCGTGCCTTAAAATCTGGGTCTTAGGAAAATAGTTTCAGTTTTCTGGGGTCAACTAATTAAGCCTCATGAGCTGTCTTCTCTTTTTAGTCAATGTTATTCAGATTTTCAAGTATTTCTTTTTCTTTATGGAAAAAAAATTTAAAAACCCTCTGCCTTTGAAACAGCTTCCAAGAATGAAGAATCCAAGTTAGAGAGAATTAACCCCTGGCCCACTTGGTAGGGCACATCCCTGGGATGTGAAATACTGAAGGAGTTAGAGCACAAACTCAAATATTTGTCTTTCATATGCCATACAAATGCACTTCTTATGTAAAACAGTTATTAACTTAATCTATTCCTTTAAAGAAAACGTGCTGTGCAGACTCAGGATTACAGGCAGCATTTGTCCCATGAGAAAACAACACTGAGGGAAGAAAAACTTTTCTTTTAACAACAACAATACATTTGCTTTTTTTCTTCAATACTACCATGGTAGATAATAATACTCGAGGGTCTTTCCCACCGTGGTGCACCCAGGAAAGGGATGGGTAGCACAGCAGTAGAGCGTTAGCGGAAATCACAGAATTACAAAATGGCCTGGGTTGGAAGGAACTTTAGAACTCATCCTATTCCACCCCCTGCCATGGGCAGGGACACCTCCCACTAGCCCAGGTTGCTCCAAGCCCCGTCCAACCTGGCCTTGGACACTTCCAGGGATCCAGGGGCAGCCACAGCTTCTCTGGGCAACCTGTGCCAGGGCCTCCCCACCCTCACAGGGAACAATTCCTTCCCACTATCCCATCTATCCCTGCCCTCTTGCAGTGGGAAGCCATTCCCCCTTGTCCTGTCCCTCCATCCCTTGTCCAAAATCCCTTTCCAGCTCTCCTGGAACCCCTTTAGGCCCTGGAAGGGGCTCTCAGCTCTCCCTGGAGCCTTCTCTTCTCCAGGTGAACCCCCCAGCTCTCCCAGCCTGGCTCCAGAGCAGAGGGTCTCTAGCCCTGTGGTCAAATTAGTGGCTCTGTTGTGGTCCAGCCCCACAGCGTCTGTTTTCACTTCGGTGCTTTGACATATCACATAATTTGGAATTGATTACTCTGGGCTCAGGTTGGATCAGTCTGGCAACACTGACTGCAAGGCTGCTGCACAGCTGCTCTTATCAGCCCTAAGAAATACAACCTGGTAGAGTTTTTAGGTTGGTTTTCTTTTTGCTCAAAATGCCTTCTTTCATCCTGGTATGTAATACATGACTGTTAAATAAAATTATGTGTTACAATGCACTACCCAATATTCTCAATGGTCTCAAGTTGCACCAGAGGTGGTTCAGGTTCGATATTAGGCCAAATTTCTTCACTGAAAGAGTGGTTAAACATTGCAATGGGCTGCCCAGGGCAGTGGTGGAATTACCATCCATGGAAATGTTCAGAAAATGAGTAAATGGGACACTTGTGGTTTAGTGGGCACGGTGGTGCTCAGTCAAAGGTTGGATTTGATGATCTTGGAGATCTATTCCATCCTTAATGATTCTATGATAAAAACCCCCATCAAGTTGCAGAACACTTCAGATGCCAAGTTCACATGGTTCTATAAAATTTTTTATTTAACTTAATTAATTATTAACTTCCATAAATGAAGTGGAATTTGATATGCAGAATGGAAGGAGTTGCTATACTCTGCACAAACTGCTATGGGCCAGTTTAACTTTGACTGTGAATATTATTCATTAAAACAATTCAGATAGTTTGAATATAGTAAGTCAGTGTTAAATATCTATCTTTGGTGATTTTAAAATATACATATTTTCAAGTGTAGTGCAGGAAAGCCTTTGCCTTCAGTGAAAAAGGCCAAATGTTCAACCCTAAATCAAACAGGGAGCAGAGCTTTCGAAAGCTTTGCTGAGACTCACCTATTATAAAAGGCCAGGGAGGCATTTTGTTCTTCAGAGTCAGATCATATATTTTCATTTTTCCCAAGCTCTTAACCACAAGGTTCCAGAATTTTCAGTTAATTTTCAGTGAATTTAAATAGTTTATTTGGTGGCCTAAGAGAGGAATGGTTTGAAAACATCTAAAAATTACCTCTAGAGAATGTAATATTTTTTTTTTCTCCCAGAGTAATTTCCAGCCACTTTAATCTGTTGTAAATGTTTGTTGTTAAATGTTTCATAGTCACACAGAGAAAATTACCAAGTCGGGGAATTTGTAGTTTGAATCCCAATATAGCATGGGATAATACCTTAAAAATTGATCTCCTTAGCCTATTTAGATACAACTAGTAACAAAAAAAAACCCAAACAAACAAATAAACAAATAAACAAACAAATCAATGGAAACCCTCCCCATACTTAAAAAAAAAATCGAAACACAAACAAAAACACAAACCCAAAAATCTTTCTTAATTTTTATTAATGATTCTCTCATCAGCATTTAATTTTTCACTTTGGAATCCATACAAGAGTTTTAATTGATTTATCCCTACACAGAGTAGCTCTTTTTTACCTTTTTTCCCCCCTCTTGAGATTGATAAAGCAGTCATATGGAATTCTCTTTTATTTGTTTGATGTAATTGTCCTGGAGGCTGGAGTCACGAGTTATCGAGTACTTAGTCTGAATTAACAGGTGACTAAGTCTGAATTAACAGGTGACTAATACTGAGATATATTAGGAAGAGTTAACTGTGTTTTCACTGTTGGTCTCAAAATCCAGGCTTCTGTCTGGTGACACCCTGAGAATTAGTGCTCTAAAAGTATCTGCATGTCCCAGATATCTCTAATGTTTTGGTTTCTTTTTCATTTTTCTTCTTCTTTTCAGTCTGGATTTGATATACGGGTGTCACGGTTTGAGATTGCCCCCCCTGGGAGCCGGGGGGCCTAGAGGTGATTGAGTGGAAGGGCAGTTTCCCCTGGATGGACAATCACCGCTCGTTTTGTTCGCTCCTGTGAAAAATCATATGTACACAACTGGTGGAAGTTGTTGGCAATCGGTCTGTCTGTCTGCTGCTGTTGTGTCTGCTGCTGTGGGGGTGTGAGAAAGGCCCCAGGGGTGGCAGGACCCCCTTCTTTCCCCTCTTGGGGGAAGGGGGCCCTGCAGCCACACAGCTCTGTCTAAGCCAGGGTTGGAGGCAGCACTGGAGTGAGTGTGTGTTTGTGAAGAAAGGGATTCTCAACACCTGAAGGTAAGAGGGAGAGTGAAGCCAGACCCTCTTCTCCCCCCCCTTTGCAGCCAGACTGCAGAGGGGGCTTCTCCTTTCCCTCTCACTGTAAAGTGGAGGGGAGGCTTGGCATTGGAGCAGAGCCAAAGTGGACGGTCTGAAAGCAGCTCGGTGCCAGGGAGATAACCCCAGGCAAAATTAGAGATGGACCAGAGAGAGGCCCGGAGGATGTCCTTGCAATGATTTAAAACAGAAGACAGCTGAAAAATCAGAGGAGAAATGAAGATTCCAGGACGTGTACTGTAATAAGCTGAACTAAACTACAGCAGCACGGAACCGAGGTATGAGAGAGAGAATGACACAGCAGAGACGGCACAGAACCAAGGAGAAAGCACTCAGAGCTATCTTCTTGGACTTCCTGAGGAAGAAAGGACTTCAGTAAACAGCTGGAGGTTGGTGGGGGGAGTGAACCCTTTTCCCTGAACACTCCCACAAGAGAAAGACTGGTTACCTATCAGCCTAAAAGGCTTTTCCTGGACTGAATTAAGGGAAAAAGCTTAAAGGGACCGATAGAAGTGTGTAATATTATACATATAGTTGTTTTTAGCTTGTACAGTATTTATTTGTATAGTAATTAATGTATATATACTTCCCCTTTTCCCCTATAGAAGCCTGTTGCCTGAAAGTTTCTCTTCAGTGTTGAGATAAATTGTGGGAAGGGATGGGGTAAGCCTGGAAATTGGATTTTGGATTTTTGTGGTGGCTCAAACCACCACAATGGGGAACACTGCAATGGTGTAATTGAAAAAAATTATTAAAATGTAACTGTGTTTATGGAAACTTATCCACTTGTAGCTGTCTTTCTAAAATGGTGAATTGTGTTTTGGTGCTGAGTTTTAAGACACAGATTTATTTTTGTGTATCGTCATCATCCTAGAAATCCATGTAAATCATTGCAGTTTTGACATTTTTGTGTAAGATCTATCTGTATCCTATAAACTATTTATTAACGAAAGCATCTAAAGACTGGAATATATAAACTGGAGATTTTACTGGACTTTAGGATCTTTTGATTAAAAATACATATCAGGATAAAATATTAATAGATCTGTAGCTGTGTATGTCCTGGTGTTCAGATGGGCTGTGTGTCCAGAGAAGCTCTTGGATTCAGTTTGTGTGGGAGATGCTCATTACATCTGAAGCTTAAAGCCCGGCATTAAACAGATACACAAGAATAACAACAAAGTCTTAATGCAAGAGAGTGGGAGAGTTTGCAGTAATATGTTGTGTATTTACTGGAAATAATAAGCTAACCTTATTCCCTGACTGTTTTCTCCGGATTCTCCCTCAAATATTCCCCTTATTTATTTTTCTCATTTGATTGATTTTGCGCATTTAATTGTTATTCTGGTGGGGAAGGAACACCTGACAGTGCCATCGAGTGTACTGACCCGGGCAGTCCCCCATGCTGAGAACCCAGAGGTTGAGTTGCACTTTTATTTTTGTTTTCCACTAGCCCAAATTATGGTAGGAAGATCAAAAATAGTGGAAAACAAAACCCCTGTGCTGGAAGACTTAAGATAAACCAAAAAAAACCTGTGAGCCTGTTCTAGTTATTTGGTAGTAATGAAGCTTTACAGAGGAGGAGAGGATGAGGAGGGGAGAAAGATTAATTAGTAGGGTGCAGGAGATACAAATATTTTGCACCATGGTATATATATCTGTGTCTGTAACATGCATTTTTTGCTAGTTTTCCTCCTCAACCTGTTTATATCTGTAGCCCATGTAGAATGAGTGATATTTTGAACTGGGAAGATGTGATTTTCTCTAGGACCCAAGAGAATGGCATGAACCTCAGGAGAGGTTTAGGTTGGATATGAGGAAAAGGTTCTTCCCCTAGAGGGTGGTTGGGCACTGACCAGGTTCCCCAGGGCAGTGGGCACGGCCCCAAAGCTGCCAGAGCTCCAGGAGCATTTGGACAATGCTCTCAAGACAGGGTGGGATTGTTGGGGTGTTCTGTGCAGGGCCAGGAGTTGGACTGGCTGGTCCCTGTGGGTCCCTTCCAATCAAGACATTCTATGTTCTGTGATTCTATGGCAGTCAACAACACAAAGTAACTAACTCAACCCTAAGACATTTCACTGGAATCACACATTGATATCATTGATATCATAGATGATGACATTGCCTGCAGGGACTGTGAATCCTCCTTCATTCATTATTTCAGTCCTTCTATTCCTGGCTTGTGTATTCCTGGCTGTACTGGTTTAGCACAGCCTGTTTCACACATTTTAGCTTTATGTGTAACAGAGCAGTATATGTACAAGGTATTAAAGCCAACTTTACATCCAGTTCTCCACCCCCTCTGGCCACCATCCTTGTGCTCTCTCTCTCTCTCTCTCCACAACCAGCCTATGGGGTTTTTTTAATAATTTATTTTCTTCTTCTTCTTCCCTCTCCCAACAGTTCCTGGCAGAAGGTCCTGATGTGAAACAAAAGTGAGAAATGCCCAGAGCTGTCAGGATGGGAAATAATAGGGATTAAGAGGCCTATTTCTGATAAAGTTCCCTGGTCAAACAACTGAGCCTCTTCCTTCTCCCTTTCTTAGTGTGCAGCCACCTGCTCAGTGGTTACATACATCCTGCCCACCAAGGACAAAGGGATAGGTTGCCTCTGGTTAAAGCACTGGGATGGGATGCAGGTGTGTTGGATTCAGCTCTTCCTCCCCACGCTACGAAAATTCCATAGTTTATCCAGTGAGTTTGTAGTTGGTAAACGTTACTGTAGTTATAAACAAACCGACGTAAATGTAATTTTCCCAGTTCTGGGCACTGTGAGAGAGTTAATTCCAGCCTCCAACAATGCTGTTTTATTCCACTACCTAGAGGGAGCCTATAATAAAAATGGAAAGAGACTATTTACAAGGGCTTGGGGTGGCAGGACAAAGGGGAATGGCTTCCTACTGCCAGAGGGCAGGGATAGATGGGATAGTGGGAAGGAGTCCCTCCCTGTGAGGGTGGGGAGGCCCTGGCCCAGGTTGCCCAGAGAAACTGTGGCTGCCCCTGGATCCCTGGAAGTGTCCAAGGCCAGGTTGGACGGGGCTTGGAGCAACCTGGGCTAGTGGGAGGTGTCCCTGCCCATGGCAGGAGGTTGGAATGAGATGAGCAGCAAGGTCTCTTTCAACCCAAACCATTCCATGATTCCATGATAATCTGTAATTCTGAGTTGCAAGAGCCAGGGTTCTTTAGGATATGCAGAATTCTGAATTTGGTTACAAATTTGGTCCCTTCAAACCCAAAGCATTCTGTAATTCTATGATTCTGTAATTTATCTTGATCAGAGACACAGGCATTGCTATGAGTTAGCAGAGATGATGCCATGATTCGCATGGAAATAGCCCAGCAGCTGCTTTCTAAGGTGAATGTGGATGGAAGAACTTGGGAGTCAAAGAGAAAAAGGAGTTAAAAGGTGGTAAACTGTAAATAAGACCAAATTTCATTCAATAAAGAAGTATTCCTTTGTATCCTCAACTCAACAAGTTAGCAAAGCTTCCAAAAGATTAATAAGAACAGATAATCCTTCCTTATATATTAAATATCTACTGTATTTTAGCTTTGGATACTAGAGAGTACTTGTTTTATTGGGGGTGGGGGGTGGTCTATCTTTTTTAATTTTTTTGGTGGTAGTTTAATCTTACAGAAAATCTTACTTCAGAAGCAGCTGAAGCCATTAAATGTCTAAAGGGAGGTGTAAATAATTCCACAGTCTGAGGACCGGGCAGTCCTGAAGTGTGGAACAAACAGCCCAGAAAATGCTGACCACTTTCTCTCTTTTCCCTTTGGTTTGTGTAGAAAACAAAGTTAGAATTCTGCTTAGTTGTTGGTAATGCAGGCAAATTCATTTGCTTTTTCTCCTGAGTATCACGTTGGCTGTGCTACACATGTTTAAGATACATATTGTAGTTGTCCTCTAAAAAAAAAAAAAAAAAGACAAAAATAGAACTATCTGATTTCTGTTTGACCTTGAGCATGGGAGGTCTGTTTGTAACAGGACTGGCTTAGTGATCTCATTCCCCATCGGCATTAAGCAAAAGTAAGTCCTGATAACGAGTAGTGTCGTGGGTGGGAGTGGAAGGCTTAGACAAAATCTATTAAAGAAGCCCTGCCGTTGAGTCACGAGGTGTAGAAAGGATCCAATCTTAGCCTCAGATTTTGCCAACGGTTTAAATTTAAGGAATTACAGAGGTGTGACTGAACCACTTTTGTCCCACAAGTTTCAGTGATGGCAAACTGAGAGTATTTATATAAAACTAATCACTTACTATTACAAACGGTCAGATGAGTGAACAGACAAAAGATCTTAATCAGAATTATTTACTACACAACATAAACACTAAACCTACTAGTAGTACAGTATAAGATAGGGTAGTGCACTGTATTGAAGCAATTATTGAAGCAATTATATCAAAGTTGGCAAAAAGAAATGATTATTGAGTAGAGATTTGATGTAACTCACCCAGAACAACACACCTGGGGAGATCTCTTTCTCTCACCCTAGAGAAGTGACCCTGGGGGGTGTCCCCAGCCAAGGGAGGAATCTCCACTCACACACCCCAGGAAGGGCTATGTCAGAAGAACCTGCCTGTATGAAAGGGGACTGGACTTTTATAGTACAAAGTGATTGACTGCTAGTCACTAATTTCCAGGCCAGCTACCAGCTTATCTGTCACATCCAGCTTTAAAAAGCAGGATGTGTGTTTGAAGTTTGGTGAACCAGGCTGGTTTTAGCACAATTCAACACCAAAACACATTACCACAGAGAGCCTTCACAATGGCTTGCATTGTGTGGGGTAAGCCCTCCTGCCAGAAGTAGCCATAAAAATAATGTCTAGACAGAGGAAAACTGGTTGTCCTTAATCCAATCCAAATTTGCCTGCAGTGCTTTGCATTTACAGCAAGAGCTCTGCTGACATAGTCTGGGGAAGCAGCTATCTATGGCCATCACTTATCTGTCCAGCACAAACAGTACATTCCCCTGAGAAGCAATGAGATGAAACCTTCAGCTCAAAAGGCAGACTAAGATTAGGGAGAACCTACAAAGAAATGCAAAAATAGCTTTAGTAAGGGAGACTGAAAGAATTTAACACAGACAATAGCCTTGTAAGAGGATTTCTGAGACTGAGATAAATAGTGGCAGGAGGTGACGTTGTGCACAGTCCTACATAGTCTGGGTGCATGTTTTTGTCTACATCCAGAAGTACATCATGAGTTTCAGAAGGGCAGACTCCAGAGCTAAATAATGGAGACTCTTTTTTAATAATGCCATTATGGCTGCCCCATCCCTGGAAATGCTGCTTGGAGCAAGCAGGGATAGTGGAAAGTGTCCCTGCCCATGGCAGGGGGTTGGAATGAGATGGACTGGAAGGTCTCTTTCAACCCAAACCATTCCATGATTCTATGATAATCTGTGATTCTGAGTTGCAAGGGCCAGGGTTTAGTGTCTGTTCTTTTGGATATGCAGAATTCTGAATTTGGTTACAGTGGCATCCTGAAGGACCTCTCTCCCAGTAAAAACTTGGTTTTTCCTCTGTATTTGTTTTTGTAAATTTTTAAAATACTCCAAGTTAACTGAACGCTAATGAACCACAAAAACCTTCCTCAATGGAAAGTTTGCTAATTAATTATATGTAATTAACAGACATTTTTTGTCCTTGGCTGAAAGCACTGCACTGCATTTGCTTCTCTTCTCAGAGAATGTTCAACCCTCTTGCTTGATGCTCTGCAGTATCAGACTCATAAGATGCTTGTTTGCATCTTTGGAGCAAAGCTCTGATTCTGGGAACTAAAAAATTCTAAAAGTACACACAAATGCAAACTTTCTTTTACTTCTGGCCACTTATTTAAACGCCAGAACTTGAAAAAACAAATGTAAATATTTATAGACACTCTTTGAAGTTATAGCCTTGATTTCCACCTGAATTCCTGTGTCAGCAGGTGTTGGCTGAGTGAATCCTGCTCTGCACCTCACAGACTGGGAGAGCAGCTTTCCCCTATGTGTTTGCCTTCAGCTCTAGTGCTGAGCTCAGGACTGAGGAAGGTTTTTTTAACTGCAGGTATTCTTTCTCTTCTCAACTAGTTTAGCTCCCCACGGTCGCTGTTTTTGTCAGGTGAACTATACATGTTCTTTGAAAAGTCTGAATTTCAAGCTGTCCTGCCAGTTTTAAAAGCTCTGTTGTTAAATGTAACCCTGTTGTTCTGCATTTCATCCAAAACCACAAATTTACCGGAGAACCTGAGGTTGCAGGGGGCATAGAATTTTTCATCTACTCAAAAAAAAAGAGGAAGACCATATTTCTTGGTGAAACAAACATTTTGTTACTTTTCTTTCTTTCTTGTTTTTCATTTTCAGCTTTATCCTAGTATTCAGAAATCACAGTGCCTGTCTAAGAGTGGTTATTTCTGTGCACATACAGGAGTAAGTTCTTGGTAAGGTACTGTGGTAGCACAGTAATGTGTCCTAGCATCACTTCTTCATAGGATACAACATTCCTGGCTTGAATTGTAGGCTAGTGAAAAGAAAGAAAAAACACTCCTACATTTTGAATTATTGTGTGGGAAGATGAAATGAGGTTACTTGTTGCTAGAGTGGTGCCCAAAAAAATCAGTGCAATAATTAAAAATTGTTACCTTTTCCTGGAGCTTGAGCAATATTTAAATTCTTCTGTAGAGTTACGTGCACTGCCAGTTCCTTTTGCTGTAGAAAGCAAGTGGAACATTTTGTGAGATGGATTTTAGTGAGAAATCTCTCTTCTCCTGGTAAGAGTTTGGCATTTCTAGTTCTAGTCCTGGAAGAGGAGTGAAACGTATATACAAATATATGTCAAAAAAGCTAATGCAAACCTAATTTTTTTGAGAAAAAAGCTGCTGTGACACATGAGAGACACATTGGCTACTGGTATTTAAATGAAATGGTGACTTGGTAGTTCATGGGAACCTAAGGGAGGGCTGTGAATGAAGTTAGTAAGGTGGTGGGAGGAGGAAGACAGCTCCTTAAGGAGATATTTATACCTGAGAGTGCAGGGATATCTCTAGAGAGAGAGCTGAGGAAGCATGGCTTGTATCTTGCTGCAGCCTGAAGAACAGGTACAGTCAACAGAAACAGAGTCTTAGATGAGCATACCAGAACTGGGGTGTGTGCTCTTGGTTTGGCCAATAAAATCAGAAGTGGTGTGTTGCCTTAAAAAGGAGCTGGCATGAAAGATCTTGCTGTGTTTGCCTCAAGCCTAGCAGAGGAATGGGAAGGATGGAGCACGTCAGGATCAATGAAGGCTCTTGTGGGTTGTTTGGGTAGGGGGACAGACTGCCTTGTCCCTGTCCTGTTTGCCCCTCTGGGAGGATGTGGAGCTGGACCTGCAGGTTGGTAACAACTGACTCTGAACACTGAGCAGAGGATGGGCCTGTTAGTGACTCATTAACCTGCTCCAGGTTCTTTTGCATCTCTGGCAACCACTATTGCCCAGTCTAAACCAGTCATGCAGGAAACTTGCTCAGCAACATGATGTAGCAGTGAAATCCTTTAAATACAAAGGCACTGATATACAGCCCAAAAAGTGAGAAAAGGAAAAGTAGTACTGATTAATTTGAAGTTCATAGGCAGAAAGTTCACACAGAGTTTTTTCCAGTTTTTAAAAAATATCCATTCTCACCACCTACACATTCAGCAGAGCATTGTCTCTAACTGAAAGAAGCTTTCATATGTGAAGAAACAGTGTTTGAGAAGATAAAAAGATAGGCACTGTTCTGGGTGAGGAGAGGGGAAGGAGAAAATGATATTTCAGCATAATGGAAATCACTTAAAAAATATCCTCTGGAGTAGAACTGCTCCTTCTCACATGAGGGAGAGGAAGATTTCCTTTAGAGCATTGCCTTGTTGTTGCAGATTCATTGACTCCTGTCTTATGGATAATGGGTTGGTTAGGTTTTGTTTTCTTTCCCTAATTTCTCCGTGGCATAGATTTTCAACTCAGGTTTTCTTTAAACCTGACAAATGCAGGCAGTATTTTCAAGTGATCTTGCATCTCAGAGTTTACTTTGCAAAACTCTGATGAGAAAATATTGTGCTTTGCATTTTGTGCTTCTCATAGAAGCTATGCCTTCTCTGTTCATCTTGGAGACTAATGGTAGAGTTTGAAACTTGTTAATATAATTTTCTGTACGTTATGGTTATATATCATTATTCTATCTAGCAAACACTCTTATTTTATAAAGGGGAATGTAGTATCATTTGTATTTATGGTCTTGTTCAAAGGATTGATGTGAGGTTAATTGGAAGGTTAATTAGGAGAGGTTTAATCTAAAGGCAACAAGTCTAATCGCCACTCTCAGATTCATGAGAGAGCTCCTTTCACTCAGCTTTTCTAATAAAAGCAACGTTCCTTAGAGATAAACATCTCCGACACAGCCGGCAATTCCATTTATTTCAAGGTGCTGCGAGTTCACAGGAATACTCACCTCGAATACTCCAAGGGGGTTGTAGCTGCTGTGGCTGTGCCGTGCCAGCCACACTAATTCTTCTCCCATGTTATCATGGAAAATGAAAATCTTGAACCATGGGAGTCAAGTTAGGCTTCCTGACAGAACAGCTATAGGCAAGTGTGGCTTATCCTGCCTTTTTGGCAACCGCAACGGAATTCCCAAGGTCAAGTAACAATGTTACTGTCAGGGACTCTACACTTTTTAAATCAATAAGCATGAGAAAGATGAATTGCTTGTAAGATTAATAGCCAATCAGTACTGTAAGCATAACAGTCAATACCTTAAAAAATTGCATGCCCTTCTCCTAAGCCAAGCTTCACACACAGTCCAGCCCTGTCCTCAGCACCTGTGGCTAGTTCTGCAGTCAGGGTTTAGATAGTGTAATGGTTCCTTTTAGGCCAGAGTCATAAATATAATTTTAAATAGACAGTGAAAATACAGAATCTCCTGTGGCTGAATAACTATTGCTGTGCTCCCTTCTGCAGGGCTGAGTCTTGAAGCAGAGTGGCAGAAGCGAGTCCAAGAAGCTCTTTCCTAAACTTGCCTCTGATCCAGTTACTTCTTCAAGGTGGAATTAACCAGGTGTTTTTTCTCCACTCATCACTTTGGTACCTGTCTCTGACTCCTCATCTCACTGTTTCTCTTCCCTGTTCTTTGTGAGCACAGCAACAGCGGGGAAGGGGGAAAAGGAGAGATATAAGTAAGTTCCCAAAGTGGTGAAAGGAGTGAGGAGAAACCACTGATGGCACAGGTGGAAGAGATGGAGGAAACGGCCCATGACTGGTAGAAGATGCCTGTGGAATGGAAATCAGATATCAGACAGAAATCAGAGATCAGGCCATGCTGATCCATGTGTTTGGCCACACCTCTGTTTCTAGGATGTTATGGCTTGATGTTTCAAGCTTTGGGGTCACTCACCAGGAGTTTCAGACTGTGTAGTTGCAGCTAGGCAATGTTTCACACATCATTTATGAACCTAATTCCCATTTGTTTATTGTGTAGAAGTAATACATAAATATATAAATAAATCAATCACACTTTACACTGTCAATCCCAGATGTCTAAGTGATGTGCTGCAGGAGGAATGAGTAGTCACCTGAGTGCTGAGAAGGGTAGAGTCTGCAAAGCAGGAGGAGCAGAGAGATGACATTTTAGTCCAAGCATGTGACTTTGCTGCAGATGCCTAAAACAGGCAGCAGGGTAAGATGAAAAGGTGGTACTGAGGGCTCTTAAGTCTTCGACAGGATTCTGTAAGAGTACACTTAAAGACAAATGGAGCACTCCAGGAAGTCAGCTGATGGAGGCAACGAGAAGAAGAGGCTGTTTTTGAAGGATATCTTCTATCTTCCACAATAGCGTATTAATTCTCTTTTAGTCTTTTAGTTTCAGGAAAAAAAACATTCTATAAGTGTCCCACTGTGGAAATGTTGTTTTACAGGCAAGAGCTTCCACTGCAATCTGGAAAATTTCCTTTGTCTTTATATTAAGATTGTTTGGAAAATTCTTGCCATGTGATATGCTTCAGGATTCAACAATCACCCTTTCCATCCCTTCTCTGCATTTAAATATTTCCTTCGCATCATCCCAATCTTCATTTTTGCCTTAGCTTATATCAGCATTAACATTTTTCACACTTTCCCTTTTCGTGTTCGTGCTTATCAGCTGTATATATACAGCTTTAATTTTTCTCTTTTCTTAAAATCCAACAAGATACGCTGTTTTAGGAGCTTGTTTCCCATGGAGGTCAGAAAAGAGGACATTGTATCTAGTACTGGTGCCTGACAGCTTTGGAAGGTGTTAATCTGTATTGATGTTTGCCCTGCAAAAAGGGAGTAAGCCTGTGGCCTGTCAGCGGGAAGTACCATGGGAAGTGTCAAGTGTATGAGCAAAGTGTTAGAAGATGCCTCTCCTCATTACAGCAGCAAGGCTGGCATTTGTCTTCTCTAATTAATCAGCAGTTCACTTGTGAGGGGGTATCCTTCCTCCTCCTCCTCCAGGTAATACTGAAACCCCTCCAAAATCCAATAGCAGGACTTTGTCAGGCTTTGTCCTTTCTCTTCAGTCTCTCTTGTATTTCAGGCCAGCTCAAGTGTTTAGGCAGGGTTTTGGCTGCCAGAGGCTCTACCCCCTCACACCTCCTGCCCTGGCTTGCACACAGCTGTTCATTTCAGTGCTGTCTGCTGTTACTCCCTGCTCCTCAGACTTCTGCCTCTTCTGCACTCTTGCCTGGGAGAAGGCACCTCCAGCAGCCCTGTTACAGCATGTATGGTTAGGATTATCCCATATCTTTCCAAGCTGAAGACACAAGTACAGTGTGCTTTCTGCCAAGGGGTAAATCCAGTGCCTTCACCTTTCTCTACACTCTGCTTGTGTGAGACACTGCCCTGGGGGAGATCAGCAGCCCCCTGCAGGTGCTGAAAGGTGAGTGCCACGCTCCTGCAATGTCATAAATGCCATTTGGAGGCCTTGGCAGAAATTAAAGAGTACTTCTGGGCAGAAGCAACACCTTCAGAAGTTCTGGAGCAGCAGCTACCTCGGTTTCACATCAGCTGTGTGCAGTCCTGTAGCCTTTCTCAGAGCCTAGAAAGTTGGAAAAACAGCCTAAAATCTCCTTCTGAATGTTTCAGTAGAAGAGCATGGTTCTTCCCAGCTCTCAGGTAAGACTGTGCTGGTCTCAGTGTGTCAGTTGTTTCCCCCACCCCTGGAGACCAGATCCTGGCCACCCTGGTAGCCCAGCAGTGGCACTGCTCTGGCGGTCAGTGCTTGCCAGCAGTCTCAAACCCAGGAGTGGTCCAGCCCTTTCATCCATGAAAAATCTACCATTCTGGCTAGGTTTGGTCACCTACTACCTTATATAATCCCCACCCCTGCTTGGAGAAGTTGCCTTCACAGTACGCTAATGGACGGTATTTTGATGATGGCCAAAGACACCTTTTCTGGATCAAGGAGGAATTTCTCCCCACACACTTCTTTTCCAACTGCACAGACACCCCAGGAAAAAGACATCTGCTTCATCAGCCCAAGGTTACCTCTATCTGGTAATCTATACACAGGAATCTCTGGCCCTTTGGCTGGAACTGGTTTTGTCCTTTTCTTGTGCCCCCTTTTCCTCGCTTTTTGCTCAGATGTTTCTCACATAGCAAGGGTCTTCCCTCTTTTCCTCTTAACCTGTCAGATAAATACACAGGGCAGTGAGCTGCACAGCAGACTCAGAGGGAATATTCAGTCCGTTCGAACTGCTCATGCTGTGCCAGAAAGCATGGAGGGGCAGTTCCCTGCTGTGCCAGCTGCCAGCCAGGCTGCCAGGCAGTGGGGTGACCAGAGCCATGTGCTGTGGCACTGTAAAATACCCACAGGGGACCCCTCCGGGGAATCAGGGAACAAAAGCCATCCACCTCGAGCACAAAAACCAAAACGTCTGAGTCAGAGGGAATTGTTTGCAGCGGGGAGGTGGTCACAGCAAACAGCAGCTGCCAGTGCTGCGTTCAGGCACTGCCATCACCAACAGAAGGGTGTAGCAAGGCATGGAATGTGCTGATGGGTAGCTCGGAGCACCAGTGCTACAGCAGGAAAATAATGGGGAGCAGAGTACGGCCTCGGGGGAAGGAGACCCGTGGAGAGGTGGGGCAGGGGGAGGCCCTGCCCCAGAGGCTGATGGTGGCCCGGTAAACAAGCCCTGGGTTATCACTTTGAGACGTGGTACAGCACTTAACACTTTTGCTTTTGATTTGGCTCCAACACTTGAAGTCTTGGAGCAGCACTTTAGGATGGTTTTTGTTTTGAAAGTGAGAGTTTTGAGAAGCGCTCGATTCTGAATATCCACGTCTCTCTGTCTCCTTCTTCCTCTCAACCAAGGCACCGTGGCAGACTGAAATTCCTGACTGCCTTTTTTTTTTTTCTTGTACATTTAAATTCAGGCATATGTCTTTTATATGAGTAATAGTGAAAAATGACCCCACACTAAGAAATCATTCTGGTAACTCCAATAACAGTGAAACAACAAATTTCAAGGATCATCGGCCTCTCCAAACATTCATTTTGTTAACAGACAAAACAGCAAAGTAATCATCATTAGAATAGTAATTTTGTTTCAGCAACTCTCAAACTCCTGCTGTGTCACTGTATTGCCAGTCTCTGTGCTGGGTTGATGGAAGAAGAGGGTGATTCTATTAACTAAGTTTCAGAATAATTGAAGAAGGTCTTTTAAGATACAAACTTTGCTTTGATATAGGAATTTCAAAGGTGAATGGAAGCTTCAAAGGAGGCACTAGGAATGCAAGGATTGCAGGATTGAGTCCTTAGTGGTGGGTAGCTCTTGACTTCAAATTGTTTCCTGTGAAGATACTGGTTCCTTCTTTTCACACCACAAATATGTCAAAACAAGAAATTTAATTTATTCAGTTCTCTTGGATGCCATATGTAGCTGTCGTTTTCATGATTTTATGTATAAACATAAGAAGGCATCTTTGCCATGAAATTATATTAGCAAATACTGTCTTACTTCTAAGTACTCCTCTGAAAATTGACTGTATCTCTGGAAAGCAGAACTACAGAGACTGTGTTAAAAACACATAGACCCTAATGTGAATCGCCTGTGGTCTTGTATAATTTCTAGACTGAGCTGTAAAAAACTATGGGAAATGAAAAGGAAACGATAAAAATGAAAAACTTTTACGTTGCTATGGATTCCAGAAGCTTAGGCTCTTGGCAGGTTTCTTGTCCTGCAAGGACCTTTCTTCACACCCCTTTTGATGCAGAGATTCGTGTAGTTGTAGAAAAGCAGTACCCAAAAAGTAGGAGGTTTTCTGTGTTGCCTCCATTTCAGATCTACTCAACTTATTTTATTCCTGAGAGGATGACAGAAATCCCACAGTCTCCCAGGCACATCTGCTCTAGGACTTTGTGGTTAAAAATGCAATTCCAGGATCTAACCAGAGACTGTCTTTCTGTCTTTGATGTTGGCCCATTCCTGTTCTGGGCTCCTGTAAAGAATGTCACTGGAGATGTTTTTCTGAATTTTGATCTGCTGAATCTGACACAACCCAAATACACCCACACTCAAGATAAGCTTTTGGTATGACTTGTGTGCACCTGGCCATTTGCATAAACCATGATATATATGTTGAAAACAGAGGCTATAACAAGGGTTCCAACAAAGATTCTGGTATCTTCTATAAAGGAGTATTTAACACCTGCATTTTAATGAAGTAGCTGAAGAAATCTTTTACTTTATTTAATATCAGCTGTCTGGTCGTACATGAATGTCAGGTACATCCAACTATTTTTGCTCTGATTTGTACAGGTCAATTGAAAAATATTGGCACACCTCGATATTTTTAGTATTCTACACAAAGCTTTTCCACCACTGCTATTGATTTCAGATTTTTACTTGTCTAGGGAATGGGAAGATTAATGAATAAACTCTGTTCTTTCATATTACAGTTGAATCTAATTAGATGATGGGATTAAGTAACGTCAAACAGCCACTGAGCGTTGTGATGGTGTGTCTTTGACAAGAGTATTAAACAACACCAAAAAAAACCCACCAAAACCAAAAAAATCCAAGCAAAACCAAAAAACCAAACCAAAAACCGAAACCAAAAAAACCCACACACCCCAAAAAACAAACCTCCCAGTCTTCCTGCATGTTCAGGTAGAGAAGGGATAGTGTGTATCAATGTGTTTTTGCTGAGGACAAGAAGAAAATGGTGGTGATGTGGGAAGAATAGCAGGGATGTGATGAATGGAAGAGGAGTGTGACTGAAGGGAGAGGCGGTTGGACACGTGCCACTGTAAAACAACTGACTTTCCTTAAAGAAACCATGGATAAGAGACCAGAATATTTTAGAATCTCAGTAGCAATCATAAAAACTGTTCAGTCAAGAGAATAACTACGCTTCAAGCAATCAGGAGTTCAAGATGCTTTTCCATGCACTTAAGTATTGGAAAACTCTCAAATTCATAAACATAGGAAAATGTGTTTCCTAAAAGCCAAAGCAGACAATAATACCAGAAATAACACATGCTAAGTATTTTCCTTTGGAGAGGTAGCCTTTTCACTTTCAGGATATTTCTTTTTCTGAAATTAAGCCTCTGTGCAGTACTTTGCTACAGCTGAGCTTTTCTTTGTCTTGTGTTTTTCTAGTTTTAATAGATGCCACAATGGATTCCTTGTGTGCTCAACCCAACTGCTTACTTTTTATTGCCTTTTTTTTTCATTGTCAGAGCTTATTTTGGTACTTTTAACAAATGACAGCACAAGAGGAAACAGCCTCAAGTTTATGTTGGATATTCGGAAAATTTCTTCACAGAAAGGGTTGTAAAGCACTGGAACAGACTGCCCAAGGCAGTGGTGGAGTCACACCTGGAAGTGTCCAAAGAATGTGTGGATATGAGAACATGGTATACTGGTGAATATGGTGGCTGTGCTGAGTTGACAGTTGGATTTGATGATCTTAAGGGTCTCTTCCAACCTGAACAATTCTCTGACTCCGTGATTTGATTCCTGACCCAAAAATTCCCCCCGGGCACCCTCAGGGACCTTTGTTCTCCTGTAAGCAGGGGCCAGTTTGCTGGGCAGTGTGTTGGGAATGTGTGCTGTGTTCCTGGCACATATCAAGTGGTGCAGCTGCTCCCGGGCTCTGTGGATGGATGTGCACCAGCACGGATCCCACAGGAGCTGCTACTCCCTTCCCTGTTCATCCTCCCCTGCTCCTTTACCCTTTCTACACTGCCCCACACTCAGCAAATCCACCCCCGGCTTTGTGTCAAGATAAAGTAGTTTGGAAAGATTGCTTTTCTATTCTTCCAGTTACAAATCAATTCTATCAGCGTTGGAGAACCTGAACCATTTTTAAAAACGCCTACAGGTTGTCTTGACCCAATAACCCCGATGTTATCAGGTCTGTTCCAGGCCAGTGTCAGACAGACCAGTCGAATCAGTGCCTTGCAGCATTCCCAAGTATCTGCAGCAGCTGTGTTGTAAAGCAAAAGGGTTTGTGATAGTTAATGGCAAAATGTTGAGCTGAAGAGGTGTTACAGCAGCAATATCTGTCAGGGACCTCTTCTCTGGCCATTACAGCTTACTTCGTGGAGGAACAACAACAGCAAATTCCCTTGGGTTTACCTGCAGAGGAGTTGGTGTGGCTGGGAATTTAACAGCATCTTTTGTCAAAGAGGTATTTTTTAAAAGATTTTTGTGCATTGGATAGGGGAACCTGCAAGAATGAGTCTACAGCTCGTGTTTAGATAATGTGTCATTACAGTCGCTGGGCTCCTACTGTTAAATCTCAGTGGATATTCCTGTTTGTACACAGGGAGCTTTGCTTTGGCATGCAGAGCTTCACTGCCATAGCAGGGCTTCAGCTCACTGCTGGGAAACTGGCTGCAACAGATATCCAGAATAGAAAGTACCGGTATTTTAATGTTGAAATTCTCCTTTGAAACAGCGGGAGAGATAATTAATGCCAATCAAGAGCTTTGTGGAAAAAATATCGTCTCGAAATTTGGGGTAAGTTTTCAGGTGATTACAAGTGTAGATGATAAAAGCAATGGCAATGACACAGTGTGTTTAGACTGTTCTAAAGCATGTGACTGAACAAGGCATGACATCCCTTTAAGACATCTGTTCCCAGTGCTGTAAACTGTCTGTATTAATCCTTTTGAATAAAGCATGATGGCATTGCTAATAAATATGCAGATGACAAAAGCTGGTTGCCTTTCAGAGAAGTTTATGCATCCAGCTCTAGTTCCCATAGTTAGACCCAGGTGATATTGTATCTGTATCCCTTAGAGGCTGGATTTCTTTGGGGGTAGCACATCCAGTTCTCGTATCTGAGGCTGCACCTCCTGGCTGGACAGGAGGAAAATTGCAAGACTGAACTATGCCATGCAGGATAAAGGAAGGACCTTTCCTTTGTAGTTAACCTGAAAACAGTTAGTCATGAGTTGCCTTAAGACACTGGTAATATGAAAAAAACTTAATGGCTGGTTTCTTTATTTCAGATGGAAAAAACCCACAAACCACCAAACCCTTCTGATAAGAAATTAAAATCTTGAGGCAAGTGAAGTATTTTAGTGGTGAGGAGAATTAAATACCACATTTAGTTGTAGATTATTTTCTAGGGGTAGATTCTCCAGAGATGTTGCCGTTCCTTCGGAACATCCATCAGAAAAGATGCAGGATAGCTCATCCTGGGGGGGAAAAAATGAGTTAGATTGTGTAACAAAGTCTCTCTTAACCCCACAGTTCTGTGATTCCACAGATTCTCCAACACTAAAGCGTTACTGATGGCTCTTCTTATTGGTAAATGCACCTAATTTGATAAGCTAAAACGTTTCAGATCAGAGCACTTTCAATGTAGAGTTCAATAATTCAAACCATCAAGGCAACATTTCAAACGCACTTATGATGTGCAGAAAATGCCCCAAACTTTTCTTGCCAATTTTGTATTGACTGGCTTTTGTTGGACATCCTGTGCTATCAGCAGAATTTTCAGATGACAAAACCAAATATTTGTCCTAAATCTGTATGTTAGCACTTAACAAATCTTAACAGTTTGAAGAGATTTGAGACAAACTACTAAATTATATGAAAAATGGATATTTTCTAGCTGTGAATTCTTATTATCTGCAGATCTGACTTCTCTGTATTTCTTGTCATTAAAAATTTAAAGCATAATACTAAGTTCCTAAAAAAAAAAATCATTAATAAAGCCTATTAAGCTGAACTATCATTTCCCATGAGATGTTGAGGCGGCCTTCAGTTGATTTTTCTAATTTCATAGTTTTATGTCCTTTCCAGGAGATTCTCTGCTTTTAAGCTAGGGATTTGGATTTTTTTGTTTGTTTGTATCTCTCTGTGTAGGAGCAGGGTTAATACCACAGCTGAACTTTGGATTTCCAAACATGAGCAAGGAGTTAGCATTGAAAATAGCCCAGTGTGAGTGGGTAGTCTCTTTGTATGGTACCTCTACCACCTCACAAACCAAATTCAGTTGTTTCCAGCTATGAGCAAATACACTGTGGTGAAATGTCGAGTCTCAATTAATAGGGTTTGTCTGTCTGTCCTATGGTTTCTACTCTGCAACCAATGAAACCACCATAGACTTCATATTGCTTTTGTTTCCAGCCACTTGACTGTTTCAGCTCTTGAAGTGCTACAGGTTAGACAATCTCTGGGTGTTTGCACATAACTAGTGCAGTACAATTAAAGTATCTGGATGCTAAAACAGAATGGCCAACAGAATCACCAAGCAGAAATAAGTTTAAACTGTTTATTTTGATATCTACTGTGATGCTTCTGCCTTGTGACAGTCATGTTTTGTTTGTCATTGGTGTGACAACATGATGCCTCTGAAGGTTTTTTTTGAAGCTGAGCTGGAATGGAAAAGAAATAGAAACAATTTTCCTATCCCACCTGCTGCTTCCAAATTGCTATATTCTAGATTTCAAATTTCAGCTTTTTTCCCTTCATTCTTCTGCAATTAAGTATGGGCAGCAATGTGAGGGAGGTGATTCTGCCCCTCTGCCCCTCAGGGGAGACCCCCCTGCAGAGCTGCTCCAGCCCTGGGGAAAGCACAGGGATGGGGAACTGCTGGAGCCAGTCCAGAGGAGGCCCCAAAATGATCAGAGGGCTGGAGCAGCTCTGCTGGAAGGAAAGGCTGGGAGAGTTGGGATTGTTCAGCCTGGAGAGGAGAAGCTTTGGGGTGACCAAATTGTGGCCTTCCAGGGCCTGAAGGGAGTCTGCAAGAAAGATGGAGAGAGACTATTTCCAAGGGTCTGGAGTGACAGGACAAGGGGGAATGGCTTCCCACTGCCAGAGGGCAGGGTTAGATGGGATATTGGGAAGAAATTTTTCCCTGTGAGGGTGGAGAGGCCCTGGCACAGTTGTCCAGAGAAGGTGTGGCTGCCCCTGGATCCCTGGAAGTGTCCAAGGTCAGGTTGGACGGGGCTTGGAGCAACCTGGGCTAGTGGAAGGCTAGTCCCTGTCCATGGTAGGGAGGGTTGGAATTAGATAATCCTTAAAAGTTTCCTTCTGACTCAAACCATTCTGGGATTCTACAAACTTTATTAAGTTTTTTTGGCTTCTGGTAAAGTTTGCCTCAGTCTGACTCATGTCTTCTCTAGCAAGTCCCCCACAGCAGCTTTGCTGTTCAAAATGTCACCTTGCTTTTACTTGATCCTTGCAGCATCTAGCCCAGGACAACAATCCTCCAGGAACTGAAGGGAGATAAAGGAGGCTCTTGTGAAAACACCTTGTGTCTCCTGACTCAGGTGAAGAGGCTGTGAGGAAGGAACTGCCTTCCTTGTCTGCACATGGGCTGTGTCCTTTGCTCCTGTTTTGCTGGCAACCCCCTGGTAAGAAGTTGGGACTGATACTTTGAATACCCCATCTTTTTGCCTACATAATATATTTCTCTTGCCATGAACAAGTGCCAGTTCATAAATGTGTGAGAAAAATCCCACATATTTCCTCAGTTGTAATTCATACAGTAGTAATTGTTCTACACTCATAAAAATAACTTATCATTTTCTTCCTTGTTTCTGTTTTTTTATGATCAAGAAATGAAGGAGGAATGAAAGGGTTGTCAGGATCCCTGAAACTCAAATCTCAGGTGTATCAAAACACTCCCTCAACTATGAAGGCACTGAGAATTCAAAGGATACCTTGTCAGTTTTGCTCTTTCACTCACCAGGGAGCACATAGTACAGGTGAAGATGCAGTCTGGCAGGCAAACAACAAGAGACAAAAAGGAATATCCTAATTCAGTCCAGCCACTTTGGTCCATCCTCCCTACAGAGAGGAGGAGTCCTTAGAAAGAAAGGGGTGATGAGCAGGGAAGAGGAATAGAAGTTGAATGAAGTGGTTTCAGGAGGGAGGAGAGGGGGAAACTCACTTTTCAGGAAAGGTGGAGCACCTCAAGGAAAAAACTGCATACTGGGAGTGCAAGAAACAGTTACATGGGAACAGAAAGTATAATAACCCAGTAACAGACTTGGTAGTGTATGAAAGCAGTAGTGAATGAGAAGAAAAGAATACTTCTGTTCATTTTGAAAATGGGAGAAATGGAAGAGCACAGCAAAGACCAAAACAAAGGAACAAGCAGAGGGGAGATCTCAAGTCACCCTCAGCTTTTGTGTGGGTGAATTCAAGTACAAGTTGAGAGATTGCTGTGTGTTCTTAAGCAGATGTGTGCTGTGGAGAGAGGAATGCCATTCTCAGCAATTCTATTCCATTAATGTTTTTGTCTGCTCTTCACAGACAATTTTATGAGGGTGCATCAGCTGCTCCTCCAGACTGAAGACCCAATTGTCAAGGCTCATTTCTACTTCTGAGGCCAAGATTTTGGTCACCATATGTTCACCTTCCCATCAATACACCAAGTGAATGAATAGCAGACAGCAGTATTTTCTATCTGAAGATGTTATTAATTGAATTGAGAAAGTTTAGGGCACTAAGACTCTGCAATTCCAGAACAAATTTAGTGAATAGTTGGGATGAAAAAGGAATGACAGGATGAGTCTTAGGGCTGGGGATTTTTTTAAAAGGTCTTTTGCATTTTGAGTTTGACTTAATATTAGAAAAGAAATAAACACGAAAAACCAAAGAATCTAGAGTGTTTTTGTTTAAGTTAATAGTATGAATCCAACTGTGTAGAATTTTCTTTATTTTTTGGACTAGCTAACTAAAAATAAATACACAAATCCTGTGCTCTTGCAACACTCTTCTCAGGCTGTTATGAATCCTTCATTTTGGGATCCAGGCATCCTTTTTTTGCTCTTTGGCTCGATATTTGCCTGTATTATAAAGCATGATATTGTTTTGCCCTCAGCTTACCAAGCCATCCAGGCCACTCTCTCCTGTCCAGTGACATTTGCTGTTCCACCACTGTGTGTGTCAGCTTCACACTTGGTCACTATTTATCTTTGTTTTCACCCCCCAAGTCACTGATGGTAACACAGAGACAACATCCAAGCCGTGTGAAGTCTCATGGTGATTCCTCTTGATGACAGTGGCCTGATGCTCATCAAAACCATCTGTTTGATGGGGGTGATGATAATTTATTTTCTAATGAGTCCCAGTCACTCACTGTGAAGGAAGTTGCCTGCCTGTGGGGTGGGACTCTGCATTGTGTCGCACTAGAGAGCTTTAAAATGCTGTATGAACATTCTTTATCTATATTCTTCACTGCTTATTTCAGAAGAAAAATAAACTGTGTATGTCTAAAGATTGGAGAGGGCCTTCTTTTAATTTCCTGTCTCCATGCAAATCCATAAACTTCCCAAATAACTGCTTCTGAATACTCCTAACCATTTCTCCTCCAGCACTTGCATAACAATGAAAAATATCAATTACGAAGCTTCTTTCCCCCTTTTCTCTTTGTCTTTTTTTCCTCCCCAATTTTGTCTTTTTTTTTTTCTCCCCCACACACCGTGTGGATCTTTAAATTATTGCTGCAATGAAGATTGTGGAAATAATGTGAAAACTGTTTACGGTCTTTGTTCCCATTTCCTGACAGGTTGTTCTGAATTGAATTGATAACGAATGATACTCTAGATTAATGATGTGGGAGGAAGCTTTCTTACTGCTGAAGTCAAGGGAAGTTGCTCCACTGACCTTTCAGTACCAGGATTTCATGCTAAGAATTAAATTGAAACTGAATATGGGTGTAGAGACTAGGGACATGGCTTTTAGAATTATTTCTCTTGAAATCCTGTGTGCCTAGAATCTCTCCTCAGTGCTAACAGCAAGGAAAAATGACGTGCTTGGTGCCAGCAGTGTTTTCCAGTGCATTGTCTCTAGTCTTCAGTGGTTTGGGCTCTAGGATCTGTGTTGTTGTGTCCTGTAATTTCTTTTAAAACTATACATATGTGCCCAACAGATGTGTTCTTCATGTGCATGCACACCCAAGTTAGCAAAGGCTGAAGTTTTTCAGCTCTCAGTTTACCACCAAAGGTATTTTTCTGCCTGGTGAGCTGAGTTGTTGAAAGTAGGAGTTGCTGATGTGCCACTTAAAATATATTTAAACTTGTACAAAGAAGATTATATAAAAGATACTGTTGGAGATGAGAAGAAATTCTTTCTGAAGTAATTTTGAGTCAGTAATTGATGGAGAGCTTGCTTCAATAGCTCTCTTTTTGTGTTTTACAGTTCAAAAGGAGATTTTGTCATTTCTTTAGCAGGTGTTGCAAGCAACTAAATGCTTTGTTTAAATATTTTGTGTAGTTAAGCAAATAAATTTGGAACAGATCTCTTCCATTAACAAACTGATTAGAATATCGAACATGCATCCCGTTTCCAGGAGTTCCAAATATATGTATAACCTAAATTTTGAATATGTGACTTTTGTTTTCTTTTCTTTAAATAACTATAATGAACCTGGAAGATTTGGTGCTGAGCTGGTAATCTGACCCTGTAAAAGGTGTCACTTCGTTGTGCTAACGCTAAAAGAAATATTAGAAGATTCCCTTCTCTTTTTCCTTTGTTCTATTTGGTAACTTCTGTTTTATTGCATCTGTGCACATCGCAGCTGTGGTACTCCAAGAGGTCCACAGTGACATTTTAGACTGGGAAGACAAAAATGAAGTCTTGGCCGTTGCTTGAGACTTTACAGTTGAGGTGTCTTGGTCCTAACACTGACAGGTTGAAGAAATCTGGAGAAAAAAGAGTGGGGGAGGATGCTCAGTACATGAATATAAAATACAAGGAAAATGTACTGACAACATTAGCAAATAAATCAAACACATGTAGGAGTTTCTAAATATGCTCATTAAATATTTACAATTTACACTCTCGAAACTGTAAAATATGTTGACATCTCAATTTATCTTTTTGAACAAACTGTCATACCTGGCATGGTATAAAATTGATAACAAAGAAAAAACTGGTCTGGAAAAGTCAATTACGTTTCTTCAAGTAGTGAAAATGGCACTTACTGAAAAAAAAACAGGTCCTTAGAGTCTCCTTTTGTTGATCTTTATACCTTGACCATTATGTTTATATGGTATGATGACGATTGCATGTTTTAGGGTACAAAAACCTTCCTGCAGATGACTTTTGGAAAAGTTCCTCATTGGCATTTTCTGCTGTTGCTCCAGGGGCCAAAGGATAAGTGTGATGAGCATCAGCTGGGAAAGAATGAAGGCTTGGGTTGATTTCAACTCCAACAAACTGCAGGAGGCTGCAGTGGTCTTGGTTTGTCACTCATTTTTGGAATTGGAAAATTATAGACATTTTTTTCCAATGCAAAAAGACAAGTGTTCAGATGATTAAATGCATCTTACAGTTGCATTAATAAATTGGTTTATATTTAAGAAGAAAAAAATAAGTATTTAGACTGCTTTTCATCTTTGTAAAATCAATCTTCTTTGAAGCTCACATTAACAAGATCTCTTCTTCAGCCAGGATCACCGTGTCTGCCATGGGATTTCTTATCCAAATGTGATGAAAAAGAAAAAAAGAGTCAATGTGGAAAAAATGTAGTCACTAATACCTGAATGTTTGATCTTAGGTGAAAGTTGAGGGAATGATTCTTCCAAAGACATCTCTTGCCTCTTGCTACTCCTCCCTTACCTGAGGTTGGAAGGGGGCTTTGGTTTTATTGCAGGGATTTTGGCATATGGGAAGTGCATTTCTTTCAGCAGGATTATGTTTCTAATCAGATTGGTTCTGTATTAACAACTTCTAAATTGCATTTCTTTTATTTAGTGGGCTGCATCCACAAAGTTTATGTGAACTGGCAGGAAACATAATGAGGTAGCAGAGCATTTTGCCCTTTAAAAGTCTGTGATGCTGTATTTGTTACAGGCTTTATAAACCACCGAGTTCAGGAATGAGACAAATCTGATATTCACTCCATTTTCATGTGCCATTTGGCTCTTTCTGCCATAGTGTCACATTTAGATTAATTGCAGTATCGACTGACTGAAAACCAGGACAACCTGAGCTGCATCATACTCACGGCAGGCAATGTGATGATAATAGAGCAACATATTCTTTAAGAACAAAAATATTCACGGGGAAAATGTATGCTGTGAAACAGGGCATATTTTTGGACACCTATCTGTGCATATACACATTAATGACTTGGTGACGGTCACAGACTGTGCAAATCAGTGAGAAAAAGCAGAGAATTAAAATAACTGCTTCTGCAGGGAGAAGCCACAGGCCCAGCTGAAAAAGAGCTTAATCCATAAAGAGGGGCTCAGCTGGGTATTTTGAAGTGAAAGGACTGGAAGAGGCCTGCAAGAGAATAAGGAGAGAGAGGAAAGCAACTGGAACTCTCAGAAAGCAAGAAGAGGGTTGAGGATCCTGGAGTGAGGGTTCTGTGGTTGGTTTTGTTCCCCTTTCCATTCTGATTTGCTGTAGTTAGGGCCTCTCACTAGGACATCCAGCCCTTGCTATTGCAAATGACTGGGTCCAAAGAAGCTGAAGTACCTGAGATTTTTGAAGCTGAGGGTCTTGTTTGTCGAGCTACGAACAGCAAGAGAGCTTAAAGTAAAAGTGAGGGGGACAGTGGCACTGAAGTGCAGGAAGGTTGTGAAAACAATAAGGACTGCAGTGAAGGTTTTTAAACCTTCTGCAACAGAAAATTGAGTGCAGACAAAGTGTAAACAGGCATGATCATTGGTAATAAAAATGAAAAATGTCTCCGGCTGATTTTTAAGGGGAGGATGAGAATGATAGTATTTTATAAAATTCATTAGAAATGTGTAAATTAAGTGCTGGGAACAATTCTCAAGTAGAAGGGGGTGAATTTTTGGGACAGGTTGTCAATTTATGATGGGAATATTCTAGCTGGTACCCAGCAATACACCAAAGCCTAGGTTTTAAATATTAAAAATATTTTAAAATAATTAATCAATTTTAAAAAATAAATATTAAAAGCATTAAGAAAATAGTAAAAGTATTAAAAATTAGCTCATGAAGCTGTATGACAAAATGCAGCTCCTTTCAGCTCAATGTTGTGGATGAACTGAATAGTTTGGCCCTAATGCTGAGTTTGACCAGTCTGAGGTGCAGCAGCAAAGACAGGGATTTCAGAAGGTGCAGGAATAATGATCTGAATCACTAATTTTCCCTGTGTCAGGCTCGGATATGTAAGCAAAGAACAGAGTGGGCATGTTCCAGAAGGTGTTAGTGAGGGGTCAGCTAATTTTCTAGTTGACAAGCAGGCTCGAGAGGAAGGAGCCAAGCAGAAATGTCTCTTGCTGTCAGATTCTTTGCATGTCCCAGAGAGGGCAGAAGGATGGAGGGCACTCTTGATTAATAACGTGGAGAATACTCCCCCCAGGTCCTTAATGTATCTCAGTTCCTTAACCCTGGAGCACAGAGGGGGTGGGGAGAGCAGGGGTGTGGGCAGTGAGCATGGATGTGTTGTGTGGAGATGGGGTGAACAAAGGGATATTCACTGCCTGATGCTAAATGGTTATGAGGAAGCTGTGACTTCTCACACAGGGGTTATCACAGGTAGTAACTGGTGAGTCATATTAAAAATCTGTGGCTTCAGCAAGATACAAAGGGTGAAGATTCATTAGCTCTCTGCCTGATTCTGGAGCATATTTGGCTGACTCATTCAGCCCCACTAATACAGACTTTACCTGTCCTCCCACACACCTGGGTAGGATTTTTTGCTTCCCTGAGGGCTGTCACACGCTGGCCCAAAGCCCTGCTCTGGAGAGACAGGCTGTGTCACCTCTGAGAGGAACATCTTCAGTCAGTGACATGTCTTACTCCTGTAACTCTAATGCAGTAATAACCACAGAACTTCAACTTGTGCAGTTTTGAAAAAGTCTCAGTCTGGGATCTGGCTGCTTTGTGTTTGCACAGAAATTACCACTTGGAAGAAAAATACTAATTTATCAAGCACTGAACAACCTGCAAAAAGAATGAAATAAGCTTGTTTCTCCTTTTTTTTAGGCTTAGACTTAATAAACTTAATGGCACTGAGATTCCATGACCTTTTAACTATGAGTAATTCTAATAGGTATAGCAAATGAACAGTTGTAATGTTTAGATGAGTAAAAATTGGTATTTTCTTCATTAATTTGTGAACTGATCTCATGAAATCTGTATTTGTTGGCATGTTACTACTTGGGCTCACTTTCATTCATGAAAAATATTTCTATCATGATTTTAGAGGGCATTTTGCCAGCTTTTTAAAAATGAAGACGGGATGTCAAGCCAGGAGTCCATGTTACATCCTTACAGGAATTGATCACCCCTGCAGCACCATCCCTGTCCAATCCCAGGAAACAGAGAAAGTAGCATAAATAATTGATTTAGAGATGCAGAATTATTACACCCTCTGGAGAGATTAATTCACATTTCAGTATGGGAGGGACTATGTGTGGGCTCTGCTAATGACGAGAAGAAGTGGTTGGAATAGGGACCCCTTGCCTTTGAAACTGTGCCAAGGCAAAGATGTGAGCCTAAAATTCACAGATATACATAAAACAGTAAGAAAATAGTCACCCTAGAGGCCTGCCAGGGAAAGGAGAAGCTGCACTGATGAGGTCACCATTCCCCAAACTCTTTGTCCTAAGGAATATTTTGTTCTACATCTGTGAGAATGGGGAGATGGTGTATGGGAAAGTGTGGGGGGTTTTGAGGGTTCTTTGTTCTTCTTGATCAGTAACTTAGAATCCTTGAAAGTCATTGTAAGCCTGGCTGATTTACAAGTAGATTTGGTGGTTTTATTGCAGCATCCAAGCTGGGTCTAGGAGAGTTACAAGCAGAGGAGTCAAACAAGAACATTTTTTTTCCTTATTGCCTTTCTCAAGAGAATGAATTAGTTTAGTGACATTTCCCGTTCTTCTTTCATCTTTGTTGCAGGAATGGTTTGGATATTCCTTCTTCAGTGGATTTTCTTGGAGTGTATTTTCAGTTCTCACCATCCATTCCTTGCTTCCCCCATGGCTGGTGAGGTTTAATGGGGAAGCTGAAAGGGTGAGTCCTTCAAGTGCAGAATATTGAAAAGGTCAAACCAACCCTCTACAGCCCTGTGATTCAGGCACACTGTGGGGATTAACATTCAGATACCTTCCACTACAGCAAAAATTGAAACAAGGGATGAAAACAATACCTTCTCATGACAAGTATTGCAAGTGGGATGGAGAAGGGAAATAAACACTTGGTCTGTTCCTGTAACTGTTTTAATATTTTAATAATTTTGTGCTTGTTTTATGTAACCAGGTTTTTTTTTTTCAAATTGATGACTGAACCAGGAAACTCAACCAAAAAATTTATATTCCTAACCACTACCCAACCACTGTTGCTCTTCTCTTCCTCTTCATCCAAAAAAACCCCATGAAGAATTGTTTTTGGTGGAGTGTCTTTTGATGGTTTAGCCTTCAAAAATTAAATAAACTTCCATTTCAAAATTCCCAGTCGAAATTTTTTTTTTTTTCTGAGTAAAGATGCTTGTGGCTTGAGATTCACAGGATGCCAGGATGGTTTGGGTTAGAAGGGACCTTAAAGGTCATCCAGTCCCACCCCCTGCCATGGGCAGGGACACCTCCCACTAGCCCAGGTTGCTCCAAGCCCCAACCAGCCTGGCCTTGGACACTTCCAGGGATCCAGGGGCAGCCACAGCTTCTCTGGGCAACTGTGCCAGGGCCTCCCCACCCTCACAGGGAACAATTCCTTCCCAGTATCCCATCTAACCCTGCCCTCTTGCATTGGGAAGCCATTCCCCCTTGTCCTGGCACTCCAGGCCCATGGAAATAGTCTCTCTCCATCTTTCCTGCAGATCCCTTCAGGCCCTGGAAGGCCACAGTTGGGTCACCCCAAAGCTTCTCCTCTCCAGGCTGAACAATCCCAACTCTCCCAGCCTTTCCTCCCAGCAGAGCTGCTCCAGCCCTCGGATCCTCTTGGGGCCTCCTCTGGACTGGCTCCAGCAGCTCCATGTCCTTGCTGGGCTGTTCCCAGGGCTGGAGCAGCTCTGCAGGGGGGTCTCCCCTGAGGGGCAGAGGGGCAGAATCCCCCCCTGCCCTGCTGCCCACGCTGGGGGATCAGCCCAGGGCACGGGGGGTTTCTGGGCCGGGGCAGGTCCAGCCTCTGCCCCACCAGCACCCCCAGGGCCTTCTGCCTGGGCTGCTCCATCTGCTCATCCCCAGCCTGGATTGATCCCAGGGGTTCTCCTGACCCAGGGGCAGCACCAGCACTTGACCCTGTTAAACCTCCTGAGATTCCCAGGGGCCGCTGCTCGAGCTTGTCCAGGTCCCCCTGGATGGCCCCGTCCTTCAGGTGTGTCACTGCACCCCCAGCTCGGTGTCACCTGCAAACCTGCTGAGGGGACACTCGATCCCTTCATCTGTGTGACTAATGAAGATATTAAATAACACTGGTCCCAGAACAGATCCCTGAGGGGACACCACTGATCACTGATGTCGATCAGGACTCTGAGCCCTTGACCCTCTGGATGCAACTGTCCAAGCACTTCCTTATCTACTCATCAAATCCATCTCTCTCCAATTTAGAGAAAAAGATGTTGTGGGGGACCATCTTTGCAGGCTTTATGGAAGCCCAGATAAATGACATCCGTAGCCCTTCCCTTGCCCACTGATAGAGTCACTCCATCACAGAAGGCCCCTGGGTTGGTCAGGCAGGATTTGCCCTTGGTGAAGCTGTGCTGGCTGTCCTGAGTCACCTCCCTGTCCTCCGTGGGCCTCTGCAGAGCTTCTGGAGGGTCCCTTCCAGGATCTCCCCAGGCACAGGGTGAGGCTGACAGGGTGGTAGTTCCCAGGGTCCTCCCTTCTACCATTTCAAAAGATGGGTGCAATGTTTCCCTTTTTCCAGCTTCTGGGAAAATCCCAGCTGGAGAGGGAGGAGGCTGACTTTCACCTCGGGTAAGTTTGAGTAGAGACTGTTTTCACCCAGCCAGTCAGTCAGCAAAAGAGAAATTACTTTAATTGGGAAAATGAACGATTTGAATGTGGTTTTGCTTCTGCCCACATAACAAAACACCTACTGTCACTGTTTGCAGGGACAGCAACATTAGGAGTGTCTGCAAAGATAGCTAAAATAAAAGTATGGATCTCAGGCTCATAACAACGCCTCTTATCCAGGCAGCCTCTTTTCAGTTAACAGAATGTTTAGTGTTTTAAGTTCACCAAAGTCTGAACTACACCAGACATTCAGTATGCATCTTTTAATTGGCCATCTTGATCTATGATCTAGGTAGAGAACACTGAGTTCCATTTCATAGTGTAATAATGAGACCTCTCCTAAAATACTGCCATTAAATTACCTTTTAGGTACTTACTGGAACTTGTTCAATCTGGGCATTACCCTTATAATAAAGCATGGCATTGATTTAAATATTTTAAGAGTGAAAATTCTTAAGTAGCTGTAATTGCAATTTTTTCTTTCTGTATTGAGAAGTTTCTGTTCTGTGTTATTATTAACTATTTTCTATTATGAAAATTATGCAAATTGTCTTTTTAGTTAAGATTTCTCAATATTTTTGTGTCAAGGTTAAGATTTTATAAGCATTTAATTGATTTTGATTGATTTGCCAGTATAAAGAGGAGCATAACTAAGAGGAGCTGAGGAGTATGCCTGAGAATACGGAAACTAAGATAATGTTATGTGAAACTGTTTAGTCTGAGACATCATTCACCTGTTCTTCTTTGAAAACAATCCCAGAAAGGAGTACATGTGACTAATTTTAGAGGATATGTGTTAATTAGAAATAAGACATCTGTTTGAGTTTGTGTCATTAATGAATGACACACTATATTTATTCTGCTTCTGGAACATTTTGTTCTCTTAGAAAGAAATTACCTCAGAAATGTAATCTGTAGATACTAGATCATCAGTTGTATTCCAGTAAGACTTATCAGCAGCACCTGTCAATGGCTTCATCCGCTCACTTGGTTAAATCTCTCCCTTGACTCCCTTCCCATGTAAAAATACTGGGATTTTTTGGTTTCATCTTTCTGAACCTTTGGCATGGATGAGGAATTCTGTAATGTCCCATCCTGAGACAATTGCTGCGAGTTTTGCTGTGCCCGTACTGTTTGTCTTAATCATCTGATCCTGCCCCACACTTTTCACACCAACACTTAGGGGTTTTTTTATAAGTAGCTGCTTTGGGAGTGTGAATTTTTGTTCCACTCCATCCTTGTTCCATGTCATTCCCTCTCTGTTTCATAGTCTCCCTTTAAAACCTGTCTCTGATGTCTGCAATTTATTGTTATCCAGCCTTGCCACTGGTAGCAAGCTGAGGCCAGTTTGAGCATGGCGAACACTAAAAATATTCATACTTATTGCCTCTTTGCTACATACCTCCCTCTCTCCTCCTTTCATTTGTTTACAGACTTGTCATAACTATGGATTTTGATTTCAAAAGCCCCCAGTCTGTTTCTTTTTATTTGTTTTCACAGAACCTTCTGTTGCATTCTTTTGTGGTTATTAATGGGAACTCTGAAACAGATTTTATAACTGTTGAGACGTCAAGTCTTGAGTTATAAACCAGGCAGGTAAACTGCTGGGAGGAAGAGCATGTAAGGAAGACAAAGGTTCTGGGGCTTTTATGTGCCTCAGATGTGCTGTGGAATTGAATGTTCCCTCCACCCACCTAGTCCTCAGGGCAGTGCCCGTCCCTGTGCTGGCACCGCTGAGGGACCGCGAGGGCTGTGCCCAGTTCTGGGCCCTCAACAGGAGAGACCCAGAGGAGCTGGAGTGTGTGCAGGGAAGGGAACGGAGCTGGGGAAGGGGCTGGAGCAGCAGGAGCGGCTGAGGGAGCTGGGGGGGCTCAGCCTGGAGAAAAGGAGGCTCAGGGGGGACCTTCTGGCTCTGCAAGTCCCTGACAGGAGGGGGGAGCCGGGGGGGGGTCGGGCTCTGCTGCCAGGGAACAAGGGACAGGAGGAGAGGGAACGGCCTCCAGCTGTGCCAGGGGAGGCTCAGGTTGGACATGAGGAGGAATTTGTTGCTGGAAAGGGTGGTCAGGCCTTGTCAGGGGCTGCCCAGGGAGGTTTGGAGTCCCCATTCCTGGAGGTGTCCAAGGAACGACTGCATGTGGCACTCGGTGCTCTGGGCTGGGGGACAAGGTGAGGTTTGGTCAAAGGTTGGACTTGATGATCTTGGAGGTCTTTTCCAACCTTAATGATTCTGTGATTTCATGTTATTTGGGGGTCAGTTACCCTTACAGGTGCTAGAATGATGCCCTCATGCGTGTTGTAGCCTCAAGCACCATGTGTAATTACCCTTCAGCAGTACAACTGATCATTGGGGTACTAAACCAAATGTTTGGCATCCCAGAAACATGAGGTGTTGCCTGGATCCAACTGACCAACTAGCCAGCCACATCTCTGCCTGCCTCTGCTCCACCACATCTTTCATACATCACACAGGCTGATGTGCTAATACTGCTTTTGCTGAGTAAATTTAAGGAGCTCACAGTGTTCCCCGAGCAGAGGTAGAACCCCTATTCAAAAAGAAAAGCAACACAATATTTTGGAACAAGAAGACATGCTGTCATGTTTTAGGGAAGCAATGTGAATATGTGGTCTGAGACAGGAAGGCAGGAGGTTGCCAAGCTGAAACAGTTACAGTGAAGGGAGAAAAACTGGGATGCTGCACATGGAATGGAGAGAACGCTACAAATTGACAGAAAAAAAATCAGACAGACTGGAAAGCAAAGGAACAGATGTCCCATTTTGCATTCAAGAAGTTAGCTTCTTTGGCATTTAATCACTACCTCTCATATTCTCAAACTCTAATTCGTTACATGTACCATCCAAATTCCAACTCTTCCCCTATGTTCTGTGTTATTGACAACTCTCATGTAGATGTACACTATGCTGTGGAAAAAGCAAAAAAAAAAAGTAGAAGTATCATTTTTTACATCATCTAAAAATACCTTTGAACAAGAATGTGTGCTTGCAAATGCAGACATCCTCTAGCAAAAGCGTGTAGCTATTTGATGTTTTTGGTTATTGTAATATGACCTCAAATTCTCAGGTTTCAATGCTCTTTTACATCTGGAGAAAGAAAAAAGAAGAAGAGTTTCCATTGCTTGAACACATTTCCCTTATATTGCTTGAATAGTTAAAAAACAATTAACATTTACAGAGGTCAGTGATGGGATGGGAAATAAAAGAACACAAAGTAAATTGATAGAAAAAATGTAATGGTGTGACATGAAATGTGAGGTTATGGATGATGCTGATATGGAGTAATGAAGTTGCATTCAAAACATGTCAAATCATTGGATCTTTTAGTATTTTCAGGGTCTCCAACTAGGGTAGTTTCAGGAGGGAAAGCACTTTTGATGTCTAAACTGCATAAAACTACTAGGACCTCTTCTTAAGTGGACAGTGAAGAAAAGCACCTGGTTAATTCTACCTTGATGAAGTAACAGGACCAGAAGCAAGATCAGGAAAAGGCTTCCTGGACTGACTCCTAGTCTGCTTCAAGACTGTCAGCCCAGCCCTGCAGAAGAGAGCAGAGCAGTAGCTATTCAACTACAGGAGGCCCTATATTTCCATGCCTTCCTCAAGCCCCGATGATTCCAATGCATTCCCATTTTAGAACTAATTAAGCACAGTGAATTTGGTTTCACTTGCACTATTTATGGACTTGCTCATGCATTTTGTACAGCAGGATTTATACAGATTTATTTCTACACCATCATACCTTTTGGCCACTGTTGATGAACTGATCTTTCTGTCACGTCAGAGTAATTTGTCATATGTGTTTCAAGACAGCCATTAAGGTAGGAATATCTTCCTGTAAGATTGGAATCATTATGGCAGTTATAAGGCTGCTACAGTTATAAAACTTCATCAGTGCATGAAATCAGTATTCACAGAGCCTTCATTAGCTAAGCAAAGACTTGATTATGGGCTCTTGTTTATTTTGGGTAATGGTATTTAAACTTGGGTAACAGTTTTTCTTATGTAATCAAAAAAAAATATCTAGATTTCTTCTGCTGAAAACATATTCCTTGTGGTTTACACAGAGGGGAGGTGGTGTGGAACTTGCTAGAAAAACTTGTCCATATTAAATTCATTGAGGTCATGGGTTTATGAGTGCCAGAGGCTTTCCTTCCGATATTTTTCTTTGGAAAGGTTAAGATGTGTAAATACCTTTGCTAGGACTTGTTGGGTGGTAGTCATGCCTTTGAATATGTGCTGATTGCCCATCCCTCTTTCTAGGCTCGGTGCTAAGGCTGGAGCCCTGTGCCTGGGCTTTTCTGAGATAGTCCATACTGAAAGCTTTGGCCTGGTTTCCTCATGAGTCACAGCGTTTGGGTGAGATCAAAACTAGATCAACAGAAACACAGGATGATCGAGTGTACGTGTTATGTCATGGGAACAGTTGAGAAACTGTATTTAAACTGTGAAGCAGAAGGATATTTTAAGGTTTGGAGGTGACCAGGGAGTGTCAACTAGCTTGTTTATAAAGAAAAAAAATCACAAAACTCTGTGTCATCCACCCATCTTTTGATAAACATAGGTTTAACACACTTCTCCCTAGGAGGGTTTTAGCAATGGCACAGCATTCCTTCCACCTTCCTCTACTGATTTGAGGAGAAGTCACAGCTTCCATCAGAACTTATTTCCCATACTGGTTAGAGACCAGTGTGCCTGACATGGCAGTTCCTGTGCTTTCACCCATAACTCTACACTACACTGTGGCTGGTTTTGCACTTGTAATGAAAAGCTTTTTACATTTACTCTGTCTTATTATTTGCTCACATTAGCTCACTAATGTAGTTCTCCCTAAATTTTATGTGTGATCTTAATCTCCATGAGGAGATTTGCAAACGATTTTCAAGGTTGCTCATATTTCTCACTGCATCCAGCTCAGTGAAGCACCAATAAACTCCAGACAAGTTCCAGACTGATTGTTGAAGGCTCTGCAGCACAGAGAGACTTTCTCTTCTCAAAATTGCCTGTGTTCAGATTTTAAGAGATATATAACATCAGCTTGAGCTTTTGCATACTATAAATTTCGTATTTGATGTATTTTTTTCTTTAGCCTAGTAAATTATAAGGTGCTAATTTTGCCACCCAGGGGTGCAGCTGATGCTTTTACCAGCTGTTGCTCAGGCTGTAGTACAGGAGCGCTAAAGTCTTGACATTTACAAGCTCTAAAGGATTTACACATTTAACAAAAGTCTTTTAAAAAAGTGTAAAAAAGTGTTTGGAAACGATGTACAAGCTAACCTGTGCCCTTTAGTGTTATTACCTTCCAGAAACTGCCAGTTCTAAATGATTAAACAATAAATCATAACACACTGAGACAACAGCAATCACTGGAGCCATCTGTAAAAGACAGACTTCTGGAATGTTCTTCTGTTTCCTGGGCAGAGTTTATAACTTAAAATGGTTTGCCAATGAGGACAGTGGAATTAGATGTTTTCTGCCATTCCTAGTAAAATATTTTTCCTCTTCTGAGGGAGGGTTAGTTCTTGGGAGGAAGGTTGTAATTTGGAAGTTCATATTCCTGCATGGCTAAAAGAGCTATAACTTGAATTACCTCACCTGAAGGTGATAGCACAGTTATGGACAGAGTTCACACTTGAAGAGAGAAGATGTCCTGAATTCAGGAACATGCTTCTCATTGACAGAAATGAAATTCCCATTCTGATAACGTTACCATTCTTATAACTTTTATATAATACGAGCATGTGTTGATAACCTCCAGGAGAAATATGTAGAAGTTTCTGCTCATGTGTGGTTTTGTGGATTTTCAGCTAGAGCTATAGAACCCCGGGAAATTAAAAGTTGAAAATTCTTTTAGGCATTAGGATAAGGATGATTGTAGGTTTTCACAGCAAGTTACTTATTTGTATTAGGGTTTTTTTTAAAAGCAACCCCAAAAAACACTGGATCACCTTAACCGGGTTTGTTGGATGAAGTGTCCTGTGTACGTGGCTGCCAGGGGTTGGATGGGTTTTGGACATCATGGTGGAGGCCTGTTATAGACCTCCCAGCCAGGATGAAGAGGCAGATGAGGCATTCTACAAGGGGCTGGCAGAAGTCTCACCATCACCAGCCCTTGTGCTCGTGGGCGACTTTGACTTGGCAGGTGTCTGCTGGAAACACAGCACAGCAGAGAGGAAGCAGTCTAGGAGGTTCCTGGAGTGCGTGGAAGACAACTTTCGAACACAACTGGTAAATGAGCCCACCAGAGGAGGTGTCCCGCTAGACCTGTTGCTGTGAACAGAGAAGGACTGGTGGGAGGTGAGGTGGTTGGTGGCTGTCTTGGGCAGAGTGACCATGAAATGACAGAGTTTTCATTACTGGGTGAAGGAAGGAGGGGCACCAGAGAAACTTCCACTTCGGACTGCCAGCGGGCAGACTTTGGCCTGTTTAGGACGTGGATTGACAGAGTCCCTTGGGAGTCAGTCCTGAAGGGCAAAGGAGTCCAGGAAGGCTGGATGTGCTTTAAAAAGGAAGTGTTAAACGTTCAGGAGGAAGCTGTCCCCATGTGTAGGAAGATAAGTCAATGGGGGAAAAAAACTGGCCTGGATTTAGGGAAAAAAAGAGAATCTGTTGACTCTGGAATGAGGGTCAGGTAACTTGGGAGGACTGGAAGGATATTGCAAGGTCACGTAGGGAGAAGATTAGAAGGGCCAAAGCCCAACTAGAACTTGATTTGGCCACTGCAGTTAAAGACAACAAAAAAAGTTTCTATAAATCCATTGGCAGCAAAAGGAGGATCAAGGAGTGTCTCCGTCATTTGTTGAATGCAGAGGATAGTGTAGTGACAGGGGATGAGGAAAAGGCAGAGGTACTTAATGCCTTCTTTGCCTCAGTCTTTAGTATCAAAACCAATTGCCCTCAGGATACCCAGCCCCCAGAGCTGGAAGTTGGTGATGGGGAGATGAGTGAAGCCCCCGTAACCTGTGAGGGATCAGTGACCTGCTCTGCCAGATAGACACAAACAGTTCTATGGGTCCTGATGAGATCCACCCCAGAGTAATGAGGGAATCACCAGTCCAGTCCCAGCTGACTGGAAAATAGCAAATGTAATGTCCACCTACTAGAAGGGTCAGAAGGGTGATCTAGGGAACTACAGGCCTGGCAGCCTTACCTCGGTTCCAGGCAAGGTTATGGAAGAGATCATCCCGAGTGCCATCACACAGCACAGGCAGGACAACCAGGGGATCAAGCCCAACCAACATGGATTTATGAAAGGCAGTCCTGCTTGACCAACATGACCTTCTTCCACGACAAAGTGACCCACTTAGTAGATGAGGGAAAGACTGTGGATGTGTCTATCTAGATTTCAGTAAAGTGTTTGGCATGGTCTCGCACAGCATCATCCTACAAAAACTGGCTGCTCGTGGCTTAGATGAGGGACCTTTTACCTTTGGATGGGTAAAAAAAATGGCTGATGGCCAGACCCAGAGAGTTGTGGTGAATGGAGCTAAATCCAGCTGGTGGCCTGTCACTGGTGGTGTTTCCCAGGGCTCAGTTTTGGAGCTGGTCCTGTTTAATACCTTTATTGATGATCTGGAGGAGGGTATCAAATGTACCCTCAGTAAATTTGCAGACAACACCAAGTTGAGTGGGAGTGTTGATCTGCTGGAGGGCAGGAAGGCTTTTCAGAGGGATCTGCACAGGCTGGATCAATGGGCCAAGGACAGTTGTGTGAGGTTTGATAAGACCAAGTGCCGGGTCCTGCACTTGGGTTGCAACGACCCCCTGCTCCAGGCTGGGGGAGGAGTGGCTTGAGAACTGTTTGGCAGAAAGGGACTTGGGGGTGCTGGTTGACAGCAGCTGAACATGAGCCAGAGTGTGCCCAGGTGGCCAAGAAGGCCAAGGGCATCCTGGCCTGGATCAGGAACAGTGTGGCAGCAGGACCAGGGCAGTGATCACCCCCCTGTACTCGGCACTGGTGAGGCCACACCTCGAGTGCTGTGTCCAGTTCTGGGCCCCTCAATTTAAAAAGGACATTGAGGTCCTGGAGGGTGTCCAGTGAAGGGCAACAAGGTGGGTGAAGGGTCTAGAGAACATGTCTTATGAGGAACGACTGAGGGAGATGGGTTTGTTTAGTCTGGAGAGGAGGAGGCTCAGGCAGGACCTCATTGCTCTCTACAATTCCCTGACAGGAGGGTGTAGTGAGGAGAGGACTGGTCTCTTCTGCCAAGCCTACAGTGAGAGGAAATGGCCTTAATCTGAGATGGGGAGATTCAGATTAGATATTAGATATGAGGCTGTTAGGGTTGTCAGGCATTGGAATAGCTTGTCAAGGCAGGCGATGGAGTCACCATCCCTGGAGGTGTTCAAGAGGTGTCTGGATCTGGTGCTGGGAGATGTAATTTTGGGGTTACAGTGGTAGTGCTGGGCGGACAGTTGGACTGGATGATCTTGAAAATCTCTTCCAACCATGATGATTCTAGAAATCTATGGGTATAATAGCATTTTAAAGCTTTTCTGGGATTTGTTTCTGGACTCTGGAGCACTGACTTGTCTCTCTGAACCATTCCTCTCAAGCTGGCACAACATCCCCTCCTTCCAGTTTCCCACACACACCTCTCCATCTCAAGAAGCCACATACACCAGAGTGTCCTCTGTTACTGCTCTCTTCAGCCAGGTCTTTCCAAGAGGATTTTCTGGAACGTTTCCTGGACACTTTTGTTGGAAATGCGAGCAGAAGTTGCATGTGGCTATCTCTGCACCACCACCCCTGCGTGCTTCTGCTGTTTATAGTGAGGGATGTGGGTGGGTGGCAGGCAAAAGGAACACACATGAAAACAATTTACTCTTCGTTGAAATACCGAATGTTTAACCTCACAAAAAAGTACCCAAATTCCGCCCGTGGGAGATGTTACAGTCCCATCTGCCAAAATATACGTTTGTTCTTTATAATTGCACAAAGGAGGGTTTTGACTGCCAAAAACCCGCCTGATCTAAGTTTTCTGATAGTGTTTGACATTATACTAATAAAAATTAACTTTTTGTCTAATTCCACTGCTTGGGAAACAAACTGCCAAACTAACCCCAAATAAGCAAGTATATATTTAGTAAATTATCCTTAATATAATTATTATTTTGAGAAATGCCTTATTGCTGATGCTGAAGAAGAGTTTATTGAACTGTTATGAGTTTACATTCGCTTAGAGTCGATATTTGCTTATTCATGATAATGGTACATGTGTATAGTTCTTTAGAATTACAGTCATAAGTTCAGTACTCCAGTGCTTCTAGTAAAGCAAATCGAACAAATTTGCTTTTTAAAGGAAAAAGTGTAAGTACAAAATTTAGTAAAGTGTTATGTAGATTAGGTTAACATTTTTTTTTTATTTTCTTCTAAAAATCTTTATCACACAAGAGTGGCATTCTATAAAAATAAAAGTATAGCAAACTTATGATTGAGTAATTAATTTCAGTAAATGCATTTCACTTCATACATTCATATAGTCCAAGAATTCAATCTCAAATAAAGGGAGGCTGGTTTTTTGTAGGTAGCTATAACTATAAATCTAGTGCGCTACTTTTGAAGCAATATGGAAGCAATGATATTAAAATCAGCAAAACCAACTGTTAAGTAGAGATTGATGTTACTCACCTGGACCAATGACTGTGGGCAAACCTCTTTTGCTCATCCTCAAGGATTAACCTTGAGAGGTGTCCTCACTCCAAGGAGGAATCTCCACACACACTCCAGTAAGGAGCTAGAAGGTGGTCCCATTAAAAAGTGAGTCTTGGCTTTTATAGGGTGAAGTGAAAGGCTGTCAGTCAGATGTGTCCAGGCCAGTTGTGCCAGCTCAGCAACTTTAGATAAGTTACCAGTGGTGTCCCTTGTTTGTTCCTTTCTCAGGTACTTTGTCAGGTCTGCCACATCTTCACCTCACTATCAGGATGTTTAACTTTGGGATGGCTGAGTCAGGCTGGTTTTACCATTATTCAGCACCAAAACCAGGGTGATGTCCTCTTCCCCACCTGACAGCTTTGCAAAGGGTATTGTTGGAGTTGTTTTACCCTGACTCCAGGCAGAGCATCCTGCTGCAGTTATGGAGCTTAACATGAATGGTGCCAGTGCTTGAAAATTGCCACAGAATGTGTCTTGTTTTTTGGCAGATTTCCTGTATTTATAGGTGACCAAGCCTTGGGCCCCACAGGATTTAGCTGTAGGAATGCCTAACAAGGGGTCTTTGCTGAGCCACTTGCACCAGCCAAGCTGGGGTTGTGGCAGTTCTGGGCAGGAGCAGCAGTTCTGACAAAAACTTAAAAAGTTAAAATACAGAATGAGCAGTCACAGACTCCTTTTGTAGGTCTCTATTTGGCATATCCATGACCGACCAGATCAGAAGTGTGACAGTCCAGGTCTGTACCTAAGGCACATCAGCTGTGCCTCTAAATTCTTTTTTTTTTCCATTTGACCAAATTAAAACAGAGTTGTGTGTAAGAAAACATAGGAGATGCAGTACTGTTTGAAATGCAGGATATATGTGACAGATGTTTTTTACTGTATAATTTGCTATACACTGTTCCGTTATTATAAACAACCCAACGGATATAAAAAGAATTCCCAGTACATATTTCAATAAGATCACTATTGCACTAAGGAAAGCAAAGATCATTTTTCAAGCAAATACATATGTAAAATATCTAGCAAGGATCAGCAAAGCTTGCATTAGATTAATGCAATATTTGAATTTTGTATATTTTTTCATATTTCATATTGAATAGCAAAATAAGCTCAACATATTACAGCAATATCAGCTAGTTTGCATTAGCCAAAACCAGTTGTGGGAAAAAATTAAGGATTTGTTCATTGTTAAAAGGAGCTTTCTAAAGGCTTCTGCTAAAGTACATTTAAATCAAAAATAAAGATTCCCAAGAAACTGTGTAGACAGAAGAAATACAGCTCATGCTACATTTCAAGAAAAAAAAATAACTTATGTGAGACCAATTAAAAAAAACCCAAAACACAAAATCCAAAAAAACCCCGAACAAAAAACCCCAAACCAACAAACAAACAAACAAAAAAAAACACACAAAAAAACTTGCTTTAAAATACTACATATCTGCCAAACCTGTCTTCAGTTAAAGTGAACAGCAAGTAAATATGCCTCAAAATATTTGGTATTTTCCTGTTCAGCCACGGTCGCTCTACCAGAATTGATTTGATTTGGGTATTTAGTACCCAGTTCAGCTCTCCACAAAGCTAAAGCAGGGGAAGTTGAAGAAGTAGCTGGAGGTCCAGTGGGCTCTCATGGGCTGGTTGTTGCCAGGGAAACCCTTCCTCTGGTACCCACGAAGGCAGCATTCCTGCCTCTTCATGTGCACAGACACAGGAGCATCCCTCAGCTCATGGAAAGACGGCAAAACAGCTGCAGAGGAAACTTCACATGGAGAAGTAATTAAAGTGTTTAGATACTCTCAATTTGAAAGTTGAGATGTTATTCTTACAGACCCCCCCTGGGAAGTGTGTGGTGTGCTGGGAAGGCAGCTCTTGCCAACATGCTGAAGGCCTTGGAGGAAGTTACACTGCTGTTCTCCTGTGTGGAGGTAGTTGTCAGCTCAGCCAGAACTAGTCAGTCACTAAATTATAAATTATAGGTGTGTGGTGCACCCTCCAAAGGGAAATGGAAATCACAAGGCTGTAGCTGTGTCCAGGCCTAACAAATGTCTACTTGGAGACCCCCAGCTGGAGTGCTGTGTCCAGCCCTAGGGCCCCCAACACACGAAAGGAGTTGATCTGTTGGAACAAGTCCAGAGGAGGTCACTAAGTTGATCACAGGGCTGGAGCCCCTCTGCTCTGGAGACAGGCTGGAAGAGCTGGGAGTGTCCAACATGGAGAAGGATCAAGGGAGACCTGAGAGCCCCTTCCAGGGCCTAAAGAGGCTCCAGGAGAGCTGGAGAGGGACTTGGGACAAGGGCCTGGAGTGACAGGACAACGGGGAATGGCTTCACACTGAAAGAGAGTTGGTTTAAATTAGATATATGGAAGAAATCCTCCCCTGTGAGGCCCAGGTTGCCCAGAAAAGCTGTGGCTGCCCCATCCCTGGAAGTGTCCAAGGCCAGGTTGGACGGGGCTTGGAGCAACCTGGCCTAGTGGAAGCTGTCCCTGCCTATGGCAGAGGGAGTGGAATGAGACGAGCTTTAAGGTCCCTTCCAACTCAAACCACTTTGTAATTCTATGATTCTACTTTTTTGGAAAGAAATTAACCCTACACTAATCACAAGCACACTTCTCAGTCGCAGGTGTCCCTTAAAATGTGTCCCACTTGATGGTATGACCTACCTGTCCCTAAACTGTTGGGAAGGGGATGTTTTTCCTTCTCACTGAGTGTGCAAATCAAAACTATGTATTGCCAGGAGTCTGCTTGAGAATTCTCAGACAGAGATTCTCCCCAGCCAATGAAGATCTGGTTATGAGCAGCTGTCCCACTGAGGGATACCTTTTACTCTGGTGAGTTGGTGCTTCAAAGGCTTATGGGGTGTCCTTCACTGGAGTAAAATGTCACAGGGGGAATGAGTCTGAAAGAAATATTCTACTCTGAGTACTGGTTAAACTCAAGAGAATTTGGAAGCTGAGATCTGTTACTTGGTAAATACCTCTGTCGAATTTCCCTTTAAGAATATGGATTATTTCTTAAGCACTGGAGAGCTCATGAGCATATTTCCCCTTCCCCGAAAGTACCCGCCCTGCAGCTGATCTGAGGCCAAGGTGTAGGCACTACTTAGTGCTCTAGCATCAAAAAAGTTGATAGTATTTCATATTTTGAGACACATTGCCTCAGATGATTCATATTTTACTTTTTTTTTTTTATTGTATAGAAAACTGAATGCCTGGTTTCTTACCATTTTTCTAGAAAATAGGATGAAAACTGTAAGAGAGCTCTTCTGCCAGACCCAAAGCTTTACTTTAGTCCAGATTATCTCACCCAGCTCTGTTCAGTGGAAGAAAAGTCTCCCTGTGCCCCGCCTGTGATGCTTTATTGCTCTAGAAATCCTCAAAAAAGGAAAAGGAGTTCCATTAAGCACTTCATACCAACATCCTCTAAGTGCTGATTCAGAATTACAACAAAACTTGGGATGATGGTTTGAAGGACATTTAGGCTTGTTTTCCTAAGTTGCTTCATGTGCTCCCTGTTTTTCACTCGTGCATATTGCATATAGAAGATGAGAAAAAGGACCATCTTTGGCTTTTCTGTGTTGCTGTTACCCAAGGTGAGTAATCAAAGAATATTAACTTCATGATTTCAGTCCAATTCTACTTTTGATAGTTATGCTGTACACTTAAAACTCTCCTGGCAATTCCAAATGATTCCTATTTCTCTCACTTCTCAGTAACTCTTGCATATTGCTGTTGTGTATAGTAAACTTTAGCTGTCTTTTTCCCATGAGGAGCTGAAAATGATTCCTCTAAGGCAAGTACTTAGCAAATCCATTTGTAAAGTGCATTTGGAAAGCTCATGAATGTGTCGGGGGGTACCATATAAATGGAAGATTATTCATTCAGTGTAAATTTAGTTACACATTTTCAATGCAGTATAGATTTCCCTCCTGAAAATAATACATAAAATTTCTAGGCGGGGGGGGAGGGAACCCACCTAAATTGGTGCCTCTTTTTTTTTTCATGTATTCATAGAAATATGGATTACAAAATGGATTATCATAATTTTCTCACAGCATGCCATTTCTTGAATGATGCTAATACCTTGATGATTGATAGTCAATGTAGAAGGGAGAACATTAATAGTAAATGCAATAGTTTTATTTCCCTGTCTCTACATATTTATAGTATTTTGCCAGAAACACACATTCCTATAGCCTTGCTGGTTTAAATGCTATCACACTATACTGCCTGTCTTGAATCATTTTTTTCTGAAATATAATTTGAGCTAAGTAATTTATAAATGTAAAAATACCTATATTTATGGCCTAATAAAATTTGATAAATTTGTTTTAGGTTAGAATGGAAAATTCTATGAGTAATCATATAAGTAGGTGCACACATTGTATTTTGAAATGGCAGTAATTTACTGAAATACCCACTGGCACAGACAACTTTAAAACGTGCTAAGTATTTGCCTTTGGACCTTCAGTCTTAAAAAAACCCCAACATCCTATATGAATAAAAGATCAGTCTTATTAATTCCTGTTTTTCATGTTCACGGGCTTAGTCCTGTCTTCCAATATTCTCTCTTTTTCTCTTATAAACTTCACTATTTCATTTTCAGTTGCTTATAGGTCTTCCTATGAATGTGAAATGTTTAAAAAAAAACCCCAACAGTGGCATGCTTTTCATTTATAAGTTAAATTGCCCCTTTAGTATATAAATCCCCAGCACAGGAAGGACATGGAGCTGCTGGAGCCAGTCCAGAGGAGGCCCCAAGAGGATCAGAGGGCTGGAGCAGCTCTGCTGGGAGGAAAGGCTGGGAGAGTTGGGATTGTTCAGCCTGGAGAGGAAAAGCTTTGGGGTGACCTGATTATGGCCTTCCAGGACCTTAAGTATTTGAGGTTGGCCTCTGCTCCCAGGGAACAAGGGATAGGAGGAGAGGGAACGGCCTCCAGCTGTGCCAGGGGAGGGTCAGGTTGGCCAGGAGGAGGAATTTGTTGCTGGAAAGGGTGGTGAGGCCTTGGCAGGGGCTGCCCAGGGAGGTTTGGAGTGCCCATCCCTGGAGGTGTCCCAGGAAGGCCTGGCCGTGGCACTCAGTGCTCTGGGCTGGGGGACAAGGTGGGCATCGGGCACAGGGGGGACTCGGTCTTGGAGACCTTTTCCAGCCTGAATGATTCTGGGATTCTGAGAAGGGAGCCTATAAGAAAGATGGAGAGGGACTAGGGCTACAAGGGCCTAGAGTGACAGGACAAGAGGGAATGGCTTCAAACCGACAGTTGGCAGGGTTAGATGGGATATTGGGAAGGAATTCCTCCCTGTGAGGGGGGGGGAGGCTCTGGCACAGGTTGCCCAGAGAAGCTGTGGCTGCCCCTGGATCCCTGAAGTGTCCAAGGCCAGGTTGGACGGGGCTTGGAGCAACCTGGGCTAGTGGAAGGTGTCCCTGCCCATGGCAGGGGGGTTAGAGCTAAGTAGTCTTTAAGTTCCCTTCCCACCCAAACCATTCTGTGACCCTATGATTCCATAACTGTTCATTAGCTGTTGTGTAATTAGTTCTGCAATAGTCAACCTAAAGCTTGCATACCTTAATGTAACACACAAGGTACTTCCCTGAACAATGGAGAGGCATAAACTTGATTGTTTAAGTAGGCATTTACTATTTCAGTTCTTTACTAGTAAAAGTTACTCTTTGGGATTGGTGATGGTCCTTGTGTTATTTAAGAAAACTGTTGTGTTGTCTATCATTGTCTCTACAGGGATCAAGCAGCAGAGCAGAGATGTGACTGCACAGCTCAGCATGGTTCCCAATTCTCTTCTAAATTAAACTATTTGACTTTAGTATTTCTAGGCCATGGTGTTTCCAACACTACCTTTCAATACCTTGGTAAGTACAGCTGGCAACTTCTCAGATTGTCTAAAAGGATGTTCTGAATTAACCTGTAATGCCATTGCTCAATATTGGGTTGATTATTGTGCTGGCTAATTGAAAAATACAGACTTCATTCAGAACATGTTATAGCTTCATATATTTAGGGGAAGAGAAAAATTTCCCCTAATTTTCCCCTCACAGAAGTTTCCACTCTGAATGAGTACTGCCAAACCCAAAAATTGCTGGAAGACTTTGAAGCCAGAAGAAAAAGAAGATCACAGGATGCCATTGAATTAATGAAAATGGAAGAGCTGTTGTAATCCTACCTGTAATAAGCCAAAGCAGTGTAAAATGAAGTCGGAGCTCTTACGTGCTGATGTTGTGATGGTGACAGCATTCTCTAAAATCAGGATATTTTGCCTCTTAGGGGCTGTCACAACTCAGGGTTCTTTTTTAAAATTTTTCAACAGGATTTTCTGTTTCTCTCTTTATAGCCCTAAAACCGAGGACTGCTACTTTATCCTTTCTCTCTGCAGTGAGTATATTCTGCAGCTGATGGGTCATAAAGGACCCAGGGCATGAAGACATACAAGGAGGAATTTGGTCACCGAAACGCTCAGCCTGACCAGGAAAATAGCTTCCTCAGGGGTTCCTCCTGTGTGTGGATCAGCCCTGGGCCGTGCCCTGAGCTGTGCTGACCCACAGCAGCTGAGCCAAACTGCTGCTGCCAGAGGCTGCCCCGCTTAACTGCACTTGGATGTCCTTTCTGGATGGGCTGCTGCTGCTCTCGGGATGTGTGCAGGTTAATTCTGACTCCTGACAGCCCGGGGAAGGCAGAGCAGCATTTAGGATTAGGAGGGCTAAAATTACCCTGCACCCCCAGCTGGCAGCCTGTCTGTCAGCAAGCCCTGCAGACCCAGAGCAGAGCTTGTTCTCCTCCCGGCTGGAGGACGTGAACACAGTTTAGTGAACAGCTGCAAGGAAGAGAACAAATAGCTCTGGTAGGAAAGATTTCTGTTCATGTGACAGAAGAAGAGGAATTATTATTAAGTAGCTTAATTTCTTACAGATTGGGTTCAGCAAGTCAGTTCTTTTGCTAATTTGCAACCCTACTTTACCCACTGAGGTTCAAAGCCAATTGCTAATGGTGTTTGGCCCACGTCCAATGAGTTGCACTTGCTACATTTGCATCTCATAATTCAGTTGTATCTCTTTATTAGGTAAGTAAAATTTTATTTTGCTCTACACAGAGAGATCTCAGTGAAAACTTATCATTGAGGGCATGTTAGTTTTCAAACTGAGAATGTAAATGGATATTAGAAACCTTATTTGGTCAAATGGGGAGAGTTAATCAGAGCAATGGAGGGTCATCTGGTAAGCGCTGATTCCTGTCCAGTATTTAGTTTAATAAGATATTTCAAAATGTCTCATGCTTAAAATAATTGTTAATTGTACCTGTGCCAGGTAGGGGCCTAGGTGTGCCAGAAACAAACAATTGGATCTATTTACATTTGACCATCAGCATCAACTTCTGTGAGGATGAGCAATAGATTTTAGTGTTCAATGGCCCAAACCTGGAATGGACAGCTTTAAAATGAGAGAAAAAGCAATTGGAATGGATATCCTGGACAAGTCTGTTTCTTTTCTGTCTCCATGGACTTTGGAACACTGCTGATTATTTTACTCCTTTTTATACAATGTTTTTTATTCAGATTTTTCTACATGTTTTTAGTGGATAATAAATGCTTCTATTGATTTACCAAACTCAATAAACTAGATTTTGGTCGATGTACCTGATTGAATTTCCAGATGCTCTCAGGGAGCAAAATGTTAATCTCTTTCCAGGAGCAAGACAAATGAACAGGACTGCCTTGCAAGAGGCCTCCAGCAGTGCAGAGCTTGCTGAAAGCATCCTCTGAAGCTGGGCCACTTGCCTCAGAATTAGAAATGACCATTAAATAGATTAACAGTGTGAAGAGGCAGGATGCAGTATGAGTGGTGTTGTGAGGATGGAGAGCTGTGTAAACACTTCCCTCTTATGAGACAGTACTGTTAGACTGGGGGGAAGCACTGGGCTCTTCCCTCCACATAAGGTAATACACCCATGCTTAGTTGTGCTAAAAAGAAAGCCAGATTGCCTGTGGATGCATCTTCAAACTAGTGAAGTTGTTAGTAACCAAATTCAGTTTTGAATTCTTTGTATAGTATAAGTCTACCTCGCTTTTCTGGGTGGCTTTATTCCTATTTATTTAATGCCTACACATAGTCCTGGAAAAATTATGTATCATATTTTTCCTTACAATATTCAAGTGCCTAATTTCACTGAAGTCTATGACAGCGTTTTCCTAAATTTGATGGGATTTTTTTCCTCCTAGATAATAAATCATCCCATTTCTAAATAGATAAGAAATTCACATTACCACATAGACTGAACATTCTGAGTCCTAAAAAGCATTTGATGTTCTAGAGACATAGCTGCTAAGCTGGAATGAAAACAGGAAATAAAGCAACGTTAAATTACTGTAATATAAGTTAAATGCTCAAAATAGATAAACTGTAGCTGTAATCTGTGTAGCCCCAGCAGGGTACAGGAACGCTGTATAGCTATTTCCAGGGTGTATAGCACAGCTACAGCTTCTAGTGATTAAAATAGCTAAAATAATAAACCCAAACATAACTGATGACTATAAGCAATAAATACAATTTCAAGCATCATAGGCTGAAAATAATCTGTTCTGGGCTGAAGAGTTCGACTCTTGAGAGGCAAAACTAACTTTCTAGCTGTCCAACCAGATTTATTGGCTACAACACAAGCCTCTAATGAACCTTAACAAAACAGTCAATTAGTAAAGAGCTTACCACTGTAGCAGAGCACTTTTGATGATAACACGTTTCTCTAAATTTTTAAACCCTATTATGTTTTGGGTTTTTTTAAATTGACTTTTCAGTTCAATTTCCTGATTTTGAGTGGTTCTTCCCAATTACCCAACTTCTAGGCCTCATCACACACCCTGCTTAGATTTGGGCTACTGCTGCACTCATCATTCAGCAAGTTAGTGTTGCAGTAAGGACTGTGTCATTGGCACAGTGTACATGTTTTGCTTAATTTAAAAAATAAATGGAATAGCATGCTTTACCCATAAGGTATAACGACATGGAGGAAAATATTTCCGAGTGAATGTGCCTGCTTATACATCACATTCTCATTTTGGGCTCAAATTATCAAAAGTAAGAATGTAGGAACTGTGATTACATCAAACTAACATTTGCCTGGTTTAGAATCCTGTCTCAAGCAGTTTGCTGGATCAGATGCCTTTAACAGAGATGCAGAAAACTCTGTGTAATTTGTCCATTCTTCCACTTGGTGATATCGTGTTTACTTCTTCCTGAAGCACTAAGATGTGTGTTCTCATGTCTGCAATTTTATGATCTGATGTGACTTCGTTTCCGTGTGACTGTAATTTAAACAAAAGAACTGGCTAACTTGTTTTCAAGACTGTCTTTCAGCTCTGAAATCTTCAGGCTAATTTCATTATATAAAATGATGTTCTCTCATACCACTTTCAAACAAATTGCTTCCAGCGATCCCTTGTTCTCATGTCGTGAGAATGGTACTTTGTAACCACCCATTCTGTTTTTCATTAGCTTATGTATCTTTGTTTCCCCTGTATTTGTCCCTCAGCTAAATATTTCTAACCTGTCATTCTTCCTTCTTTATATCTCTGATAAGTTTTACTGCTGCATCATTGCCTGCTATTTATTTAACAGGGAATGATCAGAAATTGTGACAATAATTACATCATCTTGATAAGTTTAATCAGTGATGTAGTGTCTTACTAGGGCTAAACTTCGAGATATTCAACCTGATTTCATTTCAAACACATAAAAAAGAGCTCATCATCACCACCAACACATGTATGGATGGAGCCAAAGTGGCTGCAGGTGATGCAGGTGTGCACACTCTGTCTTGGCAGCGTTGAACCTGCTGAATATGTTCAGCATACAGCTTCCAGGAAAGCTGAGTATGGGGACACTCTAGTTTGAACAGACCAACTGGATTCTCACACAACACTGAACTCAGCCCCACTCAGGTGTTGGTAGCTCATGCAATAGCAGAACTTCAGGTCTATCACAGCAAAAACCTTCAGCTCGACCCTTGTGATTGATTGTGAAAATTCTCCCTTCCCTCTCCCAAAACCTGCATCTCGTTTTAATTTTAAAGTTAACTCCTACTGCAAGATTTGTTTTGTTGCCCAGAAAAGGTGAATGAAGAGGGGATGGGAGTGGTGTCTTACTGGTGATACAAATAGAGTGTTCAGGACTACATCTCTCTCCTTTTCTTAGGTGAGCTGATAATGCTGACTGTGATAGTGAGGTTCAAGGCATGAAAGCCCAAGGACAGGGAAGGAGAACAAATGTTCACTGAAGGACTAGAGCCAACCGGCGCTACACCTGCATCATCTCCTCTTCATTTGTGTGCTGTTGTCAGGGTTAAGGAGGAGGGGGGTACCTCATATCGAGAGGAGTCAGCCTTGCCTCTGATAGGGAGGACAACTTGCACTGCATTTTTAGACTGTCAGGCACTGTGGTCTTGCCCTGTGGTCTGTGTAAGTATTTTTCTCTCTGTACTAAATAGAGGCTGACTTTCCATCTAATTTGCCTGTAAAAGAAATGCATGCAAACAGCTGTTCCCTAACAACATCTGTCAGTCCGAACTCACCTGAGACAAGATGAGCTGATGATTCAAACTGAGCTTGTCCAAACACCTTTCTGCATTGGTGAGACACTAACACTTCAGTTAGTCAAGATTTAGTCAATTCTTGACATCCAGCTTTGCAACTCATCAATATGTAATGTAAGCCTTCAAAGGTCAATCTCAGAACATTGAAAATCCATCTTCTCCTGCTGCAAATACATCACGGACACAAATACACGTGCCAGCCTAGGAGGCCTCCGGGACAGCAACACACTTAGTTTAAGAAGATTCCTGAATAAGGGTGCTTCAGGGACATAGTCAGTTGTCAATGGTAGTGATAAAAGATTCTTAAAGGCAGCAAAAAGTAGTTTCAAAAATTAATTCATTGTTTAAATTGTTGTATCCACCTAAAATCCCATCTCTGTTTCTCCCGATTAAGAAAAATAAATGGCCTGTTTAGATTTTTGGTGTGAGCTCTTATCTCTGGGGTGCCCACATAAATCAAGGGTAACTTCAGTGAGACTATTACTCATTTAATACCGATGTAAACATAGCTTAGCACAAATCTGGCCATCAGCCTGTAATGGAAAAATGCCACGGGTTGTGTTTCAAATGTTTATATCAAGGGTGGCCAGCATTTAACAGTAAGGAAATAATTACAGAAGACAGTGAGTGTGTTTAAAGAATGGCTGGAGTAGACCCAAGATGGTATGGTTTGGAGTTAAAAGTACCAAAGATTGCTCTTCTCCCTCAGGCTAGTGTGAAAAAGTCACCAGAGGAACAACACTCACCGTTTTGACCATTAAATGTTACACTTTTCTCAGAGTAAAGGTTATTAGCTGCACGGTGCTGGCAGAAATCCATTTTGAATAATTGTATTCTAGCTTCCCAGTTGCTTCTGTTACTGGCTAAGGCAGTCTCCCCTTCCTGTCCTAAAAAGCAAGGTAGAAGCTACTGTCTGACATTTACTGCTAGTGGAAAAGTGGCTCTGATGAGGTCTTTAGTGGGATATTTTTGGGAACCATTTCAACTTTAATGTGATGCCCATTTGTCTATCTAAAAGATTCATCCTGTATCTCTTAGACCTTTTATAGCTCTGCAACCTGTGTTCCACATCTGTGAAAGTCACTTACCTGACTTTCACCCTGCTGTTAGACCAGAACATTCCAGTAGAGTTAACACCTGACTTTATTCCCAACTGTGCTTTCTCCCTTGTTGGGGGCTGAGCCTCTGTGCTGGACTGGCCCAGCTGTGCACTCCACAAATGGGAGCTCTGAGACATCGGGATTTCTTCTCACAGCTCAGAGATGCCAAAATTATAATTCTTTTTGGGCATACAGAGGATCTTTCAGGTTTCTCCATCACAAGGCATTGTGCCCCGTGCAGAAGAGTCCCCAGGTAATAAGGGAATGCAGATTGCTGCCGCCTTGATCCTGTAGTGTGATTTTATTATCTATTTCATAACTTGGTACTGAATACAAATGGCTTCATATGGAAATGGGCAACAGCGAGGTCAACCCTTCTGTGTAAAAGTCCAGCACTGAACCATACCAATATAAAGATTGCAAACCAATGTGATTCCTTTATAGCTTAATATTCAGACATGAAAATATCACGAGATTTGGAACAGGTTGCCCAGAGAAGCTGTGACTGCCCCATCCCTGGAAGTGTCCAAGGCTGGGTGGGCCTTGGAGCAACCTGGGCTAGTGGAAGGTGTCCCTGTCCGTGGCAGGAGGACTGGAATCTTTCCAGTCCCTACCATTCTACGATTCTAATGAGCTAAACTCTTTATTTCCAGTTTGTATAGGTCAGGATGTATTCTTGTGATTACAAGAAGGAATGATATTTGGGTTACACTGACGTAAATTCATTGAGTAAGTGCAAACATGCATTTTAAATTCTGCATCAATTATTGCTGGTCTGTCACGGCCCAGAGAACTTGTGCTGCATTTAAAGGTGGGGGAGAGAGGCACACAGGTTCCTTCTCCAGCCTCAATCTACCTCCTTTTGGGCTTCCTAGCAGAGAAATCAAAAGAAATATGAAAATGCTTATGTTCAAATTTCAGCTGTGGCTATGCTTGTGTTTCCTCCCAGGTCTGTTCCTTTCCCATCTGCTTAACTCAAGGGGTCGGTCCCTATGCCTCAGGCAGTGGAAACTAAATGTGTCTTTTCCAGCCACTGAAGGCACAGAAAATTCCAGGCACTCCCTAGCAGCCTGTCACAGAAGACAGGAAAAATATAACATTCAACCTATTTTGTAAAAAGTAGTGTGTGGAACATTTAACGAGACAGCAAGTCTAGATACACCATATGCAGGGAGCTGCAAAGGTCAAACACCAAACGGGTGTGTAAAAAGGGCCTCTGAAAAGAGGAAGAGAAAAATTTACATTTCCTGTAAATAATCCTGGAATATTTTAAAACCACTCTGAAACGTAAGAGCAACCTCGAAGGGAGGTGAGGGTCAACATGCTGAAATACAATATTGAGACACACTTCTCCAAGTGACCTGCAAGACCCACTCCGATGGGCAGCATGTAGAAGGTGCCACATTCAGAGTGTGAGCACTCAGAACCTGTTCGTCCCTCTGTCAGCAGGTCTGGAGGGTGAAAATGAGCTGTGTGTCTCTGGGCTTTCCAGAAGCTTCGGTAGAACGGAGTAGACAATTAAATAATTAAATAATCACAGAATGGCTTCAGTTTAAAGAGACCTTAAAAATCATCTAGTTCCAACCCCCTGCCATGGGCAGGGAAATCGTGAACTCAGCAGGTGAACATGAGTGTTTCTAGGCATTGTTTTAAGATACTGAATACAAATTTCACAATATTAAATAAACAAGGGCTAATAGAGCACGGTGCTAGTGACACCAAGGTTGTGGGTTTTAATCACTTAAGGATTGGACTTGATGATCCCTCTGGGTCCCTTCCAACTCAGAATATTCTATGATTCTATAGTATTTTTCCAAGTTCTTATATTTTATTTGCAAGTAGATAATTTAAAAAGCTATTCAAAGGTGTTTATAAACCACAGATACAGAAGATTTCCCAACTGATAATGAAATGACGCAATGACAAAACTTTTATTGGCTTTGGAGAATATAGAGGCAGTTTAGTTGTTGTTATTGTACACCTCCTGCATTTGTGTTTTAACTTGGTAATTTAGTTACTGGTGAGGTATAATCATTCTTGATGGATGTGTTCACAACTAAGCCATAAAAAAACTGCTGAGTGTGTTCTGGAAGCTGCTAATTATTCTTGGTTGTTATTAGTTTTAGTACGAGTCTCAGATATCCAAGTCTTGACTTCAGTATTTCCCCAGTGTGCAAATAGAAACCTTGTTAGTGTCAGCTCCCCAAAAAGCACACCTGATTTTGACAGCTGTCCCCAGGCTCTGTAGAGAAGTAGGAGAGTAATGGTCACTGATGTAATTCAGCCCTTTTCCAGGGAGAGGGATCAGAAGCTCCAAGTGAAGTGCATCCCATACAAGATGACCTTCCCAAAACCTCCCTCTGTGCAGTATCCCAGTCTGGAAAAGTGTAAGAATGCTTGCTTGTTAAAAATCTGGTTTTCCCTGTACAAAAGGCTTTATTATTTATTTATTATCCAGTCTTATTTTCTGGCTATGATGCTTTCTGAGCACAGCATATTTATTTCAGATTATTAGAATACACCCTTGTAAGAGACTCATACAATGTTTTTTCAGAGGCTGAAGCACTTATGTTGTTTTCCATGAGTCTTTGGAACTTGCCAGGGAAGAAAACCTTCAGCCTCAGAGAAAAGCATTTATTACTTTATGAAATTCTTTTCAGTTTTGGCTGAGATGTAAACTTGGTAATTTCCTGGGTTTTGTACTTGATTTCTTAGCAAAATGCTGGCAGTTTGTCAAAACATAAACAGTGTAACCTGGCACGCTGTGCCACTAGAATAATGGCACGTTGCACTGGCAGGGACACAGTCTCCTCAAGGAACAGAGAGAAGAGACTTGGGTAGACTGGACTTGTAATGCAATGTTGTCTTACCTGTTGGTGATTGAACAAACAAATAACCTCAATATCCCACTTCCCAGTTAAGAAAAACATCCCCTCTCTTTGGCAGGCGATGTAGCTGCTCTTGTTGTGTGGTGTCATACACAGCTGGCAACAGGTGACTGGGAACTGTTGGGATTCCTCTACCCCCTTGTTCTCACTTGAAGAAAAGACATGGAAAACAGCAGCCCTCTCCTCTGTACACCAGTTTGCTTTGGTTAAGAGCTGCTTCAGTTGCAGTGTCAGGCATTCAAAAGTTATGAAAAGCCAGTCGTTGGTGTCACCTTTCAACATCTCTGTGCACTGCTGAGGGACCTCGAGGGCTGGGCCCAGTCCTGGGCTCTCAACAGGAGAGACCCGGAGGGGCTGGAGCGTGTGCAGGGAAGGGAACGGAGCTGGGGAAGGGGCTGGAGCAGCAGGAGGGGCTGAGGGAGCTGGGGGGGCTCAGCCTGGAGAAAAGGAGGCTCAGGGGGGACCTTCTGGCTCTGCAAGTCCCTGACAGGAGGGGGGAGCCGGGGGGGGTCGGGCTCTGCTGCCAGGGAACAAGGGACAGGAGGAGAGGGAACGGCCTCCAGCTATGCCAAGGGAGGCCCAGGTGGGGCATGAGGAGGAATTTGTTGCTGGAAAGGATGGTCAGGCCTTGGCAGGGGCTGCCCAGGGGATGGTGGAGTCACCCTTCCTGGAGTGTCCAAAAAGCGTGTAGGAGTGACACTGAATGGGTTGATGGACTTGGCAGCAGTGCTGGGGGAACAGTTGGACTTGAGGATCTCAGAGGGCTTTTTCAATCCAAATGGTCCTGAAACTACAATATCATCTTTACCTACAGCACTCAATGCTCCTGCCAGCTCTCTCACATATTAGTATCTTGGTATATCCGTGTGTGCGTCAGGAAGATTCCCTGTTCATGTGTAGAAACCTGAAGGTGCACAGAGAAGAGAGCGATGGAGGGAATTGCTTAAATAGAAAGGATCACCTGTGATGGAGGCAGGTGAATGAGAAGAATTCTCCTTTATCCTCATTTCTGCTGCAGTCTCAGTGTGTGTTGCTGAGCAAGCCACTTCAACCAAAACAGATTTAGTGGCTACTCTCTGTTTGTCTCATCCCCGGGACCCTCCAGGCCTGATATGGAGAAGTGCTGAGCACTCACATCCACAAAGGCAATCGATGGGCAGAGTGGTCACTCAGCGTTTCTGGAATTAAGGAGGAGTGGACTGGCTCTCTGGGCATGGGGAGGACAGCAGGTTCTGGGTGCCAGCCTTTCCTCTGCAAAGATTTGCAGCATGGCCTCTGGCATGGCTTGTTTGGGCTTTTTTGTCTTCGTGACTCTGTTGTGGACACAGTGCATCTTGCAGTAATATAAATTAATTAATGTCTGTGAGACGTTCCTGGCTAAAATTTCCCCCAATATCACATGAAATTAATACTTTTTCTATGTGTAGCAGATTTTGGTTGGTATAGAGGATACAGTATTCCTGTAGATATATCTGGTATACACATCACACACATATATGTACAGATAGTTTGAGATGAACTAGCACATAAAGGAGCTGCACCTGCTTTCCCTGAAATCAATAACAGAATTTCCATTCATTTCAATAGTTACAGGAGATGATGGATTAGGAGAACTTAATTTGGGCTTCGGGGAATTATATTCACAACTTTAATTGTATTCATATAAAATGCACATTGATCCTTGAACAAATTCTCAGTACAGCTGGCCATTGAAAAAAAAATCAGAACTTTGCAAATGCCTCTGAACATTCTTCATGTGATTAACTGTTCTTTTAAAGAGAAGAGAAGGCAGGGATGTAATAGAAGGTATTGCCCTGTTTGCAATTATTTCGAGTAGTAAAACAGATTAAGTAGAGGCTTCAGGCATGAGCTTAGTGAATGTAGCCATATCTAAACAAACAGTGGCAAATCTGCTCTTTCACTCTGAATTTTAAGATTAAATAAATGGCAGAGTTGTTTAAATTATATGTAAGCACATGCAAATATTTGATTAATGAGGTCTTGACACTTTAGCTTGTAATTCCTCCTCTCTTATTAAAATCGTCCACCAAATTTCGAAGTAGAAATTAAATCTTTCTCTAATTAAAAGAGTTACTTTTCAAACAAGATTGTGCACTATGACAAATGCTACTGAGTTCTGCATTAGCACAAAAGCTCCTGAGCTCTCAAATCTGTAGGTCTTCTGTATAAGCAAACAAGGTTCTCTGGTAAAATCTCTGTGACTCATCTAATAATGATATGGAGAAATACCTGGCTAGTGCAACAGCTCAGGTGCTGATCAGCATTTCCCTCACACTTAACCTCCTTAGGCTTCCTTTTCTTCCTGCAGCAGTTAATTTGAAGAACTTGGATGTTTAAGGGGGAGGGAAGTATGAGAGGAAAGAATTCAAGTCATGACACAGGTTTTCATTCACCTGTGTGCCTACAGATGATCCTGTGGCATGAACTATGAGCTGATTTCCGTAGTGCACATTGCCATTTAAATATTTCTAGGATTCCTGTAAAGCACCAGGGTACCATAAGGGTTAAAATTCGTGCTCTTATCACTTTGGTAGGGAAGAGGAACATAAGAAGGCTCCATCTAAATCAATATGAGTTTTGCTTTTGACTTCAGAGAGTGTGAAGGACGAAATCTTGGACTCAGCTGCAGTGGGGGGGATTTAATCTGGATTTACACAGGTGAAACTGGGAAGAAAGGGTCACAGAGTGGCTGAGCAAACATAACAACAACTGGCAGCTGAAGAGGATGGTCCTGCACCACTTGGATGATCTGCTCAGTCCAGACCTGCTCAGCAATGGCTTTGCTGCTTATCCGATTCCCAGTGATCCCACTTGGCTTGTTAAAGACAAAGGAAACTCGGCTTTTTGCTGCCAGGTTAGTTTTCTGCTGATTTAATGAGTTGAACTGGGTCAAACAAAGTTGATGCAAGGATAAAGAGTAGAAACATGCGGCTTGGGGAACTTCTCTGGAGGCAGGACCCGCCAACAGGACAGAACTCATTTTCTGAGCTCTGCTCATGTTTCCATGTGAGCAGCTGTGGTGGGAACAGAAGCAGCAGTGGGGTTGCTGGGGTCTCCAGCCAACCCCAGTCTTCTTGGGATTCTATTGTTAAATAATTGTTCTTTGCATGCCATACCGAGTGGAGGAACCCGGCATGGCCTACCACGTTGGCCATGGGCTTAAGCTAATAAGTTTTGGGGGCAAACAGAGGAGAAATTTCACTCTGTGTGTGGTGTTAATCATAAATATTGAGGAAAAAAATGAATAGTGGCTGAGTCCCTGATTCCACTGGCTGCTGATCCTGCCTGTTTGAGATTTTTATTCTGATAGTGCACCGAAATTCTTCAGTGTAAGCCTGCAAAGCTCACATATTCAGGAAATACTCATATTTAAAGCAAATAAACTAGTACAAGAAAGCTTGTGGGCCTTTATTGAAGTGCACAAAGCTCTTTACAAATATCCCTTGTTTGTAAAAACAAATGTACAAGGACAACTGGTGGAATCCTAAACAACACTTTTGCCAATGAGCTGGCTCTTTGCCAGAACCAGGACACATTACCTTCCCTCTTCAGCTGCTGTAATTAATATTCATTTTTTACTTCATGGAAATCACTCCTGTTAACTTCCAAACCCGAGCCAGCATCCCTGAACGGAATCCTGCTGTCAGAGTTCACACCGGTGCCAGCTCACCGCTATTCCTCTGGGTTTCGGGGAAGTTTACGCTTTAATTTTTTTTTTTTTTTTCCCCCAGCGAGGCGCAGGTGTGCCCAGTCTCGGGGCTGCCTGCACTGCCGGGGCCCGGGGGTGCCGCGGCTGCAGTTCGCCGTCCCTCCGAGCCGAGGCGGGGGCACACTCCGCCCGCGTTTGGCAGCCCCGCGCCTCGGCTCCGCACCGCGGGGGAAAAGCAGAGGGAGTGGCGGCGGCGGGCTGAGGTGAGCGGCGAAGAGGGATGGCACGGGATGGGATGGGGGTCCCCGCGGAGGGTCAGGGCACCTTTAACAGCGAGGCCGCCCGAGCTGGGGGAGCCGCAGCCCCGCGCGGGAGCAGGTGCGGGAAGGAGCAAAGTCATTCGCCCGAGCGGCTCCTGGCCCCAGTTTGGGGGCAGCGAGCCCAGCGGAGTGAGAGGCTCCGAGGGGTGGGTGCTGCTACGTGGCGCCGTCAAGGGGAGAAGCACCTAAATATAAAATAGCTGGCGGCATCCTGCTTGCCTCGGATTAAACTCTGCGCTCCTCTTCTAATATGCAGTGTCGGAGCTCCTCGGTACTCTAGAAATATAGTCTGAGTCCTTCTGAAGGCTAGGGTTGGCTATCAGGATTCCAAAGGAACTAACAGGCTCCTCTGAAAATACTGGGGAAGCTCAGGTTTTATTCAGCTTCTGTGCAGAAAATTTGTGATGCATAAATCTACTTTGCCGTTTGGATCTGAGATGATATTGAAACACTCAAAATTTACACGGTCATCTTAACTGGAAAGGTCAGGAGTGATTATTTTCCTTTATAAAAGGTTTCACAGACAGGTGTTGGTGGTTTTGCAGATGGAGTTGCCCGCAGAAGTTTGAGGGAGGAGCACAGGTGAACCCAATAAAGGGTTTGATTGCAAGAGGGGAGGGGAGTTTGGCGTGATTAAAGAGGCAAACTCGGGTTTTGTACTCACTTGGCTTGGGAAAGCTCTCTTCCAGAAGTGAGGGGGCCCAGAAGTGCCTGTCCAGTCCCATCTCGGAGATGAGTAGAACGGATAGGGCGAAAAAGTGAACATTTGCGTTTGAAACCAGCAGTGGTTTAGCTGCCGCTCACCTGCGAGGTGTTTTCCCCTTGCATGGGTAATGAAAGGCTGAATCAACGTGGAGCTTGTTTGCTAAGAAATGAAGGTATATGTTGCTTTAAGGTAACACCCGGGGGTTTGCCCCTTCAGGGCCTCCTGTGTTCCTGCAGCAGGTGCAATTCGGCACAGGTTTATGTGGGACGGTCCCGAGGAGGAGCGGGAGCCCGTGGTGAGGCTGACCCGCCGCGCACCCCGGACAGACAACAGGTCCCGCGGTGCTGAGTCCCCGCCTGAAACTTTGCACGCCGAATTCTGACGGATGGTAGCCGAGACATTGATCCTCCCTGGAAAAAGGCCTACAGGTGGCAACTGGGGGTAAGGCATCACCAGCAAACGCACAGACTCGGCGGCCGGTGCGCGTCGGTCCGGAATTGGGATCAGTAAGTGCCGGGAGGGGGTTTGTCGGAGGCTCCTTCCCTGGCGCCGCGGAGCATCTCCCGCTCGGGCAGGGCGGGGGGCGCGGGGTGGGAGCGCAGCGCTGCCGGCGCGCCGTGTCGGGAGGGCTGGAGCGGAGGAGCGCGGCCCGAGCCCCTGCCCTGTCTGCCGTGCTAGTCCTGCCCTGGGTGTGCTCGCGGCCGGGGCAACAAGGCGGGCGGTGAGGCTGCGAGGGAGTTGGCCGCTCCATCCCGCAGGAGCGGGGGGCGGAGGACCGGCTGCCGAGGCAGGGATGCCCGGAGCCCTCGCAAATGCTTGCCGTCTTCTTTCCTGCCCCCCCCCCCCCTCCCGCCCCCCAACCTCATTCCTCACCCCTCCCTCCCTCCCTTTTTTTTTTTTCCGTTTGCCTATGCGGGGAGGCGGCCGCGAGCAGCCGCTCCGCCGCAGCGCAGCTCCGCTCTGCCTGCGCCCCCCGCGCCGGAGCCGCGGCAGCGCGGGGTGAGCTCCGCGGGGTGAGCTGAGCTCCGCGGGGTGAGCTCGGCCGGGGGGGCAGCGCCGCCGCTCCCCGCCAGGTCCCCCCGCCCCCGCGCAGCCACCGCCGCAGCCGGCGCTGCCCCGGCGGGCGGAGCGGCGCGGGCGCTGCCCCCGCTCCCGCACGGACCCGGCGGCACCGGGGCCGCCCCCGCGGGCCTCGCTGCGAGAGGGCGGCGGCCCCCGCGCCCGGCCCCGTCCCGAAAGTTTCCCGGTGGAAGGGGGTAAGTCGGCGGGGAGGGAGGGATGCGCAGGTGGGATCGCTGGCGGGGTGTGGGGGGGCCGGACTGCGCTGCCGCGGCTCTTCGGGATGCCTCAGCCCGGAGGCTCCCACCCTGCTGGGGCAGGGCTCGGCGGCCGGAGCTGGGAGAGCCTCCTCCAGCGAGGACGAACACCTATCTCCTCCTCTCCTTCCCCATCGGTCCCTGCCGCCAGGCAGAGGAGAGACTGTGACCTCAACTGTTGTCGTGCCGCTTTGACATGTAGGGTTGATTTGCAAGGGCTAGTGTACAAATGCAGTGTTTAGACTTTAATATCTGCATATGGTAATGGATAAAATAAAGGAACCCCTTAGTATTCCGCTCTTGTAATACTTGGCGCGGGAGAGGCTGCTGTTACATCTCATTTCCGAGCTCATTTGGGGAAAGCGGCGTGATGCTGGGTGCCTTCCCTGCTGTCTTTTTTCGAGTGCCTCAGCCTGTCAGGCATCGGGGAGTCCTGCGAAGGGGAGACTGGAAGCTCCTTGCCTTGTAACTGCAAAGCTGCGGGGAGACACCTTCTCGGGCTCGGAAAGCCCCGTGAACGCTTTGCGAGTGGGATTACAGCGGGAGTCAGCAGGGTGACCCCGGTCCCCCGACTCGTGGTTGGTGATGTGACTCTGCTGCCTGCCTTTTACACACCCCAGTGATTTTATGTATCCCTGTGACCGAGCCGAGCTCTGGGTTTGAAATGTTGTGCTAACTTGAGAAATGAACGGTGAGGTAGCTTTGGGGGCTGGAGCCTGAGCACTGTGAGATTACCTGGGGAAGAGCAAGACAGACGTGTGGGTGGTGGTGTCATCTGGGGGCACATGCCGGGAGAGGCAGACGCCGGCTTTCCAGCCCCTGACGTGTTCCAGCAGTGGCCGTTAATGACGACTGCGTGGATGTTAATTTAGAGGGAGGGGCGTGGTAGTGGAAGGGGCTGTTGGATGCAAATCAATTCCCATGGACTCATTTGGACTCCGCCGAGGTGGGGGGGAAAGCCCCAGTGTTTGCAAGGCAGGTTGCTCCCACATCCCATCGTGAAAAGTTAAGGTGGAAAGATTTTCCTTGTCTGTTCCCACCCACCCCCCGACGGGAGGAGGTTTCGTGACATGTAAAATTCTCAAACGGCTCTTTGGGGTGTCTGCGTTTTAAGCAAATACGTTTCTCACTTCGACTGAGAACAGTTTTGCTTTCTGATGAGTGGAAACTGGGGAAAAAGAGAGATTTAAAAATAAAATCAGACTGTATAGTCGAAGTGGTAAAGCAAATGTTCTCAAGATCCCACGTAGCAAGCTGGGAATGAACGCAAACTGTTCTTGCTGTGTAACTCTTTCAAATTCAGTTCTCCCTGGAAGATGCGATCTCCTCCTGCTTCCCAGCAAAGCCCGATCTGCATGGCCGGTCAATCAGGGAATGTGCATGAGGTGCTCAGGCTCCCGAAGCAGCAGTGGGAGTGTGTTGGCACTGCAGCACAAGTGACAACCTTGTCACACGCGGAACCCGGCATGGACAGCAACGGGGTGGGAATCCACCCTACTTTAAACATTTTGGTGTGCCAAAGCTTTGCAAAATTTAAGGCAGGTTACTCCCAAGTCGGGGACAACTGGCTCTCCCCTCTTGCTTCAGCTGCTGTGGATCTGGCAGGCCCCCTTATGCCACCCTCTGGAAGGCACAGTGACTGTAGGTGACACGTGCTTGATTTTCAAGAGAATGACCATAGACCGGTAAAGGGACACTTAGATCAGGCTTGCTTATGTTTTTGTTCAAAGTTTCATAGTGCAGCTTTTCACATCCTGCTTTGCCTATAACTTCCAAATGACAGTATGTGCTCACATTCGGGAAAGTGTAAGAGTATCTAATTCCGTTGGCAAAATGGGAACGGTTATTAGAGCAATCTGCTAATCATCTGACAGGTAAGTACTGATTCAGTGTGCACTTCGCAGATGATGAGGTTCAGTCAGCTTTGTGGGACTATAGTTATTGTTCATTCTTCCCCTGTCCACCAAATGAAGCATCATTTTTGTGCATGTGTGTTTGTCAGATCTGGTCTCTAGGCTCTGATTTTCTATGCCCTAATGGAAGTCTGAAGCACGAAGTCTGTTGAGTTGCTGCACTGTGTATCCATGCTGTGCATGTATTTACTACTTGATAGGATAGCTTGGTGTCTGTTTGGGACAGCTACACTGCAGTGCTGGATAGGGACATGGGAACAGTGCTGTGGAGTGAAGCTTTGCATATGATATAAGAGCATGGATATCAGACAGAAGTTAGAATTTGGCTTAAGTTCTTTTTCCTCTGTTTACAAAATAAACTTCCGTAAGTTCCTTATGTATTGTTACTGGCACCTGTACACTTCAGGAACTACGTCTTTACTCGGTGGAATACATCCTTAAAAAGTACAATCCTTCAGGTGTCTCTCACTTACTTCTCCTTTCCTCCTTCCCATGCCTTAGTAGCCACATATGCATGGAGATTTACCCCTGAATCTGTGATTTAAGTCATTTAAGCTTTACACGTGGGACATAAGTTGTTAAAACTCTGCTTGTGGTTAGCAAACAGGTAAAGGAAATAAAACCACTAGCTTTGCACTTTTCCATTCCTGGCTTTAATGAACTTCTGGAAGCGATTATGCCTTAGATAAAATGCTCTTATACAGGAAAACAGGGTGAATGTTAGCTTTCCTTTTTGTTTTGTTTTTATGTTTGCATCAGGGCCTCTGTCCAGCCAAGCAGCAAAATCTGAAAAGAGGAAAGTAAATTTTGGTCTGAGTGCAGTTGTAACAGTAAGTCTGATACCAAACCCAACCTTTTCACTCCATGAAGGTTGTTTTTGGATCTTCATCCAAGCTTGAAGTAAATTTAACAGACCTCTAGCAAAATGAAGCATTGTTTTTTTTTGTGTGTGTGAACCAGCTATTTTTCTCCTAAACTTAAAGTGCACAGATGAAAACTGAACTATTAGCCAGGTAATATGTGCTTCTTGGTACTCAAAACATGCAGATGGGTAACAGAGTAGTTGGAGCTTGAGATCTGGATCTAGCCAAAAGGCTGCTTGAGAATTAAAGCCAGGTTTGATGGTTCTATCCTATTAATAGTTTATGAATTCAGTATCTGAATCACAGAAAACAGTAGTTAAAGTGGCAAGGATTATTACTTAAAATCCTGCAATCAGAGCTTGCTGTTTTAATTAAAAATAACTAATCAACTGATTGATGAAGGGGAAAAAAAGTGCCTTGCAGGTATATATTCATTTTGCTGCTACTAGAGTATTCTATTTGATGCATTTATTGATGTGAAATCTTTTGGGGAAAGAGACATTGAGTGCCTAAAAAGCTTGTAAGAGCACAACAGAGCAGGCTTCTGAGAGAGGAGATCCTCCTGCAACTTTGCATGCTTAGGTGATTTATTATAAGAGACTTCACAATAAGTACTAACTCAGCAGCAATTGGAAGTGGTTTGTCTTTTGGCAGTTCAGGCAGTCCGTATAATCCTGTTGGCAGTGGCTCTGTGTGTTTCCTTGCTGTTAGGATGACATGCTGTTCTTTGGTGACTGCATACCTGGCTGAATTTTTTTTTCAAGCTGTAGCACAGAAGATAGTAGAACAAGTACTTTTAATTGTGGTGATAAACCTCTGAGTAAGAGCTAAAGTGATTTACAGTACTGTCTGTGTATATAAATCTACCTATCTGAGCTTTTTATGCCCAAAATGCACAGCTTTGGGTGTGGGAGAGAGAAGGGTATTCTTCCTGGATTCACCTGAGAAGGGAAAAGCCACTGGAGAGAAGGGTGACCTACAGCTGTGGAGTGGCTGTATCTGTCTTTGACCCCTGTGGATTCCCCTGTCATCAGAGATTCGACCTTGTCAGCGTGATTGCCCTGAATACTTGGCTAATCGTTGAATTCCAGAATGGTTTGGGTTGGAAGGGACCTTAAAGCTCATCTTGTTCCACCCCCTGCCATAGGTAGGGACACTTTCCACTATCCCAGGTTGCTCCAAGCCCCGTCCAACCTGGCCTTGGACACTTCCAGGGATGGGGCAGCCACAAAATGTTAATGAGCTTCCTTGGAGGTGCCAGGATGCAGCAAACCCCACCACTGGGAAGGGGGGATGAGCAAGGGCACCAGCTCCTCTGCTCTCTGCCTGTACTGGAAAGGCAGACGAAGGGGTGGATTGGTTTTGTTTGTTTGTTGTTTTGGCTTTCTTGGAGGAACTTTCTGTCTGCTGGGGAAGTCTTTGAGGGGGGTTGATGAGCAATTCCTGGCCAAGCAGAGGAGCGGTGTGTCTCAATTAGGATGCTGCAGCTGTGGTGACAGCACAGAGCTGGGATGGGCCAGGTGCCAGCCAGGTGCTTACCCTGTGTATAAAACCCTTACCTGGGCTGTGCTGGCTCATATGGGGAATAACTGCTCTGAAATAACGCTCCAATAGGAATTTACATTGGTGCCATCCAGATTGTAATCTTAGCTTGAAGGTGAACAGAGGAGTCCTAGGCTTTTTCCTAATTTTCCTTGTAACTTCAAACAAACAAACCTTGCCTGTAGCGGATGCTTGCCTGAGGAAGGGCCATGGACTGCTGTCTTTCTCCAGCTGATTTTGTCTGTCATTAAGAGAATGCCCTGCAACATGGAAAGACAGAGTGTTGGTTCAGATAAATTCCCTGAATCAGTGCAGTCTGAAGGGCAAAGGAAAAGAGCAGAGGGAGGTTCAAAGTGAAGAGCCACAAAGGCTGTGGTTGTTTTCTGTCTCTGAAGTACTAGCTTATTTTTTTATTTAGTTCATACGTTTCATTTTCTAACCTGAACAAACCGTTCGAGGTATCGAGAGAAGAAACTGAGGTAAAAAGACAAATCTGACTGATAAAAACAGGTGGAAAGATTTATGGAAGGAGTTTGGGAAGCACATAAGGAGAAAAATACTCCTGATAAAGCAGTTTGAGGAGCCATCTTAGTAAAACTGTAGCGAGTCCTTTCTAAGGTGAAGATCATGTTTAAGCACTGAAATGCTGCTTTTGCTGAAGTGATTTAATTAGTGAAACACACAGCCTACTACTTTCATCAGTGCTTTTATTTACTGCTTTGGTAGTTAGGCAATCAGATTTGGATAAGATTTTGTGGCTAAAATAGCTTTGTTTTTCCAGAAATAAACATTAACACACATTTCTACTTAAAACCAAGCCAAATAATTCTGTACTAACTGACTTAGTACCCAGGTTATAAGACTGAATGTGTAAACAGCAGTGCTTCAGGATCTGAGAGGGCTGTGTGACCAGGGTTATTGATATGTCTATATTACAGACTTGTTATTGTTGTGGTAACTGGGGAACCTTCCTGCAAAGCCAGGTTGTTATTGCTGCGTTTACTTAATTCACGGGGTTCCTGCTCACATATTTTAAACAGATAAAATACTCCTTCTTGGTTTCCATTCACATTGTGGTTCAGCGTACAGCCATTGGAGAGTGTTGGTGATTTATTCCTTTGGATGAGATATACAACTGCAGTCTGTTATTGCTCTGTTGTTGCATTATGTGTGGTGCTTTTTACAAAAACATGAATATTAATCCCAGAGTGTAATTTGAATAGCTGATTGCAGAATTTTCTGTTTGCCTACATTTCCCCCCCTGCTCCCCCATCTTTAGAAACAGTGCTTCTGTCTTCCTTTTGGCACTTCCACAGTTGCTCTTGGTAAGAGGAGATAACTCCTGTTACCTGGTGCTCTGGGTGTCTCACGAGCCATCCCATGGGAACACCCCCTATGGGATAGCATTGGATCTGTGCCATCTCACAGCACTTGCGTGGCACCAGGTGAGTGTATGATTCCAGATTTCTCTGATATCCATGTTATAGGAATGGTGAGGGAGGTGGGGGTGGGGAGAGGGGACAATCCTATATCAAAGCTAGCAGTTCTGTTTAAAAATAAGGATATTACTTGGAGAAACAGCTCCAAATGTTGCTGGCTGATGAGCAGCAATAGAGGGATGATAATAAGCAGCTTTGTGCTCTCTCCTTACAGATCTTGGTGTTAACTTTGCCTGTTTGTAGGGGTATTTCCCTAGTCAAGCAGACTTACCAAGCAACACCCAGTTACCTGCCCCCATCACAAGAGATGATAAAATTTCAAGGATGTATTTTAGAGTAATGGGCAGGTGGCACTTGGGAACTTGGCAGTGCTGGGTTAATGGCTGGACCCAGTCTTGGATGTCTTTTCCAACTAGGACTTTCTGATGAATATTATTATGATTGTGGAGAAAAAGAATCTTTTCTAAACAGAGAATGGTGATGGATGTGCTGCATTTCATAGATACTCCTGGGTCTGTCGGGGACAGCTCTGGAACCCATCCCTCTGGGTACTGGAGCTCTGGCCTTCCAGAAGAGCTGTTTAAGCTTATCTGATCTAGTTTTATTGGAGTGCAGTAGCAGTAAGGCTGGCTGGGAAACAGGTCTTTGGAGAGGTGAGCGATGGGAGCTCAGGGATGAGCTGGGGAGCTTTCCAGCTGAAGTTGGGAAAGGCCTTGTGAGTGCTGGGCCAGCAGTTTCTTCCTGAGTGGCAGCAAAGTTGCTGTGTCTCAGTTCTGTGCTAATCCACGCTTCACCTGGCAATAGCCAAGTTCCAAAGCTAAGCTTAAATGGGTATGTACTCATTTACCATGTAGGTGTTTGAGGTTTTGAGTGCTATGGCAGACCCTTATTCCCAAGAATCTCCACTGAACAGACATGTATTTATGGACTATGAAGAGTTTCTTTCTTTTTCGTTTTTTCCTTTCAGTTTTTACCTTTGGGCAATATTAAAGCTTGAAATAACCTGGAAACCTTTGATTTCTGGTGGTGTGTCCAACAACACAAAATAACTTTGTGTCTTTGTTCTCTGCTTTTGTCTGCAGAGGTTGCAAGTTTGAGGAAAGTATTTGTGAGGCAGCACAATGAAAGTCATTAGAAGATGGTGTATTTAATTTTTATTTTTGCATCTGAAAGGAATGGAAGCTAAAAATGAAACACACACACTAATGGCACTAGGTCTTGACATTTATGTGTCATGTGTATGACAAGGAAAAAGGAACAACCTGAAGCAGAAATAGTGTTGCCTTTGAATTTTTATTCATTTTTTTCTTTAGGTCCTGATAAAGAAAAGGGTGACTAGAAGTTAATTTTGAAGAAGCACCGAGTGGTTTCTGAATCCATTTAGCTTATGGAACTTTAAGTTATTTAACATTCACAAATAGAATCTTTAAATCTCTCAAGAACAGTCTGAACTCTGTTACTCCTATGTCCACTAGCAGAGATTTGTTCATAATAATGAAATTGCTGCAGTTCTGATAGCCAAGGAACTTTCTGGTATTTGCCTATTTTACTTTTAAGTTGGAGGGCTTTTTCCCCTGTAGGTGCAAAAATCAATCATAGAGCAGTAGATAATCTTATTCCTTTACTACTTTTTCAGATTTTTTTTTCGTTTTCTGAGAGCAATGCCTTTCATTGGAATGCAGTTTGAATAAAAACTTGCAGTTTGAATAAAAAAAAATAAACCTTTTAATATTTAATGTGAAACAAGGTTATTTACAAACAAACCTGAGTAAGATCTGGGTAAATGCACCTGATGACTTTCAGATGGTGATTTTTGTTTTTTAAAGATGGACACTCCAATAAAATAGGATTAATGACTGCCGAACCACAGGGCAGATCTTGAGCTCATAGGACTCACTTTGTACGTTGAAAAACTTCAGAGAATAAGATACTGTGAACTCCTATGCATGTGAAAACATAGTCTGAGCAGAAGTGGAGTGCGTGGCCTCTAGGAATCCTCCAGCAGCCTCTGTCACAAGATGATGTGTTTCTGCCTGGCAGCCAACTTGGGAAGCAGAGTAGAGGGAGGTGGAAGGCTGGTGGTGAGTGGTGGTTGTCCTTTCCTTAGCAGTTCACCTGGATTTCTCCAGAGGTTTATGGGCATGAGGGAAGTGTCACAACATGGCAGCTACAAGGGGGACAGAAAAGCTGGGCTACCACTGTGGTCTTTTTTTCATCTAGGAAGGTGGTCTGAAGGACGCTGGTGGGACTGAAACTGCTGAATAGATGAGTCAGGCTGCTCATGAATTTCATAATAGATGGAAGCTTTGTCCACTGGCACTGCAACCCGCTTCCCTTTTTGCTTTATTTCTTCCTGATCCTAACTTCAAACAGCAATGAAGCAGTGGAAGATACTGCCTGTGTTTGCCTCATTGAAGGTAAAGGACAGAGGATTATTGAAATCCCTTACAAACTCTCTTTTTTGGGGGGGGTACAATGATATCTCTTCAGGTCTTTGATAATGTTCCTATTCTAATATCTTTGAAGGCAGATTACAAAAAGAAAATCTTCTAACTACTAAGGGAGTCTCAAACTAAAGGGAGCCATCCATCAGAGATATGGATGTTATGTCCTCTTGCCCTCCCACCAATTCTCAGGATGGTGACAAGTTTATGACTTGGGCTGTCAGCCACGGAGGATGTTGCCAAGGGCATGAAATTCCAAGTTCTTTCTAAAGGTATCCTTGTATAACTCCTGTGGAAGAAATTAGCAAATTGTTTTGGTGGCACAACAGGTAACTAAAATGTTAAGGCTACTGCAAAATGAAGTCAGTCCTCTGGGCCACACACACCTATCACAAGTTGGTGCTTTTTTAATAGAAAGGAATCGATTCAGGGCAATTCTTGGATCTTTTCTCTGCTTTGAAAATAATTCTGAATGAAATTGAGGTTGACATAGGTTGTGCCAGAATTAGTCCCCACGTGCTGAGAGGTAGTGGTGATTTGGTGGGGGCATGTAAAGCTGATGGGGAAAGTATCATGTGGCTGGAAATTTCCTTTTAACTCTAACTTTGCATTTACTAATAGGAATACTACTGTAGAACACTTCTATCTCTGTATTTTAGAGTGAAGTAAGTTTTTAATTTGTAGTTAAAACCAATAGCTACAGTTCATTGAATCACAGAATGGTTTGGGTTGGAAGGAACCTTGAAGATCATGCAGTCCTACCCCCTGCCATGGGCAGGGACACCTCCCACTAGCCCAGGTTGCTCCAAGCCCCGTCCAACCTGGCCTTGGACACTTCCAGGGATCCAGGGGCAGCCACAGCTTCTCTGGGCAACCTGTGCCAGGGCCTCCCCACCCTCACAGGGAACGATTCCTTCATAACATCTAATTTAACACCTTTCTCCTGTCTCTGTACGCAAATCTGACTCTGCCTGTGTCAGTAACAACATACTGGGGCTGGTGAAATACTTGGGATGGTCTAGGAGTTGTCCAGCCTCTTGAAAGGACAGAACTGAGGTCACTTGTTGGAAGAGAGTTGCTGAGACAAGAGCAGTTAGTACCTGAGGTTCATCAAGAAGTGTGGCAAGTGGGACTGTGCAGTCTTGGAAAAATAGTGCCTTTACAAGACAACATCTTTGGAGATTGATTCATTACAATTATGTGTGTCCCTACAGTGTCTGCTGGAGTTCAGCTTTTTGAGCTTTGATGTGACACCATCTTCTGTTTCCCAACACAGGTACCTACAGGTGAATGGGTGCCTGTGCTCCCGGCCCTTCTAAATAGATGGGCGTTTATTGGTAATGCGAAAGAAATGAAAACTTTTTTGGATGAAGTGTAGTGATAGAAATGACACACGAAGAATTTAGTGTTAAGACTGTAGATCCATCTTGTCAGCAAACGTTTGTTTTCAGTTCTTGTACTGCTATATATGATCTTTTAGCAAAATCAATTACAGCTTAATATTACATGGAAAATTAAGGATAATGAAATCCATCAGTAAGGTTATGTTGCGAGCAGACAGGCTGAAATTGTTGTTAGCGTGCTGGTTTACTTACAGTAATGCTGTTTCCCTTTCATTCAGTCTCCTGATCAAATTTTAACAGGAGGTTTGACATTTACATGACATTCACATCTGTAGGAACACTGTTTCCTTTTCCCCATTGCTCAGTTTTCTTTGAGTTAACATTCTGCTCAAAGCAGTGAGAGACATTGGAGAAGGGAGCCGATAAGAAATGATCACTGTAATAAATTGGCTGTGTTCTCGAGGCTGGCTACCACTATTTTAGACTTCTGGAGTGGTGGTGAAAAGGCTTTAACCGACAGATTGGTCGCAGGTAGTGCCACAGAAACCTGGATTGCCTGGTTGTGGCCCCTTTGTAGTGTAAGTAATTTTGCAGGGTTAAGAATAACGTGCTGCTTGTTGCTGGTATAGATTTGGATGAGGCTGTGGGGTTCAAGAACTTGGGAAGGAGCTGGCAACCCGGGATTGGGCTGTGTACCCTGGAGCAGAGCCTGTGGGGAGCTCCAGCCTGGGCCTGGCTGAGAGAGTGTGCTCAGGGGGCTTTGGCCCAGGGGGAGGGATGGGGTGGATAATGCTGCAGCCAGAGGGTACCAGACTCACTTGCTGAGCTGACTGGAGTGTTGGTGACCTCGGAAACAGGGCAGGGATGAGCCATAGCAGTGTCTTGTTCGCAGCGCCTCGAGGGTGGAGACACAGTAAGAGCTCCAGCTGTACATCTTATTTTACATATTTTTACATATATATCCACTTGTGGGGGCTTAAATGGGCTCCAGAGCCTCCTAAAAGCCACGGAGCAATTTTTAGTTTTGGTTCTGCACGCTCTACTCAAATCAGAACTGATAGAGGTGCTCAATGCACGTGCAAGGGTTGATTTGTTTTCATGGAAAATGGTGGCAATTCCTGGGCTGAGGATGTTTGTTGCATGTAAAGGAAGAGCTTAACATGGAAGGTTTTGATATGAAATCTGAAGCAGTCACTGAAGGAGTGCAGCTGCCCTGGGCATTACCAATGCCAGGGTCAGAAGGATCAATCTAATTATATAATTGCTATATATATGTAAAGATTTGTTTTCAGATGCTTCTTGTGCCCAGTCTGATGGCCACAGCCTTTCTGTGGAGCTGTATGCCAGGCTTTTTCTGCTGTATTTTTAATAATTGTGTATGTGTTAAAACTAGTTCTTGATTTCATCGTGACAATCTCATGTCTGTCAATTAGATTTAGAGGTCGATTTAAACAGTGCATCTACTTAAAAAGAAATGCATCCAAATGCAGCTACTTAACTATACATTTCACAAATCACAGGGTCTAGAGTTTCTGGCAGTGGCTTGTTCTCCTGTGGTTAGGATGGAACCATTTGGACATTTTAACTGACCTATAATTTCAGGTAGACTATGTACCTGAATTTTTGTTAACAACAGAGAGTAAGGTTTGCTGATACGAAGAACTGCTCATATTTTGAGACCTTTCTTCCCCCGTTTTTCAATCCCACTGCAAGGAGCAGCAAGTGTGTTGTTCCACTGATGTCGTTATACAGAAAAGAGAAAAAAACCCACAACTTTACTTTGTATACTTAAGAGAAGTGTCAGAGCCCAAAGGAATTGGCTGCATTGTGTAATGGTATCAGTTGGGAGCTGGTGAAGCACAGCTAATGAATTTTGGACTCTGAAATCAGTTATAATGAGGAACTCAAAATCTGGAAAATTGTTTTTGAGAGTTGATAGGAGCAAAACCAGCACTTCTCTCAACGGCAAGGCTGGATGTTGACTCTTTAAGGTAGGTAGGCATGTCTAATGGCAAAAGATTGGTCATTAGATTTTAATCTGCTGAGATAACTGTGCACCCTGGCTCCTTTGGAAATGGGTAGAGTTAGAGAGGAGGAGGTAAAAACTAGATCTTTTCAAATGTGTAGTTAGGTAGTGGACCAAAGTCTGGTTGCCCATGTTCTCTGCTGTGTCTGGATTCATGTTCTCTGCTGTGTCTGGATTTCAGCATTGTTGTATCAATATTTTGGATGTTCTGTTCCATAAGGGTTACACTCGTCTTTCAAATAATGCAGGTTTTAGTTTTTTGTTTTCTTATAAGTACCTGAAACTGAATTTGTTCTTGGCCTTAAAAAAAAAACAAACCAAAAAAGCAACAAACAAAAACAACAACAAAAAACCAACAAACCAAACTAAAACAACAACAAAAAAGAAAGAAACAAACCAACTAAAAAACCCCAAACTCAAAAAACTCACAAAACCCCCCACAAACCCCCAAAACAAACAGACAAAAAACCCTCCAAAAAATGAAACAAATGAAAAAAAAAAACCAACCCAACAACAACAGAAAAAGAAAAACAAGACCTCTTGCTGATTTTTAAACAAGACTGTGAAAAAGTAAATATGAAAGACTGGCCACGGACAGCCTTTAAAATAGAAACCAAAGCCTTGGCAGGGTGTCTGCAAGAGATCGCTTGTTATTAGCCAGCCCCCTATCCTAGAGTCCTACGAAGGCATTTCTGATGGATCTGCTTTGTTCACCTGTACCCTCCTCCTTAGTGAGCTCTGTTTGGTTTCTGCCTCTCCTGAGAGGTCATCAAGAAAGTTGTTTTGTTCAACAGCTCAAATGAACAAGTGGATTGGTTGTTAAAATTCTCATAGGAATATAGTGCTTTAAGGGACCTTCTGGGTCACTGACTCTGCCTGGCTGCTTCTGTAGCTGCCATGCTGAACATTCCCTTTTGAAAACAAAGCATGTCATGGTTAATATTCCCTCCTCTCAGTGAAAGGCTGATTGCTCAAATTACTGTGCCTCTCTTACAATTTGTGCTTATTTAAGACCTCTGTATTCATATTTGTTATTGTGCCAGCACTGTCCTTTTGCTTAAGTAGTTTCCTGCCCTCCTTGGTGTCCCTTGCTTCCACAAAGTGTTCTGTAGAGAGAAAGATTATGTTGCTTTTTGCCTGTGGTTCCCCAGAGCGAGCAACCACTCTCCTTTCGTGACATCTGCTTTGGTCCCAGCACCATCTTAAAAGGTGTGAGCTTAGATCTCATCTGGGGACCTGAGGATTTAAGAACTTGTTAAATCAAAGAAAATCTCCGTGTTTTCAAGCAGTGCAGGCAGTATCCAAATGTGTAGTTGCGAAGGATTAAACCAAACAGTTTTCACCTAACATTTGTAGTGGAGCAAGGATGGCTTCCCAGGGTTGAGGGAGCACTGTCAGAGGGTAGTTCATCAGGAACTGGAGAGATAGGGCAGAGGGGAATGGCTTCAAACTGAAAGAGAGTAGGCTTAGATTAAATATTAGGAGGAAGCTCTTCCAGCGCCTCACCCTCACAGGGCACAGGTTGCCCAGAGAAGCTGTGGCTGCCCCATCCCTGCAAGTGTCCAAGGTTAGGTTGGACGGGGCTTGGAGCAACCTGGGATAGTGGGAGGTGTCCCTGCTGATGGCAGGGGTGGGACTGGATGATCTTCAAGGTCCCTTCCAACCCAAATCATTCCATGATTCTATAGTGCTGCTTAGGGAGATGCTAGGAAGAGTTGGTATCCTCTCTTCTGTCTCTCTCCAAACAGCTTACACAGTACAGGCACTTCATGGAAAATCTGATCAACTCTCCTGTCCCCAACCAACCCAATCTCTCTTTTCCTTCTTGGACAAAAGAGGCATAACTAGTTGGTGGTGGTGTCACCTGTGCATCCAGTCCAGCTGAGTGCTTGTATCTCATCATCACACTGAGTCAGTAAAATCCATGGGATTTGCTGCTGTGGACATAGATCCATCTCTGTTGGGCTCCTGTGAGAGTCTCCAGGGCGTGTCTGGCTCTGAGCAGACTTGTCACCTTGGCTGTAGTGTCACATGAATGCCTCTGGTGGTGTCTGACACGTGGGCAGGAAACCTTCATGTTATTTGTGGTACTGTGCAATATGATTTAGAAATTGTCTGCTGAGTCTTCAGAAAACCAATCTGAGTCCCTCATGGTCAGGGCTGGGCTGGAGCTAAAGCCTGGACACATCTGAATTGGCCTTTACAGAGGAAGCACTTGGTGTTGTGCCTTTTTTTCCTGGTACTCTCTAAGCCCTTCAGGATTCTGTTAGCTTTGCTTGAGTACACAGAGCCAACTTGAGTTGTGTGTGCAGCCGAGTAATGAGCTTTTCCAAAACCTGAAACACCTCGAGGCAGGCACATCTCGGAAGCTCCAGAGGAACAGGCTCAGGTATGACTTGCTTTCTTGGGTGGATGACTGCTCACTATCTGCTTTACACTCCCTAAGGTGTTTCTGCAGGCTTTCACCCTTGGCCAGAGGAGCTATGCTGGATCCCTCCTCCAGGCTTATTCCTTCGCAATTCTATTCCCCTTTTCCCTCACACCAGTTCTTCTAGTTCTGGTTTCTCTGGAATATGTTCTCCTATGGTGTTGGTCCAAATGTATCACTATAAGTCCAGTGAGGGGAGAAGTGTCACATCTGATTTGTTTATTGATGCAGGAGTATTTTGAAAAGCTGTTGTATTTGCTGGATGCCTGTGGGTCTTGGGAAGGGAGCTCATGTTTGCCAGTTCTTCATTGACCTGTGTATCTTTTAGCGTAGTCTTCCCTTCCCAAGCTCTGTGTGCGTGGGATACAGACTTAGAAGCTTAGTTTCTTAGATCTTTTTGCACCCTTTCTTCCTAATTAAAACCCTGTATTTCCTGTTCTGTAACCAATTCTTGTCCTGAACAGCAGGATGTGCCCTTGATGTGGTGGAGCCTTTCGAAGCGTCTGTCTGGCTCTGCTGTTTTGAATGCCCTGAGCTGCTTCTGTTTGTCTTTCACTGAGTGGTTGTGCCAATGACCACCTCGATTTCTGGCTTAACTCTGCATCCTTCATAAGAAATGCTTCCTTCTGCTTTTTGGGGAACTCTATTTTTATGACCCGGATTTTCTCTCTTCTTTCTTCTCCGGTTCCATTTCTTTTCTGGTTGTAATTTATGGCAGAATATGGAAAAGATACCTCAACTCTATCTGCTGCTCTTTTGGCCTCAGGTTTAATGGATCATTTTCTTCCAACTTCAGTATTTTGCCATGTGACATGGTGACGTTTCTCTTCCTGTAGAGGAGAAGGGAATGGAAACAAATGTCTAAAAGTGGAAACACCACAGAAGTGTGGGAGTATTTTGGTACATGTTCATCCCCCTAGACTATTATATGGCTATCATGACTAATTTTAATTTTGCTTTAGAAGATTGCACCAAATAAAGGAAGAGGTAATTGAAATTTTAAAAGCATTGTACATGAAAATAGCATTTGTTTCCCCTGTTGTACTGGGAACCATATATGGAGAACAATGCTAGTAGCCCAACAAATCTGGGGGTAATCTGAATTTAAAAAGCTCCTCCTTGACAGCTGTATCCAAATGCATGCTTTCCTCTGGCTTATTACTGCTCCAGGATGGCAATTACAGCCTGGCAAGTAGGACAGAGTGAGGAATACAGGACCTGCAGAACCTTCCTCTTTAAATTATATTACCAGTTAGCAGCAGGGTTACCTCAGCACTTCTCAGCTTTTCCTCAGTTATTGCTTCGCAGAGCCAGGCGTTTTTACAGCCTTTTAATTTTCTACATATTTTTAAAACCCTCAAGAAGCAACAATCAGAAGGACCATTAACACCTCAGCCATGAACTAATGAGAAACACAACTTCTGTGCTGGAGATATCGATTTGCTCAGCTCCGGTTGTATTTCTCCCCTTTAATTCTTTGTGCTCTCCCCTTGGCTGTGGTGGTTGTTTACTCACAGTACACCCGAGTGAGGAGAAGATAAACTACTGAAATACTGCTGCTCAGGCATTGATACATAGAGGCCTTTCCCTTTGTGTTCTTTGAATGCCAGAAATCCCCTTCTTTATTCGGAACATTTTTTTAATCTCTTCTTTCATCCATGAAGAAAATGAAGAGCTAAGTTCAACAGTTAACTTTTATCTCCTCTATTCTTTTTCCCTGCAGCGCTCAGAAGGTGCTTCTTTCCCTTCAGTTGCACCTTTCTAGCGTGTTCCACCTCTGAGAACAGAAAGCAGACAGAATTTATCCCATATATGTGTGTGTGTGTGGGTCAATGCCCTTATTTTTTTGATCAAGGAGTTTCATGTGGGTTCCTCATTTGGATTTCTGGGTTTTAAAACAGTGACAAATTTGTCTTGACCTTCATTTCATCTGCATGACATTAAGAAAACAGAGGGATCTAAATTAACAATAATGGTTTATAATGCTGTCTAAATTGAAGAATCAAACGGAAGAGGATAAACCATCAGTTAATGCATTGGTAAAATGCCCTGAAATATACTGCTTACCCTTTTTTGTTTGTTTGTTTGTTTGTTTTTTGATATTTTGCCTTTTCTGACCTCAGATAAATATTCATTGAAAGCAGTTTCAGATTCGTTTATCCTTGCAGGATATAACTTTACCCTGTAAAGTCTCTTGTGACTAAAATATTGTTTTGGAGGAGAAAATATATATAAAAATAACCTAAAGCTTAAACTTTTCGTTGCTGCATTGTGAATTTTTTGAGGTAGGAGCAGAATGATTTTATGATGTCTGTGCCCAAGAATGATCAGATGCTCTTTCTGTCTGTGCCTCCCAGTTTCATCACTGGGTTGTTTTTTCACATCGTATGTGAAATCCAAATGATGTTAAAGCCTCTCTTTCCACATTAACCTGTTTCCAAAGCACATAGCTGTCTTAGAACAGATCTATTAGTTTATCAGACGACTGATTTTGGAGAAAATATCTGCAAAATATAGAATGTGAATCTAGCAAGGCACACTTTGTTCTGTTTTGTCAGCCACGATTTCCACATCACTTATTTAAAGGCATCGTTTAAATACAGGCTCAATTTTCTTTTAAGAAACGAATTCTTATGGGTGTATTTATTTTTCCCATGTCCTGCTGGTGTAGTTTATGTAAAACTGTGGGTGCTGGCAGATTGCAGTGTTTTGTAAACTTCTGAGGAAGTAGGGAGGCTGCGTGTCTCATCTGGAACTTAAAAAAAAAAATTTCCTGGTCTTTGAGTATGAAATAATTGCGAATTATCCAAAGTTGCTCAAGCCCAGGCTGGACAGGGCTTGGAGCAACCTCGTCCAGTGGAAGGTGTTGGAGCTAGATGGTCTTTCATGTCCCTACCAACTCAAAACATTCTAGGGTTCTATGAAAAGTAGGGGGTTTTAAAGCAGTGAGTTTTCTCTGTACCTGTGTCTATATTTCAGTATCTTCCTTTCCGAAAGAATTGCAAAGGGTTGTTTCTCCATTAGTGGCTTGCCAGATGTGGAACACTTCCACCTTCTTATGTGGTTTAAGAGAAAGGAAAAAATTATGCTTACAATAAGAAATGTGAGGAGGGACTCCAGCTCAGGGAAAGGCTATATAGCAACAAAGAAATTAAGTACAGCTTCGGAAAGTCAAATATCTTGTTAAGTCTGGGCAGGAATCAATAAGTGCTTTTGAGAATGGTGGTATTGAGTATTCTATTTTGAGAAATACTCGTGTCTCTGGAAAACTGGAGTAAATGACTACAGCAGAGATGCAGATGAATTCTGCAGCAACTTTTTTAGGTGTGTGCACACTGGAAAGTCGTGGACATCTCTGCTGTACTTCTCTAGCTGTGCCTGGATTTCCAGGCAGCCTATTGGCACCTTGGGACAGGTGGGGAGTTTCTATGGACATTCCTGGTGTTCTCTACAACTACCTGAAAGGAAGTTGTAGTGAGGTGGGGGTTGGTCTCTTCTGCCATGTCTCAAGTGAAAGGATGAGAGGAAACGACCTTAAGTCGCACCGGGGAGGGTTCAGATTAGATACTAGAAAAAAAAAAAAACAAACAACTAAAAGAGTGGTCAGGCATTGGAATAAGTTGCCCAGGGAGGTGGTGGAGTCACTGTCTCTGGAAGTGTTCAAGAGGCAACTGGACGTGGCTTTTGGGAAGGTGATTTAGGGGTGATTATGATGGTGCTGGGTTGAAGGTGGGACTTGATGATCTTAAAGGTCTCTTCCAACCCTGATGATTCTGGACAAGCGCCCTCCCTCCCTCCCCTGGCTGCTCTGGCTCAGCACAAATGGCAGCAGCTGCCCAGGGAGTGAGTGTGCTCTCCCTGTGCTTCAGGGGGATTTGTCACCAGGTACCAGAGCAGATAACCACTGTCTTCCAGGACTGCAGGGCAAGCTTTCAAATGCTTCTCAGCTAACAGGGTCACCAATGCTTCCCCTGCCCTCCCCCTTCCCCATTAGCAGTGCTCTTCTGTTACACAGAAGTCAATGATACTGTTTTTCCATTTTCATTAAGGCTCAGCTGTGACGTCTGTTTTTACGTTGCCCTGGATGAGACACATTCAGTTTGAACCATTAAAAATGCTGATTCTGAGCTGTTCCACAGCTTTCTCCTCTCTGTTGTAGCTGCTTGTAGTGAGACTGCTCTGTCAGAGGGGTTTGACCAGTGCTGCTGTACGTGGAAGATGGGAAAATCCTGGAAAGCAGCTGTGTTTTCCCACTGCCGTGGTTGGCCATAGCTGCTTGGTTCTGCTGTTGGATGCTAATGCAGCTGCAGCTTCTCTCTGCATGAAGAGCCTGTTCTTGGAAAAAATATGCTTCAGGTTCCAGGAGGGCAAGTAGGTGATTTTAATTTTTGGACCTCAGTGCTGCTCTGTGTCCTTTGCGAGAGGAGTATCTACACGTCTGCAGAAATGAAACTTGACTTGTACTGGAAAGTAAGACTGTGTGAGTGGAACAAATTGTGCTGAAGTCAGCTGAAATAGGAGTGGGATTATGTGCCAAATCACATCCTGTGGGTCTCTAAATCATTATTCTGTAGAGAGCAGCCTATAACAAAGCTCACTCTGCTGCAAGACTCACAGAAAAATATATGTTCTCCAGCACTTATATCAGTTAATGATACAAATCTGCTGATGGCTGGAAGTATTTATTTGCTGTGAGAAGAACCTGCTTATGTTGCACTGAGTGTCATGGTTGAATGGGAAGTTCCAGGACTGTGTATTGTAGAGGTAAATGGTACTGGGACGTGCATTACTGACACGCTCCTATTCGAGGGAGCACGTCAGCATTTCCCATGTGCTTTACTGGGAGGTGAGTTGGGAGGATTTTGATCCCTTGTGGTTTTATATTGTGGTTTTATAAACTTCCAGTACCCTTCAGCATCTTACCCAGGAGTATGAGATGCTGTGATGGGAGAACAGTCTTAACTCCAGGGCAGAAACTTCAGACTCGTGGGTGTTTCTAGGTGTGGTTTCACTCAGCTTTTCCCAGCTGTGGCAGCAGTCCCTGTACCTGGCTGCCTTTTCCAGTGTGGAGGACAGAACTGCTGCATTAGTTTCGCTTTTTTTTGTTGTTTTCTCCCACTGTGGGGTAAAGACACGTTCTCAAATGAGCAGGTGCATATTTTCATAAGCCTCAAGCATTCCTTTGTGGATGAAAGTGTTGTAAAATATCTAAAAGCTATTTTCTTTGACACAAGCTTCTCTGTTTAAAGAATATGTGCAATCATTTCTTATTTGGGCTGAAGTAGGTGAAATTGTTGCAATGTTCTGATGTAATGGACTGTATGAAACGGATATTTGGGCCTTTTTAAATAAAATGCCTTTGGAACTTGTTTTGAGCTGTGAAGCATCTCAGATTGAACTGTAGGGAAACAAATAAAGAGAAATACCTCCCAAAATAAAGAGAATTTTCAACAATATGCTGGCAAATGCACGCTAGTGTTAAGCAGTGTGTTTAGAGGGAGTTAGCCCTTTGATTTTGGGTTAAGGAATCTGTTGTTTGGTGATGTGATGTGAGAAGTGGCATTGTGGAGTCACCATCCCTGGAAGTGCTCAAAAAATATGTGGCTATGGCACTTGGGAACATGGTGGTGGAGCTGGGCTGATGGCTGTACTTGATGATTTTAAGGGTCTTTTCCAACCTTAAAGATTCTATGACTGTGCACTGCTGCTCTTAAGAATTATGTGAATCATTAATGCTAGAAAATGGTTTAGCTGTTTACTGTGGGAATAGTACTTACCTTCACAGGAAGATGGTTCTTTAAATTAGATTGATTTGAATCTGTGCAACGTTGTGGTGGAGTGAGGCAGAATACATAATGCATTCTCGGTTGATTCAGTTTTGCAAATAAATCCTGGATACAACTGTTGCTAAATGGTGGATCCACTAGGTGTAATGGTTGCCATGCTGGCGGTTGATATCATGTTGTATCTGTTTTTTCCCTTGCTGTTGCTCCCTGCTGTCCATGCAGTTTGCATCCCCGAGGGGTGTTTGCTGCTAGGGTAGGAGTGCGAGAGAGATCAGATGTTCCGTGGAAATTTTGGGAAGACTAGTAGCCTTAATTAGCATGGAGACCATATGCTTCTAGTCTGAGGGTCCTGTCCAGAGAATTGGAAGTGGCTGATCTTGAGCAGAAGAGGGAAAACAGTCTGAGGAGCTGACAGGGGTGCTGGATTTCACAGTTGGCAAATCATCCTGGCCTGACCTGCTGTGTGTTGAATGGGTTTCTTATCAGCCCAGATGCTCTGCATGGAGCATCAAGACTTGAATCCAGAGGGAGTGTGTTATCAGCAGGCCTGACAGCCTTTGTACTTTAGTCCAAGGCACAGTGTTGCCTCTTGCCAGCAGTGGGACTTGCAGCAGGGAGCTGAGCTGGGCTGCATGGCTGGACAGCTGCTGAGCAGAGAGCAAAGGTGTGTTTGAGCAGTTCTGTGTTCCCCAAGGTCAATCCTTGATTTTGGGGTTGGGATAAATCACAGCTGTGTTAATCAAGAGACTAGAGCCTATTGCAGTCAGGAAGACCGATTGCATCCTGGGCTGTATCAAAAGAAATGTGACCAGCAGTTCAAGGTAGAAGATTCTCCCCCTCTACTCTGCTCTCGAGACCCCATTTTTTCCATTTAAATTACCCTTCACTCTCAATCTGTGCTTTAAGCAGCAACAGTTAGTTCCTCTGCCATTTTGACAAAACCATCTAAACCTGATATACAAGTTCCCCATTTCAAACATTGCCCCCATTCCCCTTCTCCTTATATCATTTTTCAACCACTGCTTTTCACTTCTCTGGTCCTGTGCACAGCACATGCAGCATTTCAGAGAATATTACTAGAGGTCCCAATCCCACACTGTTGAGGCCCCTCCTCAACAGTCCAGGTCCTAAATCACCGATACCCCTGTGAACCATGACCACTGGCTCATTCCCAGTCCAAGAGTCTGTCCACACATCCAGTGAGATTTTTTTTCCACTTGCTGGTCAAGTTACCTTGTGATTCCCAGAAATGCAAGTAGTCCTAAAGACAACAATCAAGCTCTTCCTCTTGGGAAGAGACAGGGATCCCTGTCACTGAAAGGGTAATTTGTGATGCACACGCAGCCGTGTCTTGATGGGAAGGGCCTTTTGGCAGCACTGTTTCTGCCTTGGTTGCATTTAGGCTTCCTGAGCAGGGCTTTTCCCCTCCTGAGCAGGTGCATGGCTGCCAGCCTGGAGATGAGGTTGTCTAATACGAGAGCTGCAGAGCAAAGTTAACGGTGCATGGCAGCAGAAGATTGAAGTTCTGAATCAATTTGCTCCATGTCAAGTTGGTCAGTTATTTTAACCGCAGTTTGCAATTACCAAATCAGCACTAGAAAGAACAGGCTTAAGACCTTTCTACTGTTAATTTCTGTGTCTATCAAACTATAATTTACAATCAGCAGCTGTGTCACAGAGGTGCTGCTGCAGCCATCATTTATCAGTGAGAACCAAGAGGGGAGAGGGATCATCTCTTCGACACACTCAAACCACCAAACCCCAGGCTGGGCTCAGCACACCCCCCCTCTGTTCTCTTGTTACAAAGAGCCCCATGCACAGGTTGTGCTCATATCTGCACACTGCTAAAGCAGATAAATCAACTTCCCCACACTGGCTAATCCTATAAAAGCTGAAAATGCTCCCCATAGCAAAGAAGGGATTGTTTTGCAGCACAATATAAATCTTGAATTCCATAAGATGCAACAGTTTCCCTAACAACATTTTGAAATTAATGTTACCTTTATTCTTAAAGACACTGAAAGAAAAGAAGCAGCTGCAAGAATGAGAAACACAAAGAAAAGGGGGTTTAAAGTGTAGTTCTCACTGTCATTTGTAGAAAGAAAAAAAAAATTATGTGCACACACATATAAGAAATGTTTGCCTCATGAATATTAACATGGATGTAAAATATTATGCTGGTGGCAAAAATCTCCTCTCAAATTAAGAAGGATATCCTAAATACCAAAGTCACATAAAGTTGACAGTTTTTAGCTCTGAAACACATCTTAAAACACATCTGTCCCCATGCCCTTTCCCCATACCCTGTTCAAACAAGCAAGTATTCTGCTCAAACCTCACTGTTTCCTCTGTGAGTTTCACAACATCTGCCATATTTTCTTCTGCTGTATAAAGCTTTAAACACACCTCATTCTTGTCATCATCTCTGGGAGTGTTCAAGAGGTACCTGGATGTGGCACATGGGAACAGGGCTTAGGGGTGATTATGGTGCTGGATTCATGGTTGATGATCTTGAAGGTCTCTTCCCAACCTTGATGATTCTGTGATTCCAAACCACATGTAGTTCCAGACACATTAGTTTTGTGCACACACACAGTGTGTGTGCTGGGAACCCAGTTCTGGGGTTCCCAGCAAAGGCAGGACATGGACCTGCTGGAGGAAGTGCTGAGGAGGTCACTAAGTTGCTGGAGTGCTGGAGCCCCTCTGCTCTGGAGCCAGGCTGGGAGAGCTGGGGCTGTTCACCTGGAGAAGGGAAGACTCCAGGGAGAGCTGAGAGCCTCTTCCAGGGCCTAAAGAGGCTCCAAGAGAGCTGGTGAAGAATTTCAGGCAAGGGCCTGGAGTAGCAGAACAAGGGGGAATAGCTTCAGACTGCCAGAGGGCAGGGTTAGATGGGATATTGGGAAGGAATTGTTCCCTATGAGGGTGGGGAGGCCCTGGCACAGGTTGCCCAGAGAAGCTGTGGCTGCCCCTGGATCCCTGGAAGTGTCCAAGGCCAGGTTGGACGGGGCTTGGAGCAACCTGGGCTAGTGGGAGGTGTCCCTGCCCATGGCAGGGGGGTTGGAACAAGGTGATCTTTAAGGTCTCTTCCAACCCTTCCTGTTCTGTGGTTCTATTCTTTTTGCCTCATACGTCCCATAGTGCTGATGGCCTGAGACCTGTGAGACATATCAAAGTGCCTGTGCTTTGGGGGCCACGGTGTGTACAGGCAGGTTTAACCAGCTGCACTGACAGTGCCTGTTATCAAGGGATAGAGGAAAAGTGAGTACAGCCATCTGTGCAGGGTCTGCTCTTCAGTGTTTGGAGGGAAGAGCTGCCCGAGACCTTGCTGTGTCTGTATTGCCAAGCAGGGCGGGTGCACCCCTTGTGCAGCCCAGCAGAATCTGAGCAGTGCTTCCCCTGCAGGTAATTTCCCTTTCTGTGAGATGAACAGGCTGTATGACGAGTAGTTCTGGTCGTGTTTCGAAACGCCGTGTTGTCGTTTCACTTTGTGCCCAAATTTGCATGTTTTGTATAAATTAGGGCAGGGAAACAGTACAGTACAGCTGTAGGTGAAGCCACTGTGCAGCACTATGCTTTCTTCATACCTTATTATTACTTGAGGGGGAATGGGGAAGCCCTGTTAAAATAGGTGAACCTGCTAATAACCCCAACTGCATCAGTTCAGCAACCAGTAAACTCAGTATAAAGACAGGATAGCAGTAGTTAAATTTACCATAAAAAGCCTTTAAAGGCAATATGTACATCAGCACACCTGAACAGAACCTGTGCTTTGGTGCCTTGTTGGAGTGACAATGTGATTTTAGATGTGCAGCTTTGCTATTGTAGTCCAAGGTGCAGTGCTCTTGCTGTGTTGTTTTGTAACACAGTTGTAACACAAGATGGGATGACTTCAGAAATAAATTTAAAGGTGTATGTAACTCAACTAGTTAATGGTATATTCATGAATGCCCTGGAGATGATGGAGTGTCCTAAAGGAGAATAGGTTTAGGCAAAGTGTTGAATCACTGTTGGAAGAGCAAAACATAGCTTAAATTTAAGTAGAGAGCTGTGATGGTACCTCCCTTATTCAGGTATGTGGTACAGGAACCAGAGGTACTGGCTGGCCACCAAATTTTGGACCTCAGATTTTGTCTAAATTCTTGCCCGATTTGTTATCCAGTTTTGAGGTAGTCTTATGTATTACACAGATTCTCCCTGTGCAACATGAGGGTGCTGAATTGTGCTTCTTTCTGTAAAGGCTCAGCACTTTTTTTGCTTCATTAGGCCTACGATGTCATGACAGGGACACTAATTTCGTAGAATCCCAGAATGGTTTGGGTTGGAAGGGACCTTAAAGATCACCCAGTTCCAACACCCCTGCCATGGGCAGGGACACCTTCCACTAAACATTGTTGCTCAGAGTCCCAGCCAGCCTGGAAAATTTGATCTTAGAGGTTTGAGAGGGTTGCAAAGTCTTCCTGGAACCTATCTGGGTGTTAAGGTACCGAGTGGTTTGGTTGCCAACATGTGCTGATTTGCAGAAGACAAGAAGTGATGTTGCATCTGTCAGTGTGTGGTGCAGTAGCTTGGATGCTCTATGGGAAGCCAGTTGGTTGCAGCAAGAGTAACCTGCCCTTGGTTTATATCTCCAATGCTTTAGTTGGTGAAATATGCTCCATGACAATATTATTTAGAATCCTCTCTAGAGGCAGCACAGCATTAAAACAAACAAAACCCCACCACAAACTGACCCTCTTCAGTCCATGTGTCTTGAACACGTCACTGTACTGGAAGAAGGATCATCTGCCTGCACTGTTTAGTAGTTTGCTGAGCTGAAAGCCCTGCTGTATTGTGCATGTGAGGGAATGAATTGGCAGAGAAAACAAACTCCACCAAGCTAGAGGGTCTGGGGACATCCCATATCATAATTCTGCACAGCAGCTCCATTGTTCTCCCCCCCCACACACCCCTAATATGTGCTTTCCTCCAAGGATAAGCATCTCTTCTATTCTTGCTTAGTTTTATTCCCTTTGTCTCAAGCTTTATGAATCAAAAAGCTCTTGTCAAAAGCTGCTATCAACTCCTGCAATTATTTTATAAATATATATATGTCTATATATAGATACAGACAGTGTTACGTTGCAACTGGATAATATACAACCTTGCAACTTGAAAACTTTTTTGTTCTAACTTTCCTTTTTCAGTTATCCAGTAACTTTGCTGATGCTGAAGTGAGGCAACTTTCAGTTTTGGCACCTTAATCTGGCAAAGTGGTGAAGAGGAACTTCACAACTGTGACTTTTTGCACCACCAGTACCAACAGTACCAATGAGTGAGGAACCTAAAATGCTACAGCTGAAGCAAGGAGTAATTCCTTGGGGAACCCCCCAAGAGAAACAGCTCTTTAGCTGCCCCTGAGAGGGGCAGGGGGTGTAATTCCTAATGTTGTTCCCAGAGCCTTTCTTGCATCGACTACACCACACTTACTTGTAGGAGTTAGAGCTGAGAATTCATGGCAGCTGGGCTTGGTATCAACAAGGGGAACAGGACCATAAGGAATGAACAATTGAGGAATGAAAAATGGCTCTTGAAGAGTAGTTCAGGGGTACTGAATGAAATCACAGATCCACAAGCCTTGTGTCAATAGTAGGCAAGCTGGTTGAAATTAATGAGGACTAGAACCAGTTGATGGTTGAAACATAGCAAAGTGAAGAAGAATCAATGCAACTTTTGTAGTGGGAAGTTGATCCTACTGCAATTACTGGAGCCTTTGAAGGGATCAGCTAGGGCTATTAGGGGACCAAGGGGAATAAGAACAAAGGTGGTTGCACTGACAAAAAGTGATTTAAAAATGTAAGAAACGAATGTTAGAGAGTCAGCTTTCACAGTGCAGGCAAGTTACAAGCAGACATGTGTTGTTCTACTGTTCCTTGGAAGAAAGTAGCACTGGTATGCTGATGATCCATAGTCAAGAAAGAAAGATGAGGGTGACCTGTGAAAAACTACAAAAGGGCCTTGGAGTGTCGAGTGGCTGGATAATAAAAAGGCAGATGAGATTCAGTCAACAAAAATGTTGGAGTGATGTACATAGGGATCCTAATTTTAATATGAAACCTGGGCTCTGATTGTTGTTATAATTCAGGAGTGTGATCTTTGTGTTAAAATAGGGAATTCTATGAACACATCAGCTAGGGTGCTTGGCAGCTGTCAAAAAGGGGGCTCAATGGTTAGGAATTATTAGAAAAGGAATAGAAAACAGAAGGGAGCATTCTGTGACCATATAAATCCATGCATTGCCTGGATCTTTGCACAGCCATCATCCTTCCAGCCTCGAGAGTAGCAATGGAAGCAGTTCAGAGACTGATGAAAGGCATCATCTGTACACAGAATGGTGTCTGTGCAGCACGGTTCAATAGGCTGTGCTTGTCAGTCTGGAAAGGGAATACAGGGGAGAGGAGGGAAGGAGGCCTGTGATGTTGTGAGTGATGTGGAGAAGGTGAGTAGAGAATTGGTTTCTTTTCAGTGAGGACCTGGAGAGAGTCTGATGAAATGCAAAGGTTCACAAGAGCAGCAGGAGTTAATTGTTCACACCCCACGTGGGTGTGCTGTGGAGGGGCAGGTGTGTGGGAGCAAAGAAGTCACACCTTCACGTACATGGGAAAGGTGGTGAAGTGCAGATATTCCCTCTTGTTCAAAGCACTCAAGCTGCAGGTTTTTGAGGCCTGGGGAGCGCTGGGAGAACATGAATACAGGCTTAGTCTGACTGACTGACTCGGCCACCTGTTCTTGGGCGCTGTTGCAGATTGGAAAAAACGGCTACATAGATCTCTGGTATATCTGATATTGTTGCAAATATCCAGATTTAAACCAATTATAGTCAAATGTTCAACCTGACAAGTTACTTGGGGTTTAGATACATAACTCTGGACAGCAACATGTGAGAGTAACTCTTAACTCTAGTGCAACTGTGTCTAACTTTCCTTATTGTTAGTTGGGAGCTTAAATAATATAGCAGTAGTGACAAAGGGCATCCATCATTGCTGAGAACAAGGAATCCCAGATTTGAAGTCGTTATTTGGAGTCTTTAAAAGAAGAAAATACAACTCAAAACATTGCAATCTCCAGCCCTCCATTCTCTCAGCTGCACAGTATAGGTTCATTTTAAAACAAATAAAGAAAAATAGTAATGGTAAAAACTTGCTCTACTTTCCCAACTTGCTTTTCAAGGCTTCCCTTCCTTCTGATACCTGGTCTTAAACATATTCCTCAGCTTACTTTAAGATTTATCTATGGGCAGGAAGAACCTACAGCAGAAGGAAAGGACCTAACCCACGAGTTCTTACTCAGGTTAAAATCTGAGAGCGCTTGTGCTGGATACAAAGAGCTCTTGATGTCATAGAATCACAGAATCATAGAATCAGCCAGGTTGGAAAAGACCTCAGAGATCATCAAGTCCCACCCTCCATCCAACCCCGCCGTGGTTCCCAGCCCATGGCACTGATACCACATCCAGTCTCACCTTAAACACCTCCAGGGATGGAGAATCCACCACTTCCCTGGGCAGCCCATTCCAATGGCTGATTACCCTCTCTGTAAAAAATTTCTTCCCAGTATCCAACCTAAACCTCCCCTGGCACAGCTGAAGACCCAGCCCTCTTATCCTACTGCTGGTTCCTGGGAGAAGAGCCCGACCCCCACCTCGCTACACCCTCCTGTCAGGGAGTTGCAGAGAGTGAGGAGGTCTCCCCTGAGCCTCCTCTTCTCCAGGCTGAGCCCCCCCAGCTCTCTCAGCCTCTCCTCACAGCACTTGTGCTCCAGTCCCTTCCCCAGCCTCGCTGCTCTTCTCTGCACCTGCTCCAACCCCTCCATGTCCTTCCTGAGCTGAGGGCCCAGAACTGGACACAGCACTCCAGGGGTGGCCTCACCAGCTGAGTCCAGGGGAAGAATCACTTCCCTGCTCCTGCTACCACTGTTCCTGATACAGGCCAGGATTCATTGGCCCTCTTGTCCCCCTGGGCACACTCTGGCTCCTGTTCAGCTTCCTGTCCATCCCCACTCCCAGCTCCCTTCCTGCCTGGCTGCTCTCCAGCCACTCTGTCCCCAGCCCGTGGGGCTGCCGGGGGTTGTTGTGGCCAAAGGGCAGGACCCGACCCTTGGCCTGGTTGAACCTCATCCCCTTGGAATCAGCCCATGGATCCAGCCTGTCCAGATCCCTCTGCAGAGCCCTCCTGCCTTCCAGCAGATCATCACTCCCCCCAATTTGGTGTCATCTGCAAATTTGCTCATGGTGGACTCAATCCCCTCATCTAAATCATCACTAAAGATATTAAACAGCTGGGCTCAACACTGATCCCTGGGGACACCACTGGTGACGGATCCCAACTGGATACAGCCCCGTTCCCACCAGTCTCTGGGCCCGGCCATCAGCCAGTTCCTGACCCAGCACAGGGTGCCCCTGTCCAAGCCATGGGCTGCAGCTTTTCCAGGAGAATGCTGTGGGAGACGGTGTCGGTACAGAGCAGACTGGAAATTATTCATGGTTTGTGAAAGTAAGAAGTACTTTTCGAGCATGGGAGGAACACTGTGCTAAACCCATGTAAGTTAATAAAATAATCATGGAGATGAATTATGTATTTTCACTTGGAAGATGTCTTACAGATTTTAGCAAGACAGGATACAGCAGAGGTGAATGAGAACCTCTCCTGGGGAGTGGGAACTTGCTCAGATTCCTTCAGACCTGGGAGGGAGAAATGATTTTCACTGGAATGTACTCCAGGACCAAAAGCAGAGACTTCCCTTGTGAGTCTGCTGTGTTGGGCCTCAGCAGGATGCAGCAGAGAGGTCTCTTTTTGCACTATAATTTATAAAATTACTCCACTTGGTTAGGAAAACAAAACAAAAGACACTCCCAAAGGAAACAGAAAAAGTGGAAACGCGTATTAATGGTGCGAAGGGTTGATAATAAGACACAGTCTCTTAAAATTTTTCTTGAGTGCTGTAGCTGTTACATGAAGGCAGTAGAATAAAGTGTTAGGTGTGTTTCTCAACTTCGTTACAGGGTGTTGAAGGGTGGCTTTGTGTTGGTGGAAATAAAAGCTTGGCAATGAGGTTTTTACTGGGGATTCTGGCTGTGGATTCTAGTATTGTGTAAGGATTTTTATGGGTTCAGTGTGTCCCATTGACCGTGGCTTTTGTTTGGCTCAGAAGTACTCCTGGCGTGGAGATATGACTTGGCAGGTCTAAAATGTTGAATATTTATTAAAAAGAAGTTTTGCTTAGGTAACTGTTAGTGCTTGAATGCAAATGACAATAAGGTTTGAAAACATGAGAAGAACTGAGGATGCAACTCAAATAATTAGCAGCAATATTTCAGAATGTCTTCCTGAGGAATGCCATCCCTTTGGGTGGATTTCCTAGGATTCTTGTTTGGTGTAGTTAACCTCCAGAAGCTGAGGTAAGGGAAAGATGGCTGAAACAGGTAGCAAATGGTAGTTTTGCTTCCCAAACCCCCTTGGAATGTTATAGTACTACTAGCTTGGCTAATTTAACAAAGTGTCTGTGGGAAGTCCTCCGGGGACAGTTCACTCCATAGTAACAGTATCAAGTTTTGTATTTTTTTTCCAGACTCTCCTAATTAAACCATCAGGGGATCTCATGAAAAATTCTTTAAAACTTTGTTCTTGTAAATAACCTTCTATATTTGGAATATCGTAAAAAAAAGACAAAAAAAAAAGGCAGGATGCTTAAATTAATATTTTATTCCTGTTGGAAAGGAAGAGTACAATTATGCCACGCTTTCTGTGCCCAAATCAGGTTGCTCTGCAGTGCTGCTCACTCCCCCTCTAGCAAGGCACACTGCTGTGGGATTAAAAATTTTAATATAAAAATCCCTGTCTGCTGCTGGTGAAACATCAACTGTGTGATAACATTTGTCATCAGAGGAGAGCAAAGGCCACCTTCATCGTTTTTTATTCCAGCCAAATCAGTGCAGTGCTGCCCAGCTGAGGACCAGCTGTGCAGGAGGAGCTCAGATGCTCTCAGCCAGTTGAAGTTTCTGTCATGAATTTTTCATTGATATGGGGGAAATAAAAACTTGGATATGGCCAAGAGGGTCGGGATGTGGCCAGGAAGCACATGAGGACTGTGAAGTTCTCTACAGAGAAAGGTGGAGCAGTTCTGAAGGAGCTTTGTAGCCAGGGCACTCACCTGGGCAAAGCAGCTTCAAAGGCCTTGGAAGCACTTATTTTCAAAGGCAGGGAGGTAAGAGATGAGATGGGAGAGAGGGCAGGTTCTTTCATGAATCAGATTCTCCACTATCTTTACTCCTGATAGTGAAATCCCAGTAAGAGGTTCAGAACAGAGGGAAAGGATTTTCTAAACATTTTTTTCCTGCCCTCGTTCATGTCCCCCTCCGGGAAAATGAAGCTGAAAGGTGAACTGGAACCTCTGTCCCTAAAATGTGGAACTATTTCATTTTTGGGATGTCAGGTAAAATCTCTTGCATTCTTCAGCTGAAACTGTTTATCATATACTGACTTGGTCTTTGGAGAAGGGTTTCAGCTGCCTACAGCCTGGGTGAATAAAATAAACTGTTAAAACCAAACAAAAAAATCCCTCTCCTGTTACAACTCCGACTTGGGACCTTTTTAATACAGTGGTTACAGGCTGAATCAACAAGATGTAACAAAAATCTGTCACAAACCAATTTACCAGCATGTGATGGGCACAGAGTATATGTGAACTGATATTTATATAATCACTCCACAAACTTCTTTTCTGGACACAAGTAAAAATAATGAACTTGTCAGGAAACAAGATAGATGAAGCTGAACAGGAAGGCTGTTTTTATTTTGATACTGTATAATTAGGGAGTTTCCCCAGCCCCTTCAAATTGAGAAATTGATATATATGTGTGTGTTTGGAGTTAGCTTGATCCTTGAAAATTTGGGTGAGAGTGAGCAAAATAGAATTCAAGGTTCCTGTTTTTCTCTCTGAATTCCTGTTTTGTTCTGGCTGTCTGGAAATTGCTCCCATTTAGAGTTATCTACTTCTCTGTCTCAAACTGGGACGTTGTCCTAAACTGTTCACTGGGGTAGAACAGCATTTGAGCCACAACAAAGATATTTAAGTAAGATAAACTAATAGATATGTGGAAAGGGAAACAGGCTACAGCTGGGGAGGGTAACAAACCAACAAAACCTAACAAAACAGAACAACTACCTTTTTTATCCTATTTTCAGGTTATGAGTTTCATTTTTTTTCTTTTGTACATGTAGGACAAAGATCAGTAAAAAGTAATTTTTGCGTAGAAAGTTTAAAGTAATTTAGAGCAACATGGTAACCTCCTTCTTGGACTCTGGGCAGCTTTCTGAGTCAACTGGTTGATCTAAAATTTAGACTCAGCCTTGGAGCATGTGTGGAAGATCAGCATTACCATTAAGTTCATTTGACCTGGGATAAAGGAAGGATGAAGTGACTGCTGTTGCCATAGATGCAGATTTTGGTAGTGTCAACAGAGTGATTTTGAGGTTTAAATTTTGACTTGAGGTTTTGGCTTTCACTCTTTAAGTAGGCGGGTTTGGGCAATCAAGGCCAACACAGTTTTTTGTCCTTTTATTTATTTTTTTATTTTTTTATTTTTACTTCAGACCTTAGTAACTATTCACTCAATGTAGCAGTGCACTGCAGTACAGTTCCTTCTCTTTTAGCTACCTGCTGCTGCCCGTTAAACCTTTGATGGGAATGTAGCTTTGGCTCTTACACATGTTGATAAGAAAGCTATGTGCATTTTATAAATGCCTGTATGGAGTGAAGCCTTGTTTTATTCTGCTCCCCCTCAACTGCTTTGCAGGTCTTGGCAGAGAAGCACTTGCACATATTTCAGTTCCTTCAGGGTCAGAGGAAATGAATTTCTTCTCCAGTCCATGCTCCAGAAAATGCTGTCTTCACTGAACCCTTATGCAGATATTTAAAGTTCTGAAAAAGAAACAAAAAATACCGTTTGCATGAATTAATTCAGATATTTATGGAGATCTCCCATATGGAGTTACTATCTATAGATGAAAGCAAAGGCCAGTTATCTGGGGTCCTGTGACATCAGTCAGTTTTTAAAAGGAGTAATTTTTTATTGAACTCACGCACAAACTGGAAAGGCCAAAATAATTTTCCATAGGTTTACAAAGTCTTGTATTTTTTATCACCTCTCTGTTAGAAAACCACTGTGCATGGGAACCAAATTGGATGAGGCAGGTGAAATAATGGAGAACAGGATAGATAAGGGACCTTGAGCTTTCCTCCTTCCTGCTGTGAAGAGACAGAGAATTAACCCTCCTTCTCCCGTGCTTTCACACACATGCACTTTTAGGATTGTTTGGGATGTGTTGTTTGGTTTGGGTTTTCCCCCCTTTTCTCTCTAATCCTGTATTTCTTTTAGAGGAGATTTCTCAAAGCTCCTTACTCAGCCAGCACGTTTTCTCCCCCACTGATGTTGGTGTAGGGACAGTGTTGGAGGCATTTTACCACCACGGAATCTGAAAAAACTGTAAAATCACACACAGTCAGATGTGTGTAAAACTGGTTCCCAAGTTCTGGCTGGCTGAAGTCACCCCAGGCTAAATCAGTGAGATCAGATGGGAAGTTACTCTCATGGCCTTTATACCTTAGTATTGTCACCTTCCTGGTGAAGGCAGGTTCTGTTGAGGTGTAGAAGGAATTCAGACATTTGCTGTCTCAGTATGATGGATTTTTGTATGTTCTTTGCATGGGAGAAAGGTATAATGACACATGTATTGTTTTTCTGGAGGCAAAATTCTGGTTTGTATGTAAGTGGTCTTCTGTGTCCAACAAATATGTTGTACTAATCTGGATTAAAGCAGCTGGCAATTTTGCTGGAGGGTCTCTAAAGAATTGGGATTTTTATAGAGGAAAAAATTTGGCGACTACCTTGATGCTTTCATTGGGACCAGATGTTGTCTGTCTTGTACAGGATGAAGGAGTCAGGAGAGACTGGTGTGGGAGGCACACAGAGAACAAATCCATGCTCTACATGTGTGGGGTGTTTTGTGGTGTGGTGCTTTTTGTCTTAATTCTGGGTTCGTCTGAGTGGGGATTTGGGCACAGTAAACATTTTTTGTGATCTGTAGCTTTCTGAAGTCACCAGATACCAGCTGGTAAACCCTGTTTTCCACTTTGTGCCTCTACAAAAGGATATGAAGCCTTAAAAAAAACAAGCCAGTAGTCCTCTGCCTTCACAATATCATTTATGAAGAAGTAAAAATTTGTCTGTTGGAGTGATGGAAACTGGTGGCTGGGTACTACATGAACCTTTTCTGTGGTTTCAGTTCTTCCCATTGAACTCGTTCCTTCTGTAAACATATTTCAAGACGTGAAAGCTTTTTTTTTGCCTTATTTAGTGTAATTCCTTGAACAGCATTTCTCAAGCTCATTCCTATGTGCATGTTCCTGTATCCCCATCCTGTTGCACATACAGGAGCCTGGAAAAAGGGCAGTTTTACAGGGAGGTTTTGTGTGACCACTCAGCCAAAAGCAGACATTTCAAAGGCCAGCAGTTAAAGCAGAGCCATGGGAGCAGTGAGCGTCTGAAAAGCTCGACTCCAGGTGTTGCAGCATTTGTTACATGTTTATAAAACCATGTAATAACTAGAAGAAGCATTTGCTCTGATACCTGTCTTGTTGGTTCTTCTGTAAGTGCCCGTAAGCAAATTCTAATAATTTTGGGGATGTCAGGTAAAATCTCTTGCATTCTTCGACTAAAACCACCAGTGTTACCTTCTTACCTTTAGGGTGGTTTTTACTGATGGTGGATAAATCTTGATTTTTTTTTAAGCCTCCTCTAAGGGCTCCAGTTGTGAAGAACTTAAATTCTTGTAGTCCTGTGGTGGTTTGATAGCTGCTAAAGAATTCGATTGAAGTCACTGATTTGAGAGTGTTGCTTTTGCTAAAAGGAAGTATTTGTTTCCTTGAGTGAAATTGCATCATATATATATATATATATATAAATATATATATTGCCTGTATGATGTGGTTCTTATATAATGAACCAAAACCTGAATAAAACTCCAGTGATTGGGGCCATGTTATAATTAAATGCTGAAGTAACTCAAAGCAGGAAAATGAAGTGTTACCCTTCTTCAGTTATCTGTGCAGGAGGAATTCACTTTCTGGTTTTACTCATTCTTAGACTTTGCAGCTGCAGTTCACAGATGCAACAGAAATAGAGATTGGGACATTATATGGATGGTTAGGATGAAAAGTAATAGAAATGAAGGATTAGTGGATTTTATAATGACTTAAGAAATACTTAATTTTTGGGGGTGCATTTGTCAGCACTGAAGGGTTTAGGTTTCAAATAGTGAATTACTTGGAAAAAAAATTAAACATCTCCCATGGAAATAAATGCATGTATTTTCAGTTTGAAGTCCAAGCAAATCTGTAATTTTCACAGCAAAGAGCCAGAACAAAGCTGTGTATATGAAAAGAAAAACATAATTAAGACATGTAAGCTCAATAGTAATCTTCTTGTCCAAAATGCATTTATAATCATACTGCAGTCAGAATAAGGATGAAGTTATGAAAAGTTAAGTAATGAAACCAGAATTGTTCTCTTTTGTCCTCAAACCAGTATCATTTGCCTTAGCAGACAGAATAATGCTTGAATTTTTTTAATGCATATTTAAAAAAAACCAAACCCCAAACTGATTTAGCACATATGAAAGAGGATCAGTGATTGAGAAGCAGCTCCTTGAAAGTGGTATTTGAATTGAAGCTTGACTCTGCCATTGCTGGGGAACAGACATGAAATGATGCACAGGAGAAGTTGTAGTGCAGTGATCAGAACACTTCCCAGAGGGTGGGATGCAGGAGTGTTTAGCTCACCCTCGTGTTGATGAGGCTCTGAAATGAAAATACCTGTGTGATAAGTTGAACAAGGCTGGTAAAACAAATTAGTGTAAGACTTTGTTTGAGCCAAAATATGGGATGAATGGGAGTAACACTGCTGATTGAAAGGAAACAGGAACCTCCTGAAATATTATTATTTGTGTGTCTGAATTATGCTAGAATCAGTGCAGGCTGACTCTGTTTTCCTTGCATGCTAAAAAAAATTAGACTTCATAGAAATTTTGACTGTCTGGTGAATTTAAGTTGACAAATGTTTTCACAGGTTAAAACTGTGATTATGATACCACGAAACAAATCAGAATTTGGAATATGAAAAAAGTATCACTGAATGAGATGAAACTTGAACTTTGTGTGCATCCTCTGTCCCGAGGTAACTGTTCTTGGCTCGAGGGTACCCAGCAGTAAATGTGACTTTGAGTTTGTTTCTCAAGCCTTGAAAAAAGAAAAGGGGGTGTGTGGGAAGGGCAATAAGGTCCCAGGAGGTGATACAGAATGGCTGCTGTTGTCTGTCTGCATCCTGGCCTGTTCGTGTGGCATTAAAGGTATGGGAATTGAGCACAAAATAAACCTGCTTGTGTTCCAGCTGGTCCTCAGAGATCAGAGGGGCTGGGTGGGGCTGGGCTTAATTTCTGGGTAAAGCTAATTCAGCACTAGAAGTCTGGTTGAGTTGGGGAGAACTTGCCTGAGCACAGATGCACAAATCATGCAGTTACCAAGCCCGTGCTATGGGTCTGGTCACGTTTGATAAGGGCTTGGCACGATCCAGGTTCAGGAACGGTGTGGTTTATTTAAGGGACAGGAAAGCAGGCTTGGGATTGAACTTACTAACTACAGAGTGTTAGCATGTGTTGTGACAGAAAGTACAGTAAGAGAGCTCTAACAGCACTATATGTGTACAGCTGAATATTCCTGGGTGTGCTCCAAGGCAGTGGGAGGTGTCCCTTCAGGAGAGGAGAGACACTGTCCTGTGACCAGTCCTGAGTGGGCAGAGGTGTTTCCCTTCTCCAGAGGTGTTTCCCTTCTCCAGAGGTGTTTTCCTTCTCCAGAGGTGTTTCCCTTCTCCAGAGGTGTTTTCCTTCTCCAGAGGTGTTTTCCTTCTCCAGAGGTGTTTCCCTTCTCCAGAGGTGTTTTCCTTCTCCAGAGGTGTTTTCCTCCTCCAGCCCCTTCTGCCCCGAAGACCCCCTTCATACTATAAATTTTGGCCTGTGCAAATGGGATGGAACAACTGGAGAGTTTATAGCACTAAACAGAGAAGCTAAAAGCTTTCATTGTCTCCTTTAAGAAAACCTAAGATTTAATTGGATATCGGCCCTTCCTGCCTGCACAGGAACTTGATTTAATTTGGCAGCATGGGCATAGCTGTGTTACCCCAACAGGCCCAGCATCCCTCTCGATTCAGAACTGTAATTTTCTTTGTTTCTTTTCTCCCCTCATCGTTCCTATTGTGAAAACTTTAAAGCTGGTTTGGGCTGTTTCTTTGCCAGCTGAATGCAAAGTATTGCCCTTTGCCAGGGCCCATCCACTGTCCTCCTCTGATAAGGCTCTTGTTTCTGTCTCATCAGGGGCAGAGGCAGGACTTGCTGGGAACAGCCATTAACACTGGAGATGCCCACATGTTCCTGGACATGTTATACTGTGAAGCACTGAAGGAATTTCAAAGCCAGCTAATTTTCTCCCTCAATGCTTTGTGGGTTTCAGCATGCAAAAGAGAATTGGCAATTTCTGGAATTTCTTAACAAAGAATAATTATTTTCATTGAGCTTCTAAATCTAAATTTAAAGGGAGCTTTCCCCAAAATAAGGCGCAAATTAGCCTTCATTAGCGAAGGTAAATTTAGTAACTTTACAACATCTAAATTTAGGCTTCCAAATAAGTCCTCATGCTGAAGGATGTGCCTTCCAGACCCATGGGGGCTTGTGAACTGCTGACAGGGGTTTATTTTGCTGAAATTATGAGTCTGGTTAAACTGTTGCTGTCACGTTTTCTCAGTAGATCAAAGTTCAATTAAAAATACAAATACAAAAATACCTCGAGGTTTGTAACCTCAGACGTTGACATAGTTTCTCTCTTCTTTTTTTTTTAATATCTGCCAAATTTAGCACATGCATGGAATATGCTCTTTTAGCCAGTTGTATTCTGTCAGAAACACTGTTGGTAAGAATAAGCCATCCCTGTGAGGGTGGGGAGGCCCTGGCACAGGTTGCCCAGAGAAGCTGTGGTTGCCCCTGGATCCCTGGAAGTGTCCCAGGCCAGGTTGGACGGGGCTTGGAGCAACCTGGGCTAGTGGAAGGTGTCCCTGCCCATGGCAGGGGGTGGAATGGGATGACCTTTATGATCCTAATGAGCTCAGAGAGGGTTTCCCTCTTCTGTTCTTCTTCCACATGTCAGCTTTTCTCCACTTTTGCTCTGTATCGTATCTAGAATTTTACAAGCTTGGAGTCTGAAGGTACTGTAGAAATCAGCACGTGGTGGCAGCTTAAAGATTTATAAATTAAGATTACCTCTGATCTGTTGTAGATTTGGGAACATTGCTTTAAGAAATATAAATTATTTTTTTATGGTTATGCTTCCAGTTAATGCAAATGAATCCATTAAAGTAACAGCTGAAACTCGTAATTGTATCCAAACTGGAATTGGGCAATGCAATCCTTACAGTATGGCTACAGCTGTAATGAGTAAGTGAAAAAATTAGCAGTATGAAACTAAGTAATAGACCATTCTCACAAGTGCTGAGTTCTGGAAGTGCTCAGGGCAAAACCTGCCTTGCAGCCACAGCTTTGTCCTTTGGTTTTGTAGCTGGAATACATTTCACAGTTAACACTCTCCCTAAATGCTCAGTTCTAATGTGGAATGGCTTGGGGGTTTTTTTGTTTGTTGTTGTTTTTACTGCAATTGCTAATTTTTTTTGTGTATGGTGATACGAGACCATTTTGGGTCGGTGTGTGGATGTCTGCATGCTGCAACTTAACACATCTGTGAAAACCAAGCAAACCTTAATAAAATTGACAGGGAAAAAGAAGTTTAACTATTAAAATTGTGAAGTGCTGGCAGCAGCAGGCTGAGACTTTGGTTCAGAATGGGTTGGTGGTGCCCTTGTTGATTTGCATCTTGTGCTGGTAGACTCAAGCTTAGTCAAACCAACACAGAGTTGTTGTTCCCTCCCAGCCTGGTGTCTGGACTGGGGTCAGTGCCACAGATCTTCCTTAGCTGCATGACACAAGACCTTCTCACATTAACTATTTTGCTTATTAGCCATGTTTCTAGATGATATTCTCTGTCTGGCTTTTGGAAGCAGGTGATGAGTTGGAGATTAGCTGATTATTCCTACACTGCAAGCTTGACTGCGGGTGCTTTGGCACATCCCACCAAGATACTCCTTTGAACAGAGCAAATTCAGAAGGATGCCTGCCATTGATTTGGTTTATGAAAAGTGCCCCAAATAGCTGACGTTCAGATTACTTTTCCACCACTGGGTGAAAATTTTCTCCCTTTCTTTGGTAGTCTGAATAGGAGCTGAGAAACCCAGTTCTGGCACTTTGGTGGATGCCGAGAGCTCTTCACTGCTCTGTGCTCTGCTCAAGTTGAGTAAATGATAGGTTATTCTCTTAAGTGTTTTAAGACCTATTGATGTAAGAGGTAGCATTGAGAGTTTAATGAAATTGCTGCTGTACCTCGTGGGGTGCACAGATAAGTTCTGTTCCAGAATAGGCAAGTGGAACCGAGATCTCTTGGGAGTCTGAGTGGAAATTTGCAATACTTTGCACAGAAACTGAAGAGGAGAAAATCGTTGTGACTGTTCTCAAGAAATGGTCAACTAACCTATTACATTAGGAAAAATATAAACATTCTATTTGGGTACTCAGGAAAGTGTGTTTGCAGTCATACCACTTGATATGCTAAATAGTTAAGAACAAACTCATTTTAAGCTTTGTCCCTGAGTCGAGGTTACTTAAGTTTGGTGGGAGGCTGGGGCCAGAGCTGGAGACTTGTGATTCTCAAAGTCTTTTCAGCAGGTTGGTGCCTGTGTTAAGCCTCTGATAGATTCATTTAGGGGCCCTGAGAGGTAGAGAGTGTTTTTAAGCAAATTAAAATTGGCTAATCACCTGTCACTGCTGTTGAGCAGCTGAAATCCTCACATATGCTGTGTGTGCTGTTGGTCTGCCTGGGGATCACACGATGTCTCCCAGGTGAGGGGGATCTGTCCAGGTGAAGAATTACTGTTGGGATGTAATTAAAGACTAACTCAGTGCCCTGCATTGTCTCTGAATTCTGGAGGAAATGAAACAGCAGAGAACTGAACACCTTCAAGGTGATGCTGTGAAGTTCTCTGTGTCTATAAACTTACCTAAACATCAGTGTGTCTTTCTTACTCGTTCTGATCCAAATGATCTCTTAGGTCCCTTCTAACCCAAACCATTCTATGATTCAAGTATTTCTTGCTTTTTGCCAGCATTTTCCAAGACCCAAAGCTGTACTGCAATTTAGAAAATGTTTCTCAACACAGGGCTTGTTGACATACATAGTGAATTGTCTTGAAATATTGAATCTTTAAAATAAATTTTGCTTGAGTGGTTGTAAGTAATAACATACCAGGGGTAATTATGCCTTGGTGATACTGAGATGTGGATTATTCCACATTAATAGTTTGAATTTCCTGAAGAGGATGCTTATTTATAAAGAGTTGAGAGTATTTGAAGGGCTTCAGACTAAAAATGAACTTTCTGTTAATTTAGTTGCAACCATTGATCTTAGCAAAGCTGAGCATATGAAAGATGGTGGTGGTTGGAGGGAAGAAATTGGCTTCCTCTGAGGGAACAAGCAGTATGTCACTTGTTTTATCACGGAATTCAAACACCATAAATTGTAACTAATGTCGGACTGTTCCTACCTCTGTGTCTTTCAAAAGGCTGTTTATGCTGGAATTCCAAAAATATATGAGAAATAGAATACAAACTTTCTGTTGAGCTGGAGAAAGGGCGTAATGCACCTGCATGGAGTTGGGGTGTAATGAAGATCTGAGGAACTCTCCTGTTGTCCTTTGTTGTCCTCTTTTGCTGTTACAAATAATGACTATTGTTAGGTTTGGGAGGTTTTTTTTGCTGCTGTTTGTTTTGGTTTGTTTTGTTTTTATTGTGTACGTGACCAACAAGAACCTGGTCCTTTGTGGGACATCTGGAGACTTATGTTCTAAGGACCGGGCTTTTTAAACTCATCCATTGTCAATAACTTGCATTTGGAAATTATATATTTTAACTGATAATATATCAATTAGACCTGTTATGTCTTGAAGAAAATAAACCAAGGGTTCTTCAGAGGTCCTTTACATCCTGCAGGTAAGCCCTTGTGCTGTAAAGGGTGGTTGCCTCTCGGTGGTTTCTGGAGCTGGTCTTCATCTCCTGGGAAAGCTCTTTCTGCCCCACAGTCTTTGGAAAACTCTCCTCATAAATATCCATGGAAGGTCTCTTAGTTTAGATTTCTTCTTTTAAGCATTCTCCTTTGGTTTGTCACCTGCAGGAAGACCAGGCTAAAAATAGTACAGGTGGTAACTCATTTGTTCCCACTTGGCTTACAAAATGCTGATTTGCTTGTACTTGCATTTTTATGTTATTCTTTACCTTGCAAATGAGTGGCTTTCACCCAAATTTTCAATTAATGCTCTTCGTTCTGTCCATTCCTCTCACTTCTAAAAATATGACTTCTTTCGTTTGACACTTCACTTGTTGCTGCATGAATTTCACATAATTACAAGCTGTGTTGCATTGCATTTGTGTTACTTTAATGGGGGAAAGTAAATCTTAAACTGGGATTTGAGAAGTACTTTTAGATTTCATGTGGGTCCAATAGAAACCTGTTAAACTTTTTCTGTCTTGAAAATACAACTCATGGTGGAACCTATTCTCACCTGCAGTAGCTGGAAACGAAGTTTAAAGAAAAAAATAGGTCTGAAACTTCACTGATCTGACAATTAAATATTTTTCTCTTGAACTCAGTACAATTGCAGTGATCTGCATACTTGGCCTCCTCTTACAGAAAAGAAAAGGTTCTTTTCCATCACTCTCCATGTAGAAAATATTATTGTCCATCCAAATGTAACTGAATTCCAAGGCTTGTGATTAACTACTGGCAGAAATACCAAAAATAAACCCATTTTTTGGACTTCTTGTTCTAAACTTGGCAGTGACTGTTAATAGGATGTTATAGCTTTTAACTCTATTTTGAAAAATTGTATGAAAAAACTTGGGAATTATACCACTGGGGTTGACAAGTGAATTATCAAATGACTCCTTTCCTCAGCTGATGGTAGATCTGTTGCCTATAATCATGGTTCTGTGAAGTAGCTCAAGAGATGCTTTATGCTCCTCTCCTAAATGTTTGGGTTTTTTTTTTTTTTAAATTTTATAAAAAGTTTTTAGTTAATAAAATCTTGATGAAAGACTGACAAATGTCATTAGAACAGTATGTAGAATGTAAAAACGCCCATCCCCTTTCTGTTCTTTGGAAATAAAAAGTATTTTTCTTGCACAAGGTCTGTCTTCTTTTCTCCTTTAATACAAATTATTATTATTCCAGTAATTCATTGCAGAGGACAGCGTAGGACTCCCCTAACTGTGTGAGTTCCTAATCTTAACAAATTCAGCAAGCGAATCAATGAAATTACAATATGAAAGAGGACAGGGAAATAAAGCAAATGCCTTTTTCCTCTGTGTTAGTGTGACTTCTGCCCTGTGCTTCTTCGGTTACACAAGCTGTGTTGCCAAAATAAAAGCACTCTCTCCATTTGAAGACCGAGACTGTTAATGATGCACAACCCTTTTTGGTTTAAAATGCTAGTAGAGGAAGGAAATGAGAGAAAAAAATGAAGTGCTTTACATTCTGCTATTTCATTTAAGTACCATTTTCTTCCATGTAATTGCCTTGGCCAGCCATATGAAAATGACCATATTGTGTTTATGCTCTCCTTAAAAATGTCATTCCCTTCTTTTTCTCTTTTTGTTTTTAAAAAAGAACATTTGGCCTCTTCAAAGCTTGAGTATTTGATATTCATTATTTCTTCCATTTACTCCTGGAACAAATTAGACAAATTGCAGGAGTTCAAGAGAGACTGAAAGTGTAATTAGGACAAACAAACATAAAAATGTGTAGTGAAGGAGCATTGCCAGCTATAGCTTCTTATAATATCTTCTATCTCCTACTCTATTTTTAATGTATTTATTTTGTTTTCTTTCTAATGGCAATGACCTGGGTTTCTTTTCTTCTTTAATACCATTTGAGTGATGGTATCTTTCTTGATGGGGACTCTGAGCCAAGGTCACAGGCAAAAGGGGATCCTCCAGAATTTTCCCCAGCTAACTTCCCGAAGAAAAACAACAAAAAGGAATTCCCCCAAACTTTGATTTTCACTGGAAATTTAACTAGCTGTATTTTGGGCAAATTTTTTTGCACCTAAACAACTAACTGTGCCCAAAGGCACAGAGTTAGCTAATGAACTCTTCTCATTGAGCTGAACCTCAATAAATGTATGTACCAGACCAGATCACAGGTCCTTATCCAGGGTTTTGAGAGGTTCTGTTATTTTTCCCCCTTGTGTTGCACTTTTCCTTTTCCATATGTAATGGTGGTCTCTGCTCTTGAGCTTTAGGCCCTGGTGGAATTCTTTCACAGAAGGAATTCAGACAGAACCGGATCTTTTGTCTTTGTCTGTGTTTTCTCTTGCACTTGGCATTCAGGAGTTTGTTGTTCAGGCCATTTCATTTGTCATTTATGCCATCTCTGTTCTTGACCGTAGGGAATTAAAAATAAATATAAATCGTAAGCCTATTTGATGAACCTCAGGATCAGTTACCAGAGCACCAGACTTATTACTGCACTGAGAGAAGTTATTAGCTTTTATATGGAATAAAGATTTGGGTTTTTTTCTCGTAGTGCTCAGGGTTGTCTCATACCCCCTTAGAGCAGGCAGGATGGCATACAAACTAATCTGGATGGCTTGCTGGTTTTTGTGTGGTTGCTGGGGTTTGATTTTTGTGGGTTTGGGTCTTTTTTGTTTTGTTTTTAAGGAAGGGCTGTTGTTTTGAGCCCCCCCTTCTTTAATCAGTAGACATAATATTAGTGTTTGAGGGGTTTTTTTTATTTTCTAATTCTTAAGCGAAGATGAAATCACATATCCCCTCTGTTTCCCCTGGTGTTATTCTGCAAGGATAATAGAAAGGAACAGGTAATAATTTCCTTTTCTAAGCTGGTAGGTACCACCTGCAGTCTTCCAGCAGATGTCCTTTTGGGACCCTCCATTCTGCGTGCAGTTCATAGTCCTGAGCTTGCATCACGTTTTAAGGCTGACACTGCCTTACAGCTGTCAGCTTCTCTTTGGCATTGAAAACTCGGAAGGATAAGGGAGCAGGAACCCTGAAGTGATGACAGGGCAAGAACACACAGCTATAACTTGGTGCTGCAGAGATGTGATCGTCCCTTTCTGACGGATGGAGGCTGCTGAGAGATTGACAGATGCTCTCAGCCGAGTCCAAGGTGATAAACAAATAATCCTTGACAGGATGCTGCTCCTTTGGTGGTCCTTTCTTTAGCTGTCTCCGGAGACTTGCAGACTTTCCTTTCCCTAAATATTTTCCGCCGGAGTTCTTCTGGAGAAAATTTGAAGAGTGGGCTTGGGTTTGGCCTCTTTTTGGGAGGTGCCTTTGTTGTGTTGTCTGTGTTTTCGGAAGCCCCAGGTCCTTCCCTGCCTCTCCTCATCCTTGTGAGCAGAGAGGGGAGAGTTTGCTCTCTTGTGTAGGGTGTGTTCACTTTTGATGTGCTTTTTTTGTGTGTGGGATTGGGGGAGAATGTTCTACTGCTTTCAGTCTCCTCTAAAAGACTCTCAACCTTCTGGGGAGAGGAACTGGAAGAGTGAAGAAGAATAATCTCAGTTTTGTTATTTGTGCCCTTGGGCTCTCTACTTTCTTACCCATGTCTGTGATGTTTGACTAATTTCTTTTGGAAGATTGGAGGGTGAACTGCATTGTTTCTTGGAAGAACTGGAAAATGGCTCATGCTTGTAGTGGTGTTTGTAGCAGAAATTTCAAGTTTCACAAAGAGCAGCTCATTTGGATGGATTATAGTCAAACAATCCTAATGTACTGGGTTTTCTGTTTGGTCAATGGTTTTTAGTTTTTAGCATTAGAGTGTGAAAGTTTCAGCAGGGAGTTGTAATTGTGGGTGATCCCCAGTGTGGTCAGTAAAAAGGAGTGACTTTCTGAAGCCTTTAATCCAAATTACTTGTTCCCTCCTGGAAATCTCAATAAATAAATATTTGTGGCTGTTGGGAGTTTGCTTCCTAGCGACTTCCTGAGCGCTTCCCCTTTTCTTTGTGGGATCTGGTCTTTCTGTACATTTAACCTCCTGGAGCAAAGGTGAGATGGTATTTCTTGAGATGCAAAATGGTTACTTCAGAATTTTTTGCAGGACATTTTGGTATTTCTTATGAGCACCTTGATTGTTGTGGGTGGTGCTGGTGTTTTAAGGAGCTGATAATAGCTCAAATTTTGTTCTAAATGTTTTTTAATGTAAAGATCTATGTCATGCATCCAAAAGATGATCAACTGAAAGTTCAGATACTTATATGACAGTGTGAGGACAATAGAGTTTAGCCCTGCTACTTATCTTTAGATTATTGAAGACATTACTCTATTGCTTAACCTGTTTGGGTGCTGAATGTTTATTCATTTATTGAATCAATTCTTTCAGAACAAGCATCTCCTGCTATCAGAGCGGGCACTGAGGAGTTGGGCTGAAGGGAAGGATTGTCACAGGCAATCGAGTTCCTGGCGTGTGCCTTGGGACCTCCCTTCATGACAAGTCTGATGCTGTGTAATGATTTTGTGGGACTTAAGTTCCTTCCACAAAGGTGGAAAACCAAAGGATTGTAGTAGTAAACCCAAAACAGCCTCCCTCCCCCAACAAATCACTGAAATCCAAAAAAACCCAACCCCACCACAAAGCCCCAACAAACACACAAAACCCCTCAACCATACCCAAAAAGTACACTCCATTTACATGTAAATCAGTTACCAAAGCAGTATGGAATATGCTGGCAGTAGGAAATCTAACTGGCAAAGCAGAGTGAATGCCATGTGTTGGTGAAAACCAAGTGGAGGATACTTTAGATTTATGAATTCTGATTTCTCGTGTACGTGTAAATTCTTATACTCCTGATTTGCCAAAGCATTTTAGTGAAGTTGTCAGCAGCATGTGATGGAGAGAGCAAGTTTGTCTGTGAGTAGATATAAAGAAGGACTACTTCATCCCTTTAGCTTGGGGGTGAGATGATGAAACAGGTTTTTGTCATACTGAGTGAAAAGTATTGTTTTGTCCTTGAATGGTTTTGAAGTTGTTTGGTTTTGTTGAAGGTTTGGGGTTTTTTTGTTTGTTTGTTTGTTGCCTAAAAAAAGAAAAAAAAAGAAGAAAAAATGGTGCTGTGGTGTTTGTTCTTCTTCCCTGTTGTCCTTGTGACCCACTACTTATACTGTAGCATTACCCTTTGTTTAGCCAAGAAAAGAAGGGAAAGAACTCTGGAAAATCTACATGGATTCAATTGACACGATGTGTATCTGTATGTGCACAAATCTGGGCAGATCAGCTCAACAAGAGGCAGAGAAAATTCTAAAACCAGGATGTGATCCTAATGAGAGATGCTTTCCCTGGAATGACACCTCCCTTTGTTAGGGTGAAGCTTGATCTCATTGCAAAGTAAAAATCTAAGCCTGGGGGAACTGTAAGGACAGTAATTCTCACCTGAAGAGGCTGCTCAGCCTTGGGAGTTCTGTGCTGCTCCTACCTGGGGCTTTGCCTGTCTCTAAGAGCCCAGAGGCAAATCCAGATGCGAGCTTGTATGGTGTATTTTTACCTACTGGCTCCTACGGGAGCAGAAAGGAGAAGGACGGGGAGGGGAGCAGCAATCTTGCCTTGTGAGGAATATACAGAATTTTTGCTTCCAGGTCGTCCCTGCTCTTAGATCCGCTCACGCTGTTCTCCGGGTACACAAATGTGTGCTCTCTCAAGAGGCTTTCTGGAAATCTCTTAAAAATTAAGAATCCTGAAGTAATGCCTTTCAAGGTTCTGTGTGCCTATGAATCTTTCAGACAGACTGAAATCTGGTTTTGTGCTTAGGCAAAGTTAAGTAGGACTAAAACAAATATCCAAATTACATCACAGCACTTTTGCTCTGCGTTCCCCAGGACCTTTTCAGTTCAGCTTTTCTGCTGAGTGTCATTAAATCCTTAGCATGGTGATAAATACCACCCCATTTAATCCTTCTCTCAGAGATCAAATGGCAATAAATAAGCAGTGATATAAGGGCGCAGAGCTGGAGCTGCAGCAGTGCAGGTGATGATGGCATGTGTGCTTTAAAAAAGGCTTCTTGGTCCTGTGCCCTCTCCAGCTAATGCTTCCATGGCTTCCTAGGGGTAGCCCACGGAGGGGCAGGTGCTGGAGCTGGCAACAGGCTCAAGGCAAAATTGAGAAGATGCTGCACTTATTCTTTATCTGTTTCTCAACGGGAATGATTTGCTTTCACAGCAAAATTCCTTACAGCTGCATCTACACCTCGCTGCACCCAGAATTCCTATCAAATCTGGATATCAGCTCAATACCTGAGGAAGGAAACGGTTCTCTGTGCATCAATGCCATCTCTTCATCCTCTCGATGTATCAAAACACAGAGGACAATCAAAGTGTGAACCCTTTGCTTATCTGCAGAAACATCATATGGCCTCATTTCTGTTTATTGAGTCTGCTTGCAGAGCTTATAAAAATATCGAATGTAGTATTTTTTAAGTTACTGTAAATCAGAGATTGCTTTATAACAGTTGATCAGTATGTTTAAAAAAAAGAAAATAACCAAACTCCAAAACTTGGCATCTGCTATGCTGTTACCCTTGTGACTTTAGTTCTCAGATTTTATGAAGCAACCCTCCATGCACATCAAAATAAAATTATTGAATCCATCAGCACAGCAGCAGTTGCTGTATAGGCAAAAGGAAAATAAAAGGAACAACTGAAAGCAGCTCCTCCCAGTGCCTGTGGTGCACCTGACTTACAAGGTGTGTGGAAATAAATAACCTGTGTATGTATGTCTACAGATACCATAAAGTCATGGAATGGTTTGGGTTGGAAGGGACGTAAATCTCATCTTGTTCCACCCCCTGCCATGGACAGGGACACCTCCCACTCTCCCAGGTTGCTCCAAGCCCCGTCCAACCTGGCCTTGGACACTTCCAGGGATCCAGGGGCAGCCACAGCTTCTCTGAGCAACCTGTGCCAGAGCCTCCCCACCCTCACAGGGAACAATTTCTTCCTAATGTATGAAATTTATACAGCAACAACTGTAGCTTCCCAGCTTCCAAAGCCTTCCTGTTCCCTCACCTGTGAGGAGTAGCTGTAGTTTGGCAGCCAACATTTTCTGCCACTTGTTGTGCTGTGCTTGAGCTGAAGGTCAGATGGTGCCTGAGGACCCTCTCCCAGGGTTAATGTGCTGGGTGAGTTTGTGCCTGCCACAGTTTGTTACTATTCTGCTGGTTTTCCACGTTAACAGCAGCTGTGCCAGGAGATGGCCTTTATCATATTCGTGCTGCTGCTTTCCTGCGTTGAATTTCCAAAGTCTGTGCATCTAGGCACTTAAAGCAGCGTTAGCATCGGAGCCACTTGGATGCCCTGTATGTGAACAGCTACAGTCAGACAGCAGATGTGCTTCAAAACTCCTAAAGCAGGAGCTGAGTGACCCAGAAGTGGTTTTCGCCAGCTTATGCCGATCAGTTTGCAGCTCAGTGGTTTCCTTCAGCAGCTTAGTTGTTCTTGCACTGAATTATAAAGCTGTTTTTTCCTTTATTGTCATTTAAGTGCTTCAGCTTTTGACTTGATTTAATCAGACCCATCCTCTTGCTTCCAAAGCTATGCAGGAGTCCCAGTGGAGCACCACGTACAGTCATGTTAAATCCATTTTTCATTTAACTCTATAATGCATAGTCGTAGGTATGAGAAGGTTTGTGTTATCATCCTGTATTAATGTCACTCCTGTTTATCCTACTGCATTCCTTTTTCTTAATTTCTTTTCCTGCTGGTTCTGTTTCACGTGAAGTACATGAAGGAAATAAATCCAATTTTCTCTGCAATATTAAAGGTCTGCACTAAAAAGTTGTCTCTTCATAGAAATTTAAGCGGTCTTATTATAATCCAGAGTAATTTAAATTTGGTCCTGGATGGCTGCTTGTTGGCATAATGGTCCAGTTCACCTCTCTATAGTTGTTGCATCCCTTGGCACAGAAAATGGCACGTAAATATAACAATACTGACCACTTGTCCATGGGTATTGCTATAAAAGATGCTTAAAAATTAACTTGGAAGTAACACTGAATAAAAAAGCAACAAATCCATGTTTGACAACTTGGATGTTGTTTTGTGCAAGTTTGTAAGTTCAGCCTCAAATTAGTTATTTTAAAGACTCCTATGGCATAGGGATTCATGTCCCTGAGAATTAGCTGTGTAGGAATGCATAACATGGCCCTGCTGACCCCAGTGGTGGTGCCTTGCACCATTTTAATTGAGAGAAAAAAGAATAGAAATAGTAGTCTTGGTAATAGATTTCAGAGGTCTTTGCTAAAAGGTGTGTGATTGCAATCTGTGTTCTCTACTTTCAGTTTCTCAGTTTCACTTTTATTTTCCTTTGGGCATCATTCGAAGACTTAATTTATCTCCAGGACTCTGCTGGAATATTTCTATAGCAGACCCAATTATTTGTCAGATAGCTTTTTACAGGAGCCTTTCTCTTATTGCTCTCAAATGACTTTGCTATAGGCTTTTCCCTGTTCTTTTTAGACAGTCCCAGGGACCAAAAGAGCACTCCGGAGTTGAGACTGACTTCCTTACTGCTGTCTTTGCCTGTGGAGAAGCTCTCTAGGAGAAGCCACATCTTCTGAAGAAAAATTCCAATTGATTGGGGGTGTGGTTCCCTCCCCTGCCTCCAGTAATTAAATTTGTAACTTCACAGCAGCCAGAAAGATACAGAATGAAGAGTCCTTGAACTGGGTACCAATTTGTTATTTGTGATTTGAGTCCTTAGGTCTTACGCTTTTTGGGCATGCTCATCACAGCAAATCAAAGGGCTTGTGGAATGTATGAACAGCGAGGGGAGCCTCAGAGAAAGGCAAAATTCTGCTCCCTTGCTGGGAGAATCGGGGAGGGCAGAGCTGAGAGCTGTGTGGCTGCCACCAGCAGGGACACGTGTGTGCTCGCTGCATTTAAATCAGTGTGTTTATATTTAATCTGGAGCTACTTGGTTGTGAGACAGCCCCCACTTCAAAAGGTTTTCTGCTCTGTCGGCGTCAGAACCGAGTGCACAGTGTTGTGAGCCCTGTGAGGAGCTGCCTGGGCTCACATTCAAGAACCCACAGCATCCAGCAGGAGCGTGGATGCTGCTCACCTGGAATGCAGCTTCTGCTTCACGTCCCCAGGTGAGGTATTGCTAAAATGATGGAATGCTTTGGATTGGAAGGAATTTTAAAGCTTATCCCATTCCACCCCCCTGCCATGGGCAGGGACACCTCCCACTAGCCCAGGTTGCTCCAAGCCCTGTCCAACCTGGCCTTGGACACTTCCAGGGATCCAGGAGCAGCCACAACTTCTCTGGGCAACCTGTGCCAGGGCCTCCCCACCCTCACAGGGAAGAATTTCTTCCCAATATCCCATCTAACCCTGCCCCCTGGCAGTGGGAAGCCATTCCCTGTGTCCTGTCCCTCCATCCCTTGTCCCCAGTCCCTCTCCAGCTCTCCTGGAGCCCCTTTAGGCCCTGGAAGAGGCTCTGAGGTCTCCCTGGAGCCTTCTCTTCTCCAGGTGAATCCCCCCAGCTCTCCCAGCCTGGCTCCAGAGCAGAGGGGCTCCAGCCCCGGGATCAACTGTAGTGGCCTCCTCTGGACTTACTGCAGCAGGTCCACATCCTTCTTGTGTTGGGGGCCCAGGGTTTTGGTCATTTTCTAGATCTGAGACATCGCCAAATACTGTCAGATCAGTAAAGAACAGCAAAGTGGTAACTAACAATTTTCATGGTGCACATTTAGAAGAGAGAGGGGTGTTTTGATAGAAAATGAACTTCTTAGAGGCCTTGGGGATAGCAAAGGGCTTTTGTTTTTTGCACTTCCAAACTGCACAGGCCCAAGGCTGATGGATTCTGAGGAAGAGGGAAAACCTTTGGTTCAGAGATTATAAATGTGGAGAAGTCCTTTTCCTGCCATACTGTCAGGATTGCTCTGAATTCTTCCTTGGAGGATTTTGCTGTGCTGTCTGAGAGATGATCCACAAATTCTGGTTCTCTTTACAAGGCAGAAAAAGTCAGTTCTGTGTTGGCAGTGAAGCAGACCTGTGCACAGTGATGGAGATCCAGGGGAGGAAGAGTCATGGATGGAGACATGGATTTGCTGCTGCTTCCTTCCCCTTTGATTTTTCTCTCTCTCAGGCCAAGCAAGACCTTGCTTCACCAATTGCCCTGTGTTGAAGCCACTGCTGGCTGCTCTCTGTGCTGCCCCATTGACACCCCTCCATCCCTGTTTCTTCCCAATTCTTTTTTGCCCTCTGGTTCCTATGTCTGTAGGGGTTTCAGGATTGAGTTAAATTTGGGAACCTGGCTGCCGTTCCAGGTGAGGCCAGAGCCCCTCCTTTCCTTTTGAAGTCTGTTATGTGCATGTGTGTGTGTGCATTCTTGTCTGTTTTATTTGTTATCTTTGATAATTTTAACTTTTCTCCACTGCCTTGGCAGAGTTGGGAGCAGAGGAGGAGTTAGGGCAAGGTGGGAATCTGGTTCCCTGAAGCAACTTGTGCTTCTTTGTTTTCCTTCACAGCTGCCTTTTGAGGCCCATCACAGGTTTTAGTCCATTTATTATGTTGTGGCAGTGCTTTTGTTTTCTCATCAAGATGGCCCAAGGTGCTAAGTACCCAAGTCTGAGATTCCCACTGAAAAACTGCATAATGATTTATTTTGACAAGATCTATTTACCATGAAATCGTGACCAGTGATGCTAATTTTACTGTCATTTTCAATTCATTATTAGATGAGCCCTTATTAGCTTTTCTAGCACTTTTTACTAGGAATGCTCTGACAAGCCTAAAATTGCATGGCTTTCAGATTTTGGCACTTTGTGGTTTGTTTTTTTTTTTCCTCTCATCCCCTGGGATCCTTCCCACTCAGAATTGTCATATGCAATGACACTTAGAGCAAATGAGCAAAACAGACTGTTGCTCAACACGGAAGGTTGTTTAGGCACAGGTGTATTCAAAGTCATTACATTATAAAAACAACTTATTGAAGCAGTTTAGGATATTTTGAACTCAAATTATGGTTTCTGAAGAGTATTCCAGCAGTATCCTTCCCTCATGCATTCGAGCTTTCCCTGCCATAACCTGACATTGATACTGACTGACAAGTTTGAGTAGCGAGGCTCCGTCTTTTCTGAAGATAAGTGCTAATATTTTGTGAACCAAATTATTTGGAAAGGCTTGTTCAGCATTTTCACCGGAGGAAAAGTTCTCTCTACTTGACTTAAAGTGAAACTTTGATTACCAGTGCTCTTTCTGATGGTATAATTCATTTATCCCCAATCTTCTGTGCTTGTTCCTACCACAGGCATTAGCATAAAACTAGTGTTACCACTAGATGGGTCTGTTTCTTTAATAAGCCATTGACTACCACTTGGAGTAGTTTCACAAGAGAGAAATATTTGAAGACTTCTCTGGTTGATATCATGTACATGTTATCTAACTTCTCTTTGACTAGTTATTTGTGGGTTCATTAAAAAAATATACTTTTTTTAATCCATCAGCCAATCCTATTCTGCTGTTCTCCGTGGTATGGAGTTAGTAAGATCTCTAGGATTCTGGGGGAAAAAAAGTTTATTTTAATTCATTATTTTAATTAGGAGATAAGAACTAATAACACCTTACTGCAATTTCTGCATGTACATTTGAAAAATTTATCAGAATGTTTCCTTTGTATGACTTGTGACAAATGGAAATGTTCAGCTTCAGTAAGTTCATTGAAAGCACATGAACATTACTTTGTTTTATTCATTACCAAAGTGGTTGCAACAATGGCAAACCTTAAATATGAGATGCGAAGGTTATTTTTGGAAGCAAGCATTTCATCCCTTCAAAGATGTGATGGTAGCAGATGATTGAAATCTTCCATACACTACAGTGAGAAAAGCAAATCTGTGTTTGATGCTTTGCTCTTTCTCTCTCTCTGTGCCAATGAGACAAAACCCAAGAGATTCTCCCAGTCCAAGACTGACTTGTTCTGGCAGAGCCAAGGGAAAGGGACTTCTGTGGAAAAAGGCAACAAACGGCCTAGTTTGGTGTTGCTGTGGTGGAGGTTGGCTTAGAGATGTTCCTTCCAACCAATACTTTTACAGCTGTATAAAACCAAATAATTAAAGTGTTCATAAACACCTTTAATTCCACAAAAAAAAAACCCAAAAAACCAACCAAAAACCAACCCTCCAAATGTTTTCTAAAAGCTTTCTTTGTACATAGCACAGGAGAAGTGTCAGATCTTCTGTGCTTATGGGTTTTTTTTCAGACTATTACATTCCATGCACTTATAACTTTTTTAATTGATTTACTATTTGCTTTAAAGTACCTCTTCAGTTTTATTTTTTTAAACCCCAGCCTCGACAGAGCATCCCTGCTCTCCCTGGCACTTCAGATTTCAGGTCAGCCCGTCTGTAAGACATGTCTGTCGCCTGTTCCAAGTTTGTTTTATGATATTAGAGGTTTCACCGTCACAATATGCCAAATTTGCAGTTCTAAACAACTGCAGCTGGAAACCTTATTTGCCGGTTTCTTTGAACTCACCATTCATTTCTCCACAGGTGTTTCTCCAGAGCTTATTTGCCACAGCAGTTATACAGTTGTGCCACAGATGATTCTGCAGATGTTCCAGCTGGTGCCCGAGACAGCTCTTCTGTCTCCTAAGGTCATACTACAAGTGTTTAATTTTATTGGGCTGCTTTGTTTCTTCTTTGCTTCTGCACCCACAGCAGTGACTGCCTAATTCTTTCCAATAGTCTTAATGAATGTTGGTGCATTTTAAGAAGCCTGTTTCACACTGCCGTACCAAATAATAACAACGTTTTTGTATTCTCAGTGCCTGTTTTTAACATCTGCTTGGGTGTAGCAGTTGGCAGGTAAGAGAGACAGAACTCGTGGGTCTGAATTCTTAGAAGGCACAGTGACAATGGGGTATTACAAGAGGAGTAGATGTCAGTGTATGATACAGTGTGAACTGACCTTGAAGTATCAATATCTTGGTTGAGTAAATCCTATGTAATAGAGAAGTTGTGCATGTGTGTTCAACCTGACAGTTCTGTGCTGGAAATAAATGCAGTTGCAAACCACAGGCCTTTCACATGCCTTTACTGTTCTTGATGTTTTAAGCTGTCAAACAGATTAAAAAGAACAGTTGTACTAGCTGCTTTCTTAATTTTTCAAACAAGCCCCCAAGTATTAGGGTTCAAGGCACTGCTTTCTTTAACTGCTGATTTGAAAACAACTGTTGTAACCCAACTGCAACGCTGCAGAAGGGCTGTTAAATTTGACTTTTGGTAGGAAATTCATTGCAAATTAGTACAGCACAGGCAGGGCCATTGCTGGGGTTCATCTTGCAGCTTCTTCAGTCCAACTGCATCAGCCTAATATGGGTTACACAGGTGTGTGTAAGGTGGGTTTGGTGTATGTGGTAATCTGCAGGTGCTTTTTGGCCACCTTGGCTGCCTGTGGCAATATTGTGTGGATCAGCTCCTAGGACAAACCACCAGAGCATCTGTATCTGCTCTAGGCAGTGTTCTTGCTTGTAAATATTAAAATAGATTTCATAAGGCTTCTGATTTAAATCTTCCTTGTGGTACTTAATTGGTAATTTATATTTGAGAGAGGGATTTGGGTGTGAGGGTTTATTAGCTTGAATTATTGAATTATCCTTTTATTGTGGAGCTTTTTGTTAAAATTACCAGACACTGTAATTATTGATATCTGAAATTGCTTCAGTTCATTAATGAATAAAATCATAAAATAGAACTGTATAATGATACCTAATTGCAACAAACTAGATTACAATCTTTTATTTACAGGTAGGCATAAATGAACTCTAGTAGTAGAACTTGAATAATAGATATTACTCTTGCTTTTAAGAAGATTTTCTGGAAACTTTTTTGGTTTATTTTTTTTCAAATAAGTCATTCTTCAGCGGCAAGAACATTGGTAGATGTTTAAATGGACGACATACCCTGCTTTGTATTCTTGGGTTTTCATGTGCATAGGTATTTTAGACAAGGCTATATAAAGAGGTTTCACTGTTTGCCTGCCAAAGGTGTGGTATTCCAAGTTGTTCTAGATGTGGGGAAATTTTCTCGCCATTAAATTATTTAATCTAGAAGAAAATGCTTTTACTTTGCATTTAAGTGTTAAAGCAGTAATTTTAGTTACTTTTACAGCAGACAGTCTGAAGTTTCGGGGTAGCAGGCAAGGGGGCTGCTACATTTTATGACACATAGGGCATTTCCCTTGTGTTTGTGGAACAACAGCTTAAAGAGGATGCACAGGAGAGCTGTCATTAAAAATGTAAGCACAGTGGTTGAATAAAATGCAGGTTACTGTTCAGACTGCAGACTCAGTTCTGGAATGGATTTTACATAAAGTAAAAGCCAGAGGTTTCTTCTAAACAATCACACAGTGGTTGGAGTGTCACGTAACTGCTAATTTTCACCTCACAAGTGCTGAGTAAGAATAATAATTTTCTGTCTGCAAAAACTACTTTTGGTTCCCATGATTTAGCTGAAAATACTGGTCTGTCTGTAGCCCTGTAGTTTGTTTCCATTCAGCCATGAGCTGAGGATAAGATTCCTAATTGGCTGTTTCTTGGGATGCTCGTCTCCTGCTGGGTGTGATTTTGTTTGCTGGTGATCAAGTAGGCTCTGACATACCCAAGTTTCTCACTCCATTAGTGTTTGTGCTGCCCTTTGGCCCTGGGAGAATCATAGAAGCATTTAGGAAAGAAGAAACCTTTAAGATCATGAAGTCCAACTCTTAAGACAACATTGCTGAGCCCACCACTAAACGAGGTCCCCAGCTGCCACATCTACATGTCTTTTAAATCCCTCCAGGAATGGTGCCTCCACCACTGCCCTGGGCAGCCTGTTCCAATTCTTTACAACCCTTCCAGTGAAGGAACTTTTCCTACTATTTAATTTAAACCTCCCCTGGCACAACATGAGGCTGTTTCTTGTTGTCTTATCACTTGTTCCCTGGGAGAAGAGCCCGACCCCCCCCCCGGATCCCCCCTCCTGTCAGGGACTTGCAGAGCCAGAAGGTCCCCCCTGAGCCTCCTTTTCTCCAGGCTGAGCCCCCCCAGCTCCCTCAGCCCCTCCTGCTGCTCCAGCCCCTTCCCCAGCTCTGTTGCCCTTCTCTGAACTCACTCCAGCACCTCAATGTCCTTCTTGTAGTGAAGGGCCCAAAACTGAACTGGTTTTGTGTAAAACCAAGCCATGATCAAAGAAGCCAAAAATCTGCCAGTGACACCAGGCTCAGAGCCAGGTATTGATCTGCTCCTCCTGAGGGCTGTACCAGAGTAGGAAGCTTTCTCTTCACATCTTTAACCCAAGCCCAAGGGAGCCAGGAGACTTCTTCCCTAAGGAGTGCTCTGGTCTGCATATTAAGCCTTATGTTCCCTTCAGAAGGGACTCTCTGATGCCTTTTTTACTTTATCACCTCAGCCTCTGTGACACCTCCAGTGCCAGATGAGCAGTCACCCTTGTCATTGTGGGGTTCTGCTTGCACAGCCTCATACCTGCGATGCCAGGGCCTCTGGAACGGTGGGACAGTCACAGAGGAGCACACCTGCTGCTCTCTTGAGGTTCCCTGCCTCAGGAATCCCACCTGTGCACTGCACTGGAGCACTCAGCTGTGGGTTGTGCTCACCTTCACTGTGGAATGATATTGTGTCAACCTGCTGTTCCTACGAAGTGCAAACACTGAAAGTGTCTTAACACTGGGTTTGATAGTGCTATTGAAAGCGTTTTCAAAATCCTTCTAAATTTTTACTTTAAAACAGGTTAATGGTAGTATGGTCAAGGCCATCATAGGGGCCTGGCAGGACAGGCTTTGCCTCAGTGCGTCAGCTGTTGATCATCATGTTGACTTCTGCAGGGAAAAAATAGGGCAGCTCCATATTTCAATACTATTTAAAATCTGTGTGACACTTTTAGGGTAATAGCTCACGTGTCTCTAAAGGAGGTAATGAAGTTGCAAATTGCCTAATCATTCTAATGCATGCATATTGCCATTCTGTTTGGCAAATCTGCAATCAAGCCATTGATTTGCTTTCGCTAATGCCAGCTAATCAGGCAGAGGTGGAATTTGAGCTGTGAGTGATAGGCTCTGCAAGCAGCTTTCTGGGGCTGACAGATTGGGCAAAGCACGAAGCTGTGAGAGCAGTGCTGTGCTTTCCTACTTTGCACTGTGGTGTTATCCTTAAAAAGTTGATTTAAATGATCCCAGCTGGTTGCTACTGGAGACACCGTCTGCGACTCTGCCATAGAATTCCGCGTTACCTGGGGCTGCTGCTCGTTCTGGGGGAATGAAAGTCTGCCAGGTGACATTCCTTGGAGATTCCCTGTCAGTCCCTCAACCTCATAAGTGTTTGTTGAGCTGGACTATAGCTAATGTAAGGACCCAAGCCCAATTTCAGTAGATGCATTCCCGGGGCTGTTGTGTTACTTTGAGTAGCTCCTGGTGGGCAACCGGCTGTCCCTGCCCAGCCGTGTGTCCTGGGGACAGGGAGGGCAGTGGGATCCTGGGGGGCAGCAGGGCAGGGAGGGGATCCTGCCCCTCTGGCCAGCCCTGGGCAGGCACATCTGCAGGGCTGGGCCCAGCTCGGGCTCCTCAGCACAGCAGGGCCAGGGAGCTCCTGGAGCGGGGCCAGCGCAGGCTGCGGAGATGCCCAAGGGATGGAGCAGCTCTGGGAGCAGCAAAGGCTGAGGGAGCTGGGGCTGTTCAGCCTCCAGAGCAGAGCCTGAGAGGGGCCCTCAGCCATGTCTGGAGGGGCTGCAGGGAGGGGGCAGAGGATGGAGCAGGCTCTGCTCGGGGGGGCCCAGCAATGGCCCAGGAGGAACGGGCAGGAACTGATGGCCAGGAAGTTCCAGCTGGACAGGAGGAAGAACTTGTTGGCTGGGCAGTGCCCCAGCCCTGAAGAGAGAGCAGAGAGGGGGTGGAGTGTCCTCCCTGGGGCTATTCCAGAGCTGTCTGGACACACTCCTGTGCCCTGTGCTCTGGGCTGGCCCTGCTGGAGCAGGGAGGTGGCACCAGATGCCCACTGTGGTCCCTTCCAGCCTGACCCATCCTGGGATTCTGTGAGTCTGTTACTGTACTTTTCTTACAGAACACTGATGATTCATGGTGCTATATATCCAACTGCAAATCTACAGGAGAGTGAATTTACTCTGACCTTTGATGACATTTCTACATGCTGTATTTCTTCAGCTGTTTGGTTTAGCATTGCTTTAAACTGTTGCTTAATGTGTTCATCAGGCTTGTGTCTGTGATTGTGTACTGACCTAAATTTCTATGGAAAGCACTGAGTTTTACAGTTGAGAGAGAATATCAACATCCTGGAATCCTCTGTGATTCTCAGTATGAAGTTACTGACATTGAATTAGCATCATACTGGACACATGGATGCAAGTACAGCTTTCAGTTTTATCACACTCCTCTTGGCTCCTCTGCTGCCAAAGTTTTCCCCCAGATTTTCCACAAAAACCAAACTCTCATCCCCTTTCTTGTAGTTTGACTTATCTTTTGAGTCTACAGTGGCTACAATCTCTATTTGGGCATGATGACTTTCCTCTGTTCTCTAGTTTCTTTCAGGAAAGCAGGAGGTCTCAGAGGTCTTAGAATATACATGTAATGTACCAAGAAGAAGGGAAATCCTAATTTTAACGCATTCTTCAAAATGTGTGACTAATATACTGTGTCTGGTTGATGTTTTAGTGCCCTTACTGATCCCAGCCACATCGCTACACCCTAAGGAAGAGAACTTTCTATCAAATTAGTATATCTAGAGCTGACTTGGCCAGCATCTAATGAACATTTCTAGCAGTCAGGGAAAGCAGACCCAGCACAGTTTAGTTTTGGACATGGTTTTTAGGAGGGTACTGCCCTTAGCAAATAGGTCAGTAGCCTTTGTCAGCCTTCATCTGTGGCCAGCTTTAAGGCTTTGTGGCTATCAGCAGCCCATGATTTCTATCCCTGATTACTAATGAGAAATGATAGATCCTTGAAAAAAAAAATTAAAAAAACCTTAAAGGCTAGTTTAGGCCATGTTATTTGGGTTCCTTTTTAGCTGAGCATATTTGGCGGCAGACTTCTGTGCCACGAAAAAAATGACAGATAAAATGTGTGTTGTCCCAATGACTCAAAGAAATCAGGCACCTAATAATAGTAATTACACTGTGCATCTGTGATGTTCTGCATGCTTAGGACTGTGGAGATATTAGCTAATTAATCCTTTCAACACTGCTGTGCAGTTGGTATAGCTGGTACTATTCTCTTCTTTTCGTAAATGAAGGAACAAATAGAAGAGTTTGACTGATGAGCTTTGCAGCAGTGAGCAACCTCACATTTCAGGAGTTTATTCCACTGTGGTGCCTTGAAGGCACAAGGTGGGTGGAGGTCCACCTCAGAGCATTGCTGCAGAGGCAGGCAGTTCAGAATGCTGGCTGCTGTTGCCCTTTACCTTATTCTGTTTTTTAGGACTACATTATCTACCGAAATAGTTGTTAGAATGGTGGTAGAGAGGACAGTTCTTGTGGCACAAGAGCTGTACCAACAGCTACTGCTGAACACAAATTCAGCTTTCAACCTTCAGCAGTGCCGGTGGCTTGTAACGTGGAGGTGACTTGTGACAGGGTATCCTTTGTCTGACAGCTGCTTAGGGAAGAAGAGCAGCTGTTGGTAAGTGCCAACAGCTCATTTGATCTAGAATTAATTCACAGAATGAATGAACAATCAGTGTTGATGCAGCACCTTCTGTGAAAACAAGTGAGCTGAGGTTCTTGTGTGAAGCGTGCTGGCCACAAAAGTTGATGGTAGCTGAACTCAAGGTGGTGTTGCACAGTGTCCTGAGCAGATGAATTTCTTTCAGCACTTCAGGTAGTGGATGTTTCACGTCCATCTACTGTTTGGACACTATAAAAAAGAGTAGATTAATGTTGGTGCTGATGTTGCACCTTAATAATCTGATGGTAAATGTGGTGCATCATGTATGGAGGTTTAATTCCTACAGCTAGATTAGCTTTGGAAAGTGTCAGCTGTCTGTAAACCCCCAACTGTGAGTAAGTGCTCATTGCCTTCAAATCATGAACTGTGTTTTTGTAAGCAGCCATGCTGACCCAGCTCAGGAACATGATGTGCCAGAAAAGCTCTCGTGCAGAAGGCTGATTTCCTCCAACACAGCCCTTCTCTGCCCTTCTAGTTCAAATGCCTTACAAAGCCACCTGTCTGTTCATGTCATGCCATGCCATGACATGACAAGGGAAAACACATCTGAAAGCTTGTTATGTTTGTTGAAACGCCCTCCTCAGTCCCTGAGAAAAAAAAAAATCTTCTCTTTAAACCCATCTGCATGGCCTGCTGATAGTTCCAAAGTTATGAATACTCTAAATGATGTTCTTGGATCTTTTTTAGGGTAGCAAATAAAGACATCACTGGCATCTTTCAGTGTCTAATTTTTGCTCCTTGGCAGCCAGCACAGAACATGCTGATGTTGGGCAGTACTGTGCAATGCCTCCCTCCTTACACTCAGAGAATACTCAGTGGATGCTGTGAAAGAGAACAGAAAAATGTAGATAGTGGAGATCACCAGCCTTTGAAACCTCAGCTGATCCTTTCCTGCTCTGCTGTATCATGGACAAAGTTGTTGGTCATGGCACTGACAACATTTTTAGTGTTGGTTCTCACTTCAGTCTTAAGTGCTGAGGTTTTTTTCCCCCCTTCTCAGTTGTCAACAACTCTCTCGTGATTTTTGACCCCGTCATGCATTTCTGATCAGTTTTAACATGGGAGTAGAGATCTCAAATCTCATTTACTTAATTTGAAGGAAAATTGCGTCTGGCTGTAGAAATCATACTCAAATTGGTATCAGTGACAGAGAAACTGTGGTGTGGGTTCAGCAGTTCCTGACTGTATCTAACTTTTCTGACCATTCAGGATGTGTGTGTCTCTGAATCAGTCACACTTTATGCCACCTCTTAACTAGTGGTAATTTCTGGGTATCAGAGGGAGCTGAGAATACTGGTTACATTGAGGGAGTTTAGGAGACACATAGGGGGAAGTTAGAATAGTGCATTAGATAAATTCACGGGGATTCCAAGGGTAGTTAGTGATTGATACTGCAGGGAACAGTTGGAGCAGGTCTCTAAGTCTGGCATCCTAATTTTTCATCACTGGGAAAACATTAACTTCTTTTTCTAGTTAATGAGTGCGAAGGGAAATTGCCTCTTGATCGAGCTGCCTGTCCTGTGTTCAGAGCTGTTAACTCTGTGCTGGAGCACGTACAGCGACCTCCGCAGGCAGCACGACCCAAAGGACGCCACCTTTAAACTGAACCAATAAATGCTGTTTACCTTTAAAACGGCTCTTTTTCCTTTTTCCTCATTTTGGGAATTATGTTTTTGATGAATGGCCCTTCAGCAGCCTCCTTGGCTCACGAATGCCAGTGGATGTGGGTTAATAACAGCATAAGGGAGAGTGCTTTTAATAGTCCTTTCCGTGTGCACTGAACAGGCTGGCCCTGCTCTGATGCTCTGCTTTTGGATGCTGATGTGAACAGAGATGCTTTTAAAGAACTGTTGAATAGGTCTGTATTGGTAATATTTTCTCCCCCTCCCCCCCCACTTGAAATATTTTATTGAATTTCTCTTCAGCTTTTTTGGCAGTTCGAGGGTTGGGAGTTTATCTGCTGGTAGGCACTGGGTCTATTAAAGCCCAGCTGCCTTTGTTTCTGTATGTTATCCTGGATTATATTCCTTTTGACAGGGTATTTTTTCTTGTAATTTGAATAGTCACTGCACTTGTGTCTTTTTTAGGGCTGATACCCCTACTCTTACCTGTCCTGTCTAAGCAGAGCATCACTTCTGAAGCAGTTTGCTGGATCCGACCACAAGATTTTTTCCTTTTTTCCTTTTTTCCCTGCCAGACCAGCCTTCTGCTTACTGCTGCAGAGCAGCCAAGGCCAGGGCAGAGCCAGCACTCCCAAACTGCTGGGACTTTGAAAGTTAATTGAAAATATTAGTTAACATGTGTTCTACTAATGAATAGCCAGCTTGCTAGAAAGCCCCCCCCCCCATAAAAGTGAGTATTCGCAGCACTGCACCACTTGTGGTTGTAGAATTTGAGGAGAAAAATAAAGTATATAGAATTTCATAGTGAATGTGAATGGTTTGGAGGGTGATAATGGTCACCAACAGCACAGCTGTGGAGATTTGGCTCTAATCAGCTGCCTGTGAGTCTGCAGTGGTGGAGGATGTGCCAGAGGGCAAACTCGGGAGAAATATCTTCCCAAAAGAAGCTGCTGAGCCTCCCACGCTGCTCTGACTCTGTATTTTCTTATTTACCTTTCCAAAAGTGCCTGTGATTATAAAAGTTTCTGGATTCTGAAGAGCAATTTTGCTAAGATTTTTTTTTTTATTTTAACTGTACTACTCGTACTGTTTGGCAGGTCTGACAGAACACTCCTTTTCATGTTTCACTGAAGTACAAGATTCAAGGAGATGTGTTAATTAATAATTAGGCTTTTCTCTTGGTCTTTATCTGCATAGATAGCACTTTTTCATGTAATTAGGCAAATCATTTGATTTTGCAAGGCAATACTAACCAATATACCTTTTTCACATGTGGTGAGAGGATGGACTCGGTCAAAGGTTGGACTCGATGATTTTTGATGTCTTTTTCAACCTTTGTGATTTCATGAAATTTGCCTCCACTCAGAATTTAAAGTAATTTTTCTAATCTTTCTTTTTTCCCCCCCCCCCTTTTTCCCCCCTTTCAATTCTGTTGCCCATCCAATTTACATTGTGTAACATAAAAAGAGGATCTGTGTTAAAATAGCTGGGTTTTTTGTTGTTGCTAATTAGCGTGAAACAGATAATGGGATATGTTACTGCTGGGTGGAAAGTGGGAGTAAAAGGAGAAAATGAAAAATTATTATTCTGAGCACCTGACATTATCTAGCACAGAGTAAGAATTCCCTCTATACCAGTAACAATAAACCAGTATATGTTTTAAAGATGTATTCAAACTGAGTGATTATTTTAGGATCGTGCCATTTATTATTGCATGAAAACCTTTCTCCCTTCATCCAATATAATTTGATGTTCTAAACTGTCAAACAAAATACTGCTCTGATTGCATTATGATGATGTACCCAATGTGTATTGTGCTACTCCCACAAAGTGGTTTTTTTTTTCAAAAAAATAAAGATATTTTTTGCATGAAACCCATCAGGATAGATAACAATGGCTTGTATCACCTTAAGCTTGTGCTGGGGGAGGGAAACACCACTTTCAGTAACTGGTGCTTAACTGAGTGTGGGAGACCAGGAATGAGGGATGTTCATTGATCCAGTGTTGTAACAACAGGAATCTCTCAGTGCCTGAGTACCAGAGCTATTCCTAAGCCAGGAAGCCAAAAGCAGTAATTGTAACATCATTTAAGAAAGCTTTTTGTTCCTTCCTTAAGGCAATCCTTCTATTTTACCTAGCCAGTGTTGTTAAAGCTAGAGCACTGCTTTCCTTTGCTTTGTAGCCTTGAATTTGAATGAAGAGGCACGAGCAGGGCTGCAACTCTTCTGGCAACTGATTCGTGTTGGATGGGAATTAAAAAGTCCCGTGGCTTGTTTATAAATGTAGGCACATTCTTTATAAATGCTTCTTAATTGCTTTCTGCATTTCCATGTAGGGGCCAGAGGAAAGGCCCTTGTGTCTCTGCAGGTCAGGTGAGGCAGCCTCTCACCTGGCCAAAAGCACAGCTCCCAGCAAGGATGCTTCCTCCTGAAATCTTCAAATATGCTTAACCCAAGGGAGATGAGGCTTTTGGGCACAGAGAAGTCATCTGAAATGTTGACAGGGTTCTTGAAGTTGTTGACTTCGACATTTGCCAGGTGAATAATGAGGCAAATGCTGTTGGAGCAGCTCTGCTGCTGGAGTGGAGGGAACAGCCAGCCTGGGGGTTGTGCTGTCTGCAGTGGCCTGAGAATCCTCTGACTTGATGAAGTACCAGCTGCACTGGGGCAGTGCTGCCTCCAGAGAAGTGATTACTTTCTCTATAGGGTGTGTACTAGACTGTTATGAGATGTTTTAATATTCATGTGTAAATATGGTGCTCTCAGGTCACTCAGCTGCCTGAGGAGGTTCTAATAGGCTGCTGTTTAATTTCCCTTATCTTTCCAAGCCATCCAAAGCCAGTTTTCTCCTTTAATTTAATTAGACAAAAGACAAGTGTCCTGTAAATAAAAACGGTTTACCATTAACATATTTCTGCACTGTTCTCCCATACTCATCACACATGGAGGCCTGAAGTGTGTAATGGTAAGAGAAATGCAAACCTGTACTTCAGAGCTGGTGTTCTGTCTTTAGATCTTCCTGTATCAGAACTCTGTGTTAGGTCAGAACTCAGTTATCTGCGGAGCTGGGGCTGTGATGGTCCTGTGCTTTGGAGAGGTTTTCTTGCCAATTTTGTCTAATAGCATGTTCCATGAGGCCAAATGTTGTCTGCTAAGGGATGAGATGTACTGATGTATTTCATTGATCTGCTGCTGAAAGTTGAGAGAATTTTTTTTCCTTTGTCACTTCTGTTTTTCCCTGCAGGATCTTGTTGACAGGAGCTACAGAGCTTTGGCGGCTTCTTGAGGGTCTTTTTGATGAGCTGCTGCTTTGAATGATTGCCTTTGCTAGCCCAAAACATGGGTTCTGTATAATAATATCTGTACTGCTGTGCTTTTGGACTCCACAGCTAATATCTTCCTAAATTTGAGAGGTGCCCTTTGGCAGAACTACCTAATGGTGTGCACACTGAAAGCTCAGGAATTTTTTGTGTGTCACAGTATTCCTCGTGGTGCTATCATGTTTTATATCTACCCAGTATGAGTTAAAATACTGATTTAAGTAACATCTTTTCCAAATAGCAAGAAAAGAAAGGGACAAGATTTTTGTTGGCATAGAGAACTGGGAAGCAGGAACAGACAGAGAGGACAAGATGGAAAGTCCCTCTGTTGTCAGTCAAGCTGGGGAGGATAGTGAGATACACCATGAACCTATGCCATGGGAAAAGAAGAGGGATTTTGGATGAGCATGCTTTGTTGTTGGTATCAAGGAAGGCATGTTGAGCCTCTCTGGGCTCTCTGATCATAGCTTTTGTTTCTTGCTGTGCTTGCCCAGGCTCTTGCCCTTCTCAGCAAAAAAGCTGAGGAAATCTACGAAAATGATCCAAGAATATGTTTTTGAGCAGAACAGTGGAATGGTTTAGATTGCTGAAGAGAACTATTATGTGTTATAAAAAGAATGCAGTTTGGTTCTCTGTCTCTTAGTTGTGATGCTTCAGTGACAAACTGCTGTTAACACCGAGGAGCTGGAATGCAGGTGAGCTGACACAGCATGATGCTGCGAGGTGTTACCTAGTTACTGATTTGGCCTGATTATCTCAAGAACCCAAGGAATTCTTTGCCTGTATAATCTTGGACTGAGGTACACTTGCTTGCTCTGTCAGCCTGCACAGTGTGACAGAAACCCAGAGCTGCGGTTTGGAATTCTTTCCAGTGGGTGATATTCCTCATCCCCTCCCAGCCACTGAGGGTTTGAGCTGCAGTGTGAATGGTGCTTCCCTAGTTTAATAAAAGATAGGGGACTGTACCTGCCTCTACTTGTGTTTAATACCACCTGTGTGCCTTTCCCACCATCAGACACGGGCAGGCACATTTTTATGCATAAAAAGTGAGTTGATATACGCCACTTTATGTAATCTTTTTGAGTTCTGTGTCTCTGAGGTCTGCCAGCAAAGCTGTTAAGCAAATCCTAGATTTTTCAGTACTCGAAAATACATCAGAAAACTGTTCTTTTGTGATAAAGACCTTCAGTTCTTTCTTGGGCTGTCAGTTTTTATCTTTCTAGGAAGACAACTGTCCTTACTTTCTTACTTTGAGCAGAACTGGATTTCCTGGATTACATTGGTTTCCATTATCTGTGTCATGTACTTACCAGAGAATCTTTCCATATTTCTTGCAAGCTCTTGATTTGTGATATATTTTCAAGTAATTTGAAAGCCTGAGCTTTTGGCAAAGCTGTGTTAGGGGAGGATTTCTTTTTTTTTTTCTTTTAATGCATCTTCAATGGAAAAATTTAGAAATTGCACCTGGCAAAGTTAAGCCACCGTGTCACTAAGTGAGTTTAGGATTTTTGTGTTTGAATTCCAAATGCCTTTTACTGAAATGTTTACGGGGTTTTTAGGAACACCTGTTACCTGGAGCACAGCTCTTTTGACTGCTCTGAAAAGCAAACAGTGATGAAAACAGTGTGCCTGTGTCTCTAATGCTGTTTTAGAGCAGCACTAGAAACTCTGCTCTTTTAAGACAGGTGGTGGAGACGTCTGCTACCGCCAATGTGCAATAAAGGAATTAATGCTCAATAAAAACACTTTTTCCTCTCCCTACAGTGAAGCACATAAAGTTCTATTAAATACCCTATGAAATCAGAATAATGAGGGGACAAAAGCATGCATGAGATTCTTGCAGTTGTTAAAATCAGTATTTAGGTTCCCATTAAAATATGATTATTCCTGGTGTTTGTCTTTTGTTATGTCAGGCGATTCAAGTAATTTTTTCCATTTTCTTTCTCTGTCTGTAAATCCTTGTTGGCTTTTTGGAGGGGGAGCTGTTTTTGAGGGTTTTTTTGTAGTCAGTAGAGTTGCACTTGTATGGCTTTTTTGGCATATAAAAGTGTTTGTATTCTTTGTAACTGGCTCCGTCTGCATTGGAGATCTGCAAAATCTGCATTTTTAGCTGAGGTGGGAAACCTCACCCAGCCTACTACCTCAGGTAGGACTTTTTATGATTCCTTTGTTCTAAAAGGAGTTTACAAACCCTATGGACAATACTTTTCTGCAGTGAAAGCCACTCTAAGGAGAGAGCAGTGGATTCTGTGGAGAGATGTGGAGGCAGAGTGTTGGCACTGGAGCTGGGACCACCTTAGGGCATCACTAACAGTGTTGGTCTCAAAATGTGCCTGCAGGCAACACGTGTTCCAGGAATTGTTGTGGATGCCCCCACCAAGTGTCCAAGGCCAGGCTGGACAGGGCTTGCAGCAACCTGGTCTAGTGAAAGGTGTCCAGGCCCATGGAAGGGGGATGGAACTGGATGATCTTTAAGGTCCCTTCCAACCCAAACCATTTTCTCAGTCTGTGATTCCATGAAATTGGTGCCAGATCTTTGAAAGGAGCACAGGCTCTGAGTATGCTCCAGTTTTTAAAAAGAAGTGTTTTGTGAAACACTTTGTTCTTGCTACTGTGTCCTTGAGCCATGCAATTCTAGGGCTCATGGCTTTTTTTCCTCGCTCTTCCAGTTAGCAGCTTTTTCCCTGCTCCCATGTTAATGTGACAGCTTAAATGAATAAATTTACATAGTGTCCCAGCTGCATGTGGATGTTCCCACTGCTTACATCAGAGCTGAAGTGGGCTTTAGCTAGCCTTCCTATATGGCTGCTCTGGGTAGGATTTAACCAGAACCCAGTCCCTCTTCCTGAGTGTTTTATTGCACATCTGTCTCACTGCTGGAGTCTCCTCTTTATGTGAGGAAGGCTCATACTGCTGCTCCAAGTTCTTTTAGTGCATCTGTTGGCAGGGAATTTTCTGTGAGATTCTCACCTTGTCTTTCAGCAGTGATTGAGGACGTTTACTTTCCTCTAGAAGATCATTGCTTTGTGCTTTGAATGTGCTGGTGGTCTCATGGGGAGGTCCCGATGCGTCCTCTATACAAATCATAGATGGAATCATGAAATGGTTTGGGCTGGAAGGGACCTTACAGCTCATCTCATTCCACACCCTGCCATGGGCAGGGACACTTTCCATTAGCCCAGGTTGCTCCAAGCTCCATCCAACCTGGCCTTGGACACAAATCCAGCCAGGCTGTGCATTTAACAGATGCCCCAAGCATGAATAAGTGCAAAGGAGCCTGTCTAAATAGCCTTTCTTCTTTTTTTATGAATTTTTTTTAATCTACTTTTTATTATTATCCATATTATTCAGTCCTGCTTTCAACGTGGAGGGTCTTTTCCCTAATTCAGATAATCCCTTCGCCTGCCAGCCAACATCAGGTGTTGAAGGGAATGAGGGTACCTGTTCCACACCCCACACCCACAGAAAATGGAGCTCTTCTCCATCTGTAAGGGGCCCTGTAACTCCAGCATCCCCAGAGCTTGGCGGGCCAGCACTGCTGTGTCTGGTAGTGGCTAATTCAGGTCATCAGTGGGAAAAAACAAACAACAGCAATTTGTCAGTGTCTCACAGTGATAAAGAGGCAAACGTATGGAAGGAGACCGGAATTGCACCATTTTGTGTAGGGAAAGTCATCTCAAAAATAAGACAAAAGAGAGAGGAAAGCCAGAGGCAGCTTACAGATGGATGTAATCAAACAGTCTAGACAAGGTGTCCACATTGAAAAGGATAAATAATATAGGTAATTAAATATATATGTTAGCCAAGTGAACATGTCCCCACCATCACATCTGCGAGTTGATGGATCTCTTCAGTAATTTAGTGAGCACACCAGTGTCTCCCCTCTGTTTATTCTCTTATTACCTCCATCCATTTTGTTTCTCCTCTTGCTATCTGCTGCTGCATGTTTATTCTTCCATCTCTAGCACTTTGCTGCTGAAATAGATACCGGCCTTTGCCGTGACCAACCGAGTTTTCCTTGCCTGGATTGCTGTGAGCTAAAGCCCTGAGATTTACTGCTGGGCTGTGCAGGTCTTTCTGCAGAGGTAACCCTGGGAGGATGCACAGGGTGGCCCCGAGTACCCACAGCCCACAGAAAGCTCTCCCTGCTGAGAGCTCCTGTTGTGTCTCCGTGCCTGCAGTGCAGCTCAGGTGTCAAAGGAGCGCTGTATTACCCGTGGGGATGTGAAAGGGAAGTCCAGTAAGGCCTTCCACTCACCTCCTAATGCCTTTGGTGCTTCCTGATTTCATTTTGTTTGCTCAAAAATATAATTAGTATCTTGACTGAACTATTGTCCCGACTATAGGAATAAATTGTGAAATAAATACAACTTGTGGTTATTATGTTGTTGTTCTGTATATGTTCCTTGTTTACCAATTATATCTTACCTCTAGGGTAATCAACTTTAAATATCCACCAATAATTTGAACATCAAATGGTACTTATCCTGGAAGTACACCCCAGTAATCTATGCACATACATTAGGAGGGTGCCAAAGTGTTTGCTTAGATTTTAATGTGATGTTCTGTATAATTTTCCCATAGATTAGCTTTCAGCAGGAAGTTTGCATGTATTTTTTTCCCCCTAAAAGCCACATTCAGTAATAACGGGTGGTATTTATAGCAGTTGTGCTGAATTAGAAAACTGATTGGGTGAACGACTTGATTGCTGCTCATTTAGCAGTTACACTCCTGCCAAACCTCTCCGTGAGGTTCGTGCGTGGAAGTTTGGGTGATGAAACACGGCTGCCATGGCGGGAGCATCCGAGGACAGCAGGAGTTGCCCAGGCAGAGCAGAAGTCAAAGCAGTGTTTGCAGCATGTGCAGCTTTAGCCAGCAGGAAATGTTAGCTGTTTGTCCAAATGAAATCATGGTGTGCTGGTTTTCAGCATGTAAAAAATGTCTGTTTTGCTACTGCACCAAGAGCAGACATTTCAGGGACAGAGATGCAGCCCCATGAGTACCTTCCTAGTCACAGACCTTGGAATCTTTTAAGGTGCTGGTGTGGCTACAGATGCTCCTCTTCTGCTCTCCTCACACCGGCAGCAAGATGAGTTATATCTATTGTGCCAAGGTGTGGCACAGGTTTTGTGTGTGGGAGTGTTTCTCAGTATGAATTTTTGTCATGCTGTTTGATACCTGCTTACTTTATGTAGCATATGTGTTGGATAGAGGGTGCCTTCAATGAAACAAGCAGCCAAGTCTCCCATCTTTCTTCCAAGATTAGGTACTTTGGCCCATTTCAGAGACTGGTTTTGAAGGTTTTCTTCACAAGGAAAAGGTCTTTTAAATTTTCATTACCATGATGTCCGACATTGTCTTGGACTCTTCCTGTCCCACAAGTGTTACCTGATGTGCATGGGATATTGTGGAGCACCATAAAATTGGCAAGGCAAAAAATTTCCCAAGAAAAGAAAAGTTTGCATGTCCTGGAGGGAGTATGGTGCTTACAAGGTGTCACACAGTAGTATTTCTATTATTTAAAACTGATCAGAACTGCATTAATTCTGACATGTTTCACACAGTGCAGTGGAGTTGCTCTTACACACTGGAATATGTTATGTGTTCTTGTATATTATCTGTTGAAGAAGATCCCTTTTTGAATATTAAGGAGTGTTGTTTCATAGGAAGAAATCCTTCCCTGAGAGGGTGGGTAGGCCCTGGCACAGGTTGCCCAAGGAAGCTGTGGCTGCCCTATCCCTGGAAGTGTCCAAGGCCAGGTTGGTCAGGAATTGGAGCATCCTGGGCTAGTGGAAGGTGTCTGGCACAGTTGCACTGTTATGATTTCTCAGGCTCTAACTGTGGCAATGGAATCTGGATGTAGGGTCACCCTGAGGGTGAGGTGCAGTTAATCTCAGTTCCTTACGTAGGTTATTAGTAATGCTGCCTGCCACAGCTGTGCTGCTACTCGTGCTGCCCACCACGTGTGCAGAGTGTGCCGGTGCCACAGGGCTCATCACAGGTGCTCATCATCTGGAAGGTGTGGGAGGTGGCCAGGTGAAGATAGATGTGTTTTATATATTTCCCATGAGAACGGAGTGAGTGCTTGTGTGGCTGTGTGAGCTAATCCCAGTGCCAGGGTGCCTGTGTCTGTCCCCAGGAGAAGTCTGATGTGAAGAGACAACCTGATGCCATGTGCCATTCTTCACTTCGCTGGCACAAGTTGCTACTTTTTCACATTTTGCCACACTGGCACGGGATCAGAGGATTTTTGGATTTGAGATAGTTTGTTGGGCATGGGGGAAGTGTTATTATTTAACAAAACTTTCGTGCAAAAGAGTATTTATTAATCTGCAGAGATACGGGACTGTGAGGAAGAAGAGGATGAGAAGTGTTGGCTTGTTCAGCCTGGAGAAAAGGAGGCTCAGGAGGGACCTTCTCACTCTCTGCAAGTCCCTGACAGGAGGGGGGAGCCGGGGGGGGTCGGGCTCTGCTCCCAGGGAACAAGAGACAGGAGGAGAGGGAACAGCCTCCAGCTGTGCCAGGGGAGGGTCAAGTGGGATATTAAGTTGTCCTCCTTCCCCTCACCTGTCTCAGCAGCAACAGCAGTTGATCCTGTTATTTCCCTTGGCTCTGATGTTGATCAGGAGCAGGGCAAAACATGGAGGTTTTTGTTTGCCAGCAGTGCCTGTAGCTCAACGTTGCAAGGAGCTGGATGCTCGGTGGGTAAAGATTTAGTGGGAAGGGCTGTCTGAGGCCGGTGTGCAGTTTTTTAGGATCTGGTTCTTGATAGAGTAATGAGCAATTTGTAATTCCTGCATGTTTTTAATGTCCAAAGAAAAGGCTGCGTTTAAAAATGAGGAGGCCTATTAAAAACGAGCAGATCCTGTTATTTCTTCGCTTTTTAGTGAAAAGTGAAGAAAGGTGTAAAAGTTTCTTTTGGCAGTTATTTTTGGGATACTGTTCAATTGGAGTGATTCTGTTGTAATGGAAAACCAGTTATTAGCAAGTGTGTAGTTTTGGAAAAAAATGTAGAATGAAAGATGTGACAATTCACTTTTTTGCACATTTGCCAAATGGCATTGGTATCATATAAAGTAACAGATAAAGTGGATACAAGAGGAAAGTTATACTCTTGTCCAGAAGGCTGCAGAAATAGCAGCTGCCAGCTCATATTATTAAGCCCTGGGTTAGAGAAAAGGCCACGCAATAAAAATTGCAGGAAGGACACCAAATGTTAAGTTACACTGAGAAAAGAGTGTGCTAATGGGTATTATTTGGGAATTGAATGGTTGTGGTTGCAGTTGGAGGAGCAAAGGGTTATGATAGTGACACAGACTGTCAGTTGGGGGAGAAAAATAAACAAAATTAGCATTTAAAATCCTTTCACAGCTATCACCAGGACAATGTGGCTCAATGGTTAATGGATTTTTAAATATGATGAAGCTATAACAGATGATTTATGTCAATTCCTGTATCTAACTGTTTGCGGGAACCACAATAAAACTGAAGAAACAGGGCTGCACTGTACTTACTGTTGCATATATTTATGATATTTATCTCACAGCGTTCTTATATAGTTTGGTTTCTGGCAGAAAAAAAAAAAATCTTAATTTTTCTTAAATTCATAAATTTGTGCAGGACAGCTGAGGGATGTAGCACTGCCTGTGTTAATCTGACTTAGTGCTTCTGTTTACTATCAGTTAACGAGGAGATAATGTGGTTAAAATATCCTTTCTCAGCAAGTGGAGCCATGGATAAGCTCTGTGGCCCCGTGCTGGCACTATAACAGGGGTTGGATGTCCCAGGGGGGCTGGTTTCTCCAGTTAGTGGAGCCAGGCCTTTGTTGTGTCCTTAACAGATCTCTGTCTGTCCAGTATCCAAACGTTTTAATTTTATCTGGATGTGACACATTAAGTAGGCTGTTTTACTGCATTTGAAGGTTCTGCCTGATGTTTTCCCTGTAACCCATCCTGTGAATAATCTCCAAATGCATCATCTTGCTGCTCGAGGGAGACACTTGGAGAGAGGGGGTTAACTGGCAATAATTGCTGAGTGATAGGGCCACTTAAAGGAAGAGTTGTTAACGGCAAATGTGGGAAATTTCCTGGGCTTGTTGCACATGACAGAGATATTCCTCTGCAAACTCTGTGCCCATAAAACAGTAAATGAACTCCTGTAGTCCAGATTTTCCAAGATGAAGTCTAGTGCTGCAATTTCAGAACTCTCTGGAGACTTTTTCTCTGTAAATATATTTTGGAAGGGAGAGCATAATGAAAAGTAACTACAGATAGAGATGTATATATGTATGTATGAAGTGTAGGTAAGTTCTGAAAGCTACTCAGTATTGTTTATGTAAAAGCACAAAACTAAAACTGTGCTTGCTTTATACTGTTGAATATTTTGGCTCTTGCCAACTCCATCATTTAAGCAGGAAAAGCCTAATTTTACATGTGTGAGCTCCCTTCGGATCCTGTTACATCTGTGGTGCTGCACATGCTGAGATATTTGGCTGCGTTTGGGCCAACAAGTTTGGAGACTCAGGTCAATAGTACAGACTTCCCTGTGAGGGTGGGGAGGCCCTGGCACAGGTTGCCCAGAGAAGCTGTGGCTGCCCCTGGATCTCTGGAAGTGTCCAAGGCCAGGTTGGAGCAGCCTGGGCTAGTGGAAGGTGTCCCTGCCCATGGCAAGGGGTGGGACTGGATGGTCTTTAAGGTCACTCCCAACCCAAACAATTCAGTGACTCTGTGATATGGATTGGTCAACTTGCAGATATGTTTGATGAGCTGTTGTAAGGAGTTTAAACTTAAAAGTACATTCTAAAATATCCATTTTCTAATCTGCTCCAAAGTGATTATGGTTTAATTTTCAGCTGCATTTCTGTACTTGTTTTGAAAGAAACCCAGTACCTGTACTTTTTAGGAGGCAGAGTCCGAGCTTCTGCCAGAAGGGGACTGGATAAACTACATGAATAATTTTTGTGCCTTAAGCCCACATTGAGGGGACCTGCTACTGAATTTTAGAGGAGCAGTATCTCCATATAGGGCTTTCATACCATCAAAACCTGAATGATGGCTAAAATAAGTGAATTTGCTTTCTGTTATGCCCATCTGAAAAAACCGTGTGTGTTAGGCTGATGAGTGGAACTAGAATTACAGAAAAATACATGGAATGATGTGTCTTTCTGCTCACCACGTCCTATACTGGGAGCAAATCTACATGCTTACTATATAAAACAAAACAACAATAAAACAAACACCAAAAAAAACCCCTAAAATCCCCACACATGAGCAACAGTGCTGGGGTGGGCATAAGCAATGTCTTTTGTCTGCCAGAATTCATCAGACTGCTTTTCCTGGCATGCCAGATGCCCATGATGGGGACAGTGTGTGAATGTCACTTTGAAGCATATAATCAAAATAAAACTTACTATTCTTTAAGCTTGGAACTGCCAAATAAATTTTTGTATTTGTTTCAGGAGAAGTCTGCCAAAAAAACCCCCAACGGCAGCTGTGTCCAGTAGCACTCAGCAGTAATCTATGGAAAGAGATTTATTTACTTAACATTTGCTTCAGAGTAAATTTAATGTGAGTTTTTACAAAATTGTGCCAATTTTTATGTAGCCTATTCCCCTCTTTGGAAGCCTATACCCCTCTTTCTTTCAGACAGGGGTAGCTTCCCTTGTTACGCTACCAGCAAAATGTCAGTTTTGGGAAAAGGAAGGAGGCATTGGGTGGATTTTTAGGTAGAAGTGTTTTAAGATGGAGTCAGAAGTTCCCACGCTTTCTGATGGAGTTTAATGCTGATAGATGCAGGTGCAAGGACTTGAGGATGAAGGCTGAATGAGGAAATGTGTTTGTTTCATTACTGTTCTCCAAAAATGTTTGATTTCCTGCTCTCCACAAAGTCTTAAAAAACACCATTGGTGATACCTGGCCCTTCCAGACCAGCTTTGTTCTGTTTCCAGAGGTGAGGAATTTTGATTGCAGCCTGCTTTGTACCACCTTGCTGGAAAGTTATCCTAGAAGCTCTCCCAAGGAATGCAGAGGTTGAACTGAAGACTGACCACCCTGTGTTCCTGTATCAGGATCCCTGCTTTCTGTTAGCTCTCTCCCTGATAATGATGTTTCTTGTCCTGGAGTGGTCGGAGTCATCTGGTGCATGTCTGCTGAGGTCCTCTGATGAGAACTGAGATGAGGCACTGTGTCCCCTTCCATTGCTGCCTCATTCAGTGGTTGGTCCTTAGTGCCCACGGGCATGTTGGGCACACAAGGCTCTGGGCTGTTTTGGGGGGGGAAGGTGATAACCCTTGGAACAAGTGAGAACAGGTGAGCTGGAGGCTGCTTTGGGGACTCAGTGGTGCAGTTACAGGTGACGGGGCTTCTCTCCCAGCTTTTGAAAACGATCCAGAATCACTGAGCAGCAGTTGTTTCCTTGTGCTCTGCTGCGTTTTTGGCCCTTTCCCCAGCAGAGCTGCAGCTGTTGAGGGTTTGTGGTCCTGCCATGTCCTGGCACTGTACCCACACTGTGCTGCTGGGGAAGGGCTGCCAGCACTCACCTGGGAGCTCGTCCAACCTCCACAGGAGGGAACTGCCTATTCGCACTGTGTTAAAGAGGATTTTGGGAGGAGATGGTCAGCTTGAGGAGATTTTTGCATTCTCCTCTTCTGAAAAGTTCAACCTGCAGCAAATTGACTTTGATTATGGCTTAAACTGTAAAGCCACTTGCCCACAGTTTGGATTTCCCTCTGAAGAACCAGATGACCACAGGATAACTTCTGGAGCTGAATGGCAATGCTGCATTCCTCTGATCCCTCATGTTTAGGTGGCTGGTTTTGGAAAAGGTTACTTAACCCTGCTGCTGCTATGTCATTCAAAACTTCCTGCTGTGTTTGTTCATTTTGCTTTCGTTGGAATACTGCAGTCCAGTAGTCAGGTTTGGCCTGCAGATGAATTTAAAGGATGGGATTTAAACTCTTCAAGGAGCCTGCACTGAAGGGTAACTCTTAGTTGAAAATAAATACTTTATGCATTTAAAACTGCATAATAATTGAACAAACAAAAAAAAAAGGGTCAGTACCTGGACTGAAACATTACCTTAATGAATGAACACTCATGGGGAATTTGCTTCCTGGGACAGAATATCTGGTGTATTTAAACTTGGACACTGACTTTCAGTGAAAGCTCTGGAACATTTTCAGATGAGAATAGTTGCACTTGTGTTGCAAGATCACCATTTTATTGCAGAATCCTGCTTTACTTCTAATGTAAAATTAGCATGAGTGTGCCTCGCAGGACTGTACCAAATTCGTTTCTGTATTTAACAATTACCTATTTTTTCAGATACTTTATAATCTTGAATTTATATGATGTAGCATAGAACTCAAATTACCTTGGTAAGATAAAAGTTGCATCTGTTATCTGGGTTGTAATGAAGGTGCTTCTTGAACCTTTTGCCAGCATAAGGCACTGACTCATTTCTGTCATGGAATCACAGAACAGTTTGGGTTGGAAGGGACCTTAGAGTTTATCTAATTCCATCATCCTGCCATGGGCAGGGACACCTCCCACTAGCCCAGGTTGCTCCAAGCCCCGTCCAACCTGGCCTTGGACACTTCCAGGGATCCAGGGGCAGCCACAGCTTCTCTGGGCAACCTGGGCCAGGGCCTCCCCACCCTCACAGCCAAGAATTCATTCCCAATATCCCATCTAACCCTGCCCTCTGGCAGTAGGAAGCCATTCCCCCTTATCCTGTCACTCCAGGTCCTTCTAAATAGTCTCTCTCCCTGTTTCTTGTCATCCCCTTCAGGCCCTGGAAGGCCACAGCTGGGTCACCCCAAAGCTTCTCCTCTCCAGGCTGAACAATCCCAACTCTCCCAGCCTTTCCTCCCAGCAAAGCTGCTCCAGCCCTCTGATCCTCTTGGGGCCTCCTCTGGACTGGCTCCAGCAGCTCCATGTCCTTGCTGGGCTGTTCCCAGGGCTGGAGCAGCTCTGCAGGGGGGTCTCCCCTGAGGGGCAGAGGGGCAGAATCCCCCCCTGCCCTGCTGCCCACGCTGGGGGATCAGCCCAGGGCACGGGGGGTTTCTGGGCCGGGGCAGGTCCAGCCTCTGCCCCACCAGCACCCCAAGGGCCTTCTGCCTGGGCTGCTCCATCTGCTCATCCCCAGCCTGGATTGATCCCAGGGGTTCTCCTGACCCAGGGGCAGCACCAGCACTTGGTCTTTCATCAGAATGTCCCCTCTGGCATTTCCCCATCATCTCATTTCCTATTAGCTCAGCCAAACCTGTGTTGGACCTGTGCCACCTTCCGTGGAGTCTAATGTTTGCTAACCCGAGGGTGATTGATGTCACTGTCACTCTCTGTCTCTAATGGTCACAGTATGCTATTTCCAGTTGTATCTTTTTGATAGATAACACAGCCTACTTAAAGAGGCGAAAATTAAATGATTGAATTCCAGCAGTTGTATTTTTGTCTGAAAAACCCATACTGTGCCAGGTTCTGACATCCTTTAGTACTTTATAAGTCAATAGGACAGCTGTGGAATGAAATGATTTTTAATGAGAAGCGATGACAGAACCTGGCAAAGAAATAATGGTGAGTTAATCAGTAAAGTTCTGCATGTTTGTAGCAGTCTATTCTGTGGTGTCTCAGTCAAATGATTTGAAATAGTGTTCAGAGCAGGGCAGTGATAACTCTGCATGTAGGCACTTCCTTAATCATAAGAAAGAAGACCCTGAACAGCTCTTTGTTTCTCCTGTTCATGGTTGATCACGTGGCCTTATGTCTCACAAAGACCTTAGTCATTTGGCAGTGGGGGCCCCACTCTTGCAGGCAGTGCTGTGACCATTCCCCAGAGCTGGGACTCCATTGGATGTGGCGCTCAGTGAGATGTTTTAGGGGTGATTATGGTGGTGCTGGGTTGATGCTTGGACTGGATGATCTTGAAGGTCTCTTAATGATTCTGGGATTGCCCAGAGTGGGACTTGCTGCTGGGGACTCCCACTCACCCTTAATTTGTGAGTACATAACCAAGGTAATGGCAGTGAAGCTGCTGACTTTGTGCTCTGGACAGACAGCTGGGAGAAAGCAAACCAGGAAAGATGGAAAATGCAAAATATGCATCTTCCCCCCACCCCCCCAGTAACTTTGTCAAATAAACAACTGATTTAAATGAAGAAATGTCAGAATCTGTTTTGATACAAAACCCATCATTAATATAAAATTATTTATTTTTTTTCCAAACTTGCGTGGGCAACTGGAAGAGAATAGAGACAGATGAGACACACAGATAGCAAACTATCAAATTCATGTGTACAGTTACAGCATCATGCAGGAAGAAAAACTGCAGCTGTAAGCAAGATCTGGTCAGACTTCTTTGCTGAAAACAAGGAAAGGGTGAAAAAAAGAATTCTGACTTCCTGCTGAGTCTTCTTGCACTTGAGTTACCAAGGTGAATTTTCCATCAGCTTTCTCTAGGTAAAGTGGTATAACACCTGGCACACTTCTTTCCCATGGCCACCATTGGAGGGCAAAATAAAACTGGTCAGTTGAGAAAACCAGAGTTGAGAAAACCTGGCATGGCCAGATAATTAATAAATTAATGTATAGCTCAGTTAAATGCATATTAGCTGAAGGGGAAAGGTAGAGCTCTTGTAGTCTTAAAGATTTCTTGGATGTCTCACTAGAACAAGGTGAAACTGAACCTGGAGGACGTCAGGGTGAGTGTTCTGCATTGAGGGGATGGGGTTCTTGCAATAAGCAAGTTTTTTTGAATTAATTTGAGTATCACACTCAAAAAAGTAATTCCCATATTGCTGTTTATTTCTCTATTCTCTGTTTCCTCTACATTCTTTATTCTATATTTATTCATCTCTTGGGAATCAGGACTGAGAAGAATGTATTTCAGTTTCTTCTTTATTCTCAATATTCAGGCAGATTTCTGCCAAATCATTTGGTAGTCTTCTGGATGGTGGAATACTATCAGGGTGTCAAGTCTGTATGTTATTTAATATCCATTATGCTCCTGTCCTTTGGGAGGTTATTTGTGTCTGCTGATCTCCTGGAGGTGTGTTACATGCTTCTCCCCACCACCACTTACATTGCATAAGGAAGAAAATCTGCTTTTCAGCAACTCTTGTGTTGACTTTGCTTTCCAGAATCACTATTTGTATTGCCATCTTTGCACAAATACGTTTAGTTTAACTGCTGATAGGACTTGGTGGATAGGTTTCAACACCTGTTCTGATTTTGGAGCTGGGGAGTGCTGATGGGCTCTAAGGTGTGTTTATCAATATTCAGCTTATTCCTAAGTGTGCTCACTCTTCTTGCTGGTGCTTTGCTACTGTAAATCATAACCTATTTTGCCTCTGTCACTTGCCCAGAAGGGAAAAATTTACTTACATTTTATGTATGGGACTTGAATTTTAGTCTTAATTTAATTTTAATTGCCACAAACCAATTTATTTTTCTTGTCACTTGCCCAACACTTGAAGACAAGCTTCATATAAGATAAATGCAAAGTTTTGTTGCAGATAAAAACTCTCTGCATATATTTTCAAACTTTGTGTTAGGTCCTGAGCTTGCATTTATGCATCCTGTGTTCATAGCTGCTTTTATAAAATCCTGCATGTGTTTTAAGAGTTTTATGCTTATACCTGTGGCATGTTTGATTTCCAGAATCTCCTCTGGTGCATGGACAGTGATCCTGCCCAGCCTGGGTGATGGGTGTGAGGTCACAAACATCATCTCCTCATTTCACAGTCCATGTTGGGAGATGGAGGTTTGAGGTAGTTATGATTGGGTTTTGGCTTTTTCTTTTCTTTTCTATTTGGTGCAGAACTGTAAGATGACTATTCTTTTCCTCCCCTTGTGTCACCTTCTGGTTTGTTGTCCTTGTTGCTCTTTCTCTGTACAAATGTGTAAATATTCTCTTCTACCCACATGGTTGTCACCTGAGGTTGCACTCCAGGAGTAGATGAAATTATCAGTGTGTGAATTAGAGAGTTCAGATCTTTTTGAAGTGAAGGTGAAATCACAGTCTTGGTTTTTAGAGCTAACATTTCGTTAACTTCCTATGATTTTGGCTAATTGATGCTGTATTTATGGGATGCGGGCCATATATTGTTTCATTTTTTATTATAAAGAAAACTCTTCATAGTTCCCTGTTTCGAAAGACTGCTTTGTCTCTGCAGACCTCATCTGTGCAAGAGAGGACAAACAGTTGTAAAAACTGTCAGAAAAAATGAAGCTCTTGTCTTGAACTCCTTAATGTAACCAATATTCTAGGTAGTGGCATGGATTTCTGCCAGCGAGGACAGTGGGTTTGTTTAAAAGGGATCTAGTATGCTCTGGAGCCTGTACCTTCTTGCTCTTAAGAACTCCTGGCAGAAGTTTTTCAGTAATTTCAACCAAAAATGTAGGTTCAAATGTTCTGCATTGCAATCATCATTCTGAAGGCTCAAATTTCAGCTGTTTGAAGTGGAGGTGAAATGAAGCAGCAACGTACAGAGCTAACAAATTAAATATCACAAAGCAAACAAACTCAAACCGTGACAAGGGTAGATAAAAATCAATGTATTATCACCAGATTGGAACAAGTACTTTATCTTCTTTAAGTATAATCCCTAAATTTGCATCTGCTCATAATTTGATAATTAGCAGGGTAAATTAAATGGAATACATGAATTTATTTTTTTTATCATCTTTAAACTGGTGGTTTTGTTATTTTTCTCTACAAACCGTATTAAATTCTAGTAAGCTCATGTATGGGAATCTTGTCATAAGGAGGGGATAATTTTAAAATAGCCTAATGGTAGTAAAAACGTAGAAATATGTTAGTGGGCAAGGCACAATTGGAGAATTGGACACCTTTTTTTCTTCTGCTGTGCAATATATATGTTTTCCTTGAGAAATCCCTACATTGGAAAATTTGTGATCAGCGCAGAAAGAAAGAGTTTGGAGTGGCTTTTGATGTGAATTTACTTTTTCAGTGAAAAGTCCAAGTGTCTTTTTATTATGTTGGAAAAAACCCCCATTTTGTACATGTCAATGTAATTGTATTATTCCTGACACCAGTTTAGAAACAGATCTTTTCTTTTTCATTGGAGTGTTAATTTGCCTGCCCCAGTAACATCTTGGGTGACTGAAGTATTTTGTCCTGGCTTTCCCAGGCTTATTTCACTAGTTTCTCCTCTGCCCAGTAAATCTGGTATTGAAAAGCACTGATATTTTGGTTTTTTGAATAACAGAGTGGGCAAAGTCTTTTTGGAATGTGTGAACTGGTCTGGAAGTTCATCTGTCTCCCTCGTCCGAAACGTTTCCTTCCAGCTGGCAATTTTCTCAGTGTTTCCTGTATTTCCTTCTTCTCCTGCCTGTTTGCTTGGAGCAGTTGTGCGAGTCCAGCACTGAACCAAACCAGGTGTGTCTGGACTCTTTGGTGTGTTTTAAGGAAACCTCTTGATTTTTGGTACCTCTGGGGGTGGGGGAAGCCTTCCAAGGAGTTCTGTTTTGAGACAGGGAGATTTTGTGTGGACGTGTTGTGTTGACCATTGTGCTGGAAACCAAACTTGGTCAGTGCTTATGTTGTAAAGACAATTTGTTCCTGGGATCAGGAAGAGCTCCTTACCTTTGTGGAAAATGAGAACAAAGTTGTTGATGTAAGTTCACTGTTTAAGTGGTGCATGTTAAGTTGAATTAGGGATGAGAATAAAATGACAATTTCCCTTAGCTGGAGGTGTCCAAACTGGAGAAGAGAAGGCTCCAGGGAGACCATAGAGCACCTTCCAGTGCCTAAAGGAGCTCCAAGAGAGCTGGGGAGAGGGACTTGGGACAAGAGCCTGGAGGGACAGGACAAGGGGCACGGCCTTAGGATGAAGGAGGGCAGGTTAGATTGGATGTTAGGAAGAAATTCTTCCCTGTGAGAGTGAGGAGGCCCTGGCAAAGGTTACCCAGAGATGCTGTGGCTGCCCCTGGATCCCTGGAAGTGTCCAAGGCCAGGTTGGAGCAACCTGGGCTAGTGGGAGGTGTCCCTCCCATGGCAGGGGGAGGGATGAGATGGGCTTTGAGGTTCCTTCAAGCCCAGACCATTCTGGAATTAGTGCCATTGGTAATACCAATCTGTTTGCATAAATCTAACACTCAACCCAATAGCTGCAACTGCTTTGAGTCACCAAGTGTTTTAAAAATTAAAATTCAGTTTCTCTACGATGTCCTTAAGAAGCAACTTTTGGATTGAAAGATTAAACATAAAATGGTAAGCAAAGAAACGCCAAGCCAAAAATAAGTCAAAATGAAAAAACCCAGACCCTTACTTTTACTTTATATTTAATATTTGCTCTGACATTTTAGATGACTCTAAAAGGAATTCATGCTGCAGCTACAATTCTCCAGCATTTAAAAAAAACCCAAAGATTAATGTGGAAACTATGAAAATGGCCTTCAGAGTTACTTTGTAGGGCTGCATTTGCATATAATGAAATTGATATTATGTCCTGTATTCTGAGCAGAAAGGAGTTCCTTAGTAAACACTCAGGAGTAAAGAGTTTAAAGCTCCTGTTCTGATCCAAATCAAATTACACAACATCTGTGTTCTCATCAGAAGATAATAATAGCAGGCAGCCAGACTGCACGTGGGTGCTAGCAGGGGCCCTAGAAATGAAATAAACTTGTTGAGGCTGGGGAAAGAGCTGGTTAATTAAGGTTTGAGTGGTTTTGTGGGGGTTTTTTGAGAGATGAGCTCCTCAAGGTTATGGTAATTATCAAAATGCAGTATTTTCAATCTTTATTTTGAGATGTTATTATTAAAAAAACCACAGTGCACCATGAGAATGTTATTGATTGTTGCCTTCCATCTCTTTCAGAGAAAAAGAGAGAACTAAATAATTTGTTTGAACAGCAGCAAGCTCAGTGAGTTCCTACAACTGGTTAAAATGACCTGAAACCTTGAACAGATTCTAACCGATAGTAGCAACTTCAAATCCTCTCTGGAGCTTGTGTTCTTAGCACAGTTACAGAACTAAGAAAGAAAAAAAGCTTGTACCCACCTCTGTTACATATCCTGTGTCTTCAGTACATTTATATTGCCACGCACATTTATATTATCAAAACTTACAAGATGAAGTAAGGGTAGAAGTTTTAATCAAGGCAGGCGTTTCTAGTGATGAAGCTGATCCTGTTTCCTTGTGTTTTTACTTTACTCATGAATAGCTCTGCTTGGCAAACCGAGGCTTAACTGGTTTATCCCATAAAGCCAAGGGAGTCACCTGAAAATACTCACCTGATGTGTTCTTTTTCTTGAAAACATGTACTCCTGTGCCACAGGGAGTTACCTGGTTTAAGAGTGGAAGGCTCTTTGGGAGTTCATCGTGGTTTGCCTCCCTATCCAGAGGCAGGAACAAGTACACTGACAGATGTGTGTCTAAATTTGCTCTTATGGAAGAGATTTGGGAATTCCCAGGTGCCTCGTGCTGGGGCTGTGCTGGCCCTTGTGCACAGAAAGTTTTGCCTGAACTCCACCCTCAGTAATCTCTCCTGGCTTGTTTGGATATGGTTTTTGAATTTCTCCTCCAGTTTCCCAAGATAGCTGCAAATTTTGATCTTGTTTTTCAGAGCTATTTTTACCCTTTTCATCATCATCTTCTGCATGTTTTTGTAAGTCTGGCCTGTAATTCATCTTCTAAATCATTAGTGAAGGTATTAAAGAACACAGGATGTATCTCTTCAGAACTGTACTTGAAACGTCCTTCAGGTTGAAAGAGACTGTTTTAAAAATTACTCTTGTGTGCCTTTTTACCTAATTGCAAAACTTAGTTCACTTTTCCTAAAGTCTCTGGTAGAAGCCTCAGTGAAGTAGTTTCATACTTATGCACTACTCTAGTTACTCTGTCAGAGATGGAAATTAGGTTGCTTTGACATGATTTGTACTTGATAAATTCATGCTGGCTGTTTGCTACCCATTTACTGTCCCCTAGGTGTCTGTAAATTGATTAATAATATGTTCTGATGTCTTTCTGGGTAGCAAAGCTGAGCCTACTGATCTCTAATTCCTTGAGTCCTCTTTCCTCTGATTTTGAAGATAGTCCTGTAGCCCTCAGGGACATCTTGGGTCCTCTGTCAGTTTGGGGTTTGCTTCTGGTAGTTCCTAAGATAATTAAAAGTGATTTTTACCTAGTTCTGCTGATTTAAATATTTCTTGTATACCTAAAATTTTGTGGCTGGGTTTTTTTCCCCCCACTTTTGGGTCTTGAGATTCTAAACCATGGTTAACTGGGCTGGACACTTGGTCATGTCTAATATTTGTGAAGAATAATGACATTAAAAAGGTGTGAGCATTTCAGATTGGCATATGAGATTATTTATCTTCCCCATTAAGCAGTCATTTCTTCTTCATTCCTTGGCTTGTTTCCAGCATCCCCACAATTCTCTAATGTTCATAAATTCAGGAGTTTTCAGCTACTGATACTCTTATAATTGAGGTAAAAATTGTTTCCCCTCCCGTACTCTTAAAATGTAATAGGAGAATGAGGAGGACAGAGTGGGTCTTGACTGATGGCAAGGAAACATGGAGCGGGAAAACTACTGTCAGCTTTCTTTGCAGCCTGCAACTTTTGGAATGTGTTCAGAGCAGTTATCAGAAGTTCACAGCTGATGTACTTCCCAGATGAGGTGAATAGTGCTTTTGTTTGGTCCAGTCCTAGTCAACTTTTTAATTAATGTAATTCCTAGTGGAATGTGCTTTTTTGAATACTGAGCATTGAGGAAGGAAGGAAGAGATGGAAGTGTTTTGAGAGTGTGGCCTCCTCACCAGGAGGATTTTCCCTGGGTAAGAGTAGCCTGAAATAAATGGAATGTAATTAGAGAGGGATCTGGGCAGTGTACTGAACTTTGGCAAACACAGTCCACATAAATGTACTTGGTGAGTGGCTGCCAGGGCTGCTTCAGATAAAAACCTTTGGAGATATAGTGAATGAGAACTAATGCAAGACAACGGCCAAGCAGTTGCCAAAACCAAATGTCAGCCAAGACTACTGGGAATCTAGAAAATCTGTAAGAATTGTGTGTGTAAACTAATGAGAAGGAAAAGATGAGAAGTTAGATATGTAAAGCTGTCCTGGAAGGTAGATCTCTGCATGGTTTTGGGAAAGAAAAATATAGCAGGGGGAGGAGCAGATGCTCAATTACAGCATGGAGGCAAGAAAAAGGGATCTGGGAGTAGGCAGAGTTAAGCAGAGAAATAAATGATCACAACTCTCAAATCCCTGCTATAGGTGTTTTCAAATAGTCTGTTGGAAAAATATTTGTCAGAAGTGTTTTTGTTTTTTTGTTTTTTTTTTTATTCTGCTTTTAAGGAGCAAGAAATAGCTCTGCAGTTCTCATGTTTTTACTCTGTTCCCATTAATTCCCTCTCTGTATTTTGGCAAACCTCTATTGATTCTTAGGTTCTATTCTCTTAGGCTATGTTTTCTTCCATTCACCAATAGGCTTTCTCCAAAGGTATAAGATCCTAAAAAGTAAAATAAATATACTCAGTCCACTGTTGTGCCTCTTTATACAGAAGTAAAACAAAATGAAATATTAAATTTCTTGGTCAATGTATTCTATGGGCAAAATTGCAAGGGAAAATGGGAAAGGAATGCACAGAAATGACAGCGTGGCAATCTGGTGTTTGGATGACTTCTAATGAGAAACATAACTGCTTCTTGAGGTTAATTATTATGTGATAATTGCTAAAGCAGGAATGAAATACACTGGATTTTTCTTTTCATGCCTCCTGATTTTGTGAACAAAAGGGTTTTACACTCCTGATAGCATGTAATCCAGAATTAATTGAAGAAAGAAAGGGCAGACAGAGTTTTGCAAGTGAAATGAACTTTAACTGTAGCTCTTAATTTCATTTGTGCTGGAACGTGTTTCAGCTGCATAAAAATCTTTATTTTTCTCAATCAGCCCAGTCTAGAGAGTAGGAGCAGTGAATTTTAATATGTGCAAATATTGATTTATTAGGAAACCTGTTAGCAAATACATGCTTCAAGAGAAGACACTAATAACATAAACATACCTGAAGAATGTGAGGGGCTGAGTGACCCAAAACAGCACCAGCATCATTTATAGAATCATAGAATATGCTGAGCTGGAAGGGACCCACAGGGATCATCCAGTCCAACCCCTGGCCCTGCACAGACACCCCAACAATCCCACCTTGTCCCTGAGAGCATTGTCCAAACACCCCTTGAGCTCTGGCAGCCTTGGGGCTGTGCCCACTGCCCTGGGGAGCCTGGGCAGTGCCAACCACCCTCTGGGGGAAGAACTTTTTCCTGAGATCCGTGCACTTATCACAGAATCACAGAATATTCTGAGTTGGAAGGGACCCACAAGGATCATCCAGTCCAGCCCTTAAGTGATGGCCCATATGGGGATCAGGCCCACGACCTCGGTGTTGCAAGCACCGTGTCTAACCAACTATGTTTATATAAAAAAATTTTTCTTGATGTACTGATTATTTGGGTTTGCTTTCAAACAGCTAAATTATGCATCTGAGGTTGAAAGACTCCGATAAACTGCAGTAGGTTTACATGAAACTCTGTCTGAGGTAAAGACTCATATTAAAATACCACTATTCGGTGTTTCCCGGTTTTGCAGGTGTGCAGCTTTTCCCTCCTCTGGCTTCTTTCTCAGTTAAACATTCCAGACACTAAATAATCTTGTCTTGGAACAAAATATTAGCAGTGAAATCTCAATGAGAGGTCTATGGACAGAAACACTGAGTGAAGCAGTTGGGGTGTCACATTTTGGTATGTTGGTTTTTACAGTTGGGTTGAACTTTTTTCTCCTACTCTTGAAGATGTTTTCTAGTGATGGCATCCAGGGTTGGGTTTGCCTGCTTATAGCAGGATCTAAATTGGCTAATACATAATATAATACATTATATAATATGTAATACATTATTTAGTTTTATACAAGTTGTGGCTTACTTATTTATTTCTTTTTTCAAACCAGCTTAGCTTACATGTTTATTTTGCTCCGATTGCCATGAATGTGTGAACATGGACTCAGGCACTTCACTGCTTGTGCAACCTGTTTTACTCATGCTGGCGACAGGAATGAGAACAGATTTATGCCTTAAAAGCAGAGTTTCACAGTCAAAATGGGTGGGAAGGGCTGCAGGTCAGAAGGGAGTCTCTGCAGGTTGTATTGACTCTTGGTTTAGAGTGCTTTTGTTCTAGGGCACTCATCTTTAAGATACCAACATTTAATTCTTGTGTATTCTGTGAGGTGAGGGTGTTTGGGCTGTCACAGGACAAAGCTGCCCATTTTAGGTGGTATTATGGTATCTTATTGCTGCTCTGTTAATGTATTATCTCTGTGTTATCTTCGTATTCATTTAGCATAAATGAAAAATTTAATGCTCAGCTCATTTTGATGGAGTTTAGGTATTTGGTAAAGGTACAAATAAGGCTCAGCTTTTTTATTTTACAGAAGTATTTATATGTATTTTTTAATATGCTGATACAAACCTGAATAGCTATAGCATCTTATACTGTGGCCACCATTGCATAGTGTTTTTATTTCCTATTGCCTTTTAGCCTGGAAGGGCCTGGCATTAGGAAAGTTTGGGATGGGTTTCTTTAGATGATATGGACTGCAGCAGTATTTTTGCAGGAACTGGCAGTGACCATGGCATTGTTACGTGCTCTCAAGATTAAAAAATAGGTACTACAGTATATAAGTGCTGATGTAATGCCAGAATTGTACTGATGGAGTACCTTTTCTGGAATGCGAGAGATACTCGGTTTGTTATTTTAGACATCCGAGCATCCAAGGCAAAGGGCAGGAAAAAGGGGTGTCTCCAGTTGCCCAGGGAGGTGGTGGAGGGTTGACTCTTGGACTTGGTCACTGGGAAGGTCTTTTCCAGCCTTGCTGTGGTTCTGTGAGACTCTGTGGAAGCTGATGGTTCATCCAAAGGAGAGGGTGTATGTGTTTCTGCTGAGAAGCTTAGAACAGCCTACGTGGGTACAGGTCAGGAATGTTCCTGGTCTTGCATGGCACGTTCACATTTGCTGTTCAGAGGGACAGATCTAGCACAGTGTTGCTTACTAGCAACCCTTTTTTGGACTGTTTCAATAAAGGCTGTAGACTGTGAAACTGCAGAAGTGTACGCAGGTTTTGTTCTGATGCCAGGTCTTGAATTTTGGCAGTTCCAGAGATGAGGTGGGTAGCCTTATCTTGAAGTAAAAATTTTGCTTTGATTTCATTATTAGGAAGTTGTAGATGCCCCTGGATCCCTGGAAGTGTTCAAGGTAGGGTTGGACAGGGCTTGGAGCAACCTGGGCTAGTGGAAGGTGTCCCTGCCCATGGCAGGGGGTTTGGAACGAGATGATTCATAAGGTCCCTTCCAACCCAGGCCATTCTCTGATTCTGTGCATTAAAAAAAAAATTTCTTTCAGTCTTTAAAAGGAATTTGAACTTGGTCAGCCCACTGTTAGCTTAGAACCTAAACTGGAAAGTTGCACAACAAATGCTGTTGGATCTCAGGGCCCCATTCCTTAGGCTGGCTTTCAGAGTGACAAACTAACTCCCTTGCAACTTCAAAGTAAGGACAGGATGCTTGCATTTGAGAAATGGTAGAGCACACAAGATTTTTTTATTAACTTCATAGTTGGTTTTTTTTCTGTATCATGTTATGAAGTGAAATGTTCTCACTATTGAGATGCATTCAGTGAAAGTGCTTTTTGAGTTCTTCTTCAAATAGACTATTGAAGCCAGAAAAGATAATCTATTTGGAGGCAGGTACTGACATTTTATTTGAAAAGAAGTAATTTTTCTTCAATCTTGTGGGGCTGAAAGTCATTAATGCTGTTCTCCATTACAAAATCCAAACTATTTTTCTGAGATCTTACTTAGCGTATGACGGCCTTGTTCAAGTCATTCCTGCGGCTGGAGACGGGTTCCAGGGTTTCAGGAGTCTCTGTCAGTGAGTAAAGCTGAAAGATTTGCTGAGGAAAAACAGCTGAATCTTCTTCCACCAAAGGGGTGCTGCTCTCCCATTCCATTTTGCCAGTGGCAGCCCTTCACAGCCACCCAGTATTATCCTTTTTACCATCTTTGAGGTATCCTTTTACCATCTCACCATCCCACCCGCCTTCTGGGTTACCTTAGGAATGGATTTCATGGCACAAACCTGAACACAGATCCTGGCATACTTCAGTGGCCAGGGGGACAGCATGTGTTGAATGTTTGTAGAAGGAGGTCTTCAGCGTTCTTAAGTTTAGTATTAGATATTGTCTAGATGAACATTTTTGCTCTGGGTTCTCCAGGGTGTGATCTCTAACCTTAATAGTCAAGCTAATAATACCAGGTCTGTGTAGCAGTGACATTTGTGCTTGAGAGGCACAGTAAACTGCTATGCCAGTTTGCTCATGTTCTCGTGTTTGACATCGACTTAAAAGAGTACATGGCAAGAGAATGAATTATTTAAACAGAGATGTTATCTGCAATCTGATCCCTTTGCTTTTTACACTGTCACAGCGATGCTGAAATGCAGAGAATGCCTTTCACCATGAAATCTTCTTTTTCTACCGTGTGCTTTATTTAGCAGTTTGAAAGTTATTTTCACAGTGCAAAAGTGAGGAACCGGAAAGTAATTGAGTATGGTGCAAATAATACTTTGATTATGTGTCTGTGGAGCACACATCCAGTACTTGGATTGTGCTGCTGAGGAAGTTGCTTTGAGGAGATTGTTTTACTTTTTTTAATGTCAATGTAGTACGTGCTGTCATCTAGACTACAGCTCACCAACACCTCTTGAGCTGGAGAGTAAAGTCCATTGGCCTTCCTACTCTTTCTTATATTTAAAAAAAAAAAACAAACAAAACATAAAAGAAAAAGGTGTACTGCTGCACAAGAAGCACTTGTACCTCTGTTATGGCCAGGACAGAACTCTCCCAATACCAATTTATTTCTTTTCTCATCAGCATCACTAGTAATTTGGAAAGTTTCCTCCATATTCTTGCAGCGTAAATAATTTTTCTCTCCCTTGGGGTTTCCAGGTGCTCCCCCACAGGCCTTTCCAGGCCCAGGACTGCCTCGAAAGGGCTGTTCGTGCTCCTCCTCCCAAATTCCAGTCTGAAAGAGCCTCAGGTCAGAGTGGCAGCCCAGGCTCCCCCCCAGTTCTTTATTCAAGCGTTGGATAGGGCATGGAGTGGAGCTGAAGCCCTGGTGTTTTTGTTGGAGGGGTGTCATGAGGGAGCCTTCTGATCTGAGCACCTCAGGCTGTTCTATAGACAGAACAATGCAGTCAGATAAAAAAATTGTTATCTAGGAAAAGTGTCTTGCACAAAATAATTCCTAGACTTACCAAACGTTTTTATGTATTTCTTGTATCTTTTGTAAAAGGCCTGAATGGCAATATAGAGGAGAAATACGCTGTACTTTAGGAAATTAAAAAGTTCACAGAGCCAAAGAAAAGCCACGTTCTTCCAGTGGGAGGAGGAGCACTGACACAGACCTGACAGCACAGTTGTCCCAAGGAATTAACTTGGATTAGCTTTCTGAAAACAGAGATCAAAATATAATTATGAACCAAGCAGGATGTTTTGGTTCCCTTGCAGAGAACACTGTAATAAAATAGAGGTGAGTTGTGTAGAAGACGAGCTGGCATTAGAGTCTCAGGAGAGCTGAGGAACGTGTTGGCACACTGGCATTTCTTTAATTAGGCTTAAAGGTTGTTTGGCAGTGCTCTGATTTGGATGAATGTGTGCCTTTTAGAGAATTGCAACTTAAGCTGCTGAAGCACTCGGGCATCATTTTTTCCAAATAAATCTCAGTTTGCAGTGTTCCGAATCTGCCTTTGTTTTGGAACAATATGCATTATTGCTCAGATTTTAGCAATATAACACATCAAGAGCAGAGACCAGAAGGGCCCAGAGTGTTTACTTTGGAAAAGGTTGTAACACCTGATTAAATATTTATCATCAGCTCCCTAGAGAAAGCCAACACAAGCCCTTTCCTTCTGGGTGCTGGTTACAGATCATTCTGTTGGGTTTGACTGGTCCATTGCTGCCATTTTCATACCTTCTACCAGGCCTTTAAATGACTTCAGCTCATTTTTGGCTGCTGTGGCCTTTAGAAAGATGGTCATCATTGCTCAGTCTTCAATCAGTGTTCGGGTTGACACCTACAGAAAATGCTACACCATTTTTGGGGGACTTTTATCACCCTAAAGATTGCAGCCTTTTTTGGGGAGGAAAACATAGGAGTCCTGCTTTTTGATTGCTTTTTATTAAATGTGCTAATAGGGCATTTATATATAGGCAGATACTAGCAATTGTTTATTGTTTCAGTGGAGTAATTTTTAAAAGTGTGTTTCAGAAGCTGTTTGCTAAACTGGTACCTTGTCTGTCAAAAGGAAACTGCTGGAAGGTTATATGATCTGTTTTGCAACCTGGCTTGCTTATTCCTTCTCTGGTGTAGGGCTGATAGGCTTTCCTCATTATTTGTAGACAGACAGGTTTAAAGATTATTATTATAATATTTATTATTTATTAACCAGGTAGTATGAGCCACAGTGGTAACTCCTAGAGGCCTTTTTTATATAAACTGTGCCCCTTTTTATATGAAACATTGCAAAAAAACCCAGTAAGACTGGTAGTATAAAAATCTCCTGGAAACTCAGCAGGTTTTATTGGTTGAGTTTTTTTCCTTTTTTTCTTTTTAGTAAAACACTATGTGTGTATGTACTCAGTGAAGCATGAAGAAGGGGGAAAAGAAAGTAACACTAAAAAGCTCTGTTACATTTCATGCTATCTCTCCTGAGATCTATGGATCCATGATTAAAAATTCAATCTTTTTTTCTTTTGCTTCTTTTCCTTTTTTGTTTTTCCTTCAATCGGAGTATGTTGAGAGGTTTTTGTTGTTTGGGGGGCAAGGGAATCATTTATCTCAATTAAAAGAAAGGGAGCATTTATTAGTTTTAGGACTTAAAAATACCTTTTTGGTTTTGTTTTATAATTTCCGATAGTTACTATTTGTTTTCACTCTCTGTAGCAGGAGGCTGCTTATGATAAGTTGATGAATTTTTTTGAAGGTCCTCTAACTCCCAGCAGCCTGTGTGTCCTTCTTATATAGCCCAGAGTCTCCCAGCTGTGATGTGGCATCTTTGAGTGATGAAGTTTGTATTTCTGTAAATAAATATGTATCTTTTTGTTAAATATATTCAGCATGGAGTCCACAGTTCAAAGGATCAGTCCTTTTTGTGTGAAATCTCCTCTCTGGATTCATTGGACCCACTGCTAGGAAGTTGTAGCAGACTGAAGGCGACCCATTAATTTTTGTACGTGGCAGCAACACATTTCTTTTTGCTTCTGAAAGAGGAGTTTGTCTTCCATTTGAAAGCTGAAAAAAGGAGATAATTTGTTTTGGCTGGAGGGAGAAAGTGTGACTCCTGATCATTGCTGCTGTGCTGATGTGCTTGGCATTATACTAAGTCGTGCAATTATTTTACCTTTTCCCTTAGACCCTCAGTTCCATGTCATTGGTTATTTGATGTGAAAATCTGGGCAACAAAACTTCAGAAACACCTTCAGTTGAGCATTCAAATAAGGGAGACCTAAAGATTTGATCTAATTTTGTCAAACTTCTCACTTATTTTTTCCTATATAATTGATGTAACTTGACAGTTAATAATATAGGTTCATTGGGATCTGAACCAAGAAAAAGGTAATTTTTTTTAGACTGGCAAAACACGGCATTCAGATATACTCTTCAGGCTGTATAGGCTCAATTTCAATAAGTACATAGCTTATGTCTCAGACTTCAACAGGACTTGTGCTCACTCTGTTCGTGACAAAACTGATTTAATACGATGGTTTCTGTCCAATTTCTTCCCCTTGTGGTCTTTCTGTTTTTCTTCCCTCATGCTTTCCTAGTTTAGTGTATCTGTGAAAATACAGTTTATATGACCATGCAGCCCCTTGTGCCTCCTTATCTGTTTTTAATCTCTCTTCCTCACACTAATAGGTTTTGAACACGTTTAACAGTTCCAACCAGAACTGACAGAAAGGTAGAAATTTAAAAAATGGATTTTTCTGAGTTTTATGAAAAAAGAGACGAGGGTAAAGGAGAATGCTATTTAGAGTCCCAGCTGATTTTAACACTCAGTCCTTGACTGTTTTCACTCCTATACATGCAGCTGGTTTAGTGCCATGTAGCTCATTGTCAAGTTTCATCCTCAATAATCTCTGAAAAACAATTTCTCAGTGTGAATATCACTCCCTTGTTTTGGCAAGTCCTGAAAACCTGCACTGTTGGTATGATGGTCAGATTCTGATGCTTACAGAACCACAGAATCAGCTAGGTTGGAAAAGACCTCTGAGATCATTGAGTCCAACCGATGTCACCCAGACCATGGCACTGATTCCACATCCAGTCTTTTCTTAAACACCTCCAGGGATGTTGACTCCACCACCTGCCTGAGCAGCCCATTCCTGGGCTTAACTGCCCTTTCTGTTAAGAAGTTCTTCCTAATGTCCAGCCTAAAACTCCCTGGCACAGGTTAAGACCGAGCCCTCTTGTCCTATTGGTGGTTCCTTCTTTCTTCAGAAAGAAGTTTTGAGGGGGGGGAAAGGCCCTGCAGTGCAGGGATCTGTGGTAGTGCCACCTTGTTAGCTTGGCAAGCTGCTAGTTGTCTTTGCTCATAAATACTGACATTGAAATATAATATTTACTCTCTCTTTTTCCCCCTCTGCCTCTGCATCTCAAGCTTGATTAACTTAGCACTGGATTACAGCTCTCTCTCCCTGCCTTGATTTGCTGCTGCAAGAACTGTTCTTCATTGGGGAAGAACCAGGCTCAGAATGTGTGTTTGATCTCAGGGATTCCAAAGGTGAGGTTCACAAGTGTAATTTATCCTTTTACCAGTGTAAGTGCTGTATTTTAACTGCTGTGATGAACCAGGGAGGTCTGTAGAAATGTTTCCATAGGACATTGTTTCCCCCCACCACGGACATAGAGTTAATTCTAACTTCTCAGGTCATTTAAGTGCAGAACCATGGATGCCTTTAGTGCTCTGTAGCAGGACCTGCAGTAATGCCTCCAGGAGGTAATGTCATAGCTCTCCCTGACTGCTTGCCTGTGTCCCAGGCAGTGGGATTTTTTTGATTGCAGTGAGATAGATGGGCTTTTATTCTCCACCATTATCTAAACAGGCACTCCCTAAGCAAGGATCCTTCCTTGTGGAAGCATTACATCTTTGCAAGCATTGACGGTTTCAATGGTAATAAAGTATGTCTGGGTTTTATGATCTGTTAGACATCTGTTAGTCCACAAAATTTTGTTTGCTGGTTGTTTGAAATGAGCAATTTTGGTAGGCAAAAGTCTCTTTCACACCTTTACACAGAGGAATTAACACTACAGCATTTCCATCATTGGATGTCTGTTTTTATTGGATGATTTTGCTTTTTATTCTGAATGCATACTGCTGAAAATTTCCATTTACTGCATCTGGGGATGTTGCAGCAAAGATAGGGAAAAAATGGTTCTCACCTCTTTGAAAAATGAAGTTATTTTCTTGTAGTGCTAAGTGACCAAAAAGTCATGTTGGATCATTTTCATAGGAATTTCCAGCCAGGAAAAATTCAGAGAGCTGGATGTAGCAAATGACAAGTCTGTTTCTGAAGCAGCCTTTAACTTTTAGTTTTTTTGGTTTGTTTTTTTTTTTTTTTTTTTGAGGAATCACTTAGAGCACTTTGGGTCATACTTTTCTGTATTAAATAATACATTTTATTTTCTGAATTTAAGAGTGGGGTAGTTTTACAGTAAATTGAGATGGCGTTGCTCTGTGTTCTTCTTTTCCGTGCTCCCAGTCTTGATAAAGTCAAAAAGTTATGGCGTCTTTTTTCTTACTTTTATTTTTAGTGCCCACAGCCAACCTCTGATTGGCTTCTTCCTGGAGCATGTTGTTGGAGATCCATGTTTAGGTGCTGGCTCTGTTGGCTTCCTCCTTACCTTCCTACCTGACAGGAGGGGGGAGCCGGGGGGGGGGTCGGCTCTGCTCCCAGGGAACAAGGGACAGGAGGAGAGGGAACGGCCTCCAGCTGTGCCAGGGGAGGCTCAGGTTGGGCAGGAGGAGGAATTTGTTGCTGGAAAGGGTGGTCAGGCCTTGTCAGGGGCTGCCCAGGGAGGTTTGGAGTGCCCATCCCTGGAGGTGTCCCAGGAAGGCCTGGCCGTGGCACTCAGTGCTCTGGGCTGGGGGTCAGGGTGGGCATCGGGCACAGGGGGGACTCGGTGATCTTGGAGGGCTTTTCCAGCCTGGGATTCTGTGATTCTGTCTTTTCTATTCTGGGTTCTCATTTATTTTAATGAAAATTTCCATTGTGGACAAACCCAGTGCTGAAATTCTCAGCACTTTTTCCCGTCAGCAGCTCGCTAGTCTGCAAGCAAGGAAAGCAAACAGCACATTTCTTTTCCTTCTGTTGTTACTACCTGGTGTTCTGTGGCACTGTATAGCACAACCTGTTGTTTCTCACCAGTGGAGTGCTTGATAATTCCTTTTAGGCTGTTTGCAGAAAGAGAGGCAAGTTCAATATTTTCATGCTGTGTGCAGTGTTTCAGATCCTTCAGCAATGACTGGAGTTCCTGCCCAAGAGAGATTTTCCCCACAGGCTGCAATGAGTAACTGGCAGCATTGCTTGCTATTAATAAGCACAGGCAGAAATTAATCTTGGAGCTGCTGTAGTTTATTCATCCTTTTGTAGTTTATTGTGTGCAGTGGCCAGATCATTTAGACCTGGCACAGTTTACCATGGTTCTTCATCCACATGCTGTCTGTGGGGGCAGAAGAGAAGCAAAGGCTCCTTCCTACCTGTGAGGTTTTTTGAGATGCTGGGAAAAGCTACCTTTCATCAATGTGGTGGGAATTAAGCACTGCAAAGACACTGTTTGAATCCCAACAGTGTGTGCAGGGAGAGCTGCAGCAGCATCTGCAGGGGAGTCAAAGGTGGCCTGACTGGTACAGGATGCTGTTGCCTGGCTGGTGCCTGAGGAAGGTGGTGGGAGCTGGGATCCCACCTCCACAGCAGAACTGTCTGCTGGTGATTACACCTTGCTGCTTGTCATGAGCTGTGACACCAAGAGGAATGTTGTATTTCAAGTCTTTAGTCTCAGATGTAGCATCGCTGTTGCTCGAAGTAACTTAAAAAATTAGAGCTAAATTTAAATGTGTTAATTATATCAAATTTTCCATTGTTATCAACATGTACAGCCACGAATACTCTCTCTAACAGTCACTGCTGAGACCATTTCAGTAAGTCTGAAGAGACCCCCCAGCTAAAGAAATCTTAGTCCTAATAGTGAGAATATATTATAAAAAAAGTATTTTAATTTCCTGATTAGCAGGACATGGTAAAGAGCTTTCTTGAAGCCTCTCACGAACAGGAAGTCTTCAAACACTTGGTGAGGTGGGAATGAACACTTAACATGTGTTTTTGATGGTAGTCTTTGCATGTGTTTTTGATTTTCAAACACGTGTCTGCTTTAGCAAAGGAGAAGAACAAACCAACCCTGTTGAAAACCCTGCCTCCATCAACAAAATTATGAAGCAAGAGGCTGCTGAAAATATTTGGGAATTGCATGTGCAAGTTTAGAACATTATACTGAAGCAAATTCCTTGTGTACACATAATTTATTAATGGCTGGGGTTGCAAAGCACTGGGTGCAGATTAACATTTTGTCAATGATCTTCTGGGGAAGGTTTTTCCAGCAAACATTAAATACTTGAAATGAATTTTTGTAGGTTCATAGTATTCACAATGGAAGGTTGTTATTATTATTACTATTATTATTTTTTAGTCATGCCAAGCCTCCAAAGGCAGTTTGAAGTACCTGAAGAGCTGGAAAGGGACTTTGGACAGGGGCTGAAGTGACAGGACAAAGGGGGAATGGCTTCAGACTGCCAGAGGGCAGGGTTAGGTGGGATATTGTGAAGGAATTGTTCCCTGTGAGGGTGGGGAGGCCCTGGCCCAGGTTGCCCAGAGAAGCTGTGGCTGCCCCTGGATCCCTGGAAGTGTCCAAGGCCAGGTTGGACAGGGCTTGGAGCAACCTGGGCTGGTGGAACGAGATGGACTTGAAGGTCCCTTCCAACCCAAACCATTCTGGGATTCTGTGAAGGCTTTGTTCTGAAATCTGGAAGTCAGTCCAGGTGTAGTGAGGCTTCATAGCTTAGCAAATAAACCTTATAACTGAAGTGAGGCAGATACTGTGGTATTAACATATTTTAAAGTAGCCTTCAGTGGTTTCCAATAAAAACATTCTGTGGCAAGGTTGTCGCCTCCTGAACTGAAAGGAAGAAGATGCAGAACAGTCTCTTAAATTCCATGGCTTGTGCCAGCTCCTGGGGGGCAGGGGCTGGATAGGGCAGCCAGGAAGGAAGGATGTACTGGCATGGCCTTCCCCTGGTGCAGACCTGGGGTAACGTGAGAGCAGATCCTCAACTGGTGTATTATACTTGGTGGGTATTATATTATTGTATTATACTTTCTCAGGTATGAAAAGTAATATTACAGGAAAAAGTGACTGTTTTGGGTATGTAGCAGTGAGCTGTAGAAATGCAGGATTGTAGGTAATAAACAGTTTTTGAAATAGGAGATACAAGTAAATGTGGGTTTTGGTACTTCCATATGTAGGAAGAAAGGGAAGTGTGTTTTTTTCTTTCTTGGTGCTGAGTTTCTTGGTTTCTGTTAAATATTTTGATCACCTTTTCAGGCCTGTTAGGAATCTTGAATTTATTTTGATTACTGTTATTATTTACATAGAGAATATCACTTTTCCACTTAATATGTATCTCTCAGCTGTGTGGGACCAAGATCAGTGCTGCCATTGGGATCCACATTTGATCTGGCAAATAGACCCCTGCTGTTCAGCTCAGCAGAATTTGCTGCAGCACTGATTGCTGGGATACTATAAATACTTGCCTGGGCTATACACACACACAGGCACACACAGGCACAAACACACACATATATATAAAAATCAAAATTATTAAATAATTATCAAATAATTATCAAATATTTAAATAATATTTATTAAATATCTATAATAGCTATTATAATTACACATCTAATATATAATTATACATTAAAGAATTATATTATAATTACATTTACAAATAATATATAAATTGATAATAGATGAGACAGAATATTTCAACAGCAGAATTTGATAGTGGACTATCAAATTTAGAATAGTTATAAACACAAATATTTTTAATACAAACATCAGACAAGTAATTATTTATATATATAAATATATTTATATATATGTATCTTCCCTTGTCTTAGGGAAGATGACTGAGAATCATATCACTTCAGAAACTTCCCACTGCTGTAACTGGCCACAAAAGTGTAAGGGAGGGAAAATGAAGCAGATGACAGGACTTGGGGAACTGGAGTCTGGGTCTGGATGCTGTTGCTCAGGCAGGGCCAGGGTACCACAGATTCTGTACATCCTTTTCCTTTTCTCCTTCTTGTGAGGGAAGAGGAGTGAAACTTTGTGTACCGCAAGCAATAGACTTTATAGAAATTTTGATTTGTTCCTTGCCCGAGCCTGCTTGGGGCAAGGAAGATTTTGGTCTCTTCAGTGACTGAGAGCAAAAAAGAACAGTGAGGAGAGGCACCTTGTATCCAGAGCTCAAAGGCCACCTGTGTTACCCACCCAGTGTGGACAGTGTAAATAAAAGGCTGCTCCTGCCCCTGGAATTCATATTATGCCTGGTCAGGTGCAAACATAAAGAGCTTCATGCTTCTTTTCTTGCCTCCCAGTCTGTTTGTCAGAGATCAGCTGATGTGTTCAGCTATTTGGGATGCATGGGATTGATCCCAGAGTAGCCTTTTGCTGGAGCTGAAATGTGCCAGTCTGCTGTACCCATTATTCCTGTCTGTTATTCCTTCTCATTCTGTCTGACTCCACTGTTCTGGCCCTGTTGAATTACTCATGCTGGTAATGTTCCTACATAAATAAACAGAGTAAGAAGACAAATAAGCAAAGAAGAATCTGATTGCCACAAAATTCACAGGAAGGCTGCATTTCAAACTATGGAAATCACCCTTGGCTAAGGGTCACTGTCATTATTTCACATATTCCAGCCATAGCAGGAAACACACTGTTCACTTCTAGAAAGAACAGTTGCTGAAACATTTTTATCTTGGCCTCAGAGCTGGTCACTGAGAAGTATACATGATTTTCAGTGCCAGGGAGGCTAACCCTGAACTGATGGATGTATGTCCTTCCCCCCTGGCTGTCTCAAGGGCCCTGCCCATCAGCGCTTCGAGAATGTTGGAAGGGTAAGACCATCTGGAAGGGTAAGACCGTGCTCAGTTCCCAGTGCCTGGAGCAGTATTGTCCATCCCCTGTGCTGCTTGCTGTGCCAGAGGTGCCTCTCCTTCGTCTCTCTGGAAATAGTATCCTAGAAACAAAGTCAGGTTTTGGGTTTAAGCTGCGTGTTTGGCAAGATGGGTGCTGTTGGTTGGCAGAGTGGTGCTTCTGGAGACCCGTGTCCTTTAATTCTCTCTCGTTAAATGTGTCCCCAAGGTGAAGGATTGTGCCGTGTGCTCCTCTGGCTGTGGATGGGATTAGCAGGTATTTCTCTCAAAGTTCACACCATCAGCCAAATTACTCATCTTTTCCCAAAGCCATGTGGGAGTCCAGAGCAGGAAAAGGTAGATAAAGTAAACACAGGACGTTTTTGTCTGTGAACTTCCCAGAAATGAGCCGGTTTGATTGTCCTTTGCCCTGATTTCTAGTCTGACTGAAGGTCAATGTCCCTTATTGTGGATACTCTCCAGGTAGATCATGCTTGGTTTGATGGTTCATGAGCCTTTTCTTTCAAACACTACAGGGTGACCCAGCAAAACCAAATTTGCATCTCTTTTCTGCTTCAGGAATATTCACGTGAGACCTTCAGGGCATTTAATGAGTGACTTAGTAACTCTCCCCGATATCTAATAATAAAAGGGGATATTTGTTAACAATTTGGCATTTCAACCACTATATTTCCTATGCCTTATGAAGGAATTGCATGGAGTTCATGTCCATGGCCTCGATGAACACAATACTTACTTGTTCCTGTATTGTGCTTTGCCAGCTGCATAATTCAATGTGCTGAAGACTCCTAATGACTGTAAATACTTGTTCTGGTTCTGTGAGAAAACAAGTACTATGATCCCTTGAAGTTAATGCCCTGTAGACCTCTTTGCAGAAGACAATTTGTTAGTAGAGCACTTTAAAACTAATTTTTAATAATTTTTTTTTTAATGCTTTCCGTTGCTCTCTGGTCTTTGTACGTTGATTCTTCTCTTTGTGCACGCAGAATGTTCTGTTACTGTTCCAACAGTGGTTTTTAATTATCTTTTTTTATTCTGTCAAGTGGATGGGAAAGATAACAAGAATAACACAGGTGCTTGTAATGATCCTCTGCATTTTTCTTCAGGTTAGGTGGCAAAGTAGCTGCAGAGGCGCTGAAATGTGAAGTTCTCAGGCTCCCTTAGCCTTGAACAAATTCAAAATCTCAGCATTGAAGTTGAGCTGTACAGTTCACCACAGCTGGGAGGCTACTTGCTTGTCTTCTTTCCTGCCACTTCCAGATTTCTTCCAAATCTGAATGCGAGTCATGAATTTTAACAACTCTGTTAAAATAGAATTGTGAATATCAGGATCTGGATGGGGAAGAGTAAGTGAGCATTTCTGCAGTGCAGGTCAGTGGAGTTTCTCAGGAGTGCCATAACTGGGCTCTTCAAATGGTGGTTCTTAACTATAAGTGTGATTAAACCGTGAAACAAAACAGTTTTTTAACTTCACCTATTGTTTCCAGCTTTGAATCACCTTCTGTAGCCTGTCTTTTCCCGTTCCTGCTCCCTTAGGTTCCTAAAGGGAGCTTTTCCTCCATTTCTCAGATGCCTTGCAGCATTAGCTGCTTCAGTGCCCTTCCTTATGAAAAGTAAGAAACATAATAATCTGTTAATAGACTTATTACCCAAAATTTATCAGTCTAAAATGCTGAAGCAAATTTGTCTGTATTTTCTTTAGTGGTCTTAAGAACAGACTTATGAGGATCTGTCTAATAATAACAAATAGAGGGCAATGTCAGCCTGGACTCAGAAGTGCTGCTATTTCCCTATGAAGTAGTGACAAGATCATTCCTAGGCTGGAGAATCTTCTTTGAGTTCCAACACTGCGAGGAAGGAGGCACAGCAATGATTTGAGGATGCTTGATTTGCAGTAAGATAAAAAATGAGTTGTCCATTTTGTTGGAAGAAAAGAGGCGTGAAGTGATTTCCTGCATCTTCTGTCTGCATAAACACTGAAAGATGATGTGATACTAAAGGACTCTTCAATCTGGAAGATGAAGGCATAAGAAAGCCTTTTAATAGGATCTGTAGCCTGAGAAACTCCAATTGCAAATCCTGAATTTTTAAATGGTTATGCTTAAATAATCACTGACAGAGTTCAGCAAAGGATGTGCTACTTTCCCCACCAATGGATGTGTTGAGAAATTAAGATGTTCACTGTCTCCCTCTTTCCCCCTCCCAGTGAATAATAGGAAGAAAATCTGTCCCCAGTGCTATCAAAGTTAATCCAGGTTGGTCATAATGAGGACTTCTGCTTTAACCATATATACAGGTATCTGTGTGAGAAATAGGAAAAAAAAAAAATAAAAAAATAACTTGATCCATTCATCAGCAGTTGGAGCAGTAGAAATTTCCCAACATGCACCATCTTTGTTCTTATTCTTTATAAACTGATTGTGTAAATCTTGCTTGGATCCTTTATGAGACGTAGTTGAGGTATTAATTTTTATGTGTTTTGAGGAACAACAGAAAATAATATTGGCCTATTAAAGTAGTTGTGATAGAGGCATACCAAGTAGAAAGGTTCTGTTTGTAGGAGATGGAACATGTTTTCTCACTGGCATCATGAAAGTGGGCAGTAACCTGCCCATAACATACATGTTCCCTTATTAGAAACACAGAATACCCTGAGTTGTGAAGCTCTCACATGGACCATCCAAGTCAAACTCCTAGGAGTGTGAAGTGACCATGATACAGTCAAGCTTGGATATGTTCAGCAAGGAATGGTGCTGACATATTGTTCACACAGAGGAAAGATTGTTTGTCATTGCTTGCAACGCAAGTCATGAGGCCAATAAACCATGAAGTTGCTTGAAATACAAGGGCATTTTTGTAGGACAGGCATAGAATAGAAAAACGTGTGTATGAGAGGCAAGCAGTGTCAGCACCGTGGTTAAAAACCTTTTTCCAAAGGATACCATACCTGCCAAAAGGTCCTAATTAAAATTCAGTGAATTGCAATTACTTATTTGCATTTTAGCCTTTGTTGTCCTGCACTTCATAGCGGTTCTTGGTCTCTGTTATCCTGAATAACCTGATATGGCTTGGACACCCTCCTTTGGGACACAGTGCAAGAAGTTGACTCCCCTTTCTTTTTTCTCCCTCTCTCAGTGAAGGGTGAGAAATAGGCCTGATAATATCAGAGAATCCCAGACTGCTTTGGGTTGGAAGGGACCTTAAAGCTCACCTTGTTCCACCCCCTGCCATGGGCACAGACAGCTTCCACTATCCCTGGTTGCCCAGGGCCCCAAGTGTGAGATGAACAGATTAAAATATTTAGAGAGCTGATTTCAAAAACTGAAAGAAAAATTCATCACATGCGTAGTTGGTGTAGTGAGGTGATGAACAGACAATGGACAGAGAGACACTTTAATTTCAGATAAAGGAATGCATGATTTGAAAGGAATGTTTGCACTAATAGTGAATTGATGAGGGGTAAATGCCTAGACAGGAACCGTGTGGGTTTTTCTAGTAGTGTCCCCTCCATCAAGGCATTTCAACCCAGAAGTCAAAAGGAAGAGAATAAGGGAAAGCAATGGCACAATTAGCAGTTAATTTAAAGTAACTAAAGTGTATTAGGCCCAGTCAAATGAACCATTTAATTTTTGTTCCTTCTTGTTTGTAGTCTCATAAGTATGAGTCATTGGGAAGCCAATCTGGCTTGGTACAATGCGTGCTGTTTTATAGTCCTTGCTCCTTGCCAGCATAAGCATTTCCTTGTTAATGTTTCACATCTGTTCTTTGTAATTTAGTGATTATGTGCAGGCCTCTGTGTCCTCCTTGTTTATTTTAAAAGGACAGTGGGAAGCTTCACTTACGTGAGATTAAATCGATGTCTGTGATTTATTAAAGTTTGGGCATCCTGGACTTCTTTGCTGGTTTGTGTAAATGCATATTTTTAGCAGAAGATGAAAATGGGGATGGTTGGAGCAAAGTCAGTAATCTGCAGTTCGAATCAGCTGAGTGTTTCAGAATTGAGTTGGCAAGTGTATACTGGAGATTTATATAGCTTTCTTATCAGTCACACTCAGGCTCCTTGCAAGCATTTCTGATGCCTTTTTGTTTTATCAAGTATTCAGAGAACAGATTTTCATTCTGTGGGGATCTCTATTCACACAGATATGGGGTATTCATGTCCAAACAAGAATATTTGGTGTAAAATAGAAATCCTACTTACAGCTGATGTTGTTGGCCATTCAGACATTGGTATAGGAGATGGCAACCACATGTAGTTTAGGTGATTGATTGCATATAATAATATGCAATATGAAGGGGCAAATGACCAGAGTGAGCTCTGTTCAGAAGTGAAAATAAATTATTTACCTGGTTTGTAAATGCTTTAATACCTTCTGTGACTCTGAGGTGCTCAAATGCACAAAAGGGCAAACATAATCAGATAACTTAATAATTATGAATGGTTTTACTGGAGCACATAGTGAGCTTTCATGCATTACAGAGGAAGGTTTATTATTTATAGTAGAATAGAACCAAGAAAAATAAATCTGTTTGTGGAGAGGATACTTTGCAATTAAAATCCTACACAGGACTGGAGTCTGATTCAGATCTCTGCCAAAGCTATCTATGTAACCTTCAGCAAATTAAACCTCTAGTCTGGGTCGAGCCTGGAATTTAGATGCAGAGCTGTGGGAACCAGGAATCCTGAAAGGGAAGAACCTACATCCCCAGACAATCTGTCTCTGTTTCATATGGACTCAGTATTTATTCTTTTTCATGTGCCTGTGTATTTACCAACCTTTTAGTGCTGACTGGGGTGCAGATCCCTGGCCCAGGGATTCCTGTGTGCCCGGGGATGTGATCAGGGCATTGTCTTCATTGACAAAAAGGGTGAGGGGATATGCCAGTCCAAAAGGAGAGTACAGTGCATTTGGGTGAAGGCTGCAGTAGGGTTGGGGGGTGTTTTGGGAGCAGAAACTAAGCACAGTGGTGGGTAGAGATTAAAGAGGAGGGTCTGGGTTTGTAGGACTTGCACAGCACCAGTGTGGGGGCACTGCTGGGTCCAAAGTGTGTCTGAGTGGATTCCCCAGTGCAGTCACAGAGCAGTGTTCAGTTAATGTTCCCTCCAGTGATGAGGCTGAGCAAAGAAAACTGCAAGGCTGGGTGTGATCTTTGCTTTTTTCCCCCTTCTTATGTTCCCAGTGTTCATATCCTCACATCTCCTGTCGAATGCTGCTGAGCCGTTTTAAGCTCAAGATGAAGGGTTCTTCTCCTCTTCTCTACTTCATTTTCATGCTTTTCCATCATTTTTAGGGCTCTTCTCTTGCAAGTCAGATACCTGTATGGCAATATGAGTTTAGATCAAGCGTGCAATAAAAATTCCTTAGCAAACTCTCTCAGGCTCTGCACGCTCGGGGAGCTGGGAAGCCAGAGGTACAATCATGGGGTCTTTCTCCCATGTAAATTCTGAGTCTCCTCTCAGACCCATGTAAACGCATGGTGTCTGGGAGCAAAGTTCCTCTGCCTAATTGCAGACCACAAAGGGAATTCCACTGCCTTTTGTTTGTTTGGAATTGGTGTGGGATGCTCTGATCCTGAGGGGAACAGCGAGCACCAGGTTGGGCTGTCCCCCTTTGCATCTTGCTCTGGGTTTGCTAAGTGTTTGCTGAGCCTCTGCCATCCCTCTGCTGAGTCATCTCCCTCTCCTGACTGAAAGGTCTCAGCTTTCTTTACCACTTTTGAACCCTTCGATTCACTTTTTGAGGTGGGGGAATCAGAATTACGTACACGTTTGCACTGTGGATTTATACAGAAACACAAGATATTTTTTTTTTCCTGTTGTTTTTATTCTTCATTTTACTTTTTAATTGACTGTCAAGGAGCCTGAGCCAATTTTCTCTCGTAGCACTGATAGTTGCAGCCCCACATTATGGTTCCTGCATATCAATATTCAGCAGGTGTCCATCATTTTGTGTGTAAAGCCAGGATGTTTTCCCCCTGGGTACATCACTCGACGTTTCTTCCCGTTGCCTTCCATCCATCACTGTGATTGCTCAGTCGCTGAGACATGGAGAGTCCATCTGCAGACCTTCACGGGTGGTCCTTGTCTTTGCTGTCTTAACTTCCTTCCTCTCATCCACAGAATGTCACCTTCCTAGGGACTCTTTTCCCAGACTGATTGTGGCTTTGTTGGACAGGACAGCTCCCAGCTGAGCTGACTGCTCTGGGACAACTCCGACCGTTCAATCCTACCCTCAGTTTCCCATCTTCACAACCAGTTATTTATCCATGTGAAGATCCCAACTTTTCTCCATACTTTTTCTGAAGAGAGACATTGTTGACTTTGTGGAGGGACTCAGATGGGGAGCTGATGAAAACCGTGTGGCTCAGACGAACACATTTTTCCTGTTACTGATGTAAGATAAATTTTGATTTAGTGATTATGTCTTCTTTTAAATAATCCTGTATGATAGGGATATAATAGCTTCTGGTTTATGGTATTTTAAACTCTAATATGCCTTTGATTCCATCATGTTTTTTAGGTTTTATGATTACAATAAAACAGGTCTTGTAAAGTTATTTATGTCTGTAATATACATTTGCTTTTATAGAGGGCCCGTTGACATCCTCCACTGTAGGGTACAGTATTCTCATATGAAACAGATTTAATTTGGTTTCTTATCCAGATCGTCACATTAGATATACAGTGCACATACTTCTTCTATTCATGATATTTAGGGTTTTTTTATACTTAAACTGACATTTAGATAGAAAGAATAAATTTACTTGGCTATTTCTCAATATCCTATGAGAGTTACATCAGGAATCACATTTGAAGTACTGACATTTCCAGCAACAATACCTGTATTGTAAGCCCACTGGATATGTTGATGAAATCAAATTTTGTTAGGAAAATATGTAAAAAAATTATTTGCAATAAAAGCAGGGAGAGGGAGGGGCCTTAGCAAAGTACTGTCAATCCCACCCCCTCAGAAGCTGTATGAAATCTGGCATTTCTCTGCTGAATTGACTGTGTCAGAGTTAATGCTGGAGAAATGCCAGAAAATTATTTGAAATCTCTTTCTGAATATGAAATGTGGAGGCACCAGGCAGAGGATTCCCTGAAGAGAGGGAGCAGAAAAGCTGTCTGTGCAGCAGACAGAGAAATCATCATTCTTAGCGCTGGGATATTTTTAGATTCTCTCAGCCTGATGAATAGACTCAATATAGAATATATTAATTGCTGCTGCAGTCAGAAGTATTGAGAAACTCTAGTTCTCCACCCACAATTAATGGAGATTTTTCCATAATCTTAGTTTTGATTATTGCTTTCAGTAAAATTCAAGTTAAATAACACGTTAGATAGAAACTGTTTCTTTGTTCATAGTTGACTTTATAAAGTGTTTGTAAGCTGACTAAACACCACAGCCATAGGAAGAGACTTCTTAATCTTTAATATTTTGTTCACTTGTTAGCACTGTAGACAGTTAACAACTAAACTTAAAACTACCAAACTTGGCTTAAAATGAGGGGCATGGGAATGGTTGTGTGCCTTCACGAGATTCCAATACTTATTTTGATTCATTGCAACTTGTATGAAAAGTTCCAGTATCAAAAGGTGTGACAGACAGCTTTATGTGAGCTTGTAAGAGGTTAAATATTTTCAGTTTTGGTTTTGTTTCGATATGTCATTTTTTAATTTATTTTTATCAAATTCTGGCTCCACGTTAAATTATTTTTTTTTAATTGATTTAGAATGAGAAAACGTACCAACGATGTTAAAAGTTCAAGCAGAATGCAACAAAAATTGTGGAGTCCAACTCTGAGGTTTCTATTGGAAACTTTAGCTGGCATAGCTTTGGTGTTTTGTGTTCTGTGTGGAACATATAATCTATCAGGCAATACATCTAACAGAGGAAATACTGAATATGCTTGTGGTGCATTTCATGCTGTTCTTGAAAACCTAGTTTTTCCTTGTCTTTTCAGGTGTTTGGGTATGTAACAAATCAGGAGTATCTACATTTCTGTACATGAGCCATCCCATGACTCCGGGTGTCCTCTCTGGAGACGCTGATTTATTGTACTTTGTAGAACAGAAGGTGGTTGGGATGTCTGATGTAGGTTCTTGGTTCTGCTGAGGGGCAAGAGGAGAAGTGAGCTGGTTCTGCCACTTCAGAAGCGTGTGTGGCTTCACAGCTCTTGATTTCTCCATCAAATGAGTTTATGACTCAGCCTCTCTCATCAGTTTGTTAAAGCTCAGCCTCTAATTCATTTCAGTATTCTTCAAGTAAATGTCTGAAATTTTGGAGTGTAAAACAGATGCTGTACAATGGATTTTGATTAAAATACCAGCATATGTTCAGATGTAGAATGAATTGAAAACCAGTTACACCTGAAAAGCCTTTGCCCCTGCCTAAAATAACTTAATAGGCTGCCTGGAGTTGGTTACTTTTAAATTTCGCCCTGTGACTCTAGAAAAAAACCATTGTCATTAATACACTTAAATACCATTAAGATCTTCATAAGGTTATGGAATAAATAATAGTGGCATTATTTGCTCTTCCCTGTGAAGGTGGGGAGGCCCTGGCACAGGTTGCCCAGAGAAGCTGTGGCTGCCCCTGGATCCCTGGAAGTGTCCAAGGCCAGGTTGGACGGGGCTTGGAGCATCCTGGGCTAGTGGGAGGTGTCCCTGCCCATGGCAGGGGGTGGGACTGGCTGAGCTTTCAGGTTCCTTCCAGCCAAAACCATTCTGGGATTCTCTGAAGGACACGTCTGTGACAGATCCTTTTAACCAGACACAGGCATTTATGTTTTCTTTGATGTCCCCTATCACAGTCAAAGCAACAGCTCTGCAAGGCCTGGGAAAAGACGGCTGTGGAAAGCTTTCTTCATTGCTTTAGGACTTTTAAACACATCAGCTGCTGGGATTCTCATGGTCTGGTTCAATATGTGCTTCAAGACAACATAAAAACACAAGATGTTTTTAGTCCTGCTACAGATCTTACATTTCAATTCAGCAGCTTTTTCTACTTGTCTTAGTGGCACTGGAAGAGACTGACAGCAGGAGGTGGACAGCAGTGGCCACCTCCCTGTGATGTGCATCCTGGATTTCAACCCAGAGGGTCAGGCTGATGCTGAGAGCTTTGTCAATGCCTTGCTGATGCCCACTGTGATATTTCCTTTTTCTTCTTAGTTTGCTTTTTTTACTACTGGTGTTTCGTTTCAGGATGTGCAGTTTCAGTTCACATTTCTGCTAGGGACAGAACTGAACCATTACCTCACATACACAGTTCCATAATATATGATGTTCTTTGAGGAATTTCAGAATTTTGCTGATGAGTTTTTTGCCAGCAGGATTTCTTTTTAGAAGGCTGGAAGCTAGAAAGACAGTTCCTGTGTGTAACAGTCCTGTGAACAGGATTCTGCTTCCAGTGTAGATCATAGCTGTAGTTGGAAAACTTGGGTCTAGTCTGGAGATAAAATGGGAGAAATAATGTAATGGATCTGTCTGGTGGCAGCTGCTGCTGCTGCCTGCTCTCTTTCTGCAACCCCCAGCTCGACATCATCTCCATTTTGGCAATTATTAACTAGATTAGTTAAAAATACGCTAATTCTAGCTAATTATTTTAGCTATAGTGACTGAAAATATAGCTACTGCTATATTTAGTTGTAAAAAAAGAAAAACGCATTGCTGAAGTTTCACTGACTGGTACTGTGAGTCAAGCATTAATCACATAGATATATTCATTTTTTTCTGGTTTTTTTTGGGAGTTGACTGGCTGTGGTGAAGTATTAAGAAGGAAGCCTCTGTCATGGTAGGGAGAAACTGGAGTCTGTAGTTGTTATAGATGGGTCCAGTTAAATAAGAAATCGAGTATGCAGATTTGGCTCACCTCTAAAGAAAAATAGATCATTTGGCATTTTTCTGTTAGTGAAGATTTTTACATTAGGATGAAAAAAGACTTGGCTTGAAGCGGATGCCTTAGTAATGAGATGCAGCACTCTGGGAGAGAGATTCCTTGCCAGAACAGAGATTTGGGGAGGAGAACAAATGGGAGATGTAAGAACTGAGTCAGAAAACTGCTCCTGGAAAGGGTTTCTCCCCATGTAGCTGCCACTCTTTGTCTGGGTTTGGATGCCATCACCAGGCTTGTTCGTGTTCGTGTTAACATCGTCTCTCGGAGCAGGACAACAATGGTTTGTTCTGGTCTCAGGAAATCCCTCCATAAAGGTCTGCTTCCCTGATTTTCAGCCATCCCTGGGTTTCTCCCCAGGTGAGGTTCATTCTTTGGCACTGGGAGACTTTCACTCCTTCTTACAGTTGACAATGGCTGAGAAAATAAATCAATTAAAGGGTACTGAAGTACTGAAGGGTGCAGTTCTGTTGTAACTGAAGCCAGGAATGTCACCAGGCTTAATGAGATGATTTGTCTCCCCAGTAAAGGGCTGTTTTTCGTAATTTATATCCATTAACCTTTTACTTAAAAATTGCTCAAATTATAGTATGTTTTCCCATAGGAAACATCCTCATTAATGTGGTTGACTTTGTATAAGAAAAATAACTTCTGCTGTTTGGACTGGTTTATTTTGTATACTTTTAGCCAGTTTTTGTGATCCCTGCTATTTGAACCTTGGCAACTCCCATCCTTAAATTCTAGTTTTCATTTGGTTTCAGTCAATTTTTAATGTATGTAGTAGTTTTGTACTGTAAGCATTAGTTAAAAAATAATAAACACATGAAATGTTAATGAAAAGTCATGTCATGAAACATTCTATGCTATATTTACTGGGGTCCAAATATACCTGAGCCCATTTATTTCCCATTTGGGAACCCCAGACTGCAAAGTTTAGAGTGTTTTATGTGAAGGATGGGTATGATTAATTTAATTTTTTCCCCTTGAGTGCTGTGATTTTGTTAATTTTTTATCCCCCTTTTTAAGACAAATGACCCTACCTCTGGTTTTTTCTGATGTTTTACATGATTTCAGGAATCCTTATTAATTAACTGAAGCCCTTCATGTCCTGGAAATGTATTTGATGGAAATTTGAGAGGATCTGACAGATTATACTGTGATTTTGAATCATTTGCAATATTTGATGGTTTATTTAAGATCAGATCTCTGCACTTAGTTGATTATCTGAGATTGCTGAAATTTTGCACTTTGTAGACTTCGCTGCTCTTTTATCTCCTGACCAAATTTCTTGCTCTAGGGTGAGTATTCAGGGACTTTATTGACCCAAACCTTTGAACCTACTGATAGAGAGGAAAAGATGGATCAAACAGGGAAGTGTGGCAGGTGAAAACAGGGAACAAGGGAAATCCTTGGAACAAATGCCTTAGTGTTAGAGCCTATCTTTCTTCCCTCATACACATGTACATACTCCCCTACTTCTCTGGAAAACAGAGGAAGAGTATGTTTGTGTGTATTCCAATAAAATGTATTTTAATAAAACGCCTGGAAAAAGTAATTCAACTTCTCGTTTTTTTTCACGTACGTTATTAGAATTGAGGCAAACTTTCAGACACTTCAATACTGAGTGGGTTGCTGCTTCTCCTAATTCCATCCTTTTTGTTTATTTTTCTTCTTACTGGCAATTTAATAAGGCAGCTTGGTAGTCCTGCAATATGAGAGTCATAGTTGGCTTGATCTTGTTTTTCATTTTTCTAATGGATTTTCCTCTCCAATGGTGCTTTTCTCCCCCAGTCCTTGACATATTCCTAAGAGTTCTTGCTCACCTTAGAATTCTTTATTAATGTTAGCACACTTGAGCAGGGGAAGATTGCCAGGAACGTGGAGGAACAGTGGGCTAAATGTCACTTGTCTGGAGAACAGCTTTGTGAAATTCGTGGTGGTTTTTCTTTTTCGTAGCACTGATAACCAGAAGAGGAGGGGAGTGGTGAATATTTTTGATAGAAAGCAAGTCTTGGAGGGTCAGCCTTTTTTGAGCTGTGAAACGTTTGACACTGGGGTGACACGTGTCTGTGTGTGTAATGTGCACGTCTTGTACAAAGAAATTTTTTAAGTTAGGAATTCAAACACTCGGAATTTCCGGATATACCATTTACTTTATTCTTCCCCCTTTGGTGCTGGGCCCAAGGCAGGAGCCTCCTGGAGCAGAGGAGTGTGGTTCCAGCTGGTTTCATGATAAATATGCACAGCAGAGGTGAATTAAGATTGCACCAGTAGCTATAATAATGTAATATAATCCAACACTTTGACTGTGAGCCTTCCCTTCTTAAATGTCCTTTTCCCCTATCTTTTTGTAGGTAACTTTGTTTAAGAAGCTTTAGTAAAGTTCTGTTTCATAGTGCTGAAAAACAGGAAGAAAACATTTCATACTTTGGAGCAGGATCAGTTTTCTCATGAAGTGTTGTTGAATTTCGTGATTTTTCTAATTTTAAGCATATGACCCATGGTTGAGGGATATTTTATGTTATTGAAGTGCCTCTAATTTCCTCTCCATCAGACAAAAAGAGGTTATTATTCTTCAGCACCAACTCCTTACACAAGCATCTTTACTCATCCCTATACCAAAGAACTAAAGAACTTATTCCTGAATATCTATGGAATGTTTATAGCAGGTTTAGGATATATGTGCATCTGAAGTGATTTGGAAACTGGTATTTGTTTCAAGCATGGTTAAAGGAACTCTGCTATTTTGCCCTGCTTCCTTACCAGCAAAACTTATTGCCTAGGTTGTGTTCCTGAGGTTTTCAGCCCTAGCATTGCATAGGTTTCTTTTTCTTGCCACCTGGACCAAGAGTTTGTCTGCTTTATCTACGAAAAGTGTTGCAAATTGATTTTTTTTTTTTTTTCACTAAGAAAAAGTTATTGGAAGACAAACCCCACTGGCTCAGATCATCCTGTGCTTCTGCATTTGATGGAGCAGCAGCTCCAGCTCTGCTTCTCAGCTCGAGGCTTCTGTGCCCACTGCAGCTCCCCAGGCTGGCACTGTGGCTCTGTGCAAGTCATCATCTGTCCATTAATTGGATATTAAAAATTCATTCTAGTGTGTTTCACTTTGTTTTTCCTGGATGAAACTATTACTATTTCAAGCTGCAAGTTTCCCTGATGTTTTAAAGAAATTTTAACTCACAATTTTCGTATTTTATTACCATTTTCATTTAAAAAAAAATTAAACAGAACAAGCCTTGCACTTTATATTTTCTTTAGTATTTTTGAAATGACTTCATAAAATGATTTTTATTTGAAGTGTTATTTTGTTCTGATGAGAATACACAAGAAACATTCCCGTTATATTTTCTGTGGTCTGGTAAATGCTGTTGGACCTCTGTTTAAGACCATTTGGGGTTTGCTGAAGATACATAGGGGTTTAAGCTGTAGTTAATGAAAAGTACTAAGAGGTTAAGGGCTTTTTTTTTTCCCCATCTGAAGAACAATGGTGCATGAGCTGAACTCTTTTTCTAGAAAATACTGCAATATTGCAAGGGAGGGTTGGAATAAGATGATCTTTAAGGTCCCTTCCAACCCAAGCCATTGTGTGATTTTTGTAACAGGCAGTAATTGCTTTGTGACTAACCAGTGTAAAATGAGGTTTGGTTGGGGGAGAACAGGCTTCAAGTTGTTTATTTGGTCTTAAGAGTCATTTTGGAAGGCGCTTCCCTTGGGATCATTCAGGCTGCCGAGTCCTGTGCTGAGCACCTGCTCTGCACCCAACTCAGCCAACTGCTGTCTGATCTGGGTCTTGCTGTCTCTTCTGACATTGTCTTCTCTCTCTTTGTGGCTTTGTCTTTCACAGAGCATGGGCTTCTCACCCACTGCAGCACCACAAGTAACGTGCTGAGCAATGTGGAGAGGGATCTGCTCCGTGGATAATGCCTCCGGTGGTTCTGCACAGACGTAGAATAAGGTCCAGCAGGAAGCAAGACTGAGGGAGCTGGAGAAGAAGGTTGCTCAGAGAAGGACAAGGGATACAGTACGTTCAGCTGGGGGGGTTTGTCGGGAGCCGCGTACGCCCAGGATGGAAAGGTGAGGGTCTTTTATTTCATTTTGGGTTGATCTGTTGGATTCAGGGAACACAATTCTTTAATAGTAAAGAAAACAATGGCAGAACCCCCGAATCATTTGTGTTGGGAGAGATCACTGAGTCCCCCCTGTGCCCGATGCCCACCTTGTCCCCCAGCCCAGAGCACTGAGTGCCACGGCCAGGCCTTCCTGGGACACCTCCAGGGATGGGCACTCCAAACCTCCCTGGGCAGCCCCTGACAAGGCCTGACCACCCTTTCCAGGGAGAAATTCCTCCTCATGTCCAACCCCGTGATTTGTCTATAATCTGTATCTTTATTAAAGATACCTGAAGAATCACACATGCTAATTTGCTTTAGTTTGGTAAGTCGACTTAATATTTAATTTTAGCTCAGTTCTGGTGATCAAATGTCCTTGGAACAAAAATTTCCGAGGAGATGACTCTTAATTGGCAGCTAAGGGAAGAGAACTGGAGAGGTGAAGAGATGGAAGGAAATGCTTGAAAACTGGAGGCAGACTGGAATGGCAGAAAGCAGCAGATCCTTGGCAGGAGGCTGAAATCAGATAAATACAGAACAGAAACAGGAGAGTAAGAATGAAGTATTGGAAAAGTAATTTGAAGATGAGCTCGGTTATCGCATTACTTGATGCTTTAAAATCCAAATCATATGGAATTCAGGAAATACCACCATGGGAGTAGATAAAACATCCTTAACTATGGTTTGCAGGGGATGTCCAAGCACATGAAAGTCATGTTCCCTTGCGGCCTTTTCTTATCTGTTTGCAGCTGATGGAATGCATCCTTGATAGGGTTTAAACTGTGGTGTGCAAAATCATAACTGACAATTAGAGGCAATTAGGAAGACAGTGTGAAATGTCCTATGTGCTTCAGAAACTGCTCCTCTTGTTCTGTTTTGAAGGGGAAGTATGTGCTGTGGAAGGCACCGGTTAAGTGATTTTCAAAGTGTGACATTTAAGTATTTGCTCGTCACATGGTTGCCTGAAAGGGTTCCTGCCCTGTGGGAAATGTGTGTTATTAAATGTTGCAATAGATTTACAGTTTGTGTTCTTGATCATCTCAGTAGTACAACCTGACCTTTATTTGTGGCATCACCTAAAACTTGATGAAATTAATTCCAGTGCAGAAGATTACTATACTCACATCTGTTTCCTTTGTCAGTCAACCTGGTTAATTAACTTTCATGCTGGTGTTTCTCGGTGGCATCTGTAAATATGTACAAATGGCAACACAAAGATGGTTTGGTTGGGGTTGTTTTGTTTGTTTGTTTTGTTTGTTTATTTATGTTTTGGTTTTGTCGTTGCTGTTGTTGGTTTTTTGTTTGGGGTTTTTTTTTGTTTGTGTGTTTGTTTTGGTTTTTCTTAATATTGTGAGTTATCTTTCAGGACTCTCTCTCTTAATTGACACTCCCTCTGCTAAGGTGTGTCCCACGAGCCTGTGAGGTTGAGCTCATAGACAAGAAAGTGGCTGTGAAGGTTTTTATGGCTGTGCTTGTACTTCCAATTGCAAAGAGGAGTCAAACAATCTATTAGGAGTAAACTCTGATTTGTGGCAGCGACGCCTTCTCAGCCACAAACTAATGAAAGCCTGTACATAAAATTCCACAAGTTGATCCCGTTGCCTGATAGGTTAATAGGCTAGGTTAGGTATTATCCAGAGAGTAAAATTCTGTATTTTTGTGGAAGTAACAGGGTTGCAATCAACCTAGTCAGAAAGTTTAGGCCACTTTTTATGTTGCTCTTTTAGCAGCATGTCTCAAAATAACACTCAACGTGAAGTCAAATGAGGACACAGAAAACCAGAAAATTCAGACTGAATGGGCTAATTGTTATTTATCGTTTACATTTAACTTAATTTTGCAAAGAATAGCTAGGATTAAACTATATCAAGGCTGTATTTGTGCAAAATGATAAACATGAAGGAATCCTGACAAGTTATTGAAGTTTTGCTGTTTAGCTTTGCAGGTTTTTTTCTCTTTTAAGTTTGAAGCACAAAGTTCAGAAATGGGAAAGTTTAAAAGCATTTATTCTGTTAAGGAGTAAATGTTGACCCACTCTAAAATATGAGCCATCCCAACCATTTCAAGCAATTGTTGCATCACAGGTGTTCCAGAAAGATCTTTCAGGCAGGGCTTGTTGTTGGTACTGCTCTTGTTTATTAGCACACCACGGTGAGTAAAAATGATACTTCAGAAATTGAGAGTTGCAGCAAACTCTTGGAATAATTCTTTTCCCAGGTGTTTTCCATTGTAGCTTTATGCAGTTTGTACTACACACCAAAAAAAAAAAGTGAAAAGCAATTTATGTTAAAATTAGTTTTCAGTCATGTAAATAAAATTGTTCTTGTGCTGTGCTCAACCAGACTCTTGAACTTAATGTGATTCTGAGATTCTAAGCCGCTGCTGGAAAATCTTTGTCCCAACTCTAGGGCCTTCCTGCCCTGGTATTCCTAGTGTGACTTAGCTAATAGAGGCTGTAATTGTGGTGATGGCAGAAATATGGAAATCCTGATTTAATGAAATGCATTTGAGCAGTGGTGGTTTCTGCTGGATTGATCTCACACCACTGTTGTGTTCCTGGGCACTGCAAACCTCTCTCACTCGCTCTCCCTTACCTTCTCTCACTCTCCTCCTGACTGCAGCTGTAAGCTGTGGGGGCAAAAACTTCCTGTTACTTCATTCATCTGTAACAACTGGTTTAGTGTGGAACAGACCCCACCTGTGTGCTCAGACTGATTTTGTCCTTACAAACAGTTCCATAAAACTGGAGTCCCAAGAAGTGAGCTCTTTCCACAGCTGAGCCAGAGTCTGACAGCAATGGGGTTGTCCTCAGTGGGAAGTGGATACTTCTGTGGTTATTTTGCATAAAATCACATCATTATTTTTCATACGTTCACAAATACTTTGCTTATCTCAGATTTACTGTAGCAAATGTAGTAAATTATTTCCAAAACTCACAATCGCTGTTTTCTTCCATTCTCAAAAGAAAAGCCTCCACCTGTATTTGATGCAGATGTACCAGCTGGAGAGGCTGTTCAGCTTCTACCTTCAACTACTTTCAGCTTGTGATTAAAAAAAAAAGAAAATAACAACCCCCAGCCTTTGGGTGTGGAAGCACCTTATTACTTTTCATCCCTAATTCAAAAAGTATTTAAAGAGAAAAGGCTGTTATAAATACTGACCCTGTTACAGGCTCAAGGAGTGTGGTTCCAGCTTGAGTTGGCTACAAAACCAGTATTGGAGAAAGCTTCCCACGTGGTGAATGATGGCCTATTAGTACTGCCTTTACTGGCATTTAGATTACACACCTCTTTCTGAGCATTTTTTCCTTTCCCAAAGCTGGCAGTCACTTGAGGTTTACGTACAGATTTCCTGGAAACTTCTTATTTCTTAGCAGTGGCACCTGTGCTGATGTCCGGAAGCTTGATTGGAATCAATAAATGTAATGAGTAGTGAGATTAATTCTCCCAGCACTCCAAAATCTTTGGCAGTTGCATTAAACTTTCAAATCCCATATAAATTTCTCAAGCAAATTTATTTAGTAGACTCCAGTTATAGCTGTCTTGGACAATACAAGAAGGTAATAAAAATGTGGCTCAGGAAAGAGAAGGGGTGGTGAGGGAGCAGGTGTCCAGTGCTGCTCAACCCGAAGTCACAGGGGCAGCAAAGTGCTGTCAGATGTACATGGCATCTCATGTGCTTCATTTAGAAAGAGGACATTTAGTGAACTCACTTTAGGGGATGGGAATATTTTTTGATAGTTTTTTCTTTTCACAGAACCACAGAATGGTTTGGGTTAGAAGGGTCCTTAAAACCCATCCCGTTCCGCCCCCCTGCCATGGGCAGGGACACCTCCCACCAGCCCAGGTTGCTCCAAGCCCTGTCCAACCTGGCCTTGGACACTTCCAGGGATCCAGGGGCAGCCACAGCTTCTCTGGGCAACCTGTGCCAGGGCCTCCCCACCCTCACAGGGAAGAGTTTCTTCCCAATATCCAACATGAATTTCCCCTCTGGCAGTCTGAAGCCATTCCCCCTTGTCCTGTCCCTCCATCCCTTGTCTCAAGTCCCTCTCCGGGTCTCTTGGAGCCTCTTTAGGCACTGCAAGGGGCTCTGGAGTCTCCCTGGAGCCTTCCCTATGCAGAATAGCTGTTTTAACCTTTCCTTTAGGAAACTTGCTGTGTCACACAGAGCAAGTCAGGTATTACCAGATAAAGTGGTGTTACAAAACCCGATAAGTATTTCATCTTTCAGACACTTCAAGGATTGTTTTCTCTTTGAGACAGCTCAAAATGATCAACTGTTACCTAGACTGAAATGATCAGTTTTTGCCTGACTCACAATAACTCATTCTTTCCATTTTTCTTTTTTTTTTGAAGTCCACGGGTGGTTCTCGAGTTGTTCAGGAAAATGAGTCTTTCTGAGCTGAAGAAATACACACGTGAATTGACGTTGGTTTGACAATGTGCTGTTTTGCCTGTGCGAAATAATCAGTAGCAGGGGGGAAATATTCAAAATCTTGCTTTTATTTAAGCAGCTGTGGTGTTTAAATAATGGATTGAGCATGTCATACTGCATGAAAAGGGATTCGAGGCCATTAGCTCTGAAGTCTTACAGTCTCCTGTATGATATCTAAATTATCAAGAGCAATTGTTGCTTCTGTTACCTTGGTATAATATTCTTGCTTTTAAAGGGAAGGATGCTTAAACATTTTTTTTCCACCAGACAAGTAGTTGTATTTAGCATTAAAAAAACCTCTTGTGTAATGACACTGCCTGTGTATTCACTGAAGGTATTTGTGCTCACTGTGACCAGGCTTGTCATGAACAAATGTCCTAGTTTTCCTTTGAATGACAGTGTTCATTATGCAGAACATAAAAGCTAAAATTCAGATCTGAAGCCATCTCAAGAGCTGAGTTAATTAGTCAGTTTGTGGTGGAATAGGCAGTGACTTAAAGTCATCATGACATAGGGAGTTATTACCACCACACCACAAACTGGTTAGCCCAGGTGTATTTTCCCACCTGAAGCTAGTCTGGGATTTGGTGTTAATTAGCTGCCATGTTCTTTTGGTGTAATCACATGTACATACTCTTCCTGTTTACACACACATATATGCACATATGTTTGTATTTGTTTTCGTTTGTGCTGGAGGTTTGCATCAACTATGAATATCCAGGGATTTTTTTTTTTTCCTCTCTGTGGTTCAGCTATAAAAACATGTATCCCACAAGTTGAAAACCATTGATATTTTATACCTACCTTCAAGCCTGTTATTCAGGCCACAGTAGTTTTCAGATCACTGTAAGGAATTTATACCATAGGATCTGCTATGGATTAGATTCCACTGGCACAGGGTGCCCAGAGAAGCTGTGGCTGCCCCTGGATCCCTGGAAGTGTCCAAGGCCAGGTTGGATGGGGCTTGGAGCAGCCTGGGCTAGTGGGAGGTGTCCCATGGCAGGGGGTAGAACAGGATGGTCTTTAAGGTTCCTTCCAACCCAAACCATTCCACGATTCTATGATCTCCAAAAGAATATCGTGCATTTTTGCCCCAGGATACTGTAACGTGCTATAATCAGAAAGAGAATGTATAAGGATATTAATAAAATAATCCTGATGCTTGGCGTGATTTATTTGGATGATATTTCTTTATGGAAGGAGAGGAGAACCTGATGGCCTTTGATTTATTTGATTATTTTACCAGAAAAACGTATACTGGACATGTGTATATTATGATCCTGTAAAAATCTCTCTGAAGTTGATCAAACCAGATTAGAGATAAGAGATAAGTTTTCTTTTTAGGTACCGTGTAGACCTTGAAAGGCTGGTAGACATAGTTCAGTGTCTTTCTGTGACATCACAGGTTGTACTTCATGACAGTTTTTTCTAATTCATTAATAAATTAAGTAATTTTTATAAAAAACAGTCACATGGCAACAACCTGGCGTTGTGCTGAGTGTTGCCATTGGATGTGTCTGAGCAGGAGTAGGGCTAAAATTCTCCAATGCCCATTGCCCATCTCAGCAGCAAATGTATTTTTATTACTTTTAGCAAGTTCCCTGAAAGAAAGGAGGGCACTATTGGGATGGATGTGCATGGGCAATTTCTCTGTGAGAGTGAAAGCTTAAATAGGGTAAGCTAACCAGGGCATTCAAGCTCCATGGATGAAGACTTAGATAATTATCTCTTCTGCCTGTTTGGCTGCTGTTCATAGGAAGGGGTTTGAGTGATGTGGAAACTGTCTCCATGAGTATTCACTGTAGCCATTTGTCTGGGAAGGAGTTCTCACACCTTTCAGGTGTTTATCCCAAATGTCAGGCCTGTGTTTGCAGTTTGACATATACCTGAAGGTAATCTGAGGCTTACATAGGTAGATTGATTCTTCTGAACAAAGGGAAGTCACTCTCATTTAGAAAATGTCATTCATCTCATTTAAACTTTTAGATTCAGGATTATGCTCCACTGTTTGACATGGCAAAGAAAACCCAGGATTGCTTACTCCTTAAAGGTTAAACCTCTTTACTGCTGGATGAATGAATCTTTTTGATAGCTTTATATAATCTTTCAGACATGACAGAAGAGCCTTGTGGGTGGGTGAAACAGGGAATCCTTCACTGGTTGTCAGTGTTGGGTGTTCTCAGATGGGGTTTGTTGGTTTGTTTGTTTGTTTGGAAGCTTCAGCATTCTCTGCCTGGCTCCGTGGCTGAGGACTGAGCACTCTGCTCTGGGAGAGCTGGACAGGGCAACCTCCCTGTCCAACTGCTCCCCATAAACTCAGGCAGAGCAAGGATGCATGGCAGGGTTTCTGGAGAAATTGTGTTCCTTATGGCAGGTGGTTTTACACCCTGTGGCCTTCTGTGGAGATTTTTTAATTTGCAGATGTGTTGCTGAATCTTGTCTTCCTTGTCATTTTCTGATAGAAACTTCCTTAATAAAGAATACCAAGTTTTCCAGTGGAAAATGGAGAAAAAGGTGTTTTGCTGCAAATTGGTTTGATTTGCCCTAAATTAAAAATTGTTCAGCTCGTTCCACAAATATTGAATTTTCCATTGTTGATGGAGTTGTGAATTTGCTTTGTTTTCTGGGGGCTTCTCTGATGCTTTGGGTCTAATTTCTGTTCTCGAGAAAATTGTGACTTTTCAACGAGTCATTTCATGTAGAAGAAAATGGAGACATTTCAAACTTTGTTTAGTTTACATCTACCAGGGTTGACTGGTAGAAAATCTCCTGGTACATGTTTCAGGCAGGAAAAGACTTTAACAAGAGATGTATCAAATGCTTAAGATGTGCACCCATACAGGTTCTAAATGCTGTGTTTAGATCAGTTGTGTGGAGTTGGAGTAAGAAAAATGAGATTTTATTGAGAAGTACATTGGCAGACATTGTCTTGCGACTTTCCAAAGACAAATTACCTATTAAAAGAAATTTTGGGTGAGAACATTTGTGTACAGGGTTCAGTGGCAGTGCAGCAACTGTTTCTCTCTTAGAACAATTTCTCTCTTGGCTGTTGTTTTGAAAAGCCTTTAAGGCTTTCCTAAGATGCCGTGTCTGACTGCATAAGGATTGTATGACTTCATTTATACACAGAAAGTCTGTGTTCCCAGATCTTACAGAAACCTCTGACTTTGAGAGCATCAGCCTAAATCTCTTTGGCACTTCACTTAGGGGAGAAAAGGAGAGGGCAAAAGGACAGAGTGTACGTCACATTTTCTGATAAACAGCTTGTCCCCAGACAGAACCTGAGTTACAGACCTGTTTACCACCACCCTACCCCAAGCAAACGCTGTGGAGGGGTGCACCTTGAAAAGTCAGGCAGTAGAATCACTCAGACTTCAAGAATCTTGGATTGATGCTGTTTTTTATTTCTATCTTGAATTTCCTGTTACTTACAGTCACAGAACCATTAAGGTTAGAAAAGACCTCCAAATTCATGAAGTCCAACCTTTGACTGAATACCACCTTACTTAGAAATGTTTAGGACTTCACCAGGCCCAGAGCACACAGGCTGGAGTCCCTAATCAAGATGAGAAATGTGCTGGGTTACCTGCAGAGTAAGAGACACTCCCCACCTTCTTGAGAGCCTTGGAGTTGGGAGTCACCTGGGAGTCATGTCAGTGTGCCTGCCTGTAGGATGGGATTTGGAAATATGGAATCATAGAATTGTGTGGATTGGAAGGAACCTTAAAGACCATCCCATCCCACCCCCTGCCATGGGCAGGGACACCTTCCACTAGCCCAGGTTGCTCCAAGCCCTGTCCAGCATGGGCCTTGGACACTTCCAGGGATGGGGTAGCCACAGCTTCTCTGGGCAGCCTGTGCCAGGGCCTCCCCACCCTCACAGCTAAGAATTTCTTCCTAATATCTCATCCTAACTACTCTCTTTAAGTTTGAAGCCTCTTGTCCTGTCACTACATAAAGCAGTCAAAAATAAAAGTATATTTTAAGCGTAAAAGATCAAATTATTGGCTGATTCCCTGCAGGCCAGTATTATGTCAGTTGGTGTCCATAACTTCTTCCCCAGTGTTGGAGATAAGCTGGAAGAGGGTGGGAAAGTCTGACCAGTGGGTCCAAGTTATCAATTCAGCTTCTTAGCAGATTATCACAGAGTGTTCTTAAATTATCTGTGTGTAGCTATTCAGAATTGTAATGCTGATGTTTCTCAGCCCGTGGCTCCAAAGCACAGCACGTGCTTGAGCTCAGATGAGATGAGTGCATTCGGTTCCCAGCTCATATTAACTTCATAATAAACAGCTTTCTCCATCTGCCCCGTGCCCCAGTCTCCTTTTGTAAAATGGGAAGAACCATTCCTTATTGCATGGGATTGCTTTAAATGTAGAAGTTATAAAAATCTGTGACATATTCTCTTCTTGTAATGATAGAGTTGAAGATGAAGAGTGTTGTTTAATCAATATGTTACATTCTGGCAGTGCAAGAGATAAAAGATGATGCATTCCTAGCTTTGTGCATCTTGAGCTTGCAATCCAATTTCTGAAGAGCCATTAGTGGCCATGTACCCGTGGGCATGTCTGCTCCTGATCTACTGCTTCAGATTAGGGGGGGATTTATGCCTCGTCCACCTCTCTCACACTGGCTTTCTGCAGTGCTTTTCTCCAAGAAGAACTGCTGTGTGATGATCCAGCAGGCACTGGGGGTCAGTTCTCATGCTGCTGACAAACAAGGAATGCTAAAAGCCCTTTCTATTACCTGGGTTGTCAGTGCAAGGCAATACCCAGCTGTGCCCATGTCAGCAATTCTCACTGTTGTACAAAAGCTGAAGTAGAATCCAGTCATGAGAAATAAATAAACAGGTAAGAACAGCCTCTCAGGGATGTTCTGTGGATTGTTGCTTTTGTGTTTACACTGAAATCGTCACTTTATTGTGGTATCCATGTGGTCACAAAGAGCTTTAAATTCTAAAGGCAGAAAGATTAGGGAATGAAGGCACTTTCCTATGCAGTGTTTGCATTATAGCTTATTGTTCAAAGGGGTTTTGCAGCAATTTACTGTCTCTGTTTCTCTGTTTTTCCTTCTGTCTAGATCCTGTGGTCAAAACAAGTTTGTAGACTGTCACATATACGTAAAGATTTGGGGAGAGTGTTTGTGTCAAAGACCTTCAGTGCTTTGTGCCTGTCTGTGCCTGAGCCCAGGGGAGCAGAGTTTGCATTTTACTGGAGTGACCTTTTGTGTATGCAGTCAGTTTATCATAAAAACAGGAACCTGAAGGGTTACACTTATTTTTAGATGAGGATATTGCCATGAGAAAAGGGAAAATAGGGATAGGAAAAGTAAATTGTAAAAAATACTACTGATTTTTCTCGTTGAGACAAGTTAATCACTGCTGTGGATAGGACAATCTGCATCTCTTTAGTGTGCTTGGTGTCTTCTAGAGGCAACTTCAGAGACTTCGAATTTTCATATTTACACTGGAACAGAAACCGAAACACGATTATTTTTCGTGGAGAAAAACAACAGTGGAGATCAGAGAGAGCAGAATCGTGTGCATCAGCCATGCCCTGCCCAGAGCACTAAGGCTCTGTAACACCATTCAGCATACAGTGGTGAAAGCAAATGATCAGAAAGACAAATGGAGGGTGGTCCCTGCCCAATTTACTTAATGGGTGGTTCTTAGGAAGTCCAGGCCAAGTCATGTGCTACTTCCATGGGGTTAATCTGTGGGTGTAATCCAGTCTTCAGTTCTTGATGAGTTCTTGTGGAGTCGATTTCCTTTTCCTAGTGGCCTGGTTAATACTTCACTCACTTCTGGTTCAGATGTGCTGATTGCCAAGGTCATGATTTTTATCAGAAGTCCAGTGGTAATGGGAATTTCATAGCAATTTTAATCACTTTTTTTTCCATGAAGTGATTTTTTTTGATTTCCTTATTGCTGTCATCAAGACAAGGTATACTCTGACATCCACTTTAGACCAAGTAAATGGTGTCTATATAATCATCAGAGGTAGTAATGGGCACATAAATTTTTCAGCGAACAGTAGAGATGAAATGACATTCTGCGACTGTGCCAGATTTCTTCTGGTATCCAAGTATTTGAAATGGTTATACTTCAGTCACAGTCCAACCTTGTGATAGGTGGCATTCCAAACAAGCTTACATATTCTCTAATATATATGACAATCATTATGTTGCATTGAGAATTGGCTTTGCCCTTTTTCCTAAGAAAAACACGTCCAAAATCATATTTTCCTAGCGAACACTGTTTTGTAGCCTTCAAATCCTTGGCTATTTCCGTGTCTTGCCTTTAGTTTTTGGGTGGTTTTGGTGTTTGTTTTTTTTTTTTTCTTTTATTAATTTTATTATCGTTATTTACTTGGTTTTGTTTAGAAAGTTTCAATACAAAAGTAAACAAGAACAAGACATTTATTTCTTTCTCTTTAACGAATGCTACCTGCACAAGCAAGGTTTCAGTGCTCTACTGGCTGGGATGGCCTAAGTTTTCAAGTTTGAAATTTATGTACAAGAACTCATGTATTCTTTAAACAACAGATCCACCAGGGCAGTACAGTGTTCTGGAAATGGGATAGGTTACCATACTTTATGGGTGGTTTATTTTGTAATGTACATGGTTAAGGTCATATATATTTTTTCTTAAATAGTACTTCAGAATATCCAGTTCACTTCTGGACAGGCCATTTTTCAAGGGATATCTTGCTGCTGTTTATTCCTAGTAGCCTGTCTTCTGTACCAAGCTATGATTTTAGGGACAGAGTATTAATTGATCAGCTATATAATGCCTGATGTCATGTTGGGTTTTTTATTTTCTCCAGACTGTGACTTCTTCCCCAATAGATGGACCTTTGTACCTTAATTGCATTGTTTGTGACTCTGCTGTGAGTCACCCCTCACTATTTGCCTGCTGAGATTCTTGGAACCATAGAATATCTCCAGTTGAAAGGGACACATAAGGATCATCAAGTCTAACTCCCTCCTCCTCACAGGATTACCTAAAACTAAATGATATGACTGAGTGTGAAAGAAATTCTTTACAGAGAGAGTAATCAGCCATTGGAATGGGCTGCCCAGGGAGGAGGTGGATTCTCCATCCCTGGAGGTGTTGAAGGTGAGACTGGATGTGGCATCAGTGCCATGGGCTGGGAACCACAGAGGGGTTGGATCGAGGGTGGGACTTGATGATCTCGGAGGTCTTTTCCAACGCAGTTGATTCTATAATTCTATGATTCTAATGGTTTGATGTCCTTAGAAAAGCCCCCAAAGGGCTCGCAGACCTTGAGGTGGGGCCTCAGCAGTGCCATGCAGGGTGGGACAGTCACCTCCCCCAGCCAGGTACCTCTGCCAGGCTGGGCTTGATTTCCACCTGCATGGAAAGTAAGGCTTGATGTTTGTAAGTCATGTTGACTGTCCAGCACTTGTGTTCCCATCCTTTGTACTTGCAGTTGTTCCTTTGAGCTGGTGATTCTTGGCCATAAGCTGAGCTTTCATTCATTGCTTCTTTTTGGTTTGCTCATTGCCCTGGCTTTGTTGGTGATAATCCTGCCTCCAAGAAGTATTATTCACTCAAAAATAAATGATTGATGGAGTTTTGTAATCTGGCTATTATTAGTACAAGGCAAATGATATTTCCCTCTTACAAATCTCTGACGTTTCAGTTCACAATGTTTTTTGGTTTTAATTGAAGGAAGGTAGATAAATTAATTTGCAATTCATCTTTTGGACAAGAAGAAGAAAACCTGCAGTTTTGTGGGGTGACCCAGCCTATCCCTTTATAGGGAATTGACAGTCAAAGCTCATCTTTTATGTACTCCTTCAGTGACTCTGCAACATAGATATATATATATTTTTGGGTGCAGGATTCATATTGATATCAACAAGTTGTCCTTTGGGCAGGGGTGAAACCTGGAGCTTCTTGTCTCAGAACACATCACTCCTACTCACTCCTCTTCCATATTCTGCGGCCAAGTAGCTTGATGACATTCAGATGTGATAAATGCTGCCTGCTGGCAGTGTGACTTCAGAGTAAAATTGTAGCTGGAGGGTTTTTGGATGTTTTTCCCTTTTTGCGCCAGACGTTCTAATAATAAACACCCCAATGAACAAACAGTTCTGTGCTTCTGTTAGGCAGAAGGAAAGGGGAACAGATTTCCAGCCCATGAAAATTAGATTTTCTGAACCTTCAAATGAGATAAAATAATATTAAAAATATGCACTGGGCAGGCCAGAAAGATATGTTGATATCAGGTTTATTTTCCAGTAATGAAGAATTGAATTTGGAGGGAATAATCAAGGCAGGGTGCTCCCAGGACGAAGAGATAGTTCTTTAGTAACCACCTATTGGAGTAGTAGGAAGTCTCCTTGTCTTCCATGAGTAATGACCTGGAATGGATAGCTTTAATTCCCTCTTTTAAAAATGCATTGGGAACTTAAACAGTCCTACTTGTGCCTGGTGAAGCATTTACAATTACATGGAATGCCTGTGAAAAGCTCTGCTGTGTGGAAGTTGCTGTTGCTTATGGAGCTTCAATTATTTAATGCCCAAAGCTTTCTGTTCTTCCCTCAAGACTCGAGTTACAAAAGTACTTTCAGAGGGTTTAAATTTTGATTTTTTTTTTTCAGCTTTGCATATCTTTTAGTACTTGAATCAAAATAGCCCTTAAATAAGTGAAGTAGTGTGTCAGAGAGAATTCTTGTTAGTCAGAGGAACATTAGTACCACAGATTTTTTTTGTCTGAAACAGATGAAGCTGAGAACCTTCCAGAGCACTCAAAGTTGTTACGTTTTTCCTCCTTTCTAAACATAAATCCTTAATGAAGCACTGAAGAAGTGTCAAACATCAGAGTTTGATGCGGAGGTGCGTCTGGGAAGAAGTCAGGATAATTTTTCCTGTCAGAATCTCAGTTCTGGGCCCCTGTTATGTAACCTGCTGTCCAACCTCCTTCCACATCAAGGAATTGCTTACCAAATTCCAGCCAGTGACCCAGGGTTCATGGAGCTGCCAAGGTGTGTGTCCCCAAGGCCTTAATAAGGTTGATTGAACCAATTACAGCAATGAATGATAATTAAAAATCCAGTAGGACTTTGCTGCCTTTCCCCTAAATATGTTAGGTTTTACACATCAGGGATTTTTTTAATTAATATTAATTGGTAATTCTAATTTAACGTGCAGACTGAGCACTTTTGACCAGGTAACTGCTGAATACTGCAAATTTGAGCCTCCCCAGTGCCATTTTTATGACCAAGTTTTCAATAAAGAAGTGCACTATAGAAAGCAAAGGAATTTGTTATAAACCATTGTTGGAATCTGGCTGATTTCAGATACATTTTAGAAGCTTAAACTTCAAAGTTGGAAAACAGATTTTCTCCAGCTTTCTTAAAGATTTTTGTGCCAAACATACTGGAAAAAGAAATAATATTTTTCTCATCTGTTTTCTCACTGAAGAAATTTCTGCAGAATTCCTCTTCCTTCTTTCACACTCCGTGATTTTGCCAGTATTTTTAGGCACGTGACAACACAACTGCTCCATCGTGTCATCAGTATGTACTTACATATGTGAGTGGTTTGGAGAAAACAGGATTCAGTGTTTTCTCAGCAGCTAAACTATAAACTACATAGAGGACCATTGATGCTGATGTTCTTCATAAACTACCTGTTTGTTAATTGATTTAATTCCTGGTAAAAAGAAAATGGACTGATCTGCTTGTCACAGTTAGGCAGCCTCTCATCTCTTCATTTGAGAAGAGGAATATATTTTAGGTTTCTTTTTTTTTTTTCATTTCATTTTCATATGAAAGGGCTTTCTGGACCAGCATCAAACCCCTCCTTTGACCCTGTCCCAGCTTGACTGTGACTTTCTCGAAAAGTGGAGCTGCTACTGGGGAGGAGATATTTGGGGTTTGTTTCAACTGATTGATAGTTGAAAGTACTAGAAAGGGAGGAGAGAGGACCAGGAAACAGAGTTGGGTTTGTATCAGGAGGTGTACAAGGTAAGGAGATCAGGACAAACCAGGGCTGGTGTCTGCGGGGGAAGTGCAAGGGAAGTGTCAGAAGGGTGAAATGTCCTGATTTTGGAGCTCCAGAAGGGCCCAGGAGCTGTCAGGGTACTTTCATCTTTGACTAATTGTAGTGACAGAGAATATTCCTGTCTGGTGCTGCTTTAGAACGATGCAAACATAGTATCAATACATTAAAGTGCATTGACACGGTGCTTTGAGGAGGGGACTGTCAATATTTCTAATGGCTTCACTTCATTTGTCACAGAAAGGGTGGCTGGGCACTGCAAGGGGAATGGTGGAGTCACTGTCCCTGGAGGTGTTTAGGAAAGGACTGGATGTGGCACTCAGTGCCATGGTCTGGTTGACAGGGTGATGTTCAGTCACAGGTTGGACTCAAGGATCTCAGAGGTCTTTTCCAACCTGGTTGATTCTGTGACTGTATTTACAAAATGAGTGTATACTTGGGTGTAAAGGAATTAAGTTTGATTCCAGTGAGAAGAGGTAAAGAGTATGGTTTTGCTTTTCTTTCATGTGTGATAATCTTCCATCAGCATTGGCATAGTCCTTGTTTTGGAGCACCTCCTTGTCCCTGGAGCACGTGTCCTAGCACACATCCCTAGGTGGGATGAGTTTTCATAGAATCCCAGAATGGTTTGGGTTGGAAGGAACCTTAAAACCCATCTCATTCCACCTCTTCCATGGGCAGGGACACCTCCCACTAGCCCAGGTTGCTCCAAGCCCCATCCAACCTGGCCTTGGACACTTCCAGGGATCCAGGGGCAGCCACAGCTTCTCTGGGCAACCTGTGCCAGGGTCTCCCCACCCTTCCAAGGAACAATTTCTTCCTAATATCCAACCTAAATTTCACCTCTGTCATTGGGAAGCCATTCTCCCTTGTCTTGCCACTCCAGTTCCTGATGCAGAGTCCTTCTCCTGCTTCCCTGTAGCCCCTTCAGATCCTGGAAGGTGCTGTGAGGTCTCCACACAACCTCCTCTTCCCCAGGCTGAGCAGCCCCAGCTCTCCCAGCCTGTCTCCACAGGGGTTTATCTCCCTATTGCCTGGCCTGTGGATTGTGCCTTCTTTACTGTTTGCTACTGAAATACTTGTGAGATTAAATGATTTACTTATGGGCTTTCCCCTCTTTATTATCTCTGTATCAGTTTGTTTCACAGAGGCTGGCTGATTTGGGGGTTTGTTGTTTGTTAACATCATTATAAATCAGGAAATTCATATTCTCAGTTTATAGCCCAATCTGAGGCTTTTAAGGTTTGGTCATTACGAGTACTCCGTGCCATCTCTCTTCTCAGACCCTTTTTGCCCTTTTGTCCCCTCATTTTGTCACCCTGCCCCTCTAAGGCCACGTGCAGCAGCATTCCAGAATGGTCCCAACCTTTGGAGATTTTGGCTAGGTTTCATGATGAGTTTTCTGAGCACCTGTATGCTTTGGGGGTGCTGGGTTGGGTTTTTTGGTTTGTTTTGGTTTGGTTTTTTTTAAATGTGTGGCTTGTCACAATCAGGTTTTCATGAGGTGGGAAACTCACCTTCATAAATTGCCCTGTGAAGTGCATTTTTATTCGAAGTCTGCACTTTGGGAGCGGGAATAGAAGAACCTCCCAATGAAACAATGTTTCTTGCAACTCTGAATGTAAAAATATGATTCCTTGCAGCTGCTGGGGATATGAAACAACACCACAAAAGGAATTTGCTCTGTTTGAAGTTTTAGTCACCTATTTTTAGTGTCCAGGAACCAAGAGTGCTTTTACTCCGGAGTATAATGGTAGGAGGAGAACAAAAATTACACCTATACAAAACATTTTGTCTTTTGTCTGTGAAAAGGGTCAATCTCCATTCCCAGTTTTGTTCTAGTACTTGAACATCTGCTGAAGTGGACATTCAGGTTGTACTGAGAGCTGCTGGGCGCTGCCTGGTTTTGAAGATTTGATCCCAAACTGCCTATTGATTAAGTCTAATAAATTCTCTTCGGGAAGAGAGGCCATTTCAGCTGAAATGCCCTATGCCCAGCAGGAACTTAGAGGTGATGACAGGAGCTTTCCTTTTTCTGTCTGTGGTTTTCTGTTGTCTTCTCTGTTTCACGGTAGCAAAGGCACATTGTTCTGTAGGAAACATAAAAATCATTTTTGCAAATCGCTGAAACCTTTCCATTTAAACGAGTAAACCACACAGAGCATTCTCTCCAATGGCCCTCTGTGGTGACCCTCATTAAAATAAGTATTGAGTTCTTCTTCTGACTGGCATAGCCTACATATTCATGTTAAACCCACTATAATTAACTTCATTTTTGTTGGTCAGGCTCCGTGGCTTCAGAAGGATTTCTGGCTGAACGCGGTGACACAGAGCTCCAGATTGGAGGTGTGTGCTTGCCATTCAACTCCTGCCAATCTCACCAGGGTTTAAAATTGGACTCACAGAGAGAAAGTTTAAAGGCAATTGTGAAGGTGGTCTGAGGGATTAAACAAAGTGTAGCACAGAGCAGAACTGAGATGGATTTGTAGCAGGTTTTGTAAAGCAACAGGAGATTTTGGGGCTGTTAGAAACATGAAGAGGAGTTTTGCTAATTTCTGTATTTCTCCTCAGATGAGGAGGATTTCCATATTTTCCTCGGGAAAACATCTTCAAAAATCATCCTTGAGGCCTTCTTATCACTCTATTACCTCCTAACCTAACAGATGTTTTTTAGTAGTTAACTTATTATGAGCACATGACAAGTTTTCTTAAGTCTAGAGGGGAAAGAAAGGCTGTGCCTCAGCCTTGTGGTAAAATTTTTATGGTAACTGGATGAGAAAAGAGGGGACCTTTCTGGAATATGGAGAAGGGTCTGCTATAGACATAGCACAAAGGATGTCATCTCAGTGAGCATTGATAATTCAGCTGCTGGCTTGATGCTGGGAAAGAAACTGTATTTCACAGTGGGCATATTTTCACAATATTTCACAAATTCAGCTATATGTGAGCAGCTCCATAACTCCAAGGGACCGGTGCTCCCTGTTTCCCCTGCATGGCCACCAGCAAATTGTTCCAAAGAAGATTGTTCGATGACTCCACCTTCTTCAGTTGGATGCCTGGTGGGGCTGTCCTTGATTGATACCTGAGTTAGTCCTCAATGAGCAAACAAACAGGGAAACTGGGATAACTCAAGTTTTGTGCTACTTATATTGTTTGATTTGTAGGGCTGTTCTTTTCAGAGAATGCTGCAGGCTACAGATACCTTGGGCAGTTGTTGCCCAACTCACCCGAGTTCTGAGAACAGATTTTGGCAAAGATTAAAAAGCATTTGTAAGCTGGCACTTTGTCAGGAAGTCTGGCTCAGTGCTAGAGAGCATTGCCTTAGAGCAGTCACTAGTACAAAGCTGTCTTAGTGAGTTTATTTGTGTAAGTTTATTTGTGAAAAGCAAAATGTGTGTCTTACATTATTCTATGTAAGGTAACAAATGCATCTGCCTGCAATCACATTGTCTTACTAATCTCCACAAGTAAAAGCCAGATTTCATTTATTTCTCCTCACCCCCAATGTTCTTCCAGTCATTCTGCTTCCATTTAGCTGGATTAGAGCTTGACTATTGTTCTTGCTGTAGTTGTGTCAAGTAACTATTTAATAATTATCTTATTTCTGTTGTTATTTTCCCTGGAAAGACATAAAGTCCTGTGAAGGAAATTCTGATTGAACCTTGGAGCTATAACCTGTGCTTTTACCTCCTAATTTGTTTTTCTCAGACCAGACCATTCCTAGGATGCTATTCAGTGTAGAAACCGTTTGTTTGTATGAGATAAAATGCTTGCCCCGAGACCACAAAAAGTATTTTCATTCCTTTCAGTACACAATTGGATTGAAAAGAAAACATCTTCATGGTTATTTTCGTTATCATCATGAAACTGCCATTTCCATTGTCATGAAGTTGTTCATTGTTATTGCAATGAAGTTGGTACTAAGTAGTTGTTGCCCATTCCCCTGAGAGCTTTTCCTTTGAGTGTGGGCAAGATTTTAATCTTAGAGGATATCCCTGTGAGAGGTTGTCGGTTGCACAGATTTCTCTGTGGAAGGGAGTTATGTACATTAAAGAAGCAGGAGGTTGCTTTGCTCTTCAAGAATTCATCAGACATTCCAAAACAGAGAGGTTGTGTCATTTTATTCCCTTTTAAACAGCCCTGTATTCAATGCACTGGCACATCTGTGGACAATGTACATATTACTGCCTTTTACATTCACTGTTAATCTGACCTTTGTAACTCTGGCATCCACTCTCACTTGTCGAAGACTCAGTGTTGATGCCACAGTTTGGGACAAATTACTATGCAATGAGAAAAGGCAACGTGAGTAAAAGAATTCCCATCAACTACAAATGTCTTGTACCGGTGGTCCTTATGACAACAACGTTACTCATCTGTCCAGTTTCAACATGTAATTTGTGCTGTGTTCCAGATCCACTGGAGAGACCTGGCTTAAAGCAAGTCAGACCTTGAATTAGAGTGTCCCAAGGAGGCAACAAGGATGGGGAAGGGCCTTGATTTGAAGCCATGAGAGGACTCTGAGGGCACTCGGTGTGTTCAGCTGGAGGAGAGGAGACTGAGGGGAGACCTCAATGCAGTTACAAATTCCTGAGGAGGGGCAGGGACTGAGCTCTGCTCTGGGGGGACCAGGGACAGCACCCAGGGAACGGCTGGAGCTGTGCCAGGGCAGGGTCAGGTTGGATCTCAGGAAAAGGTTCTTCCCCCAGAGGGTGGTTGGGCACTGCCCAGGCTCCCCAGGGCAGTGGGCACAGCCCCAAGGCTGCCAGAGCTCCAGGAGGGTTTGGCTGATCCTCTGGGGCACAGGGGTGACATCCCTGTGACACAGGGATGGTTCTGTACAGGGCTGAGGGTTGGACTGGATGATCCTTGTGGGTCTCTTCCAGCTCAGCACATTCTGTGATTCTGTGAATTATGGATTAAGTTCTAGGTAACAGTTTGCTCACACTCACATAGTAGGAGTAAAAGGAGGAGAGATTGGGAAGTGCTCAAGAGAAATAAAAGAAACAAAACAGAAAAAATGTTTTTTAAAAGCTTTCACCCCCTCCCAAGAGCAGTTCCACCTACTGAAGCCGGATATGGAAACTGGGGGGGTGGGGGTTTGTTTGAATTTATTCAGTTCTGATTCTGTAACAGGCTGGTGTAAAGTCAAAATGTCTGTCAGATGCTCTGTGGGTCATTAAAATGCAAAATTCTGCAATATTCCATGTCATGGTTGGAGGCCACCTGGGGCATAGTGACCACGAAATAATAGAATTTTCAATCCTTAGGGATGTAAGGAGAGCCATCATTAAAACTTCTACTCTGGACTTCCGGAGGGCAGATTTTGGCCTATTCAAAAAACTAATTCAGGGCATACCCTGGGAAACAACCCTTAAAGGCAAGGGGGTCCAGGAGTGATGGACATGCTTCAAACAGGCAATTTTGAGCGCACAGGAACAGGCTATTCCGGTGTGCCGAAAGGCCAGCCGGAGGGGAAGACGGCCGGCTTGGTTAAATAGGGAGGTTCTGAAAGAAATCAGGCAAAAAAAGAAAGTTTACAGACTGTGGAAAAAAGGGCTGGCTACTTATGAAGAATTTACGAAGAGAGCTAGGTCATGCAGGAAAAAAATTAGGGAAAGAAAAGTGGAATTTGAAGTTAATTTGGCTAATTCAGTTAGGGATAACAAAAAGTCCTTTTATAAATACATTAATAGCAAAAGAAGGGGCAAGGAAAACCTCAATTCTCTGTTGGACTTGGAGGGAAATATAGTTAACAAAGATAAGGAGAAGGCTGAGGTACTTAACACCTACTTTGACTCAGTTTTTAGCAGTAAGACAGGTGGCCCTCAGAACAACTGGCCTCTAGAGCAGATAGACAGAGACAGAGAGCTGAATAGCCCTCCTGTATTCCAGGAGGATGTAGTTAGCAACTTACTGAGCCAGCTGGATCCTAACAAGTCTATGGGACCAGACGGGATCCATCCCAGGGTGATGAGGGAGCTGGCAGAAGAGCTTGCCAAACCGCTCTCCGTCATCTTCCAACAGTCCTGGCTCTCTGGGAAGGTCCCAGATGATTGGAGGTTGGCGAATGTCACCCCAATCCACAAAAAAGGCTGCAAGCAGGACCCTGGCAACTACAGGCCTGTCAGCCTGACCTCGGTGCCTGGAAGGGTTATGGAGCAGATCATCCTGAGTGCAATCACACAGCACCTTCAGGATGGACAAGGGATTAGACCCAGCCAGCACGGGTTTAGGAGGGGCAGGTCCTGTCTGACCAACCTGATCTCTTTTTACGATCAGGTGACCCACCTGGTGGACGAGGGGAAGGCTGTGGATGTGGTCTATCTAGATTTCAGCAAGGCCTTTGACACTGTCTCCCATAATATACTCCTGGAAAAGCTGGTAGCCCATGGCTTGGACAAGTGTACCCTCTCCTGGATTAGGAGCTGGGTGGAGGGTCGGGCCCAGAGAGTGCTGGTGAATGGAGCTGCATCCAGCTGGCAGCCGGTCACCAGTGGTGTTCCCCAGGGGTCTGTGTTGGGTCCAGTCCTGTTTAACATCTTTATTGATGCTTTAGATGAGGGGATTGAGTCCATCATCAGCAAATTTGCTGATGACACCAAACTGGGAGGGAGTGTCGACCTGCTGGAAGGCAGGAGGGCTCTGCAGAGGGGTCTGGATAGACTTGAGAGATGGGCTGATTCCAATGGGATGAAGTTCAATAAAGCCAAGTGCCGGGTCCTGCACTTTGGCCACAACAACCCCCTGCAGCGCTACAGGCTGGGCACAGAGTGGCTGGAAAGCAGCCAGGCAGAAAGGGACCTGGGGGTACTACTTGACAGGAAGCTCAACATGAGCCAACAGTGTGCCCAGGTGGCCAAGAAGGCCAATGGGATCTTGTCCTGTATCAAAAATAGCGTGGCCAGCAGGAGCAGGGAAGTGATCCTTCCCCTGTACTCTGCGTTGGTGAGGCCACACCTTGAGTATTGTGTTCAGTTCTGGGCCCCTCATTTCAGGAAGGATATTGAGGTGCTGGAGCGGGTCCAGAGAAGAGCAACAAGGCTGGTGAAGGGACTGGAGCATAAGTCCTATGGGGAGAGGCTGAGGGAGCTGGTGTTGTTTAGCCTGGAGAAGAGGAGGCTCAGAGGTGACCTCATCACCGTCTATAACTACCTGAAGGGAAGTTCTAGCCAGGTGGGGGTTGGTCTCTTCTCTCAGGCACTCAGCAATAGGACAAGGGGGCATGGGTTTAAGCTCCGCCAGGGGAAATTTAAGTTGGATATCAGGAGAAAATTCTTTACAGAGAGAGTAATCAGGCATTGGAATGGGCTGCCCAGAGAGGTGGTGGATTCACCATCCCTGGAGATTTTTAAACGCAGATTGGCCGTGGCACTGAGTGCCATGATCTAGTAAATGGACTGGATTTGGACCAAGGGTTGGACTCGATGATCTCGGAGGTCTTTTCCAACCCAATCGATTCTATGATTCTATGATTCATCCTACAGAAATGGAACTGGAGAAAACTGTTTCCCCTGTCCCCTGTTTCCTCCACTGAGGTGAGGAAGGCACACAGAGATGTGTGCGCTTACTTTGGTAAATACAGCACGACCACAGCTTTTTTATTTTACATTCCTGATTTCCTTGCATGCAGGGGATACAGCTCTGTTGTAGCATGTTCTCAGATACTGTTATTTTTTTGATGAAAAAGAGGTGGTAAGATGTTGGCAGACGTGGTATGCACAAAAAAGGGGCTGGGATGAACAACTGAGGGATAGTTGGATCAACCTGGTTTAGTGGAAGGTGTCCCTGCCCATGGCAGGGGGTTGGAACAAGATGGTCTTTGAGGTTCCTTCCAACCCGAATCATTCTGTGATTCTTAAAGAGCTGGCACTTCTTGATACCAGATACTGTTCTAGTAGGAGTAAGGCCAGGGCTGGAGGGAGTGTGGGGAGGGGGAGAAAAAGTAAATCCAAGAGGTTTCAGTGAGTCTTGGATCTCTAAAGTAAGATTTGATTTAATAAACCAGAAATAAAACTCTTCATATCATAATATCATGCCTGTCGACATCTCCTCCTTAGACCCTCCACAAGTAAGCATCTGATCTTGTTCAGATGACTCTATGAAATATTGAAGCATAAAGGAAATTTTAACCTTTTATATGATAGAGATCAGAACCAAGCTAAAGGCCTGCCAGGATAAATAACACAAGTATTGCTGTATTGATTCCGAGTGCCTTTGCTACACCCACTGCTGTCCCCTATCCTTTAGCAATTTTCCAGGACAGATAACTAATTCTGCTGAGATCCTGTCACTGAAATGACAATTTCACAGCTTCCTCTGGGGACAGTCATGAGTGTGATCGGATTTTCAATCTGCAAACATTTATTGATTTGCTTTCTAAAAACTTCCTAAGAAATCCCACCTGGGCGAGGAATTTCTCTGAACTCTATCAGCCTCTCTAACAAGTTCTTCAAAAGAATTATTATCTTTTAAATAGAACTGCAGTAGTATGTTCTTGAAAGAATATGAAATTAAATTACCTGAGCTGGAGTGCAGTTATTACAGGAGGTTTAGAATGAGGCATAAAATGGATTATCTGCCTGTATTTCGGATATATACACATATTAGATAATTAAAAATCATATGCATCTTCCTGGGGTTTTGGTGGGCTTTGTTTAATGATTGGAAAATCAATGGTATTTTAGGGCTTTTATTCTGCTATCAGTTAATACAGATACAGGTTGTATTGGAAAGCCATTTAGCAACAAAGAAATGTGTATTGTGGAAAGGTGCTGTAATTTTATAAGTATTTAGTTCATATATACAAAATTTTATATACTCCTTAAGAAACACGGTGTTTCTTAATTTTGGCCATTAGAGTTTGATGTAGAGCTCCACAAGTCAAATGGTGCCTCACTTTCCTGCAGAGCACAGCAGAGGTTTTTTTTTTTTTACTGAGTCTCTGTTATTCTTTTTGTCCAATATTATCAGTTCCTGGATGTGTGATTACGTTAATCCTGATGATAGATTACTTCAAATAAGCATGTGAATGAAAATGTGATTTAAGGCTGGAGCTGGGCTTTGCTCATTAGCACTGAATATCAAGTGCATTAGGTCCAGTGTTTCCAAGCCCTGCACTGTGAGATGCTGAGCGCTCTCCTTGCCCCACTCAGAGCACCAGCCCATGGTTCAAACATTGCACTTGATGATCTTGGAGGTCTTTTCCAACCTTGGTGATAATTTGAGGTGAAATGGCAGCTTTTCTCAGAGAGAGGTCTGAGACTATGGATTGCTTCAATATTTTGCTGTTAGTATTCAAAGGGGAGTCTGGTCCTGCAGGGATCACCTGCACTGCCCAGTGGATAAAACCAGCTCTAAATGGTGTGGTGTTGTTTTGTCACACTGGGCAAGTACACCCTGTGATAGGCTTGGGAGAAGGTTTTGGGATATGACTTGACAGAGGGAGTGAAGAAGAGTCAGAGTTGGAATATTTTGTCTTGGCTTTGGTGTGTGTTTGTTTTACTCTGCAAGAGAGGGCTAATAAATTTGGAAGTCTAAGCAGGGAGACCTGACAGCAAGCCTGAGCACATGAGATATAAAATTCTGCCCTCAATTCATGGAGAGGGCACTGAGAGAGATTCAGATTACACTGAGAAACGTCTGTCAGGATGTGTCAGTGTGTTAATGCAGGAACAATTGTGACTGCAGTAGGGGTGTAGTCACAGGTTTATTTCAGTGTCACACCTGTCCACCAGCACAAGTCAAACAAGAGTGGTTTTAACAGAGAGAGAAAGCAAAATGTTCTCATAATTCAAGTTTCCATCAGTCATCATCACCAGCCATTTCCTCGGTTGGTCCTATTGATATACTTTGTGTGGTGGAGGAATCTGAAAGAGAGGGCAGAAGAGCTCTTAAAAAGTGAGGGGAAAAAAATGTAGCTTAAAAAATACTCAGCTTTGAGTGATGCATGATTTGAAGTTTTGTTGGACTCTTTTCAGTGGAAGAGAAGTTGGTAGTTAAAAAAAAAAAAATCTTTCCATCCAAAACACTTTTGTGGTTTTGAAGTGATGGGAAGATGCAAGGCCTGAAATGCTGTCAGGAAAGTACATTTTTCCTGCACTTCCAAGATATGGCACAGAAGGCCATAGATGACTGAAATACAAGGTTAGATGATGCCTTTGCATGGGATGTGAGTCCCAGCTGGAGGGCAGAGGCCAGGGGGTTTATTTATTCTGCACAGAACAGTGCATGACACTCAGAAATAGAACAAATTCTGTCTGAATTGATGTAAGGAAAAAGATCATGAGAGAAAGCGATACAAATGGAAGTTTTTTTGATCACTGCACCTCTGGTTTTGAATCTCAGACAACACCATTGTTAGAGTTCAAAGCTGGAATTCGGGGCTGTCTTGCCTTGTTACCAACACAAGGGCAAGAAGTGCAGAAAAGTAGCAAATCCACCAAGTGAGATGAAAGTAGAAGATGGGCAAATTTGAGACTTCTGAAATTTGCCTTATTCTGATGTCAAGAAGCAGCCACAGGTGCTGCCTCAGGTTCACTTCTGCTGTGCTGTAAATATGTGTGGGATTCCTGGTTTGTTCTGTGATGTGAACCCATAAACCTGCACATGCTCCCTCTTGAAAGTTATCCATGGTTGTGGCAAAAGTAATTATTATGGGATCTTTGTCTTATTCTAGGTCAGCTGTGGGACAGTGGAGCTGCTTTGTATTTATTTGCCTCGATTGTTTGGTCAAGTTACCTTTCTTAGTACTTTTAAATGGAAATTTTGTAAGCAGAGATCCTGCTGTGCTGAGAGCACCAGTGCAATTTTTCTTCGCTTCTGTGGGGAACCAGGAAAACCTGTTAAAAACAAACCATTTGGAATGGGAGCTTGTAATAGTTAAGATCAATCTAAGTCTTAATCATATGTGTATGTGTGAGAGCCGCACAGGTTGTCTTTGTAGCTTTAAAAGGTCATGTGGAGCATGAGAGGGACACAGTTTAAAAGCAGGTGGTGTGGCTGTGACCCTGACCTGCTAAACTCTGTGGAGTGGTGAGTTACATCACCAAAATGATGGAGCTGTGCTGATCATTTGTGCAATTTTGGGCCTGCAGAGTGATTCAGAGCGAGCTCTTGTCTGCCTGCTGCATATTCCCGTTCTCACTGGAGCTACAAGATGAGTGTTAACCACTCGATTTATATTCACATCTGCAAAGCATGGAGGCTTTGATAACACTGGAAATGTTTTTTGAATTCTGGGGTGAGGAAGAAAGAGGAAAACACCAAGACTTAGGGCTTTGTGACTTTCCAATGATTGGTTTTAAGAATACATTTACTCTTCAGAGAAATTATTTATCTCTCCTCCTTTCCCCGTGATTGCAGGACCAAATGGTATTTCCAACCTTAGGATGAAATTTAACTGCCAAGCTCAATATGTTGCTTTACTAACAAATACATAGTAGTTGAAAAAGGATGAAGTTTAAAGGCAAGAGGACACTCCAAAAAAAAGTGAGATATTCTGGTGTTTTCATTGGTATTGCTCATTATTTGCATTATAATGCTGCATTTTTCACATCTTTGGCTTGTTTCCACCTACCTCAGTCCTTAGAGCTTCTTTCCTTCGAGGGCAGTGTACACATGGTGGATGTTCACAATAAAGGATGCTGTGGCTTTCAGTTCTCCCTCTTTTCTTTTTCTGTCCCAACACTCTTTTTGGATTTGATCTAAATTTTTATTAATTTTGTGAATTCAGTACTGTTTAACCAAGGTAAATGGTTAAATATAAGAGATTCTGATGGTATCACAGCTTTGAGCATTACTAGTATCTACTATTAAATTTAGGACTCCTCTGAACTGATTAAGTTTTTTCATTCATTTTGTTCTCTACTTGAAAGATTGTGCTGAACAGCAGATCCTGCTCATTTAATGTAAAGGCTGTTAATAAATAGTGATTTACCCATTACACTTTTGTATTTCTGCTCTAAGTGAAGGTGGGTGTGTGTGAAGGAAGCCTGTGGGAGAAGCACTTACTCTTTTTATTACCTTGGTTAAAATTCCCTTTTAACACTTAACAAATCACTGCTGCTGCATCTTTTCATAGCTGACTGACTGTGTCTTTTCTTACTTCTCTTCAGCCTCGGGCTGTGCTGTTGGCTGGGGTTGGATACTGCAATTCCTGCTCTGCACAGTGTGCTGGTGTTTTTTCCCCTGGGCTTTACAGGTGTAAGCACAGACTTTATTGATCAATCCTCACACTTCAGTAGTTGTATTTAATGTGTGTTGCTGAGTAAGCTGTATACCTGGGAGAGTTTCAGGGTTTAATTACCGTTGTCCTGGCTGATAGTCCTGCTTTGGGGATTTATTAATTTACTGTACTATATTTTATAAATACATAATTCGATATTCCTTTAATATTTTATGATTTTAGCTCAGACTTAAATAAAAAGAAGCATACAGGTTTCATTAAAACACAGTTTAGCTCACACCGTGACACAAGACAGGTGTTTCTGAATGAAGTAAATGCAATTTTCATAAAATAAAAAGGAGTAACCTTCCAACAAAAGTGTTTTATTACAGTGCATTGTTGCAAATAAAATTAAATTATACATAGGATAAAAAAAACCTCTGAAGATTCTCTAAACAGAAAATGTAGATATAGAAGTAGTAAAGGTTCGATAGATAATGCCCAAATGTTCTCATCTGTGTCACTTATCTTTTGCTGCAGACCAAAAACTGTGGCCAAAAAATTCACCTCTGAGCTTTCTTTGTGTATTTTTTTTTTTCCAAAACGAGCTATAAATGGATTGTGTCTGTGGCCCTGTAACTCTGCTGTGTCTTTAATATATTCATTTTTGCCAGTGAACATGGCTTTTAAAAACGCTGATCTTAGTTCCTACGAATGCAGTGGGCAAGCCTGGCAACTCTGGGCTCATTTTATTTTTCCTAAATCTAAGAGCAGCAAACGTGATACGAAAAACGATTTCAAATCCTAAATAATATTCGTGCCAAACTCACGAGATTTTGTGTGTCGTGCCAATGGCTGGAGATCATATAATTAAAAATAGATTGTTCATTTAGCGTCAAGGTGCTGTGATAAAACATGTTTTGTGCTCGTTGCAAGTGTTATATTTGTTATAAGAAATTTATCAGTTGTTGGTTCTGTACTTTTAATTGCATTGTAACGGTGTGATGATAAGTACGTGGTTGTCACTTTGCCTCAAAGATCCAGCTAGATGTGCTGTGCTGCTGGATGTTTGGATTTATCTTACTTTTATGTGATAATAATGTGCTATGATCTGCTCACAGTGGTAAACAAGATCCAATTTCATTGCTGCTGACAAAGTCGTGTGTCTTCACTGCAAAGGAAAATTGGCCACACTCATTGTACAATCCACTAGTGCATCTTCTCTTCTCCTTTTTTGTAAATATTGTCAGCATTGCTTTAATCATCATTTGGGTGCTTTCCATCCTCTCTTCCTGTACAACCACATACTTCAGCTCCCATCGGTTTTGCTGGGAGTTGGAGAGACTCTGCAGAAAGCAGTTTTAAGGGAGACCTTCACACCACAGAATTCATTGTCTTTCCAGCTTCTAGAATGAGTGTTACAGGAGTAAGAAAGCAAGGGTGGGAGTCAGGGTGGGTGGAAGGGGACCTGAGGAAGACTCTAGTCCACCCTCCTACTTGAAGCAGGTCAGACCAGGCTCTTCAGGGTCTGGGTCCTGAGAAAATCTGAGGGTGGAGACTGCAGGGCCTCCTTGGCAGCCTCCTGCCCTCTTCCCTCTCCTCCAGGGAAAACTCTCACAGAGATGCTGCCAGCACGTCTCTCCAGCCTGTAGGAAACTCTCCCTTTCCAGTGACATTAAAAACAAAGTCTGATTCTAGCAATAGGTTATTCCTGGGGCTCAGAGAGGGAAGAAGTGACATTCACTTTTTAAAAATACTCTTCAAAAGCCAGCACTGAGTCTTTTGTATCCTGGGATATTTTGGTTGTTTGCATTGAGGGTATATAAATATTTCTGGAGCTGCACGACGTGTCACATTTATTTCAGTGCAAAGCTTTTGAGCTGTTCGGTGTCTGGAAGGCTGGGACAGTATTTCAAGACAAGGGTTACTCAGTAGAGAATAGGAAGGAGGTGAGAACCCTCTGCAAATGTCTTTAATGATATGCACATCATCTCTGTGTTTCCCGGGAGTAGCTGCAGGATGAATGTCTATATTAAGTCTCAGTGCATGTGTGAGGTTGTTTTTAATACTCTGTTTCAAGAAGACTTGTTTGTCATTTGCTATGCAGAATGATCTGGGTAACCTGGAAACAACTCAGAGCTATAAAACATTCTTAGTAAAGTAGTAAGAGAAGTGAAACAGAACAGCCTACACCTCTTTCCCCTTTTGAACAGAAGCCCACTCTTAATTCGGTGGGGACCTCTGGGTCACTTACAGCAGCACTTCAGTTACTGAACAGTCCTGAGTAACTGCAGAACACCTGAAGGGACTGCAAGACAAAAAGTGAATGGGATTGAAGAGAAAAATGTTTCAGATTAATAGAGAAACCAGCATTTCAGAATAATCCATAAAAAGGTGTTGATTGTCTATTTATTAACAGTCCTTCAGTCCAATGGAGCATTTGGAAGGACTTGAATAATTAAAGAATCCTGTATGAGCTACTTCTCTTGAATTATTTCAACTCAGTTTCTGCTTCTACCCCCTACAGCCCCCAAATCTATGGTAGGTTTTATTTTGAAATGACCTGCAGTGGGGGGGAGGGGGGGGGGTGTCTGTCTCTTCTGCCACGTCTCAAGCCAAAGGATGAGAGGAAGCGGCCTTAAGTTGCACCAGGAGAGGTTCAGATTGGATATTAGAAAAAAAAAATTCCCTGGAAGAGTGGTCAGGCATTGGAATAAGTTGCCCAGAGTGGTGGGGGGGTCACTGACTCTGGAAGTGTTCAGGAGGTGTCTGGATGTGGTACTTGGGGACGTGGATGAAGGGTGGTTATGATAGTGCTGGGTTGATAGTTGGATTCATTGATCTTGAAGGTCTCTTCCAACCCTGACTATTCTTTGACTTGCTGTGACTTGCAGCTGCTTTTGCAAACTGCTGCCATTACCATGTAGAGTGATTAATTGCTACCAGAGTTCCCATAAAACGTGAGGACCGTGTCCTGATGTCCTCACAGTTCACCAAGCAGTGAAGTCTGTGAATGTCTCCTTGTCTTCCCTTTCCTTGTCTCCCCTCTCCTCCTTTTCATCTTATTCCCTCGTGTCTCACGCAGGCTCAGGCCGTGGTCCATGAGCAGTGTGTTTGCACTGGGTGAACAGCAAAGAACGATGTCCTGGTGCTCAAACCTGCTGCCTGCAGTTAAATACCAGTGGAGGTTCATGTTGAAGGTCACCCTGTTTTTTTCAAGCTAGGAAGAAGCCTCTCATTCAGTAAGAACTCAGACAATCCAACGTGAGGGATCTTTTCCATTGTAGCCAGTGTGTCTGAGAGGCCTCGCCCAGCACTTGGTCAAACAGCTCTTTATTCCACAGGCTCTTCGAGAAGCCTGGATTAACTGATCTGAATAGTCTGATTCTGTGCCCCCATTACTGCAGATCATCCTGTCACCATCAAATGGGCTGTTGAATTCAATTCTGCTCACTTAATGTCTTTCATAATTGTAACTGTGCATCATTCCAGCCTCAGTGCTGCCTCTTGTTTTTAATATCAGCTGCAAGTGTGAGGAGGAGAGGTTTCTTCCTGATAAACAGAAAGATAACTAACGAGGTCATGGAAGCTGGAGCCTCTGTGTGTGTGCCCTGGTTTGTTCTGGGACCTGCTCTGTGAAATGCCACAGGTTTTTAAAGCTGTCACAACCTGGAAGTTTTCTGTCAAAATCGTCCTGCTTAAAAACACAAGAGTTGATTTATAAATATTTTTCTTCAAATTAAGAATGCATAATAACATAGTACCATAATAATTGACTATCTCAACACCTATCCATGTTTATACCTTGCTTTTTGTGAGGACCTTGCTGTTCTTGCACCAGGTCACAGTCCTGCAGTTTGAATAGACAAATCTAATCACTGAGTTTATCTCTAAGATTGTATTTTGGGAAAAAGAAACCAAACAAACTTTTAAATATGAGTTTTTGTGTATGTGCTCACAGACTATATCAGTCAAAATCTTCACATTACAGGAAAATTCAGGATAACAGAGAACAATGTTGTTATAAAATGTGTATATTAGCCAGTACTTTGTATCACAGAATCCCAGAATGGTTTGTGTTGGAAGGGACCTTAATGATTATCCAGTTCCACCCCCTGCCATGGGCAGGGACACCTCCCACTAGCCCAGGTTGCTCCAAGCCCTGTCCAACCTGGCCTTGGACACTTCCAGGGATGGGGCAGCCACAGCTTCTCTGAGCAACCTGTGCCAGGGCCTCCCCACCCTCACAGGGAAGAATTTTCTTGTAATATCTTATCCCAACATAGTCTCTGTAGCTTGTATTTATTATGCCATATGTGCAGAGAGCATTTGTGCAGTGTTGTTTTCCCCTGCAGATGACTAATTTAATACAAGAAAGGTTTTTGATTCGTGTTTGGTTTGGTTTGGTTTTCTTTCCTTTTCCATAGCAACTGTCTGTTGAAGACCCTTCCTAAATTGAGTGAAAACAGTGTGTGGCACATTGAGAGACATTAGGTTCAGAAAGACTCCCCTCCCAGTCAGAAGGAAAATTTAATTTCCAAAATGTTTTTCATTACCTCAGACAAGAAGTGCATAAATGAAAGGCAGGATGCGGGTGATGATGTAGGTATTCCCTAAGAGCATGAGTAACACTGTTGGTGTGGAAATGGGAAATGATGTGGCAAATCAAGCTTTTTGTTTGTTCACCAGCTTTTTGTGTGACTTTAGTTGAAGCTCAGTCCAGTGCCCAGCCACACACGTGTGCCTGCATCCCTCTTTGAGGATGGAACTGGTAAGGACAAAGCAGCTGCTACTTCATTATGCTCAGAGCAGTGAGCAGGGGAAAAAAATTGACATTCTTTATTGTGGGAAATTTAACATATTACCCCATTCTGGCAAAGGAGAAGATGTACTGGAGTGGGAGAATGTATTATTTGGAGTTATTCATTTAAAATTACGGTATCTAGCAGGCATCCAACTTTTTATCTTAAAAATAGTAATGATAAAACAGTAACTGATGTGAGATGCATTGGAAATACAAATTACTGATATAAATATCCTGTTGAGACTTGGTGTTGGAGAAGGAGGAATATTTTATTTGGGCAATTATAAATAACATGGAGAAAACCTTCTGTACAATATGCACGTGGAGATGCATGTTTATAAGTTTATTGGGTCTAGTGGCAACATATCCCTGTGGAATCAGAAACTGAGACAACAGTATCCAATATAAAGTAACTGCACAATAGTCACTTGGCCTGAAATGGCTGTGTTCTCCTTTTGTTTGCTAATTGCTTCACTTCAGAAATAAATACCAAGACTCAGAGCAGTATTTATGCCATCCAGAGCCTCAGAATCCCAATTTATCTGTTTGTTTCCTGTCTCAGTGGACTTGAGACAAAATTTCTCCGGTTCTGTGCCGCGCACAAAAATTGAATCTGCCATAATTTATCTGCCAAACAAGATGAGTGTCTTTCAGTACGGCACAGGATTGTTAATGCTTCATGTCACGCTCAGGAGCTGTCTGACCTTACTCATTTCTGAATAAGAGCGGCGGAACCAGACTCGTATGAAACGCTTTTTAATGTCTGTGTGCTGCTTTCAGCTCTTGATCCCTTGCTCGTGTGTTTTGGCTGAGGCTCCATTTGATGGCCGCTGGGGGCATGTGGAGAGCTGAGTGTTTTCGTGGCCACGAGGAAACTCCACCACCCTTTGGTTGTTTTTTAGTGCAGTTCTGCGGTTCAGATCACCATTTTGTAAAGGTGCAGGTGAATAAAAGGAGCCCGGCCATCAAGCAGTGCAGGGAACCACGTCACAAGCAAGGGAGACCACAGGACATAACTGAAATACCAGCTTGGCACCTGAGCAAGTTAATCAAATGCCTCTCAATTCCTAATCTCTTGGTCTCAAGCCCTGGTTTGAGGAACAAGGAGAGGGATGAATGAGCAGTCAAGCACTGCTAATTAGCACTGAAGGAGCAGTGCATTTCATGTCATTGTTACCACAGGTCGTCCTGAGCACACAAGTGGATATGAGCTTGCAGCAAAAGTCATTTTTGGAGTACCTGCAAATTACATCCCTTCATTTTCTATTTTTCAGGTTCTCTTCTCAGATAGATTATATTTTTTTGTGAGGTGGTAGCTCAGGTCATAAAATCAGAAAGGGTTTTTTAAGAGATCATCTCTTGATGAACTGGTGCTCTAATGCCTTCATTTCATAGGAGTGCTTCTGTCTGTATGTGCTTCACCAGAGTCAAAGCAGGTTACTGGCTAATTGGAGAGCTCTTGCACAGCTAGAACATTTGGGAGTAGGCTTTATTATGATTTATTTGTAGGTGGAAGTCTTACTGACATCTGCCACACAAGGAGAAATCAGCAGTTGCATGTGTTGACCTTTGGGACTGGTTTTATTATTAACATCTGCCCTCATTTTGGTGATACTTAGCTGGGTGGATGAGCCAGTGGCTCTTTTCCTCATTCATGGAATCCCAGAATCCCAGAATGGTTTGGGTTGGAAGGGACCTTAAAGCCCATCTCGTTCCACCCCCTGCCATGGGCAGGGACACCTCCCACTAGCCCAGGTTGCTCCAAGCCCTGTCCAACCTGGCCTTGGACACTTCCAGGGATCCAGGGGCAGCCACAGCTTCTCTGGGCAACAATTCCCTCTGTCTCAGTACAGGGACAGGATTATTTCTGTGTTCTACAGCACCAAGGGGGCTTAACTAGATCAATATAAACAGAAATCTGTTAGGAACAAGCTCATGTTTTCTGCCATGGAAGGACTTTGTCTTGTCATGCCTCGTGGTTTCTCATGTCGTGTCCAGTGAGAGGAGCCTCAGGCAGCAGAACTGCTGAGCAGCTTCATGTCCCCTCAGCAACTTCATCCCTGCTGCCCAGAGAGTTTTATCTCTGGGGTGGTTCTTTCTTGTTGCTTTGTAGAGCTGAGAAAAAAAAAAGAAAAAAAAAAACCAAAATCCCCAAACCAAACAAAAAAAAAAAGGTAATCAAAAAAACCTCCTAAGCAACAACAACAATAACAACAAACCAAACAAAAAACACACACACACCCCCCAAACTAACCAACCAAACAAAAAACCCCATATTTTTTCCTGCCCTTTTCTTGGATTTACTTCTTTGTTTACAACACATCTGCAGTTTCATTTACTGATCACTTCCTTAGTGGCCCCTTCTAAACATGAATTTAAACACAACAGAGCCAGAGGAATACAATTACATGAGTGAATTTTCTGTATGTCCTGAATAAATTAGGGGAAGAAACTTGACTTTGCTTGCCAGCATGTTCTGTGGAAACACAGCTTAAACCCACTTAGATCACTGGTGGGAATTACATTGAAATGGAATTAACAGAAAGGATTTTATATTAAAAATCTTGAAGCCTGTCAGCCAACCATCATCTTTTTATTCTCTCTACTCTTCTCGTCACCTGAATGTTGTTATTGCAAAGTTGTTGCCAGTGAGGGATTGTTAGGAGCAATTCACTTGACTAATTGCAACCATCAACCAACCCTCAAATTGATGGCTGGAGTGGTCTGCACTCAGGAGAACATAATTCCTTGGGGGCCCTTGCGTGGCAACGGTTGGAATTTGGTGTAGGTGGGTTGTGACTTTATTTTTTTGGATTTCCTTTGTCACAGTGTGTATGAATCACGTCTGTTTTAGCAAGGTCGATTTTCAGGTGTTTGGAAAATGCTGGTGTTCTGGTGCAAAGTGGTTGCTTGGACTGGGCACCTGCAAGTGAAATGGAGTCCCCCAAGATGTACATTATCTACTTCAAAGTGTGTGGCATCGAGGAAATGTATTTTAACATGTTTTCATTGACTGATGAGTTCACTGGCTGAATTGCATTGACTGATTTGGAGGCATAAAGCAAAAGAGAGGATAAACTTCAGTAGCTGAATTTATTTTTTCTGCAACCAGAGTAATTTGTTTTCTCAACTTGATGACACCTCAATTTTCTGAATACAGTCCAGTCCCTTGGTTAAAATGAATTCTGACAGAGGATAGCAGACCTTAATTGCAGTTGCACAGCAGCTGTGGGTCAGTATAAGGGTGTGGTGTCTTCCCTTTGCTGTCCCTCTGAAAGTTAACTTTTAAAGGAAACTGCAAAGTTCTATCTGGGATTATATTAAAAATATTGACAGGCTTTTCTGTACCCACTATATCCGTTTTCTATATCCACATTTCATGAGGTTTAAAGAATGTATCTCATTTTAAGGAATCATCTATGGCAGTGTGCAGGCATGTGACTCCCAGGAATGGTTAGGAATTTCCTTGGGCTGTCAGGTTATATTGTTACAAAGAATAATCTCCTTTTTTTTGCACTTCTGAAGAAAAATACCAGCTTTTTCTGCAAGCTGCTACTCTGCCTTTTTTGTTTTTCCTGAAAAATATGTTACATATTTTTGGGGCTGCTGCTGTTCTTTTCATCTTCCAGGAAAGTTTTATTGAGTGTTGTTTACATGCACAAAAAATGTATTTGGAAATAATGGTTTTCCATGATTATGGGGAAAGAAAATGTTTAATTTCAATAGTGTAGCCAACTGGTAGAACAGTTTACACACAGCAGAGAGGAGAAGAAGATAAAGACTTGCTACACAAAGGCTGTCCCTGTTGGTGAATCCAAAGGAGACGGATGGAATGTCAGTTTTTATTGACATTCAGTAAGATTAATTTATAATTTTATTAGATTGGCTTCAGGTTACTTTGGTGATCTTTTATGGGGCATCCTCTGTTTAGCTGAAAATTAAAGGTGTTGGAAAATGGAGCATCTCCCGTGTTAACACGAGGAATTCATGGCAGGCATATTAGGTCGTTTCTGGGAGGTTTTTGGAAGTGGTGTCCAACACCTGAAGAGGTCAGAGTCTATCTGAGCACTGTGCCAGACAGCAGTGACAGAGACACGAAGACAGACCTTAAGCAGAATTGTCTCATTAAGGGAGAAATGCAGTGATAGTTCATTCTCCATGAGCAGCCTCAACCTTCACATTGTCTTTGTCTGCTGGTCCTGAAAATTGCTTTTGTGTGTTTGATCTGAGAAGTGTTCTTTGCAGGAGTCCTGGATTGCTTTAGACAGAAAATATGAGGATGGTGAATTTTATACTTTTACTTGCAATCCACTTTGTCCCCCACTAATACATATTGGCATTTAATCTGAGTCTGTCCTGCCTGGGCTGTGTGACCTGGTTTGCCAGAAGCAGATGGAGGGATCAGGACTTGAGCAGCAAAGCCTCAAAGTGATGTCCATGAGCATCCCAGTCCCTGTCATGGTTAATCACTTTACTCTTAACCTATAAAATGTCCCTTTTGACTATGACAGTCATCTGCATGGTGCAAAAACAGATTACTGAAAGGCTTCAATATCTGTAGATCCTATGGCTTTCGGTTTGAAGACTAATAGTATTTATCTGCAAATATTTTTAACCGTACAAAATGAGGAAGATATGAAAGAAAATGAAGCTGCACTTTGTGATACAAAGGGGCTGTGTGTCTCAAGAGACTATAAAGCAGTGTAATCCTTAATTTAGATTCTGTGGTACCCAGGTGAATAAAGTCGTACGAAGCAAACTTCATGACATTTCAGTAAATGAATTGTTTAACTGCTGATTGATTTTTATAATCCTTCTTGCATTTTATTTGATTTTTTTCCCCTCTTTTGTCAGTGTGCAAGTCACTTTAAACAAATGGTTCTCCTTCAGTGTCAAACAGGAGCACTTGTCAAAGGAAAGACTAGGAAAAACAGGAGATGGTGCTGGAATGTGAAGGGCCCTTAGACAACTACATTGTTGTATTCCATTGGCATTTTGATTTGGCTTTTGTGGCAACCAGTGAAGTGTAATTTACTTCTTCAAGCAAATTGTGAAAATGAGCCTCGTGGAACAGGTCTTCATCCCCCCAGGGAAGGGGTAGAGGAGATGGTCAAGGCTCTTCCCACTTGAGAACAGACACAGGTTAGATAAGAAAGTCCAGGTAGGAATTTTTTTTCCATAAGAAGAGTGATTAAACAGTGGAAAAAGGACCTAGACAAGCTGAAGAAACTCCATCCTTGGGGATTTTCAAGCCTAACTGGGAAAGGCTCTGAGCAACCTGTTCAGGTTGAACTGCACTGAGCAGCAGGTTGGGCTCTGGATGGTCATTAAGACACCAAGAAAAGGATTAATTCAGTTCAAGGTTTCTTCTGGGCAGTGCATTAGTCAGAACATTGGCATTATGCACAGGTAACAGGTGGATGTTTTGTGTCTGCTAACTGACAGTTTCCTTCTAAATATTTGTGCTAGATTGAAATGCCTCTCTCAGTGTAGAGCATGGCATGGAGTGGGCAGTGGGATTGCAGAGTGCTGTGTGTGTCTGGTACACTGGTATCAGTCCCTGCAGGTAGTGCTCCACCTAACACAGGTTGGTTGGTGACCAGGGTCTCAAGTACTGCAAAGTGTTTCTAGCAATTCAAGATTCTAAGGTCAAGTAACTGTAAAAAAATTCTGTACCCTTCCTCAATATTTTAAAATTCAGCCTTGGTGATGGCATGAGAACCTTCATCTCGCTTCTCATTTGGGCTAAACTGACATAACATCTGTTTGTCACAGCTGAGGATCTGGCCCTGCATTGCCTAAAGTGGCCCAATACCAGCAGCAGGCGCTGGAGCAGAAAATTAAAGCCATCATATTGTTCTCAGGCAGTGATGGAGAATGAGCAAATGGTCAACACAGACTCTTGAATTCCCAAGCTTTTCTTGAGAGTGCATTATAGAGCATTAGAGAACCACACAGGCTTGTTAAACATCCCTTTCTGGAAGGAAAACATTCATGACAGATAAAAACAGAGCTTTTCCTTGCCCTTTAGTGAGAGCGAGATAAGGTTTATTTATATAAAATTGAAAGAATGCTTTCAACCACAGTACAGCACAAAAACTTCTGGAAGTTCTGAAATGACTGAGGAATAAAATGAGTTTATTGTGTTTCCCTTTTCTAGATATCTGAAATAGCCTCTCCACTACCAGGTTCCTGTAACAGAAATAAAATTAGTTGCTACAGTTCTGTACAGCCAAGCGTTGAACACACATACTGTGTGTGGCACAGCAATTAAAGTGTTGCTGCTGCTGGTGTTTGCCTGCCCCAAATAAATAATCACTTACAGTACTTATGGGTAACTGGTGACCAGGAAATGTGGAAAACTCCAGGTTGTTGGTGATCACAGAGTCATGAAGGTTGGAAAAGCCCTCCCAGCCCATGGAGTCCCCCCTGTGCCCGATGCCCACCTTGTCCCCCAGCCCAGAGCACTGAGTGCCACGGCCAGGCCTTCCTGGGACACCTCCAGGGATGGGCACTCCAAACCTCCCTGGGCAGCCCCTGCCAAGGCCTGACCACCCTTTCCAGCAACAAATTCCTCCTCCTGCCCAACCTGAGCCTCCCCTGGCACAGCCGGAGGCCGTTCCCTCTCCTCCTGTCCCTTGTTCCCAGGGAGCAGAGCCCGACCCCCCCCCCGGCTCCCCCCTCCTGCCAGGGAGGTTTCTGCAGGTAACCTCGAAGGTTTAGAAAGGGTTTGAGCTGGAGTGAAGCATCAGCTGCAGCGAAGCAAAAATGTTTTTTTCCATGCAGTGAATTTTCCATTCAAATTCAGAATCCTTTTTAGTGGGGTGATATGCTTCAAAGTTTTTCTAATGGAAAGATAATTGGAATGGAAGAACTGCTTCAAGATTAAATGAGTTCCTTTATCCTGGTGTGTGAATAGTGTTGGGTCAGCAGCTTGCTATCAGATTTGGGGGGTTAAATTTTGGTAAAAAGATGCAAATGCATTTTTAGCATGTAATCTATAGTTACGATAAATTTTGTCACTTGGCATAGATTTATTCACGTAAAATAGAATGCAGATAGGCAGGCCTGTACAAATGTTGACAAAGTTTAAGTGGAGATCTTTCAATTTATTTTTCTATTTTCTTTTATGTTTATGTTGGCATTTCACCCATCTGTAAATAGAAAATCTTTCATTTTGAAAGTTGTTTCCAACTTAGATTAACTGCCCATGAAATTTATAAATTAGAGTTCTGTGAATAACTTTTTTTTTTTAAACCATGTTCCACATACTCCTTATATTTTGCACTTTTTTGTTCATTAAATTGAAAGATGACTGTAGGGACCAATACAAATAAGATGGGAACAGTTATTCATTAGCTTGCATTAGTTCTACTGCACATTGCTTTTCTTCCCTACTCCGTTCTTCTCTCGATTTTCTTAAACCTTACGGGGAGGAAAGAACGTGCCCAGACTGGAGCAGGGCACTTTTTAAGGGATTCTTAAAGAAAAAGAGCCATATACCAAGTTTACCTTTTTGGTTTCTGAATCTTTTTCTTGCCTGTATTTCTTTTTAGCTCCTCACAGTCACCTTCAGATATCCTTACTAATTGAAAAGGTAATTCCTGAGGTAAAGTAGCAGGTTAAGACTTCTGTTTCTCTGCCCTAACAATCCTTCTTTTCACTGATTTATTTTAATATGAAAATAAGAAGTGTGCATGGCAAGAGAACTGTCTGAGTGCCCTGCAGAAGTTACTGCCCCAGAGGCTCAGAAGTGTTATTCCTGCGCTGATTTTATTTTCAGTTTACTTCAGCTGGAGTTTGTGGAAAGGATACAGCACTTGCAGGAAGTACTTTATAAATTGGTGTGAGGATAGCAAAGTAAAGTACAGTGAAGAGTTTTTTCCTGATGTCCAACCTGAACCCCCTGTGGTGCAACTTGAGGCCATTTCCTCTTGTCCTCTCCCTTTTAAGGTGGGAGGGGAGACTGACCCCACCTGGCTACAACAGCCTTTCAAGCAGCTGCAAAGAGCAATAAGGTCTCCCCTGAGCCCCTTTTTCTCCAGGTGTCAATGAGACTAACATCTTTAAGATGTTAATTTGAATAAAAAGGGATTTTTTTTTTTTCTGCGAACTTGCTTGTTTTTACAGTTCTCACATGACATCTCCTTCAGGCATATTTTAGGTTAGTGTTTATTTTGCTGGCTCAAATGTGAAGGTATAGTAGAGAGAGATGCAGAGAGATTCAATCTATTTCTCTTTTTAAAAATCCAAGTGCTAAAAAGAAAAGCAGTGAGTACTGACCTGGTGTACGTGGTACATGTTTTGCAGCAGGACCATCCAGTTGTTTGGAAAAATGTGATTCCACTTCCTAAACCTGGTTCCTGGGATAGCTGCAGGTGCTGTCTAAGGAGAACTTAATGTATTCCAGAAAGGGGAGTTCATGGCAGTGTTCACTCTGCTTATTTGGTCTTTTTGCTACCTCAGAAAAGCACTGTATAACTACATTTCATTTGAAGTGTTTGCAAGGTTATTGTAACTGGAAAGTTAAAATACAGAGTATTACCTTTGAATGTGCAAGAGGTGTAAAGCACTGGCCTTAGTGTCATAAATACACAGTGAGAAAATACCTGGTTTTTATGTTCTGTGACAGCACTGCAATAAAACATCCTCCTGTAATGAGTGAGGAACAAGTTTCATAGAGCTGAACTTTAAAACAAACTTTATTGCTGGAGCTGCTGTTATTTTCTAGAGTGAACTACAATGTGAGGAATCCAATCTCTTTCCCACCTTTTGTGAATTAATATTGTGGGTCATTTTAATTCTTACATAATTTTTGTACTTGTATCTGCTTAGGAGCCAAATGGGATGAAAGTATGATTCATTAGTGCTCTCAAGTATGAGAATCAAAAGCTGCTCAGAATTTAAATTGGAGCTTGCTAAATATTACACATAATTAATCTCATGTGAATGCCAGAAACTAAGGAGTTTCAATGTGTTAATTATACATAAAACATCTTTCAGTAAATGTCAGGTGACCCAGATGTTGCTGCATCCTGAGCAATCTCAGGACAGAAAGACCAGAAAATTGTAGGGGAAATTTGCACTTCAGCACTAAGAGAAGAGAGATGTTCTTTGATGCTGCTTTTCCTAAAAGGTGCAAACATTCCATGTTTTCTGGAGTCCCAGAGTCCTGTGTGTTGTACTGTGCCTGTGTCTGATGGCAGTTGTCCTCACTGCAGCTCCAGAAGTGCCCGTGGAATGGGATGACTTTCTGCTTCACTGCCTGAGCCAAACACTTCAGTCTGTCATTTTGGGAGCTGCTGAGTTTGGCATTTCTTGGTCGTTTTGTTTGGGGTTACGTGGGCTCAGGTGTGCTTTTGCATGCAATTCCCATAATTCCCTTGACTTCCAAGCTGCAGGAATATACTTCCTTCTGGAGACATTGCTGCAAATTCAGCAGAAGAAATTGTTCCCTGGGAGGGTGGGGAGGCCCTGGCACAGGTTGCCCAGAGAAGCTGTGGCTGCCCCTGGATCCCTGGAAGTGTCCAAGGCCGGGTTGGACGGGGCTTGGAGCAAGCTGGGCTGGTGGGAGGTGTCCCTGCCCATGGCAGGAGGTGGGATGAGCTGAGCTTTAAGGTCCCTCCCAACCCAAACCATTCCATGATTGTATAAATGAGCTCTCTTAACCTCAGTGTAGTTTTTCATCGCCTCTTAAGGGCTTGTCTCCTGAGGACATCCTTGGGGAACCAGCCTGTTGTGTTCCAGAAAGGAGATTTACTGCAAACTGACGGGTTAGCTCTTGCTTTGAGCAGCCTTGGGCGGGGCAGTGCCTGTGAGGCTGAGGGGGCAGGAGAGGGTACAGGGATAAGGAGGCAGCCTGTGTGGGAGGTTTTAACCCTGAGCTCCTTGAAGGCTGTGGAGCCTGGAGGTTCACTGTCGTCTCAGAACAACACGCTTTGCAAAGCTTTGAAAAAGTGTAAGAAAAAAATCGTTACTTTCTTTATATCCTTCAGGCAGTAAAATTCAATTTTGTTTCTGCTGTTGAGAGTATTGTGCCCGAGCTGGAAAAAACTTTGTTTGTTCTAAAATGAAAATGATCAGAGCTTACAGAGGTTCTTCACTTGACTTTTTAAAGACTGTGTGTTTTACAACCCTCTTGAGTAAAAAAGAACATCTGTGAAAGTAAAGGTGCAAGCAATGATCTGCTTGCAGTATATTCACAATTACAAGGTGAGGAAACCCGTGGAGTCAGTGACTGTATTGAAACTCTTGAAAATGCAATTCACTCCTCAGAAAGTGTTTAATTTTAACCTTTTCCTGCTGCAGAGGTTTGCAGGAGGCTGTAAATATCATGTTGAGTTGCTAACGAATGAGACATGGTGATCCTGAGAGAATGGATTTTAATCCTCAAAAAAACCCACCAAAACTTTGGGTATTTGACATCCAAAGGTATTTTACTTTGATTATTTTGTAATGTAACGTGTTTGCCTCAGAAGTTGTATGTGTATATATAAAATAAACATTATTGCAGTTCTAAGCTACATTTATACAGTTAGTATGTCTCGTGATGCTGGAGAAAATTTAGAAAAAATATCACTGACTATTCTTGTTGTACAGAAAAGCATTTCGTGACGTGAAGCAAGAACTCCAGGGAATGAAACAGATTCCCCCTTAGGCTCCCACATTGACCCTCACATTGCCAAGACAAGGAGCAGTAAAAGCTGCTCCACAAGGTCCCTGCTGAGACCAGGAAAGAGCCAGAAACATCTGGCAGAAAACGAAATCCAGATTTTTGCATCTGCCTACTGCCCTTGCCAAGCTGTGCCACGTGAAGGTTGGAAGTTGCCTTTAGGTGTTGAAGTTTTTTAATGTTTTTAATAAAAAAAGTTGAACATCTTAGATTTTTTTTTTTTTTTAGAAAAAGAAATTACACCGTTGCAGAAAGAATCAATATCAAGCTAACCCTTAAAATTATAGAGGTCGCAGTGCAGTTTAATTTTAAATTCTAGTGCCATTTGGGAGAAAAACCTATTTCTCCAGTTTTGGGCATAGTGGGATCCTTCTGGGATGGTGCAGAGAGTGAGGAAGGAAGAATTGAGTGCTGAAGTTGGATTTAAGTTGAAGCTGAAGTACTTCTAGATTTAATATCCCTCAGTACCTTCAAGGTGGTATTAAATATGATTTTGGAGAGGTTAGAAAGGAATAACCAAGTCCTGTGTGCAAAGAGTCCTTTTCCTGAAGCAGAAATTTCGAGACTTTATGTTAAATTTCTCACACTCTTGTTCCATATCTTTAATTTTTTTTCCTTCAATCACCCACCTCTCCCTGTGGCTGATGACGTGTTCCTGAGCGAGATGGAACTTCTCTGTGCTCCTCTGCAGCTGCTCCTGCAACACCCACGTTTTCACCCCAGGTGTGTTGAGGTTTAGGCACCCCAGAGAGCTCTGGTTCCACCCATCACATGATAGAATTATTCATCTCCTGTTTTGACAATCCCAAAATCTACAGCCCTCAATCACACAGTAATTCTTGGCACTGTTGCTTTTGTTAATGCAGGCACTGTTCTAAGGGAACCCTTCCTCTGTAGGAATTTGTCCCAATTTTTTCCTCACAAACTATGTCACACTAGGAAGTTTTTCAGTTCAGAATTAAAAACAGAAGTTGTGAAATTCAAGGACTTTATTTGTTAACAATAAAAGTGCAGTTATTAAAATAGTTGCCAGCAGCAATGTATCATATCTGTTTCGTGGTACTTAATTTATTTAATGCAGTAACACGCATAAATTAGATCTTAACAGATTCGTTAAAAAAGGCAAACAACAACAAAAGTGTGGATATGGCACTGGAGGACGAGCTTTAGTGGTGAACATGGTGGTTGTGCTGGGTTGACCTTGGTTGGACTTGATGATCTTAAAGGTCTTTTCTGGCCTTAATGATTCTGTGACTCTGTAATGGCTTTGTGGACACAAAGGCATTTTCTAGTGCAGTGTACATCCATATTTTCAGTTCACATATCTTCACATATATGCTTCCCATGGTCCTGTTTCACATTCCCTTTCCAAGCACGAATGTCCATGTGTTTTCAGGATGTTTGTCACGACCCTGTGCCACTGCAATTGCTCTGAAAGCAGTGACTGTTGGTTAAGGAAAGGTAAATAAAATGTTGCTCGTAGAGTACTTGTAGTTATTACAGCATTTTTCCCTAAGCAGAAGTTAAATTTATTCTTTAGAAGCAAAATATAAAATTAAAAGCAAACAAAAAAACCTAATCAAGACACCCAGAAGGTTTATGCTTTTTATTTGACTCTTACATTTTGCTCTGCTACAGCATTCTCTGGAGACATAATACTCCTGTTCCTTGGGAATGGCACATGGATTTTAGGGCTGCAGCTACCTCGAGTAAGCTTTGTTCCCTCCTTTTGCTCTGCTGAATATTCAGAGGAAGTGTAAAGGTCTGTACACGGAATTTTTTACCCTAATGGTGTTTGCTGCTGCTGAAGGTCTGTCAGTGCATGTGTGACTGGGAGCTGTTGCTGCTGTGGCACAGAAATGTTACGTTAATTGGCTGGTTCTCTGCTTCCACAACTTCATGAGAGGGTTGGGAACAAATGCTGCCTCCCCCTGTGCTGCCTCTTAAAACTGGTTGCAATAACTGTAAGTCAGGAGCTGAGTCAATACTTATTTTCTTTTTCCTTGAGCTGTACCCTTATGGAGCTCTTTACTTTGAATAAATCACCCAATAAAGCAAGGAAATTTCCATAATCCTTCTCCTGCCCCCCAAACAAAAGGAAAAGGTAGGATTGCTCTGCATCTTCTCAGTAAAAAAACAACCAAACATGCCAGCACTGCTGCCTTGATGGAAATTAGGAGGCAGTTAGGGTTTTCTGGCACTGGTCTAGACATGGCTGGATTTTGCAGCAACCAAGGTTTTGTACAGTCCTAAAATACCCTTAGCAGTTTCTGATGGGGTACATGAGCTTTAGAAGAGTCCAAGCAGCAAGAGAAAGGAATTTATAGATTATGAAATCTAACTAAAGAAAAATAATCAGCAGCATAGAGAGAAAAAGAAAAGGTCTGAAAATGGGTGGGTGAGGGGAGAACAAAGATGCTGCTAAAGGAAAGTGCTGCAATTGCTTTCTGAAACTGAAGTGATGCATGGGGAAATTCTTTCAAAAAGTTCTTGTCCCTTATAGTGTGGGTGGGTTTTGTTTAGTTTTTCAAAATAGTAATAGATTAGACATGTTTGTTTCCATCCTGATTTTTGCACTGCAGTGTTTGATTTGGATGTTCTACTTTACTCTGACCCTAATTAGTGTCTCCAAGATTCACCCTTATTCAGTCTTTACAATTCTAAATTAATTGGGCCAGATTCTGAGTTTAGCTTGACTTTGCTGGATGTCCACGAGGTGTGGCTTGAATTGCTCCGTGGCCATCACACAAACCAATACTGTTGCACTAATAACAGAGGAGTCATTTTATCACTGGTGGGGTTTTACTTACTTTGTACCAAGTGAGCCTCTTGCTTTTCACGGTCTCTTCCTTCTGACATAATTTAAGGTTTTCTTGAAGCCAATGTATATTCCATCTAGTAAAAGGGCTCTGTTTTTCTTCTCCTATATTCTGCCCTGCCAGGGTGTGTGTGCCTTTTGTGGATTTACAGCAATCACCCTTCTCTGTGTTTGTGTCCTGTTATCTGTGTCACAGGGAAAGCTCTCAAGGCGAACTCCCCGTGTTTTCTGGATAATGAAATGCTTTGCATTTACTTGCCTGTGTGAGTACAGCCCAGGAATTCTTTCAGCTTGATTCTTTAGTGAAGAAGTGCAGGAAACAAAGGGGTGTGCAGCCTCCTTTTTCTAGCATTTGGTAACTCTCTGTTCCCATGAATGTATATCTTGGCTGCTGGGAATAACGGCATTCCTGCCGAAAGCAGGGAAATACAAACAGACTGGCTTGCTGGGAGTGCAGGTCATTATCAAATGGAAGGATTGAGTGTGAATCCACAGTAGAGGCTATTATACTCAATGGCAGCTGCTGCTTCTCTGCTGACTGATTAGAAGTCTTTAATATCATAGAATCTCATAATGCTTTGGGTTGGAAGGGACCTTGAAGCTCATCCCGTCCCACCCCCTGCCATGGGCAGGGACACCTCCCACCAGCCCAGGTTGCTCCAAGCCCCGTCCAACCTGGCCTTGGACACTCCCAGGGATCCAGGGGCAGCCACAGCTTCTCTGGGCACCCTGTGCCAAGGCCTCCCCACCCTCCCAGGGAACAGTTTCTTCCCACTATCCCATCTAACCCTGCCCTCCTTCATCCTAAGGCCATTAAGGTCATTTGCTGCACTGCGGTTTGTGAGTGTTGGCACTGCTGCACATCTGGCCAACCCAGGTGGGCTGTGTCAAACCTCTCATGGCTTTTCACAGTGTTGCCCATAGTTTCTGTTATCAGTAGATTCTGTTCCAACATGAGGCCCTCAGACTGGAGAGGCCATCAGGCATCTGCCCTTCCAGCAAGCTGTGCCGGATAATCCTCCTGCACATTAATCAGGATGATCTTAAATTGAGCAGGTCATTTTGTTCCTATGTTCCCTACAGCGAGGCTGCTCTGAACATCCTGCCTCAAACTGCTTGTGGCTCTTTTAGACACATTTATAATGCTGCCCAGAAGCTTCGTTTTGCTTAGCTCAGTTTATGTTTGCCCTTCGCACAGTTGGTGTGTATAGAGAGTAGCAATACAGTCTCTTGGCCTTCATTTTATCAGATTTAAGAAGTTAAGCCCATCCTGCCTTGTTTTGTTAAATATTCTCTAGGCATTTACCCCTCCCTGACTTTGTATACTTCTCTTCACCTCCTGTGCACTCCAAAAAGATTAATTTCAAGTACAGAGACCAGACAAGAGGTCGTACTGAAGATAAGAACTCACACGTTACTCCTCAGGATCTCAGCGGTCCTCTGGCTCTACCTGAAACCAGGCAAATGGACTTTGCAAAATGAAACAGAAAAGCTGAGGACTAAGCAAAGAATTTTGTGGCTCCCACGTAAGGAATTTGGGAAAATGAGGCATTAATTTCTAAAATCACACACACAGTTGGTGTGTCTTGGTATGCGTGTGAAGTAACATATGAGTATTTCTGACATCTGAGATATGATTCAATATTTTTTATTATAAAAAATAAAACACCATATTTAAGTGTTGAGCAAGATCCAGAGCCAGCTGAAGCTGTTCTGGTCAGGTAGTACTTTATCTCCAAAATAATTTGATCATATAGACAGATTATATTAAATTTGGGGTTGTGTGATTTTTTTTTTCAATCAGTGGTAAATTTTCTGTGATCTGATGTTTCTAGGCTAGGCAGTCACCTGCTGAGTTTTCAGCAGACATTTGAAATGTACCAAGACAAGACTCACTTTCTTAATCTCCCGATGTCACCGAGTTTTCAACTTTCCTCTGGCACAATAAGCATTCAGACATCCTACAAGAATGTTTCCATCTGACATTTGTGGATGCTTCTGCAGATGATATTATTCAGTCTGTCTTCTTGTCTGTCACTGCAAGCCCTTCAGACAGCAAATGCTTCCAAGCTCAGTACAACATCTCTTTCCTTGGCTTTGCCAGAAAAGATGCTGCTGCTGCTCCATGGAACTGGCTCCAGGGTTGTGGTGAACCTTGGAGCTCCATGTGCATGTCCTGGGTTGGAATTTAACTTTCTGCTGGGCTCTCTTGAGGCATGCTTTGAACTGGTGCACTTCTGCCTGGTGTATATTATCATGGAATCCTAGAATGGTTTGGGTTGGAAGGGACCTTAAAGCCCATCTCATTCCACCTCCTGCCATGGGCAGAGAGACCTTCCACCAGCCCAGGTTGCTCCAAGCCCTGTCCAGCCTGGCCTTGGGCACTTCCAGGGATGGGGAATCCACTGTGCCACTTCCTGAACGTGACCACATAGGGAAGAATTCCTTCCCAATATCCAGTGTAACCCTGCCCTCTGGCAGTGGGAAGCCATCCCCCCTTGTCCTGTCACTATCTGCCTGTAAAAAACATCTCTCTCCTGTCTTTTTCCAGGCCCCCAAAATCAGAGATTTGGTCGTTAATGTAGCCTTTCTCCAGTGTCTGTGGTATAAATCACATGTTGTAACCCAAAATACATTTTGCAGCATTTTTTTTTTAGTTAGGAGAGTGGAGCCTTCAGAAGGTGTAATGGGTTGGTCAATGTGTAGTCTGCTGTTGTAAAGAGAATTCCATTTTCTCATGTTTATGGCTCAGACTCTGTGCTGCTCTGCTGCTGCTGAGCACTGCACGAGAGCTCAGGAGGGATTGTCTCCTTTAGCAGGGCAGTTTCTTAGTGTTGTGCAGTGAATAAAATCTAGAATCCTGCTCTAAAGGACAGGATATATTAGGTTGATCCATAACCTGTTTTTGTCCAACCTGTAAAATTTTTTGAGGAGATCCTGTTGAAAAGGTATTGTGCAGTCATGTGTTATATAACAGAAAACATACACAAAGGGGCCCAAAACAGGTTTTAGAAGGAGCCTTTTTCTGACAGTTCTTCTCAGGGGTTGATATTTTAGCCTAATTTGTGCTTTTGTAAGTCATGTATGTGCTCAGAATTAACTTCGCTGTTTTAATAGTCATCACTAAATGCATCTGGAGAACTTGGCAGTGTTTTTGTACTTAGTAAAAGTGCAAAGTGGATTAGTAACTTTAGTTCAGTTTCAGTGTTTTAAGTACAGTTTTGTTTTACTTCCTTGTGTCATGTAATTCCAAAACAGTGCACTAGATTTAACACCTTTGATGAAAATAACCCTCAGTAAAAATTTGTGATTACTGTTTAAATTCTCCACTGGGCTCCAAAGAGAAATTGGCCATCCTGTTCAAGAATTTTTATGCTGGAATTTGAAATCACAGAATCCTAGAATGATTTGAGTTTGAAGGGACTTTAAAGATTATCCAGTCCCACCCCCTGCCATGGGCAGGGACACCTTCCACTAGCCCAGGTTGCTCCAAGCCCCGTCCAACCTGGCCTTGGACACTTCCAGGGATCCAGGGGCAGCCACAGCTTCTCTGGGCAACCTGGGACAGGGCCTCCCCACCCTCACAGGGAAGAGTTTATTCCTGACATCTACTCTAAACCCTTGGTGTCCGACTTTATTGCTGAAACGTGGTTGCTCAAGCAAATTTTATTTAGCCAGGCTTTACAGGTGGTGCTGTTTTGTGCTTTATGAGCTGTGGGTTGGTACTAAAGTGTAGTCCCAGGGCTGGGATGGATTACCTTTAGAGCAATTTAAGATAATTTACTTGAATATGGATCTTCTATAGGATCTGGGTCCTGTTTTCCAGAGCTCCTGCATGGCCAGTTATGCCTTATTCTAAACTGGTAGAGATGATTAATGTTTGAATACATTTATTTTTAAATGTATTGCTTGGATTTGAATCTGGGTTAAATTGAAACCTTGCCTCGAATAGTGTCTGTGGCAAAGATTCAGTACCTTAAATGGCTTATTATTTTTAACTTGGTATACAGAAACTTTTCACATATGTTGCTAATTATCACTAAAATCACTAATGACTTTTGCTAAAATACTGTTTCACTTAAATAATTTTCATCTTGTGTTAATTGATGTTCCAAGCTTAGATTTTTTGAACAGATGCATGTGATTCCCTCTAGAAATCGTCTTTAAAAGGGTTCTCAGCTGTTGTGAGATTTTCATGCAGGTTTTTTCTGGTGTGTGGTTTTTCTGGTTTTGGCTTTTGGGTTTAATTTTCTTGCTCTTCAGCGCTTGAGTTGCCTTGATCTGAAAAACTCAAATTACTCAATAAGTGCCAACCCCCTCTTTGAGGAAAGATGTGTATTTTGAATTTTATGTAGTAAGAAGCAACACCAACTGCTTCAGACACCACAGCATTTTGGACAGTGTGAATGTTGAGGTGCCTTCAAATTTTAGAAGGAAAAGGGTTTCTGAGGGACAGATTGTTTATGTGGTGGAATCTACTGGTGCTGGATGTAGCTCGAGTGACATTCTGTTGATTCAGGGAGTAGAAAGAGGTTCCTAATCCAGTTTTCAATGCTTAGGTGGACTGTAAATAGAACCAAGACAGCTGCTGTGTGCTCCACACTTCCTGGGTGTAGTTTCAAAAGCAAGTTTCCAGTGACATGTATGAGAATGGCTTGAACTAAATTATTCCAAGAATTTTCAAATATTAAAGTCTGTGTTGGCCTCCCTGGTTTTACCCATCTGACAAAAGAGTTTTTTCCCCCAAAACTGAAGGTGACCACACTTTCTTTGAGCTTCTGCTTTTATTGTTGCTGTCCCCTTTGCTGGAACGAGCTCTGTTTTATATTTAACTACACTGCTGGTGACAAAGCATAGGCTGCTCCTACCTCTGCAATTTCTGTCCAAGTTCCCAACTCAGTTTTTTTCCAGTTGTTATTTTAATACCGTTTAGTAGCTCATTATTTCCATAAATTCTCTACTTTGGGTGCCCTGCTGGCACCAGCTGCCGACAGAGGTCCACAAGTGCCCTGATGTGCACAACAGAGGTATTTTATAATGAGTCCTCTCCTCCTGACCTCACCCAGGGAATTACTTTTAGCAGTGGAAAATGCAGGGCTCTCCCCCAACTCCTCCTTTGTTAGCTGAGACAATGAAGCTGCACTCAAATACCTTTTGAGTACAGGGTATTTTGCATTTCTTCAGTTATGCTGCCAAGTTATAAGGAAAAGATGGTTCTTCACAGCTGAACTGTGGAATTCCAAAGAAAAGCCTTGTCTGTTCTTAAAGGCACAGAAAGGACAACAGCCTCTCTTAGACCTTATTCAAAACAACAGAGAAGAAACCAGGATCTCTTAGGGTGAAATGTGCTCTGCAACCTAAGTATTAACTGCAACCATTTGGGTTTCTTTTTCCAGAAGTCAGTGTCTGGAATAATGTGTGAAGAACTTGGAAAGTGATTAAGGATGTGCTACTATCTTCATCCTGCTATCAGTCACCATTGTGTCGTAAAACATTTTGTCTAATTTAGCATATTAAAAGGCAATATATTTATTCTGTTTATTGTGAAGAATAGAAAGGAAATGAAAGATCTCTTGAAAGATTTTTGGCCCTTTATAATTTCTCCTTTTTCTGCCAAGAGTTAAAGAAATAATAACAGTAAAGCTGCTGAAATGATATACAGATCTTATCTCAAGCATGACTGTTACATTGTTTTTTGATTAGCAATATTAGATATGTAGAGACTCGTGGCTGTGTAATCGTTTGGATTATGTCTGTGCTTTGTGGAAACAAAATTGCTCAGTTTAAGTCCAGTTGTGAATAACAGAAGAGTGTGAAATCTCAGTCATCTTTAAGGAGCTGTAGCGCATCTGCCTCGTTTACTGGGTTAGAGAAGGGCAGTCACAGAATCCCAGAACGGTTTGGGTTGGAAGGGACCTTAAAGCTCATCCCATTTCAGCCCCTGCCATGGGCAGGGACACCTCCCACTAGCCCAGGTTGCTCCAAGCCCCGTCCAACCTGGCCTTGGACACTCCCAGGGATCCAGGGGCAGCCACAGCTTCTCTGGGCAACCTGTGCCAGGGCCTCCCCACCCTCCCAGGGAGGAATTCCTTCCCAATATCCCACCTATCTCTGCCCTGTGGCAGTGGGAAGCCATTCCCTGTGTCCTGTGGCTGTCTGCCCAGATAAAAAGTTCCCATGAGGTGGGAACTTCCCCTGATGGGTAACAGCTGAGTTTCTTGATGATAACAGGGGTGTAAGAATTCACTTTTTAGTGATCACTGGCTTTCATCATTGACTTCCTCTGCTGGAGGAAACGATCCATGTGAGGCAATAAACAGAACTGCTCTTTAGATCTATGAATGTCTTATCTAAATTTATACCAGTTATTTTCAGTGATTTAAAGATCTGCCTCAAACATTTTCTGGACCTTCAGGGATCCTTGAGTGTTTGCCTCTAAGTGTTTGAGTTGAGGACCATGTCTGTAATCGTGTCTATAATCTAAAATCATGTTGACCTCTTCCTTTCAGCACTTGTTTTTTGTTTGATTTTTTTAATGTTTATGTTGAAAACTTAGGAAAATTGCTATCTAACTGTTATAATTAAAAATCAGATACTAATTTCCGTCTGCATCATACTGCAGAATTGGCACCAGAAAATCCCCTCTAATGATGGGGGAATGCTTCTGGCATGATTATGTAGCTTCAGAGGAAAACCCCTTAATTAGCCTGGAGAAAATAAGTTGCTGTGTCTGAGTCTTTGCAAGGTGCTTAATTTGACTACTTGTCTCTGGCTGCAGGTGCCACTAATGCTGAAAAAAACCCCATGTTGTAGAAAATTTTCAATTTTTTAATAAGAAAGATTAAGAGAAAGACTAAATTATTTCCTTAGTTCACTTTTTTTTTTTTTTTGTATTTTCCTCTGTGATGTTAATATATAAGTATTTGAACATCAAAATTGCCTCTTAGCAGTGATGGCTAGGCTTACTTCCCTTCATCTATTCTTAAAATAATTGTAATAGTTATTAATATTATTTGATTGTTAACAGTGGAACACACTGATTTCAGAGATGCTCGTTGGCCTGTCTGATGACATTTTTTATTTCAGTACACATTTCCCAGTAATTTTGTTTATCACCACATCAATGACATTCCTCAGCTCTTGCAATCCTTTAAGATTGGGGCTCTGTTTTCAGAATTCAAACAAATATTGCCCTTTTTAGGGTTATTTTTCTCTTTTAAATCAGTGCAGAGCAAGGTAGGAATACTCATCAATTTAGAGCTTCCTGTCAAGTTTTATACACACTGCTTAAAGCATAAATCAGTTAGAAATTCATCATTCAGAAATCATTGCCACTTAAAGGAATGTATATCCTTTCTATGGGCTAGACATGAAAAGCCCTGAAGGAAAACAGATGCTTTTGGAAAGGCTTGATTAGATACCTGGGCTTGCAGTGGGAGATGTTTTCTAAAATCAGTTCTATAACAGTGAACTTTACAAATACCTTCAAACTTCTTGGTCATGAACAGTTTCAAGGTAGTCTGATAATTCAGACTTGCTGCTCTACCCATTTTTTTATCCCTGTCACTTTTTTTGTACACTAGAGTGATAGTTATTTTTTATTACCATCATGTATATGGCTGTTTATGTTTTTGGTTGTGTCTGAGCACAGTGAGATAAATGGAGGCTGTTGAGCAGAGCAACTAAGGATGGCAGTGACCAGCTTTAAGACATCTCTGGATCGAGCACTTCAAGGGAGTTAAGGGAAATAGGGGAGCTTTGGGACATTCCTTTCCTGGAATACACCACCAACACACCTGCCAAGAATCAAGGGGCTTTTTAGCCACCTGACCAATTTCTGGATCTGCCTCCCAAAACATTTGGGGTAGAGATCCACTGAAGGACCCCACTGTTCACCCCATATTAAGGTGATTCTTGAGCTTTCCAGGTGGGCATCACCCTCTGTGACCAGATCTTGTCCTGATGATAAAACTCCCTTATTACATGGACAGGTCACACTAGGAAAGAGGGCAGAAAATCAGTCCTTGGCCACTGGGTCTGGTTAGAACCACAGTGAAGTGCAAGAGCGATGAAAAGATCAGAAGAAACATTGGATTTCAGGCAAAGGGATCTTGCTTGGTATGGGATAAAGGTCAGGCACCAGTGCCTGTTGTGATGGTGGTGGGAGCTGCTGATGCACGTGAAGGCTGAGCTGCCACCCAGCAGGACCTGGACAGGCTGCAGAGCTGGGTGGAGAGAAAGCTCATGAGGTTCAACAAAGGCAAGTGCAGGGTCCTGCTCTTAGGTAGGATTGACCCCCAGTGCCAGCACAGGTTGGGTGTGACCTGCTAGAGACCAGGTCTGTGGAGAAGGACCTGGCAGTGTTGCTGGGTGACACACTGACCATGAGCCAGCCCATGTGCCTTGGGGGCAAGAAGGGCAGTGGGATCCTGGGCTGCATGAATGAGGAAGAGCATTGGCAGCAGATCCTGCCCCTCTGACCAGCCCTGGGCAGGCACATCTGCAGGGCTGGGCCCAGCTCGGGCTCCTCAGCACAGCAGGGCCAGGGAGCTCCTGGAGCGGGGCCAGCGCAGGCTGCGGAGATGCCCAAGGGATGGAGCATCTCAGGGAGCTGGGGCTGGTTAGTCCAGAGAAAATAAGAGAAGATCTCATCAATTCCTATAAATATCTCAAAGGGGGTGCCAGGAGGATGGAGTCAGACTCTTTTCGTTGGTGCCCTGCAACAGGACGAGGAGCAATGCCCATAAACTAAAACACAAGTTCTGCCTCAACATGAGGAAGAACTTCTTTCCACGGAGGTGGCAGAGCACTGAACAGCTGCCCAGGGAGAGTGTGGAATCTCCCTCTCTGGAGACATTCCAAACCCACCTAGACCTGTTCCTGTGTCACCTGCTCCAGGTGAGCCTGCCTTGGCAGGGGGGTTGGACTGGATCATTTCCAGAGGTGCCTTCCAACCCCAGCAATTCTGGGACTCTGTGAATATTTATTGTGCCCGCTGGTGCCCTTCTGGTGGGCTGTGTATAATGCAGACCTAGTGCTTTTTTGGCTAATACTGTACTGCCTCATGCAGTTTGGGAATCCCTCTTCCAGGTGATTTTCACCTGCTAGGAGGAGCAGCATTAATCCTCGCCTGAGCAGGGTGAGCAGGAACTGGAACAATTTCCTCAGGTGATTTCAGTGTGCTCTTGGAAATTGTTTTGGCACCCAACCATTTTGGGCTCAGGACACTGGAAATTATTCATAAAGCCACCTCCCATCAAGGACAAGCTTCACCAGCAGCTTTATTTAGAGAAGGGGCTCGTTCTCCAGTTTGCAGGGTGGGAAGTGGAAGCAGCAGCATCCTGGGTCATCTCTGCACTCTCAGGGCTGACAGGTCCTGCTTTCAACATCGTGTAATTACTGTTTGGGAGTTGAATTACTTAGTGTTCCCTATTTCATACCCAGTGAAGGGATGAATTTTATTTACTGCCTCAAGAGCTGGTTATTTCATGTGTGAATAGGCATATATCCATGGAGAGAGCTTTTCAGTTACTGCCCTTGTGCTGCCAGGATTTGTTTCTTCTATCCAAGGAATCGATTATCTTTCTTGAGTAGGGGAAGCCATATAAGCTGTGCTTGAAAGATGTAAAAAGTTTTGGGTTTGTTGTGTTTGTTTTTTTTAATTTCTAATCTCATGTGCCATGAAAACGATTTTATTATAAAATGCCACATTGCCTTATCCCCTCTTATGATTTCACTCCTCACAGGCCATTCTGAGTCCCATGTTCTTCACAAATCTGGGAACAATGGGAGAAAGGAGTCTGCTGGGTTTTAGTCCTTCAGTGATTTGTAAAATCTCTCACAGTTACATTAGTTTAAGTAGACACTATAAAAAAGTTAAAAGAAGCTCTGTGAAGTGATGTTGGTCTGGGTAAAGCACTGGGTTTAATTCCTAATCTATTTTATTTCCTACAGGGCTTTAATGTTATTATTTGTAGCTGGAAAGACATGGTTGACCTAGAATAGACATATTTTAATCTCATTAAGAAAAAGTTTCAGTGTTTATGATCTTGCATTAATTGGGTGATTAGTTTAGTTTTAAACACTGACTTAGGTGACTTTACATTAGTGAACAATGGCAAGAGCTAAAGGAAAGAAAGACAATCCTGAGGTCCCCACACTACCTGCCGTGTAAGTTCTCAGAATGTTAATTTTATTATGCAACTATAAAAAATACACCAAATTTCTTTGGATCCTTTTTTTGCCCTAGTTAGTTAATGAAGTTTTGTTTTTAGTTTGCAACTGGTTTTTAAATTTATCATTAGTGTAGTTGTATTTTGGTGAATTTTGGTTTTGCTTGCTTTGGTTGGTTTTTTTGTGGTTGCTTGGTTTTTGTCACCATGAAAGAAACCCCTTTCATAAAACATAATAAGGAGAAACCATTTTAATAAGATGATTTTTGTTGTGAATCTTTTTATATGTATTCAGTAGGATGACTTTTACCTTTTTGTTTGTTTTATCAGCAGGGCAGATTTTTTTTTTAATTTTTTTTTGTTTTGTTTTTGTTTTAGTTTTTGAAAACACAGCCATGTCTGTTGAAAACAAATTAGAGTTGAAGGTCAGAGTGTCAGTTCTGTTGTTGTTATGAGACATTTTTAAGAGCTGAATCTCAGCTGCATTTAGAATCACAATAAGCAAAATTTAGTCGGAGGAGCCAAGTCAAGATGCTGGTTAAATTTCCAGGTTGCCCTGTGTGGGGTCAGAGGGGGGTCTTGATGTTCCTCATGAGTCCCTGGCAACCCTGGATGCTGTGATTCTAGAATGAAGTTTTACAACTGTTGCCAAAACAATCAAACAATTTAATTTGCTTCAAATTCACTTCAGGGTTTTGTTTTGTTTTTTTTTTTACTTTGAATCACAGTACATTGAAAATCAAACCTGTCGTTCAGGCTGAGAATGCAGCATTTCAAAGATTTCCATACCCTGGAGATTTAACTTTCACCTGTTATGAGGATGATATCTGGGCAGCTGCATAAATTTTTGGATTTTAAAGAGACTGCTTTCCCTTGTACAAAGCTGAGGCTTTCTCTGAGCATTAGAAGACAATGAGCAGCCCATGTGGGCCTCAACCTCCCTCCTGCTGTCATAAACACAGGTTAGTCATTGACTCTCTGATGTTTAAAGAAGATATCCAAGAAAAATCACTCAGCTGGAACATGGGGGAATGGTGTTGTGTTGTCTCTATTAGTGCATGAAATCAGATATTGAAAAATCTGTCTGGTTTCCGTAACTTTGGGTTTGGAATTAAATTGCTACAGCTTATTTATGTGCAGAAATAAGGTCAGTAGATCATCAGGGGGCTGAAAGATTGTGTTTGACTTTCTCTGTTTGATCTCTGAAGGCCTTTACTTCAACTGGAACCACCCTTCTCCTTTTCTTGTGCAGACAATACTCCTTCCTTCCTCCTCTGTTAAGAATAACTGTGAACAAATGGGAAAATCTAAGTTGTGCTAATAATAAATTAAAGATTTTAAAGAAATCTTGGCTAATCAATATAATGTAGTTAAGTATGTAATTACTGAAGACTAGATCTGGTGAGCCTTTATAGGTTTTGGAACTGGAGTGACAATTGAACATGAATAGTTTTGGATTACAGAGCGTTTTCATGTAATTTCTTCCATGGTCTGTTTTTCCAAAAGTAATTCTGCACATTTGACTCTGCATTTTACCCAAGTTTGCAGAGTATCAACCTGCTTATGTCTTGGGATGATGGTAGATGGAAAGCATTCCTTCTTACCTCTCCAAGCATGTGCCCAGGCACCTTACAAGAGAAAAAATAAAGCTCTCCAGGAGCCATGAAGTCTGGGCTGTCACAGTCACAGCTTGCTCTGCTCTTATATTTTGACTATTCATAATATGCACCAAGTGCAGCTCGTTGCCATTAGTGCACTGATGTCAACTTTGGGGTTGTGTTGCACCCTCCCACTCTGTGGTGTTCATAGAATCATCAGGAAATCACAGACTGGTTTTAGTTGGAAGGGACTTTAAAGATTATCCAGTCCCACCCCCTGCCATGGGCAGGGACACCTTCCACCAGCCCAGGTTGCTCCAAGCCCTGTCCAACCTGGCCTTGGACACTTCCAGGGATCCAGGGGCAGCCACAGCTTCTCTGGGCAACCTGTGCCAGGGTCTCCCCACTCTCACAGCTGAGAATTCCTTCCCAGTATCCCATCCAACCCTGCCCTCTGGCAGTGGGAAGCCATTCCCCCTTGTCCTGCCACTCCAGGTCCTTGGAAATAGTCTCTCTCCATCTTTCTCATTGGCTCCCTTCAGGCCCTGGAAGGCCACAATTCGGTCACCCCAAAGCTTCTCTTTTCCAGGCTGAACAATCCCAACTCTCCCAGCCTTTCCTCCCAGCAGAGCTGCTCCAGCCCTCTGATCATCTTGGGGCCTCCTCTGGACTATCTGGATCCAACAGGTCATAGTGTTGTGCTGCTGGAAAGCCTGGTTTTACTGCCATTAGTGATGGCAAAATAAGAAAAAATGGCTTGGTGCTGCAAGACTGCACCAATTTTAGACTTGATATTTATTTAACTTTTTTTTTTTAAATTATGTTTGTAACAGAAATTAAAAGTATTACATTAAAATTAGAGATGAGCAGGTGAACTGTTATGCCAGTTATGAAATATCCAAAAATATCTTCGGGCATAATAAGCAACTTCATTATATTAATGCAAAATATTTTCATATCATTAAAAATTAAAGAACAATCCAAATGTTATTTTAGCCCCTAGAAAGAAAATAAAATCTTAATTTTTTTAAAGTTATTCCTGTGTTTTTAGATTAAATGTTGCCTACACAGCATCTTCAGAGCATTTCACTGATCTCAGAGAAAACACTGTACAGAAAATATCATCAAGCTTGAAAGGAAATAGCTGTCTGAATTACTTTTTGTCTCCTCCCTCTGCACTTAATATTAAATTATTTTAATAATTTTCAGAAACAACTACAAAGCAGTGCTGCACAACTTCTGCTAATTTGAATTTTCTCAGAAACTGCATTGTTGTTTTCACTTGAAAAAAAACAAACTCTGCTTGCTAGAAATAGTGATGAGCTGCACAGATTAGAGTGATTGTCATGGGAACGTTTTATAATTCATTGAAAGTGTATCATAATCTTGCTGTAGTTCAGTTTCCTTGTGTGGACCGTGAATCTAATTTCTAAAGCTGTGCCTGTGCAATGGTTATAGGACAGGCTTTTTGTGATTTAAATGTACAATGCATTTTCAGTTTATTGTGCATGTCCAGTGGGTCAGGGGCTTGACTTGGGGGCAGGTAGCCTGAGCTTTAGAGGTGTGGTTTTCATATTATAATGAGCTAAAGGCACAATTTTAGCTAGCTCAAGTAAAACTTATAGTACATTGCCAAACATGGTGTCACATGTCTAATTCAAGGTCTCTGATGCTGTTCTCTTTTTACTTGTTTCAAAACTATTATCACAGAGTCACAGACTGGTTTTAGTTGGAAGGGATCTTAAAGATCATCTCATTCCACCCCCTGCCATGGGCAGGGACACCTTCCACTGTCCCAGGTTGCTCCAAGCCCCGTCCAACCTGGCCTTGGACACTTCCAGGGATCCAGGGGCAGCCACAGCTTCTCTGGGCAACCTGGGCCAGGGCCTCCCCACCCTCACAGGGAACAATTCCTTCCCAATATCCCATCTAACCATATTCTCTGGCTCTTGGAAGCTATTCCCCATTGTCCTGCTGCTACAGGTCCTTCTGAATAGTCTCTCTCCCTGTTTCTTGTTATCCCCTTCAGGCCCTGGAAGGCCACAGTTTGGTCACCCCAAAGCTTCTCCTCTCCAGGCTGAACAATCCCAACTCTCCCAGCCTTTCCTCCCAGCAGAGCTGCTCCAGCCCTCGGATCCTCTTGGGGCCTCCTCTGGACTGGCTCCAGCAGCTCCATGTCCTTGCTGGGCTGTTCCCAGGGCTGGAGCAGCTCTGCAGGGGGGTCTCCCCTGAGGGGCAGAGGGGCAGAATCCCCCCCTGCCCTGCTGCCCACGCTGGGGGATCAGCCCAGGGCACGGGGGGTTTCTGGGCCGGGGCAGGTCCAGCCTCTGCCCCACCAGCACCCCCAGGGCCTTCTGCCTGGGCTGCTCCATCTGCTCATCCCCAGCCTGGATTGATCCCAGGGGTTCTCCTGACCCAGGGACAGCACCAGCACTTGGCCTTGTTAAACCTCCTGAGATTCCCAGGGGCCGCTGCTCGAGCTTGTCCAGGTCCCCCTGGATGGCCCCGTCCTTCAGGTGTGTCACTGCACCCCCAGCTCGGTGTCACCTGCAAACCTGCTGAGGGGGCATTATAACCTTTGTGTTTCCTGCTCTCTGGAGTTTTTATGGTATTTATTTGTTTCCTGTGATTGACTGTGACAAATCTTTTCCCTAAGCCATTCCTGTTCCATCACCCGTGTAAACAGGTGCTGGTTGCTGAGGCAGGGCAGGCTGTGCTGTGGGTGCCTCGCTGTGCACGGGGGCAGAGCTGTTCTGCGAGGGGCATTGCGAAGTGATCCACAACCGAAAGCTTTCCAGGCAAAATTCAAGTTTCTTTTCCAGCATTCCCTGAAGGGGAGCCTGGTTGGGGGGATGCCCGAGCAGTAGCAAAGGGGCAGGAGTGGGATGTGTGAGGGGACAGAAGGGGCTGCCAGGGCAGGTTGGGGCTGTCACTGCTGGGGACGGATCGAGGACCCCCAGGAGGCGGAGGGGGGGTCAGGGGTGTGTGAGGAGCTGCTGCAGATGGAGTTTTGGCTGCCCCACACCCCTGGGGACATGAGGCACCCATGGATGTGAAGGGCTAGCTGGGAACCTGCTTTTGAGGCCAAGCTTGGGCTGAGAGAGATTTGCAGGAAGTGGGAATTGGTTTGAATGGCCCCCTCAAACTGCATCTGTTTCACCTGTTTATTACCCTCAAAGGATATAGTTTCAAATTAAATGTGGGAGCCTCATGTTACTTATTGCTTTTGGTTTGTTGCAGGTGTATGTCTGACTTACATGTTTATGTACTTATTTAATGTTTACACCAAAGCAAAAGAAACTTTGCTTCTTTTTCCTTACACAGGCACTACTCAGCCTCTTTATAAATGCAGCCATTGCACTTCAGGAGCAAGAGTATGAGAGTGCCAGAACATTCCTACTCTGTCATACCCCTGGTTTTCCTTTAAAACTGCAGCCTAAGAAAAGCTAAATGATTGGGGTTGTGTGTGAATAAATAGATTCTTTAGCCCTGGAAATCCTAATATCATTAATTCCCAGTTTCAGTGAGCTTTAGTCACGTACCTGCTTGTTCTGTGTGTGTGCTTTGCCTAATTCAGTCTGTCCCAGTTACCACAATATTAAACATTGTCTGTGTGCTTATGAATGTATAAAATAATGGAAGAAATAGAATTATGACAGTGATACATGGATGTATTTTGGAAATCGTACACAAGCACAAGTAACCATCAATCTAGTCATGCAACAGTTTTTAGATTTATTGAGCCTATGTACTGAAAATGTTAAATGGACTCATGTATTTTAAATCACCAAGTTTGAACTGGCATAGCTGTGCTTGTTTTGTTGGTGTTGTGGTCAAATGACCTTAGGAAATACATATTTTGGAGTAAATTCCCTCTTGCTGAAATCAAGGCTGTTACTTGAAGGATAGGTGGTAGAACACATTCGAAGGCATGTTATAAATCAAAACAATTCTTTCTCTAGAAAGCTTTGATTTATGCATGTCAAATTAACTTTTCCAAACTTGCTGTAATTTATCTCAAACATGAGAATTCTCAGGAAAAGGAAAATGAAATGTATTTGCACTGTGCACTCAAGGTAAAGTTTTTGACTCAGTATTAATCAACAACAATGTCTTCTAGGATGATGGGAACGTAATTCAGTGGATACCTTTGGAGCAGCAGTCGCTCTCTGGGCTGACAGAGGGACCAGAAAAAATGGTAAGAAAAACTCTCCTTTTAGCAGGATTTTTTTTTTTTTAATCCACTACAATAATAATGCAAAAATGCGTGTTAGGAGTTTTGGTGGCGAAGAGCTGAACAGATAAAGCAGATAAAAAATGAACTGTTTAACTGGTATAATATTAAAGAAAGTTAGCGTGATGGTTTATTATCTGCAGAGGTACAAATAATGTGTCGTTTCTTCTGTTCTGCATGTACAAAAAATAGTCCTACGATCTGGGATAGATTTATTATTCTTCATTGATTGCCTCATTCTGTTGGAGGACATTTCTGGCAGTAAAGTAGAAGACCTGTCACATCTATCATGAGGTGTCGGAGATCTGTCAGGTCTGTGCCTCTTTTTTGAACTTTGCTGTTTCAGAAAAATGTAGCTGAGCATTATAGGCAGAAGTCTGACATTTCCAAGATGAAAATCAATCTTCTTTTATGTGGTGTTTCTCAAAGAAGACTCGCTTTGATTGCACAAGTGGTGGTTTCACATGTTGGAGGACACCACGTGGACACCAAATAATTTGGGTAACAGATTTGACGGGTGTTCTGTAATGGAAATAAACTGAAGAAATGATCATAGAAGAGATACTCAAGTCAAGATAGCAGAACAAACACTGATCTGCTGTTGTCACAGCTGTGAACCTAAAGGTGTTTCTTTCTGGTTCTTGCATTTTCTTGTATTTCTTTTTAAAGCTGGGGACTAACAAGGTAAACACAGCCTGTTGTGAATTACTATTCCATGTTATTCCATATTTAGAGGGGGGAAAAAAGAAGAACTGTTAAAATGAATTGCTAAAAGTGTGAGAAACAATGAGATGTCCTAATGTACAGGAAGGGAGGTCAGATGAAACACACTGAACTTGAAAAAGGAATGTTAAAAAAAATGTTTAAGCAATTTATTTAATTGTAAAATACTTTGAAACCTAGAGACCCATTGTGCCAACACAGGTCGTTGTGCGGGTGATCAGCACCTGGGCTTTTACTTATGCATTGTGGTGTTACTAGAGACAAAAAAGGCTAGTTGTATGTTAGTGTCTGTGTCTAGAGACAGCAGAAGTCTGGGGAGAAGGGCACCATGGAGCCACAAACAGCCAGACAAGCACAGATCGTAAGATGCTGGGAGTGTCATGGGAAAATATTTTTTTGTTAGGTTGCTTCCCAGGGCAGATGTCTGGAAATAATGAACAGAGTGGTCTTGTTTCCTTAGTAGTTGCATTCAGGGAAATCTTCATCAGAGAAATAAATCAGTAAACTAACGTTGTGATACTCAGTTGTCCCGTTCCAATAGGGAGAAGCATGGAAATTCCCATGAAGGAGCCACTTTGGTTCCTGGGTGGGACCATGTGGGATGAAGAATTACCTCCATATGCACATGTCTGTGCTGATGGTTTCAGCTGCCTTTGATTTTGATAGACCTGTACCTTTGGTAAAGACACATGGCATAATTGAAGCAGTATTCAGGTGGTCAAGTAGCACTAAGGAGAAGAAATGCAGAGAAATCAAAAGAACTAGCGGGCAGAATTTGGATTTACAGTCATCAGTCATAGAAACAGGCATGAGCTGAGTGATCTCTGTTTGTAACAAATACATGAAAAAAATCTATATGAATGTAGCACTGAAATGTGATATAGTATTCTTAATTTTTTTTTTTTAATCCACCCTGAGCAAAGACAATCATTGTATGAAAACGTCTCTTTCCTGTCACATACCAAGAGCATCCTGTGGACCTCTTGCCTGTACTGATTTTACAGAGGCACATGTTTTCACCAGCCTGCATAGCTCACAAAGCTAAAGAGTTTTCATTTTTAAATATTTTTAAAAATCAGTTAAGATAATTAGTAGCTATTTATATCAAGAGGTTTTAGCTTGGTAGGTTCTCAATTTAGTCACTCAAACATGCCCTGATATTCTACACAGATGATACTGTGTCAGCCACAAAATACTGCCTCAATTATTTTAAGCAGTTTAGCAATGCATGAAATGCATATTTAGAGCAGGAATAGTCTCCTATCTTTAGGTTTCTAGCAATTATTTAATTTAAGACAACAACAAAAGTCCCTAGAACACGCAAATAGTCTTAAGTTTAAATAAGATGACAGGTAAGATGGATTGATAATTTCTCCTCCCTATATTTATTTTTCTTCATAAGTTGAAAAAAAATATTGGCTATTTCCAGGCTTAAGGCACTGAGAGAAACAAATACATTCAGTTCCAGAGCAGACTCCATTAACACAGATTGCCTTCAGCCTATTAGGCCTCATCACTGAGATGTTCTAAACAAGTGTTTGTTTCTAAAAGCTCTGGAAGCAAAGGAATTAAACCCCCCCCCCCCTTAGTTTTAAAAGCATGTTTTTTGAGCCTTAATAAAATGACACTTTGTCTTACTTTTGTGTCTCCAGTCATGCAGGAAATTAGAGGACTAGTTCCTTCCTGCAGACTTTGGGTTTCAGGCTTCAGGCTCAATTTGGCAGGTTATATTGCTCAAATTAGCTTGTAAATGAGATATTTGTTTCTAAAGTACAACTGATATCAACTTGAATGCAAATGCTTAGAATATGAACATGTCTCTCATTTGATTCTGTAATTATATGATGGTTTTTCTTGTCAAGAGAGCTCAGAAGCTTAGTATTGATTTATGTTATTGAGTTTCTCAAACTGCAATGTGTCATTGTTAAGCATAATTTAGAATGGCCTTTTTTCTCTCCTCTAATCTTGTATGTGGCAAAGCTTGATCTAATTTGGGGCTGGAATGATCTCAAGAATCTTTTAACTCTTGTGCGCGTGTAGTGACGGTGGCACGTCTGGAGGAAGATGATGTCATTAAGATGTCTGATTTCTTTATGGTTGTCTGTCTGATATGAAATGATATTTTCAAGCCAGGCCTGAGTACTTTTAGCATGAGAGAGGTTTCTGTGGGAATCCAGGTTTGGAGGGAATCTTCTGCTTGTCAGGTGGGGAGGGGGTCACCTTCAGCACACGACTTGCATTAAGGCACGAAATGGCCCGTCTGGAGAGATGGTTGCTGTCCACCCCACCCATGCTTCAAGCCTGAATCCCACCTGGGGAAATAATGGATTTTGGCAGGTGCTAAAGTCATTTTAGAGTGCTGGCCTTCACGTGTTGCAAGAGAAACACCAGAATTACTAACATTCCTATCCGGTGGGTGTCATGTGATGCTTTGTGTTTTCCTGGCGCTGCAGAAGGTGACCATGGATGCTCTGGTTGCCTGTGCACACACTGCACTTGAGGTGCTGCAAGGTGCTGTGCTGACCCCCCAAAGTCAACCAGAGCTGGAAAGGGGGGTGGAACAAGATGTGCTTTAGGTCTCTTCCAACCCAAGCCATTCTCTGATTCTCTAATTCTGTAATTAGTAGATGCTGGGCTGTAATAATACATTAAAGGGGAACTATATGGAAGGAACACAGTGCCTTTTTTTTCTGCCCTTTTTTTTGCTTGTATTTGCATTCCAGACCAATCCAACGAACCATCTGTTCAGACTTAAGAAAACTGTAGTCTGGGCCCTAAAACCTCTTTTCAAACTGCTGCATTATAATTGCCCAGTTCAAAGGAGGCACATTAACCTGATGTGTTTAACATGTAGATAAATAAATGCACAAACCTGTTCCACATCTTCGATTCATTTTGATACCAAAACTAAAATAATGACGTTGGAAATTGATTTCAGCTTTTGCTTTATAAATTGATCGGGATATTCTGAACATGAAATTCTTCTGGAATTTCTTTTGAAACATTATGTGTTATTTGAGAGACAGTTTGTGCAGTGTGGAAATTCATGTTTGACACATGTTGACATCGTGATCAGAGCTCTTGGTTTCCCAGTTTGTCTGCGTGGCTGAGATGAAAACGAGATGCTGGTCTCAAACCAGGACCCAGCAGTGTTTGGATCAATTGACTCTCTCAGTCCTGGGTGCTTTTGTCTGTGTGCTGAAGCTGTGGTCCCAATCCCTTCCCTTGGGTAAGCCAGGGATGTAGGCAGGTGTTTTGTCTTGTTTGGTTTGGTTTGCACTGGGAGGTTTTTTCGTTAATTCAGTGTTAGCCATTCGAATCTGTTGGATTGAATCTGAAGTGTTCGGGTTTCAGGACTGCTGTCCTCATCCCACATGTTCCCCAACTGGTGGAGGATAACTAAGTTAGAAGGTATTAGCAGCTCTAACAACACAGCTTTCCTCTTGAGGGCTGACTGCCAGGGGAATCTGGGGCATTGGTCGGTTGCAGTTTTAAAAGGATCATCAGAAACATGAGGTGGGGAAGAATCCAGCAGAGAAAAATGGTGAGATAGGCAAAGGTCCCTGAGCATCCTCAACTACCTTGTTAGGGAAACAACCTTAGAAATTGTAAGGAAGCTGATAACTGTTCTTTTGTCTGCCTTTTGTTCATGGAACAGCATTTCTGTGTCTTCATGGACTGGCTGGTGTCAGAGAGGTTTGTTATCATCACGTTTTGTCCTTGTGAAAGTAATCAAGTATGGGCCTCAAACTGCCATGTTGCTTAGAACAGCATGTACCTGGAGGTAAGTCCTCCAGTTGAGATGGTTTTGCCAGATAAAATAGGCCTCCTGGTTGAATGCTGTCAATGTGCAGTCCTTCTTTTCTACTCACTCACAGTTGTGAAGGGCAGGATATACACTAACAATGACATCTGTGCAATTTCTCTTTCCAAAATGACACCCCCTCCCAGATGTGCCTTTAATGACTGTTTCATACCAACCCATTTTCATCTTTGATAAAATTGCATTAATTACTCATACTCATGTATTCGCTTTGCTGTGAAACAGAACCAGTTTTCTTCATGTTATTGCCAAGCCTTCTGTGACGAACCGAAACAGATGATCTGCAGTATTTGTGTCATCATACGAGCTCTTTGAAGCACAGGCTGAAGCAGCAGAGGTGTTCTTCAATCACTGGGAGTGCATTTTTGCCTTGAGGATTGCAAATAGAGGATGTTTTCCCATCCTGTACGTACACAGATTTGCTGGCAGAAATCTGTAGTGTAGGTCAGTTGTCTGTTCAGTGATTCTGTCAACCTTTAAAGTCATCTAGGAGAGTGTAAATTCATCTGCCGTGGCTGTGTGGGCCTGCAGGGTCCCCTTGCTGTCTGTTGCAAACAAGGTGGAGTGTTCAGTCATTCCTTTATTTGCCCAGAAGAGTGTTTCTTCAACAGTACCACCTTAATCCTCTTATGTTTGTGTTCATGGAAAGGTTTTGGAGCTGTTCATCTTTCCAAAGCAGACTGTCAGAGGTATGGAGGAAGGGAGTGTGTTCTATTTCCCCCCGTGATGGGGCCTGCATCATTATGAATAAGCCAAAGCTTCCACAAAGTTATTAGCCTGTTCTTGGTGAAAATTTAAGTGGAACAGTAGCTTGTGGATCTAGGGAGCCAGTGACACTTGGGCTGTGCCAGCCATGGTGTGGGCACAGGCCCAGGGCAGCGCCCGTCCCTGTGCTGGCACCGCTGAGGGACCTCCAGGGCTGTGCCCAGTTCTGGGCCCTCAACAGGAGAGACCCGGAGGGGCTGGAGCGTGTGCAGGGAAGGGAACGGAGCTGGGGAAGGGGCTGGAGCAGCAGGAGCGGCTGAGGGAGCTGGGGGGGCTCAGCCTGGAGAAAAGGAGGCTCAGGGGGGACCTTCTGGCTCTGCAAGTCCCTGACAGGAGGGGGGAGCCGGGGGGGGGTCGGGCTCTGCTGCCAGGGAACAAGGGACAGGAGGAGAGGGAACGGCCTCCAGCTGTGCCAGGGGAGGCTCAGGTTGACCAGGAGGAGGAATTTGTTGCTGGAAAGGGTGGTGAGGCCTTGTCAGGGGCTGCCCAGGGAGGTTTGGAGTGCCCATTCCTGGAGGTGTCCAAGGAAGGACTGCATGTGGCACTGGGTGACAAGCTGGGGATCAGGCACAGGGTGGACTCAATGGTCCTGGAGGTCTTTTCCAACATAAATGACTGTGGTTCTGTAGCAGTGCTTCTGTGTAAGGATGAGTTTGGTTTTCAGAACTGAAAATAGGTAACGTGTTTTTAAAAGCAAATTAGGCAGCTCCAGAAGTAGGATCAGTAGTAAAATCCTAAAATGTTTTTTTCATGTTCTTTTAAAGCAAGGAGACACCTACATTTTGGACCTTTGTGTCCTTTAAATCTTAAAAATTTCTGAATTCTACTTGGGTTTTCTTTCAAGGCCAGGTTGGATGGAGCCCTGAGCAATCTGATCTAGTGAGTGGCATCCCTGTCCATGGCAGGGGGTCGGGACTAAATGATCTCTAAAGTCCCTTCCAACCCAAACCACCCTAGGATTCTGTGATTCTAATCTCGTGTTCTGTCTTGCCAGAGAGTAGCTGGTGAGTCAGATGTACATACTGGCAAGCATTCTATATGCCACGGTGTAATAATTTATGCTTAAAACAAGCTTATGGATAAAGGTCTCCTTTTTGAAGTTCCTCCTAACTCCTTCTCTCTGTGAAATTGTTGGGGTTTTTTTACATATCCTCAGTTGTAGGAACAGGTTATGCAGTTTGCTTGGTTTTGAGGGGCGTTGCTGCACAGACAGCACTGCCCATATACTGACAGACTGGTGGCATGGAGTCATAGATACAATTTACCATCTCCTTTCATGACCCTTGTGTCATCAAACCTGTATAAACAACTACACAATGTCCCTAATAAATGTTTCTGATACCTGAAAAATTCCAAGGACATGGTTTGAAAGTATAAATCAGTCTGTGATTAGTTGTCCTAAAATTGGATGCAAATTTTGTATGTTGGGTTTTTTTAACAAAAGAACCTAGGCAGCGAGGTCACAGTTGAGTATTTCTTATATTTTTTTCCTTTATTTCTCTTACTGTGGATGGAGATTGGCATTTAATATAAAAATCTCTTCCAATACCTTCGTTGTATTTTATATCTCAGTCTGAGAAATACATTTTTAAATGTATATTTATCTTTTCCTGCTTTGTTACTAAGGGGCTCTGCCTAAACATTTCTACTGGATTCGGGGGTATGAGTGATATAGGGAGCATAGAATGGGGTAAGAGGGTTAAGGAACAAGGGTGCTACAGGGAAAGGGATGCTACTTTTAGAGTCTACTTCCACTACTTATAAAACTTACAAGTATTAGAAAAATAAAAACCCTTAGGGGCTTAAGGCATCACAGCACATGGAAGATTAATCCAAGCTGGACTATCCCAACACGACCAACTGTTACCCAGTAGCTATGGGATGTACAGGAAAATAAATTGTTTTTCCTGTGAGAAAATAGATGGATGAAACTTGTGTTTGACAGTCGCAATTTGATGTATAAAAAGCCCTAAATTCTACTGACAAGTGTGATACCCAAGGCAAATTTGCAGACAAATGTAATGAAAAATATCTGTGAAACTTCACCACTGGGGGTAGTTGAGCTGTTGGGCGAAACTGGTATTTTAAATATGCCTTGCACAGAGTGTCTGAACTCCTACTGACTGTGTGCACCCTCAGACTCCCCATCCTACTATCTTAGAGAAGGGCTTAAAAGTTCATTTAGTCCCAGCTTTTATAAAGGATAAGCAAGGAAAACAACTTTTTCACGACCTCAGCTTGGGGTTTACTGATTCTCGCGTCTGGGATGTTCAACAACGTGGGCAGATTTCCATACCCTGAGAGATCAAAGTCACAAATAGCAGGTAAAGTCTTTAGCAGGTACTGAATCTGTACAACTCTCAAATGATCCCAGTGATCAGGCCACTGGAAATGTTTTGGGAACAGGCATTTTCTTCAGTTTCTGAGGCAATCAGTGAATTGTGCCCAGCAAAGCTATGTTTTTAGCAGCGTGATTTCACAAGGCCTCTGACTGCTGTGTGCTGAGCAAGAGGGATGTTAGATGTAATGCTGAAACCACTTATTTATAAATTAATGTAAACTGTGCAAAATGAGTGTTTTAAGAGGGCTGATTGCCAATCCACTGGTAGTATGTGGCTTGAGCAATTGTAACAGTCATTATTTTTTTTTTTTATTAAGTCCCTAATTTTGGTTTGGTTGTTGTTTTTTGTTTTTTTTTTTTATTTGACAAATTTCCATCATATTTAAGGTTAAACTTCACATTTAACCATTGTTCCAGTGCTTCACATGTGAAGCATTGGAACAGGCTGCCCAGGGAAGTGGTGGAGTCACTATCCCTGGAATTGTCCAAAAAATGAGTAGACGTGGCACTTGTGGAACGTGGTTTAGTGGTGGGATTTGGCAGAAGGCTGGACTTGATGGCCATCTTCTTTTCTGAAAGAAGATTCTGTGATTGTATGGCTGTGGTAGCACTTTATATGATTTTGCACTTATTGTGTTTTCTGTTTGTGTTTATTTCCCTCCCTTGTATAACAGACACAAAGCTAAGGGAAAACCCAGCCTAAATATATCACTCCCATTCTTTTTAACAAAAGGATGAAGAGAGTGTAACAGAAAAAAGACCTTGCTGCAGTCATGATTTCCTGTCTTTTGAACTTGCTGCTTCTTTTTGAACCTAAATGTTACGTATTTAAATATTTATTTTCATTGCTCGTGGTAACTGCAGCAGTCCTTATGTGGGCACATTCACTAGTATGAATAATGAAATCTTAAACTACTTTCAAGTACATTATCTACTTGTGCTGTGTAGGAAAAATACCCATCTTTAATCAAACTATCCTTTTTCATAAGCAAGCAGCTCGTCAGAGGATGATAGAGACTGGAAAGAAGATTATTAAAAAAAAACTATTCAAGCAGCAGTCCAAAATCAGGTTTAAGACCAGGCTGTGGTTCAGAACCCAGTAAATCTTGACTCTCATCCTGTTAAACCTGACAGAGATTGGATTTACAGTCGGGGGTAAGAAGACACGTTCCAAGATCAAGAAAAAATTAATTCAGAGAAAAGTAATGATATATGTATATTATGTCACATATATTACATTATATCATGTATATTATATTAAAAATGTGATGGCAGGGGAAAAAAGAACAAGCATGTGGTGTTGGTATATTAACACAGAGGCCAAAACAAGTATGAAATAATGAAAACAGACAAAACCTATCCCAAAAAAATTGCTGAAAATTAGGTTCAGAGCACTGCCTTGATTCATGGGTCTGTCCATGGTCAAAGCATTCAACTCCGCTATTTAAATACCTCAAATTGGAAATAAAGGGGAGAAATACCTGATACCTAAGTAGCCTTTTTTTTTTTTTTTCTTTAAAATGCAGCCAATGCAACTTAAAATCTTTTAACCCCAAAGTGTTTCCTATTGGATCATGTAGGTAGGGAAGTTCAAGTGCAAGTAACTTTTACTGGTGTGTGGATAATGACTTCCTTGCCAATTTTCCTTAAAAATGCAGTCTTTGAATAGAGGGTGAAATGAGAGCTGGTGAGAACACCTGATAAAACACGGGTGACGTCCAGAAAGAAGCAAAAATATGTCTTTATGTCAACTGTCTACCCAGGATCTACAAGCAGGGAAATGGAGATGTGTGAGACAGACATACCTAGAGCTTCTGGGGCAGACTCAGGGCAGTAAGGGTCTGGAATTCCTCCCTCCTCCTGCCCAGTTTTCCTGAAGGAGCGTGGCAGGCTGAGATCCGGGAGAGAAGAAAAGGCAAAGGAATGTAATGCATTCCTTTTATATGAGTTTTCCCAAGTTATCTCGGTTAGCAAGTGGTGGCAAATCCAGGACTGTGCATGTGAGTGCATTTTTAAAGAGAAAGCTGATTGCCTTCTTTAGGTAAAAACTCCGTGTTTGGGGAGAGACTGGAATTACTGTCACCAAGTATGTTTTGTTCTCAGTGGAGACACTGGAAGATAAGAGCTTAGCTCAGTAATATAAAATTATCCTGCTAATTACTAATTGGATGGATGGAGTGCCCAGCCCTGGAGGTGTCCCAGGAAGGCCTGGCCGTGGCACTCAGTGCTCTGGGCTGGGGGACAAGGTGGGCATCGGGCACAGGGGGGACTCCATGGGCTGGGAGGGCTTTTCCAACCTCAGTGATTCCATGATTCTAATTCCATTTTTTGCTCATGCCAGCACTGTCTCTTTCTCCCTCTTTCTTTCCCTATGGGGTGTTTGGTTTTGGTTGGTTGCTTGTTTGGTTGGTTGGTTTTTTCCCCCCCTCTTTTGTAATGCGTTTTATTTCTGGAAAATATATTTTATAAAATCTCTACTACGTTTCCCTTTGTCATCTCATGGCATTTAACAAATTACATGTGGGTGTAGACATCACTGTGACTCGTCAGTATTAGCTCACAGAATTTTAGCTTTCTTAAGGTATTTTGCTTTTTAAAGAACTCTGTTTTGAAGGGAATAAAATGAATACAGAAGTCCCTGAGGATTCAAAGAAATGAAAGCAGCATATACCTAGTCTTTTATGATAAAGCTTGAAAATAACTCAAAGTAGTTTAAGTTAGAAATGTATAAAAATGACTGTTTTCTGGGGCTTGTGATTTTGGTAACCTGACTCTTTATTTGAATGTTAGTTGGTGTTACAGCATTGAGAAGGAGCCTGGCTAGTGTGTGCCTGTGTCCAGTAAGCAATTAGTATTATTTTTTTATTAATTTTAAATATTAATATACTCATATTTATGATCTGTCCTGTTTTAAATCTAATAATAATATTTATTTACCTTTGGGTTTCTCCGTCTTCATCCTGTTTAATCTCTGTATCTGATTGTCTCATGACCTCAGATGGACACTTGTGTGAAGCTTTTTGTCTTGCAGAGAGTGAACTCTTGTCCCTGACCTGTAGTTTACTGATGGAAAAAAAGTTCTTGAGAGAAACCCAGGAATTCTACTATTCCTCCAGTCTTCAATTCTGTTATCAAGGCCTGCATTTTACTAAATCACACACAAAAGTGATAAGTGCAATCATGCAAAACTAACTATGTGTTGAGGTTTACGTATTTATAGATATTAAAAAAAGGTTCTCCAAGCAATACCTGGAAACTCTGGAGTGCAGTGGCACAGGAGGGATTGGCTGAGAGTGCCAGGAGATCACAAGTGCTTATTATAATCCACTTGAGAAGCTGCTGTTTTGCACATTAATCTCATCTGAAGCATTTAAAGATCTTTAGTGCAAAGCCATCCTTCCACCTCTGAGCTGATGGGCTCTAAGTTTCCTGAGTCCACAAAAATGTTTCCAGTAAGATGAGATTTCTGGTGTTAACTAGGAGGATTTGGAGATTTTTAAATGATTTTTAAGTGCTTGCACAGAGGCAGAAAGCAAGCATGGGAAATGCTTGGCTCAGGAGAAAATCTCTATAAAATAGTGACTGGGAGAATATGGATGACTATACTGAAAGCCTTCAAATACCTTTAGACATCACTTCTACAATTGGTTCAATAGCTAAATTATTGGTGATTAGCAGTGCCCTTACAGGGTGATTGGTATGTTATAGGAAAGATTTTAGCTGTAACTGTGTCCAAAACAGTTTTTGATAATGAGTGCTCAGTTATCTGCTGATCTTTAAAGTCTGTGTTAAGGGAGAGTTTATCAAAATCAAAAATCCCAATCTATTTTGAAGCACATGAGGATTTTTCCATAAAAAAACATGATCTTTTTGAGTTCTGTCACATGAGATTTGAACATCTAGAGTTAATAGTGCTACGGATGAACCGAGGGAAAGGGGACATAAAAGCAGAATTTATTATGAAAATAACACAGACTGCAACTAGGTAGAAAGAAAAAATATACATCACTGATGCACAACTCCCCTGTCCTTCTTCAGACCCCAACGGGCCTAAAAAGTGAAACAACTGCAAAAGCTTTGAGCAGAAATGTAAAGTGTAGCAGTTAATAAAATATAAATGAATAGAAAAATGCAAGTATTGACTGTACCTTGCTTTGAATCATAAGCTGCATATGAGGCAGTGGTTTGAGAAGGTGACAAAATGTGTAAGAATGATTCGAAAAGATAATCAAAGGGAGAAAAAAAAATAAAGAAAATTGGTCAAAGACATTTTCCTGCAGCAATAGAAGTTTGTCAGACTGCTCCTTATAATTCAAAGGCATTTGCATATAGTTTGTAATGGATGCCATCACCATTGGTTGTCTAAATTGTTGTGGGTATAAGGGAAAATTGCATATGATTATAGAAGAAAAATGTATTGAAAGTAGGGAAAAAAGAAACTGTCACTGGCCCAAGTCCCTGGCCTGTGAATTTTTTGTAAATTCTGATCACAGAATCTGAGTCACCTGAACACTAGGGGAAAACAAATGGGAAAATGGACTTAGCCTTTGATGCAGGGGTTGCTTAGGGGGAGTTCTGTGTGCAAAGCAAAGGGTAGATAAAGCAGTAGCTAAATAACAGAAGAGGTGGAGTAATAGAAAAAGTGATTTGCATTGTGAGTTTAAACCTTGAAGTCAACAGAAAATTAGGAGTGTTAGTTTAAATGATAAATGTTGATCAAGGCAAGAGTCCTTGTCCCCTCTACCCCAGAAAGAAGGGAAGAAGGGTTAAAGAGAATATCACTTGAAGGGAATCCAGCAGTGTTAGACTGGAGCACCCATGGATTGTTTTGCCTTATGCATTTGTATGCCTTGGGAAATCTTTTCCTCTTCTGATAAGCAGCATAGCATCCAAACTGTTTGTTGGATTGCATTGCCAGCTGCAGAATATCCTCTTACTGTGGAAGAGCCAGGAAGCAGGAAAACAGGGCTGGTGTGGATTCCTCCCTGCTGAACGTGAGGGTAGTACCAAAACACACGGGCACCTCCCCTGGTCAAACTTGAAGACCAGAGGATTTTCACTCAGGCCTGGACAGCAGCAACCACTGAAGACCCAAGGTGAGAAATCCACATGTAGGAACTCCAGGGAGACCCATTTGTAATGTATTTCCCTGTAGGAGCTTCCAAAATCCCAATATAAATCCCAGCCAAACTGCAGAGCTGATGACATCATATTTTCTTCCTTTTTTTCACCTTGCGGTTCCTGATCTGAGACAAAGCTTTTCCCTCTTTGATTTAACTTGGAATTTGATCCTCTAGGGAAGAACTTGGCTGCACAGATCAGTCTCTGGGTTTGAGGGCAGCTGCACAGTGGAAAGTACAAGGAAAAGGTAGTTAAAAGTATCAGCAGGTTTCTGACCCTGTGGTTGATCATGAGGAGCAGTGTCAAAGCATCAAACATCTGAGGGCAGGTGAAGAGCTTTGTACAGCACAGGTGACTTTTAACAGACATACTGGAATTCACTTTCATGGTTCCAGAAGGGAGGGACTCTACTAAGAGTAGGGATGGAGGGCAAATCTCAATCATCTGTTCATTATTTTAGTTTTGGAAGGGATAAAATTTTCTCCTCTGCCTTTCAGGCTCTGTGTAATAAATGCTGTCATGCTGTTCTCTCAGCTCCCACATCTCTTCCTTCCCATCTCTCCATGCCACCATTTCCTTTTCAAGTTTTAAGGAATCAATTATTCCACTTAGAAGGCAAAAAAAGGTTCCAACTGTTTTTCATAAGGGAGCAGAAACATCAGCTGAGGCTTTGCTTGAAAACTGGTGCATCATTTGCTAAGAATAGATTTAAACTTTTCCATTCCAGATCTCTCTGGGAGCAAGACATGGTCTAGTTGAAGATGTCCCTGCTCATGGTGGGGAGGTTGGGCTATGTGGTCTTTAAAGTCCTTTCTAACCCAAGGCATTCTAGGATTCAAACACCCCATCCAGGGACTCCTGCATGCACAGGACTGTACAGTGCCAAACTCATCCTCTCCTGACAGGCACGCTGGAATCAGAGGTCTCTGTCAGTCTTTGGAAATCAGTGAAGCACTTGGAAGTGTTTTGAGTTGTCAAATACTGACACAGAAGACATTCTCTGGGCTCCAGACGGGCAGTGTGATGTGTGGGGAGCTACTGCTGGATACAGAGTGTGCTGTGCTTTTGATGCTGCTGAATTTGGCTGCTGTACAGAAGATCTGTGAAGCTGCTGGACAGATTCTCTTCCCACTTCCATATTACAGCTGAGGGGTTGGGAACAGATAACCCTGTTCAAAGCCCTCAGTGGTTGTGCAGTCAGGGCATGGCAGCACTGACACACAGAGCTGGGAGGGGGTGAACACATGGGAACCCAGGACAAGGAAAGAAAGGTGTTTTTGCAGGAAAACCTCGTAAAGCCGGTGCTTGGTTTGGTGAAAAGACACAAGTAGAAAGTGGTAAACATCAAAATTAGATCAGTCACAAGTGTTGTAATAGTAGAGCAATGCTTCTCTTGGGGAAAGCAGTGTGCTGGACTGAGGCTCCAGCAGCAGCAAACGTGCTCTGAGGGGCACTGGGAGTGTATGAGAAAAAGTATTTCACATATGTAATCACTCTGGGTTGGAATCTCCCACTGCAGATGGGCTGGCTCTGTCTGCCTGCTTACATGGCAAAAGGGTCCTAGCAAATTATGGAAAGAACAGTAGTTGCAATAATATTAAGACTTTTGCCTCTGGACACAATAGGAAAGTCAGCATTAAAATGGGCTTGATTCTGTTCTTTTGCACACTGAGTTTTAGGATCAAGGGGCAACATTTTCAGTGCGTGTAAATTCACATCCTTTCCTTGGAGCACTGATGACTTATGAGGACCAGCTGTTTTATGAACTTTACTCAGAATTTTTGGACTTTGAGTTGTCATGTCACAGCCTTAACATTTCTTACCATAGTGTTCTTTATGAAGGTTTCTGTTGCTCAGGGAAACCCATGTGGCACTTGGGGACTTGGTTTAGTCGTGGCCTTGGCACAACGGGGTTAACATTTGGACTCGATGATCTTGGAGCTCTTTTCCAAACTAAATAGATGATAATTTCATGTGGAAGCCTGCCAGTTTAGGCTCTCAGATTCTCACAAACTGTGTTACTTTAATTGTACTGTGTGGTACAATTTATGCATAGGATTTGCTGATGTCTCTGGATTACTGGTGGTGCTGTAGATGAGATTACTGGGTCACACATTATAAAGATTTACAGCCAATTGTGTGTAAATAATAGGAGGTTAGTGGACATGCTGACTGCAGCATATATTTTCTAAAATACAGATCAGTATGATTTTTTCAGCTTAATATGCAGTTTCTTATCATTGCACTTCCAAAAGTTTTATGGAGCTGATAGGTTAGTACCTTTAACACATCCCAGCAAGTCAGACAGATTGCATATTCTAAACCTTACGTTCACCTCGTAAGAATATAACTGAAAATTATTGGCAACATCTAACTTGAATGTAGATATATCTTATTCTCAGTGGGATCTAGAAAATCCAAGTGTAGGAATTGTGTAATGCAGTAGTTTTTAAAGCTAAGAGCATTTGCATGGGAGTATAATCTGAAGCTTGCTTTTTCCTTTTCTTTTTTTTTCCTCCCACAAGTTAGTGCTGAGTGTGAATGATCTCCAACCCCTCTTGGGGGGAGATATAGTCCAAAAATCATTTACTTATTCCTCAACCTCAACCAAGTATCTTCTGCTTTCCCTTTTTCCTTTTCTGCCCTTCTGGTTTTTATGCACTGACAGGGAGTCTAGGCTGCTCACCCCTGGGGGATTAGTCTGTGTCCACTCAGTTCAAGTGTGAATTGGTCTCCACCCATCAGGAAACTTCCCCTGTGTTGATCCCAACCCAAACAGACAAACTCCATCTTTTTGTCTTGTCATTGTGTAGGAGCAGTTGGCACTCCCAAGAGGAAAGGAAATCTTTGCACTGAGTCACCATCCCTGCAGGTTTTCAAAGGACACAGAGACGTGGCCCCTGGGGACGTGGGTGAACAAGGCAGTGCTGGGTTAATGCTTGGCTCCGTGGTCTCAGAAGTGTTTTCCAACCCACACCATCCTGTGATTCCGTGATTAATGATCTCTAACAAGACAAATACTGTATCTCTGAGCACACAACAGCATGGTGCTTGTAAAACTTTATAGAACTGTCAGTAGCTTTGACAGGACTCTCTGAAGGTTATTTTTTGCAACAGTGACCACACTGTTAATATGATCTCTGGGAGAAGGGTCATTTAAAGATTCATTAAATCTGTTTCCTGGTGCCTTGATAGTACAGTGGTGGCAGGGAAGAACAGTGTTGCATAATTTCCTTCAGTGAATTAGTTGTGTTGAAAAACACCATGCTTTTAAGTTATTTGCTGGAATCTTGGGTTAGGACATTTTCCAAAATCAAAGATTGTCTGTGGCTCTTTAGAATAGAAACCTCTTCTTTACTGTTTCCCAATAATGTTATCACTGCCTTACATCACTGTAGTGATAAAAGAAGCTTAGAAGCTGCTATGAAAAAGCTGATCTGTTGGGAACTTTGAGAGTTCTAATTGGCAAAACCAATGAGCCCCCAGCTAGAACAGCACCTCTTCTTTTTTAATTTTTTGTAATTGCATAGCAGTGAGTGATTTATCACCCGACTTCCTATTTTTAGCAGTTTTTCCAATACTGCTTTTTCATTGCTAACCCCAAAAATGTGCACAGCTGCTCAGAGGCAGAATAGCCATGAGAGCTATAAATAACTTTTAAGTCTTTTGTTGCTTTATTATTTCAGTGGTAGCAATTTAACACTATAGGTCAAATAGATCCTGTTTTAACCTCTGTCTGTTCACTACTCCCTGGAGCTGATGTGACAGGCTGTAACCACCTTCCTTTCCATGAATTCAGTGAAGTGTATTGTACCTAAATTTCAATTGGAATGGGTAGGGCAATATTTAACACCTCCTGTCTCAGCCTAAGGGACTCTCTCTACCTAATCAAGTTCTTGCTTCTGCAAAGTCAATAAAAATTTGGTCGTACAAACCACTTGACAAATTCCAGCTGAGTGTTAATCCTGGGAGGTGAACTTCCAGAGTCCTTAGCAGTAATTTTGTATTGTGAGATAATGAAGGTTTAGACATGTCTGACATTCTCAGGGCATAAAGGTGGATTTGCAGACCCACATCAAGACTTCATTGCAAAGAGCTGCTGAGTAGTTATTAAAGTCCAAAGCAGCTGTTTCAAGAGGTCAAGCTTGTGAGCCCACTGTTTATTCCCATGATTGACAACGATGTGCAAACAAAGAGAAGTCACATGAATCGACCCTTAATCACTGCAAAAACTGAGAAAGCAAAACAAGTGATCTCTCAAAGCGCTTTTGTTTAGAAGAGAGTTAAATAGGCTGCTAGCTTTGTTTGCCTTGTCTCAAGAAGTCCTGATTAGATAGAGAAAATAGATTGTTCATCCTAATGTGTTTTCCTACTTAGCCAGTTCCAGGCAGTGCAGACCACGGAAGAAATCAAAGCAGTGTGATGAGATATAGCACTGAAGAGGAGATTTTTATATATGGCCACACTTGAAATTATTTTGTCATCTATAGAAAACCAATTTGGAAATGAATTCAATAATCTCTCCCCCCCCCCCCAAAAAAAAAAAAAAAGGCAACCTCTCTCTAGAATGTCTTGTCATATGTATGGAACTTATGTATGTTTTGTCTGCCCTTCTGCCTACATTGTATATTATATTTGGGGCCGAGTCTATGGCTGTATTCTTTTAGACACTTAGGCCCTGAATGACTGCATCATTCCCTAAATTTGGTCTAAAAACCCTCTGGTGCCAAAGGCTTGAGGTGAGCCAGCTCACCCTGCCAAAACTCCAGCTTGCAGAGGGCATAAATGATGGATGAGTCCCCCCCCAGCATTTCTCAGCTGTCAGGAGCTGTCTCCCAGCCATGGTCAGACCCACACAGTTACAGTGCCTTTCTGTTCCATTACCAGGGATCAGCACCCAGGGCTGCTTCCAAATGGAGAATAATCCTCATCAATTTGGCTCCTACAGAAATTATCAAAGTTGCACGAATTCAGAATAAGTGGCTCCAACAAACAGATCTTCTCAGAGGGAATCAGTTTTGGTCTGATATGTTTGTTGTCCTGGGAGCACGGTCCTAGTTTTAGGGGGCTACATGTTGAGGGAATTCCTCGAGAAAGGCTCTTAATGAATTGGTTTATAGCAGTGGTTGAACTGTAATTAAAACAAGTGGAAAAAAAAGAAAAAAAAAAGGAAGATGAATCGTGACTCTGATCATCATCTAAGGGGTGGGTGGGCAGCTTCCCAGCCCCACAGCCCATCTGATGGGCACATGTACAGAACAGACCATGGTGCAAATCCTGGTCTATCCAGTACCGGCCTAGTCTTGGCTCCTGGTGCTTGGGAAGTTTTTGCAGGTATTTTTTTCCTCAGCACTGGGAGTTGATGCATCCTGTGCCTCTTTGTAAGGTTGGGATGATTTCCTCAGGTGCTGCTTCAACATTGTAATGCATGTGTGCTCTGGCATGGAATTCCAGCTCTATCCACTTAAAATAGAAGGGATATTGGTTACTCTAAGACTGGATTACCTGGGCTTCTTTATACACAGTCTCCTAATGGATCTGGTACTCTTCCCATGTTCTGTTGCTGCCTTACACCCAGTTTCTTCCTTTCCTTATTCTTTTTACGATAATTTGCCCAAAGAGCTTCTTGATTCTCTTAGAACAGGCAGCCCTTAAACTTACCATTTTTGAGGGAGTCTTAGTAGTTTCCTGTGATTCCAGTAGAAATTTCAATTGCTTTGTGTGCAATTAAGTGATTGTGTCCAACTTTCCCTTTGTGTATCTTGGAAGCACTGAGGTTTGAAAAGACCTTTAAGATCATCCAAGTCTGTTCCCCTGGCACTGCCCAGCCCACTAATCCATGTTCCCAAGTGCCACATCCACATGTCCTTTAGATCCCTCCAGGGGTGGCCACTCCACCACTGCCCTGGGCAGCCTGTGCCAGTGCTTGACCCTCTCCATGAAGAAATTTTCCCTAATATCCAATTTAAACCTCCCCTGGCGCAACTTGAGGCCGTTTTCTCCTGTCCTGTTGCTGTTCCCTGGGAGAGGATCCCAACCCCCACCCAGCAATTATTTTTTTCTATAAATATTGCTCTGTATATCTATGTAGAATCCTCTTTTCTATTAGCACCAGGGAGTGATGAGATCATTAATTTGAAATTAATGGCGTTTTGATGTGATGTTTTGGTATCCTATAAATGTGTAAACTAAGTTAAACCTTGAAAGTATAAACATGGGCTGGAGATCAGAACTCCTGTGCTGTCAGCAGCTGATTCCTGGGTTTTGTCTTGTGTCACCCCCTGAGAGCAGCTGGGGATAACTGCTCCTGTGGGCTTAGGCTGCTGTGTTCCTACAGAACAAGGATGATGTGCATCATGTGCTGCAGGGATTTCTGAGCTGTCTCCTGGTGCCTGCTTTCTGTTTACTCTGGCTTCTCCTTATCTCTGATTCCTGCTCTGCTTTCCTGTAACTCTCAGAACCTGGTAACTCTCAGAACCTGGAGCAGCAGTAAAATCCCGGGCTCCTGGCCAGGTTTTTATTGTTATTCTTATGAACTGTTAACTCTCCTTTTGCAAAGGTACAAGGAGGAGGCAGACATTTATTCTTTTACTTCTACAACTCTTCTGTCTTTGTTTTCTCCTGGCAACACTTTGTTCTCTTGTTTGTGTGGAAAGGTCTTTTTATTCCACTGGCCTTGGTCACAGTTATGTGCAGTTTCTTGCACCCTCTTACCCCCTCACTGTGTTCAAATGCCTTTTTTGGGATATGGACAACAAATATGTATCAAAATGTACAAAAAACATGTTCAAAGAACCAGCTCAAGAGTAAATTAGTAGTCTAATTCTCTCTTTCTGTTTTTTTTCAACTGTTACTACAGTGGATTTCCATAGGTGTAATCCTAATGTCCTTCAAGAACATTTTTGTTCTAGGTGTTTCCAAAATGCTGAATTAAAAATTTAATGTAAACACAGGATGGTGCCGTGTTTTGTAATATCCAGCCTGAATTTTGAAATAACAAATAGGTTTATCCTTAGGTAGACATTATTTACACATCTGGATATTGGCCTTTTTAATACCATTTAAAGGCTTTTCCATATGGTTTGATTTCTCTTATTGCTCGTTCATAAATTTCAAGGTCAGGAAACTCTCAGAATTCTTCCATTTATCCTTTTATTCAAACAACAAACAAACAAAAAACTTACTTTATTTGAGTCAGATTTTTTTTTATACCAGAAAATCCTGGAATAGCATAATATGTTCAGAACACATGGGTGTCAGTTGGGGAAGGCAAAGGACTGTGAACCTTAGTATTTTTTTTGTGGTGTCTTGCTTGTTTATAGACATTTTTTTTTATATTTTCTCTCAGTTGTGCCTTTCCCAGTTTGGTGCCATCCTGTCCTGGGAGCAGCTTCATTTTGTTGATGAGCATCCTCTGTCCTTCCCTGAATCCCTGTCCCCACGTGCACCATTCTCTTGGTCCCTGTGGTTCCTCCCAGTTTCCCTGGTGCAGACTGCACGCACAGCCATTTGTAGCTCTCTTGGTCTCTCCAAAGCTTTTGGAAGTGATTTAGTGTTGTATTTGCCACCTTTCCATTCTCTGACCCAGAAACATGTTTAAGTAAGGGATTGCAAGGGGTAATTCACTGTTTTACCGGTGAGGTCTTTGAGAAAAACTGATGTGTAACCTGGTTCTGGTGATTTGTTATCAACTAAGTATTGTTTGGTTACCCTACAGCCCCTTCTGCCAGCAGTTATGAGGGATCCTTGGAGAAGTCACCTGTGAAGGAGGATTCTTGCTTTCCCAAACTTCCCTGTGTCAGAGGAACATGAAAACATTATTCTGTCAACTGTTCTCTGGTTTGATGGTTTGTTGGATCCACAGGATCCTTGGCAAACTCCTCTGGGCAATAGAGATGGGAGACATATTGTTTTTCCTTATTGGCTGAAGTTAGGGACTAAGACTTAGTTTCTAAGGGGGCTGTTTTGTAATATCCAGCCAAAATTGCATCAAGGGAAATTCTGATGAGATATTGAACAAAAACTCACAGTGGAGGTGGCAAGGCACTGGAACCAGGTTGCTCAGAGAGGCTGTGAGATCGCCAGCTAAGGATTTAAAACTCATTTGGCACCCCGAGTAACACAATGTAGTCCTGCTTCACGGCTGTGGGGGCTTGGATCCGAGATTCCAGCCTGCATCACCCTGTGATTCAGCAGCATCCTGTACAGTTATTCCCGAAGAGCCTCGGATCTCTGAGCGGAGAACATCAGCAGGCCGAGAACACACAGGGAAGTGTGCTGAGCTCCTGTGTAGGTCTGTAAATAAGTGCTGCTGGAGTAGAAGGGAGCTTAGGACTGACATCTAAACGGTGGGAAATGAGTATTTCACCAGGTGGGGTGAGTGCAGCACGAGGGCTGGCTGGTGGGGCGTGGGCAGGTCTGAGCTCCTGAGCTGTCTGGGGGTGTTTTGTGGGCTCAGCCAGCACTTCAAAGGCCCAGTTCAGAGTGCAGGTTTGCTCTGGAGTTACCAATGGCAAAGAGGATATGTGACTGTGTGTCTGAGTGTCTCCAGGCCAGCATTGACTGTTCCAGTTCAAAGGCAATATCGTGGTGGTTTCTGCCGAGTGAAAAATCCCCCCTGAGCTCGCCTCCGTGTTTCTGTGTGGAACAGCAGGAGCAATCCATGGGGTTTGTTAAAACAAAGCAGCTTGGAGCACTTCTCCTGTGTCCATCTGCTGTGACACATTGCAGCGAGCTGAAGAGATTATCTTCTTGTCTTGGAGAGTATTAAATTTAAGTCCAAAACCTCCTGTAAAGACAGATACAAGGTC